>NW_027187378.1:33733746-33768676 GCF_028583685.1 Petaurus breviceps papuanus
CCCTCTCCCTCTCCCCCTCCCTTCTTCATTCTCTCTTCCTCTAATCCCTCTCTCTCCCCTTCCCTCCCTCTCCTCCCTCTTTCCTCTCTTTCCCTCATTTGTGGTTCCCTTTTAGGAGACGAGGAAACGCAAGGAAAAGATTAACCACAGATGTTCATGAGAAGGAAGATTAGGTTAGTCAGATGCAGTCTTTACCAGAAGAAAAGGGCATTAGGAACAGGTAGATGCCAGCTATTCCCATCTACAGTAGGGCAGGGGAAGGAGGTTAGGATCATCGGTTCTTTCTATTCTTTTTTCTTAGCTCTACAGACATCTGAGTAAATGTCCAGGTCTTAAAACCAAAAACAGCCTAACCTCCCACTTGTCCCATGAGCTTTCTTCTCCTATGGTCTCACTCTGAGCCACCAGTTTTAGAAAGGCAACTAGAGATATGGCTGACAGTGGCAGTCATTCTCATGATGCTGGTCATGTGTAAGGGAACCTCCCTTCCCTCCTCTCCTCTTATCTGTCCCCTTGAGAGTTCCTCAAAAATGCTCACAGGGCCAGGAATCCCCACCTAGGCGCCGCCCCCTCCCCTTCTCCCCCCACACACAGTCCTGATCTCCCATTAGCTGCTTCTCTTCCCAAGCTGGGAAGAAATACAACTCCCAGGGTCTTTAGCAATTCAGGTCCCTTTGCAGGCCGGCAGCCCACCAAAGCCTTGTCCAACGACTGTTATAATCATTACATGAAGACTTTAGTGGAGGCCTGACACACAGTAGCCATTAAATAAATGTTGCATTTATGTTTGAAGGGAGTTTAAATTATTTGGAGCTGTTCTGAGATTGAGAGAAACCATTTTGTCATGAAACAATACATCCTGATCTCTCTGTTTCAGTCCCCTTCCCTAGAATTCCACTCCATTTGGTGCTAGGTCCATGAAGCACTGAAACTGGAGATTAGTTAGGAGCCAGTTCTTATGAGAACAGCATCTTAATTAGATAAGCGTCCTTGCATCTGATTAAACCCCCACAAAACAAACTGTTACATCCAGTGTGTCCAAAGAATTATCTCAGGAGCTATGTAGCCAGTGTAGTCTCTGCTTTCTCTATACTCAGAAATAGATTTCACAAAGACTGATGATGATTCCCTAGAGGGAATTAAGAACCCTTTGATACAGGTTACCTGCAAAAGTGTATCAGCGACCACACTGACATAACACAGGTTCTTAGATCTGCTTTACTAAGAAAGATAGCTGTTCAAGGGGTCAACAATCTTTTTTAATTACATTCATTAGATCAGGGGAAAAATCAACACCCTGAACTTCAGAGAAAATCTAAACAAAGAAAATAGAGAAAATATAAGCAGAGAAATAAAGACCAACAGGACTTCTAACGGAGAAATTAGTACAGATCAACAGAGATCCAACTGTCTGACCAAGGCAATACATACATAGTTACCAGAAAGAGAAGCATCAACATCTGGGTTTTTCAAAGTTGGGAGGCTCCTTAGTGGCTACCTAGAGTCTTACCTGGTCAAATCACAAAAAACACTCTTCCAATGAGTGAGCCCCCCAAAAAATGTTAACATCAGATTATATATACATTTCTTCAGGGTCAGAGGGCATCACAACCCATGTGACCCACTGCCTATTTGCAAAGTAACAAAAGGTGTGGGCCTTCCTGAAAAACAAGCCTCCCCTAATTAAGCTTCCCTTAATAGGTTCCACATGAGGCCTATTAACGGTCAGAGAAGATCTTATATCCCATTAACATTACAAAATGCCAGTCCTAGGCATAGGCAGAGTAGGCAACAGCCTACATGGTCTGATACAAAGGAAACCAACACCACTACACCTATCCCTAAATCTTAGAATTCCAGCACTGAACTCTGTGGAAATAATTCTGTTGCCCATCTGTCATGACGAGCCCCGCTCCTACTTTCTAGTTTAAAGTACCCAACCTTTTATGACACTTTTTTTTTCCTTTTGGAGGGCAGTTGGGGTTAAGTGGCTTGCCCAAAGTCACATGGCTAGTAAGTGTGTCCAGTGTCTGAGGCCAAATTTGAACTCAGGTCCTCTTGACTCCAGGGCCGGTCCTCTATTCACTGGGCCACCTAGCCGCCCCTTTATGGCACTTTTAAATACCAATGCTAAAACTAGAAGGGACGTTGTACAAAAATATTCATAGCAGCTCTTTTTATGCTGGCCAAGAACTAGAAATTGAGAGGATGCCCATCAATTGCGGAATGGCTGAACAAGTTGTGATATATGAATGTAATGGAATACTATTGTTCCGTAATAAATGATGAGCAAGTGGACTTAAGAAAAACCTGGAAGACTTACATGAACTCATGCTAAGTGAAGTGAGCAGAACCAGGAGAGCATTGTACACAGTAACAGTAACATTGTGAGATGATCAACTTTGATAGACTTAACTTGTCTCAGCAATACAATGATCTAAGATAATTCCAAAAGATTCATGATGGAATATGTATCCACATCCAGAGAAAGAACTATGGAGTCTGAATATAGATTGAAGCATACTATCTCTTCCTCCCCCCTTTTTGTGGTTTCCCCCTTTTGTTCTGATTCTTCTTTTATATTACAAATGTGGAAATATGTTTAATATGATCGTACAGTATAGTCTATATCAGATTGTTTGCTGTCTTGGGGAGGAGGAAGGAGAGGAGAAAAAAATTGGAATTCAAAGTCTTATAAAAGTGAATGTTGAAAACTCTTTACATGTAACTGGAAAAAATAAAATACTATTAAGTGTGTGTGTCTGAGGGGGTGGAGATATCTAGTTCACCTTGCTCATTTCCTAGATGAAGAAGCTGAAGCCCAAAGATGTTAAGTGATTTGGTCAGTGTTACATATCTGGTTAATTGATAAAGCAAGATCAGAAGTGAGGTCTCCTAATTCCCGGGCCTATGCTTTTTCTTTTTCTTTCTTTCTTTTTTTTTTTTCTTGGAGGGGGAAGGCAGGGTAATTGGGGTTAAGTGACTTGCCCAAGGTCACATGGCTAGTTTTGTGTTAAGTGTCTAAGATTGGATTTGAACTCAGGTCCTCCTGACTTCAGGGCCCGTATTCTATTCACTGTGCCACCTAGCTGCCCCAGGCCTATGCTTTTTCTACCATAACAGAGTTTCTCCATGAAATAAGCAAAAATAAAGGAAGGAGTATTGTCTCCAGAAAGTTCCTGTTAAAATGTACCTGAAACCTGGTGCTCTAAAGTTAGCTAACTTGAAAATGGAGAGTGTTGTTTCATTTTCAGCATAAGAATTTGAAATCAGCATATGCTACAGATCAAGGCTTATTTATTATTTTTTTATTGTTGCTGCAACTGACCTACAACATTCCTGAGTGATGACAGAGACACATTAAAATATAACTGGGAAATATGCAACAAAAGAAATAAAAATTCAATAGAACATAGATAATGTTAATATGTGAATTTCTAGAAGGAAATGGCAAACTGCTCCAGTATCTTTGCTAAGAAAACCCCAAATGGGATGATGAAGAATCAGATGATTCAACAAGAATGTCAATATGCTGCCTGCAGGGATCCCTATGTATGCTTTAGTGATTCATCATTTTTATTTCAGCTTTAGACCACTGGTCTAAATTTAAGAAAATGATGGAAAAATGTGAATAATGCAGATTAAACTTAAAAGGTCAGATGCATTTTTTTTGAGAGCCAATCATTAAACATTTACTAGCATACCCCTCAGAGAAAGGGAGAGGGATTTGGCCCTCTCCCATTAATACAGCATGAATAAATTTGCTTCTCACCTAGAGAACAATTTGTATTTATGCAGCTTAAAACAAACAAAATACATTCTTCACAACAGTCCTACGCTATAGGTAGTACTCAGGCTGTTGTTTATAAATAAGAAGCTTAAAATACAGAAAGATCGCTTGCCCAGGGTCACATAGAGAATTTGAGTAGAGCCCTCCTAATACCCAGTCCAGGGTTCCTTCCACTGTTCACCTGAGCCTAATTTACTGACCCAACAATGAGATGAGTGGATGAGACCAGGGTTAAATAAGCTGGGAATGGAAGGGACAAGGATCAGGAATGTTCTGGAGCATCAAGAGGGAGGCTCTAGATGAGAAACTACAGAGGGAGGACTTGGGCAACTGCGGGTGGCATGCTGAGGGCTGCTGACTCCTAACCACTGGACCCTAAAATGAAATTTGACTATGCATAATTCTCTCTCCCCTCCCCTCAGCCATGACCAACAGCTTTGATCTATATCCCCAACATAGGTACATAAAGAGCCAGAATGCAACCTTTGTGTGCTGTAGACGAGATTTAAAATCTGCTTCTTCTCTGCATTGGAAAGGCATGTTCCTTGTGCATTATTGTTCAGCAGAGGTGACTGTACATGTGAGTCATAACAATACCAAACTGGTATTTATGGATCATGGAATGGAATTTTTCTGCCATTAATATGATGTGCATTATAAAAAGTCAAATTACACAGTGTCCCTTCCCAGGCAACTGTCTGCCTTGCCTCTCTGACCCTATTCCATTCAGATCCTCTCTTCCTGGGAGTTGAAGAAGTCAAGTAATATTTCTCTTCTTCTAGACCTAGGAGGAGACAATGCCTCACTGCCCACACTGATGTAATGTGATTTCAAAGACAATTCCCACCCCTGCCTAGGTCGTTCAATGTTCCCCAAGGAAAATAAGAATGAGATTTCTAAAACTTCACCATCTTTCCTGCCTCCAGTTCAGAGTTGGAGAAAATAAAATGCATTTGTCACATTCAGGTATCTTGCCCTACTTTAACCTTCTCTGTTTCTAACTTCTGTCCAGAAACCTTTTTTCCCCTCCTGTTAACTAGACTAGAGAAACTGAAACCACAAAAGCAACTCATATGTTCTCTACTGGTCAGGTAACTTCTCCTCTGAGTTTCAGTTGTCTTGTTTATTAAATAGGAGTCATGATATTTTTACCATCAGGCTCACAGGGTTATAGCAAGGGCTCTAGAAATGTGGAATATTTTATCATTATTACTGATTATTGGCACTTATGATGTTTTACAAAACAAACAATTTAGCTGAGCCTGTGATAGTGGTGATCAATCACTCTCTTTTGACTTTCAGCCAGCACTATATTTAGTCCCCACATTCATCTCATTTCAATGTCACTTTGCAGGACTTTACAGAGATTGTCCTGATAAGGTCAATAAAAAAAATGATAGAAGATGTTGCTAAAAAAAAATGCACAGTCGATTGTCTCAACTCCAATCAATGTTTAAGTATAGATTTAAACTTGATCTTTGTAAGAAAACATCTGTTAGAAATCGTGCTGTTTGATGCATGCAAAGATCTACCACACCAGTGATGGGCACAAGCTAGCATGAGCAGACCCAAGTAAGAGCAAACACCAACCAGCAGAGCTTCAGGCAAACAATTCTGAACTATTCTGGCCTTTCATGCTATAATTACTAACTTATGGTTAGGACAAGGTTACCTGGGTAACCAAGCTATCAGCAGAGATAGCTACCATCCCCTAGAAGTCCACATGCTTCTTTGCCTTCTTTTCTAATCAATAGATTTTTAGCACAAAACTTCAGCTCTCCCTACCAGGCAGACCTAGTCATTTTACTAGCTGCTGCTGATAGACATTTTTCTAACACAATTCTTTTGTTTATATAAACAGGACTTTTTTTCTTTCTTCAACATTAGTAACTACTTTGAAAACATAACAGGCAGAGGCAGGCCCAGAAGGCACAGCCTACAGAGGCAGTCTGGGAGGGGCCTTATCAACTCGGGGGTTAAGTCTTTCCACCAACCACAAGGGCCACTATCAAGCCTATCACCAAAGGGCTGGGACTGGAAAGAGCAAGGTAAGAACCAAATGCAGGCCCCCTGACCGGGACAGCAAATACTCCTGGGACTACCACTCCATAGCCCAGAAATTTTTTTTTTAAAAAGCTCCTATTAGGACCTCCAAGGACCAGGATGGCAGAGTGAACCCTGCCTGCTCCAACCCCCCCCCCCCCCAAAAAAAAAACATAGTAACTATTGCCCCAGGGCAAAACCCTCTACAGTAAAGGCTTGGGAACCCTAGAGGAAGGGCGTGGCTAGGGCCCTGCCTCAAAATAGGTAGAAAGCAGACTACAAAGACAGTGGAGTCCTACTATCCTCAGAGAGAGGAACCTAACTCAGAGGGAAACAATGTGGACTCCACACCCACAGCTGAAACATCAACAGGGAATGGGTCCCAAGCACAGAAAACTCTCCTAGATGAGCTCAAAAGGAACTTTGAAAACCAAATGAGAGAGATAGAAGACAAAATGAATAATTCTTTTAAAATCAAAATTGCAGAATTAGAAAAACATTATAATGAAGAAAACAGCTCCTTAAAAAGAAAAGTGTATGATATGGAAAAGGAGCTCCAAAAACTAACCAAGGAAAATGATTTGCTAAAAACTAGAATCAACCAAATTGAAACAAATAACTTTATGAGGAACCAAGAATTAGTCAAACAGAACAACAAGAAAGAAAAATTAGAAAAAGAAGTAAAATATCTCAATGGAAAAATAACTGACCTGGAAAACAGATCCAGGAGAGATAATCTGAGAATCATAGGCCTACCAGAAAATCATGATGAAAAAACAAGCCTGGACAACATTCTCCAAGAGCTCATTAAGTAAAATTGTCTTGAGATACTAGAACCTGAGGGTAAAATAGAAATCAAGAGAATCCACCAGACACCTCCTGAAAGAGATCCCAAACTGAAAAGTACTCAAAATGTTGTGGCCAAACTCAAGAACTACCAGGTGAAAGAGAAAATACTTCAAGTGGCCAGAAAGGAACAATTCAAATATCTAGGAGCCACAGTGAGGATCGCACAGAATTTGGCAGCCTCTCAGCCTCTGCACTGAAAGATCGGAGGCAGTAGAATACAATTTTCCAGAAGGCAAAAGAGCTCAGGTTACAACCAAGGATCACCTATCCAGCGAGACTGAGCATATTCTTCCAGGCAAAGAGATGGCCATTCAATGATATAACAGATTTCCAGACCTTCCTGATGAAAAAGCCAGAGCTCAATGGAAAATTTAACCTCCAATTACGAAATGCAAGAGTGACAAAGAAAGGCAAACAAGGAAAACACACACACACACACCTTGTTATTTAATAAGAACAAACTGTTTATAGACAAGTAGAAGGTTTGAGTATAAAATACATGAAATGACGATTTAAAAATATCTTATTAAGGGCTACAAAGGGACTGCAATGGAAAAAGAGGAATGAACGAAGTGGAAAAGGGTAAATTATGACACACAAAGAAGCATAAAAACAATATAGCAGAGGAAAAGAAGGAAGGGAGATAAGTATTATATGAGCTTTTCCCTCATTGGTTCTGGTGAAAGAAGGGAATAACAACCAGTTAAGCATAGGACTCTATGGAGAAGAGACTCAAAACATATCCTATTAGAGGGAAAGAAGGGAGGGAGAATTGCTTCATATGAGATTTGTTCCTGTCACTCGTGGTGCAAAGAAGAAATAACATACTTCATTAAGTATAAAAATATCCTACAGGCAGTAGGAGAGGGAAGGGGGGGTTGTGGTTAGTAGGGAGGGAAGAAGTAAGGGGAGGAAAAGGGAGGGGGGCTGACAAAGGAATACTGAGGGAGGCGGTGGTCAAAAGGAAAACTATTAAGGAGGGGAAGGGAGAAGGGGAGAAAAAATAAAGCATTAACAGGGGAGGGAATAGGATGGAGGGAAAGAAACAGATAATAATCATAACTGTAAATGTGAATGGAATGAATTCTCCCATAAAACGGAGGCGGATAGCAGAATGGATTAAAAATCATAATCCTACAATATGCTGCTTACAAGAAACACATCTGAAACAGAGGGATACACACAGAGTAAAGGTAAAAGGCTGGAGTAAAATATATCATGCCTCAGCTAAAGTAAAAAATGCAAGGGTAGCAATCCTTATCTCAGATAAAGCAAAAGCAAAAATTGATCTAATTAAAAGAGATAAGAAAGGAAACTATATCCTGCTAAAAGGCACCACAGAGAATGAAGCAATATCATTACTTAACATATATATATGTATATGTGTGAATATATATATACATATATATGTATATGTGTGTATATATATATATATATATATATATATATATATATATATATATATATACCAAGTGGTATAGCATCCAAATTCCTAGAGGAGAAGGTAAAGGAATTAGAGGAAGAAATAGATAGCAAAACTATAATACCTTAATCTCCCCCTCTCTGAACTTGATAAATCCAACCTCAAAATAAAGAAGAAAGAAGTTAAGGAGGTGAACAGAATTTTAGAGAGGGTAGGTATGATAGATCTCTGGAGAAAACTGAATGGGGATAAAAAGGAATATACTTTCTTCTCAGCGGTTCATGGCACATACTAAAAAATTGACCATGTTCTAGGGCATAAAAACCTCACAATTCTGTGCAGTAAGGCAGAAATATTAAATGCATCCTTCTCAGATCATGATGCAATAAAAATTATATGCAATAAAGGGCCATGGAAAGACAGACTAAAAACTAATTGGAAATTAAACAATTTAATCCTAAAGAATGAGTGAATCAAACAAGAAATTATAGAAACAATCAGTAATTTCATTCAAGAGAATGGTAATAATGAGACAACATACCAAAATTTGTGGGATGCATTAAAGGCAGTTCTTAGGGGAAGTTTTATATCCCTGAGTGCATACATGATTAAATTAGAGAAAAGGGAGGTCAACGAATTGGGCATGCAATTGAAAAACCTAGAAAAAGAACAAATTCAAAATCCCCAATTAAATACTAAATTAGAAATATTGAAAACCAAAGGAGAGTTTAATAAAATTGAAATTCAGAAAAATATTGAATTAATAAATAAAACTAAGAGCTAGTTTTATGAAAAAAACAATAAAATTGATAGACCCTTAGTCAATATGATAAAAAAGAAAGAAGAAAGCCAAATTATGAATATCAAAAATGAAAAGGGTGAATCTACCTCCAATGAAGAGGAAATCAAAACAATAATTAGGAATTATTTTTCCCAATTGTATGCACATAAATTTGACAATCTTAGGGAAATGGATGAATATTTACAAAAATACAAGTTGCCCAGATTAACTGAAGAGGAAATAAATTACTCAAATAACCTCATCTCAGAAAAAGAAATTGAACAAACCTTCAGTCAACTCCCTAGGAAAAAATCTCCAGGGCCAGATGGATTTACTAGTGAATTCTATCAAACATTTAAAGAACAATTGATTCCAATACTCTACAAACTATTTGGGAAAATTAGTGAAGAAGGAATCCTACCAAATTCTTTTTATGACACAAATATGGTACTATACCTAAATCAGGAAGAGATAAAACAGAGTAAGAAAATTATAGACCAATATCCCTCATGAATATAGATACAAAAATTTTAAATAAAATATTAGCAAAAAGACTACAGCAACTTATCTCAAGAATAATACACTTTGATCAGGTAGGATTTATTCCAGGAATGCAAGGATGGTTTAACATTAGGAAAACCATCAGTATAATTGATCATATCAACAATAAAACTAGCAGAAACCACATGATTATCTCAATAGATGCAGAAAAGGCTTTTGACAAAATACAACATCCATTCCTATTAAAAATACTAGAAAGTATAAGAATAAATGGAGCCTTCCTTAAAATAATAGGTGGCATCTATTGAAAACCATTAGCAAGTATTATATGTAATGGGGATAAGCTAGGAGCATTTCCAATAATATCAGGGGTGAAACAAGAGTGTCCACTATCACCCCTCTTATTCAATCTGATACTAGAAATGTTAGCAGTAGCAATTAGAGAAGAAAAAGAAATCAAAGGAATCAAATTAGGCAAAGAAGAGACCAAACTATCACTCTTTGCAGATGATATGATGATATACTTAGAGAATCCTAGAGAATCAAGTAAAAAACTACTTGAGACAATAAATAAATTTGGTAAAGTTGCAGGATATAAAATAAACCCAAATAAATCCTCAGCATTCCTATATATTCCCAATGAAATTCAACAGCAAGAGATAGAAAGAGAAATCCCATTTAAAGTTACTGCAGACATTATAAAATATTTGGGCATCTACCTGCCAAAACAAACCCAGGACCTATATGAACACAACTACAAAACACTTTTCACACAAATAAAGTCAGATCTAACTAATTGGAAAAATATCAATTGCTCGTGGCTAGGTTGAGCTAATATAATAAAAACAACAATTTTACCTAAATTAAATTATATATTTAGTGCCATACCAATCAATTTACCAAAAAACTACTTTATAGAGCTAGAAAAAATAGTAACAAAATTCATTTGGAAGAATAAATGGTCCAGAATATCAAGGGAATTAATGAAAAGAAAAGCTAGGGAAGGTGGACTAGCTATACCAGATTTCAATCTGTATTATAAAGCAGCAGTCATCAAAACCACTTGGTACTGGCTGAGGAATAGAGTAGTGGATCAATGGAATAGATGAGGCACACAAGATTCAGCAGTCAATGACTATACTAATCTATTGTTTGATAAACCCAAAGACCCCAGTTTTCGGGATAAGAACTCACTATTTGACAAAAACTTCTGGGAAAACTGGAATATAGTATGGCAAAAACTGGGTATACACCATTATCTAATACCATATACCAAAATCAAGTCTAAATGGGTGCATGATCTAGGTATAAAGGTTGATACTATAAGCAATTTCAGAAAACAAGGAATAGTTTACCTGTCAGAGAGGGTGTGAGAGGGAAAGATTTTATGACTAAACAAGAATTAGAGAGAATTATAAAATGAAAAATGGATAATTTTGATTACAATAAATTGAAAAACTTCTGTACAAACAAAGCCAATGTAACCAAGATTAAGAGGGAGGTGGGAAATTGGGAAAGATTTTTTACAACCTATGTCTCTGATAAAGGATTCATTTCTAAAATATACAGAGAATTGAGTCAAATCTATAAGAATACAAGTCATTCCCCAATTGATAAATGATCAAAAGATATGAATAGGCAGTTTTCAGAGAAAGAAATTAATGCACATGAAGAAATGCTCTAAATCACTATTGATTAGAGAAATGCAAATCAAAACAACTCTGAGGTACCACATCTCACCAGTCAGATTGGCTAAGATGACAAAACAGGAAAATGACATGCTGGAGAGGATGTGGGCAAATTGGAACACTAATGCTTTGCTGGTGGAGTTATGAATTGATCCAACTTATCTGGAGAGCAATCTGGAATTATGCCCAAAGGCCTATAAATAATTTCATACCCTTTGACCCAGCAATACCACTTCTAGGGTTATATCCCAAAGAGATCATAGATGTGAGAGAAAGACCCATATGTACAAAAATATTTATAGCAGCTTTTTTTGTGGTAGCAAAGAATTGGAAATTAAGGGGGTGCCCATCAATTGAGGAATGGCTGAACAAGTTGTGGTATATGCATGTTATGGAATACTATTGTACTATAAGAAATGAGGAGCAGATGGACTTCATATTTACTTGGAGAGGCATATACAAACTAATGCTGAGTGAGAAGAGTAGAACCAGGAGAAATTTGTACACAATTACAGACACAACGTATGTGTGATGACCAATTTTGATAGACTGGACTCTTCTCAGCAATGCAGTAATATAATTCAATCCCAAACGACTCATGATGGAGAGAGATGTCTATATCCAGAGAAAGAACTAGAAAGAACTGAGTTTATATCCAGATTGAAGCAAACTACCTGATCTTTTTCCTTTTCTTGTTTGGTTTTATTTCCTCTTTACCATTTTTCATTCCATCTGATACAATTCATCTTTATAACCTGACTAATGTATAATGTGAAAGTATTTACAGATCCTATACTTGACTATATGCTGCCATGGTGGGGAGGGGAGGGAGGGAGACAGAATATAAAACTCAAGGAATTGTGGAATTGAATTTTGTAAACTAAAAGTAAACAAACAAATTAATAAAAAAAAAACCCATAACAGAATACCTTTAAGATATAGTTAAGAAGCAGTTCCCTCATAAGAATGTCTCCTAAAGTATAATAACAAGCTTCAGCTATCTGGATTTCAGTAATCCAAAATGAATGATATTTTTTTTTCTATATTCTGCTTTAAAGAAGAGGTGAATCACAAAAAAAAGTGTTTGTTTCATGGATTTAGTGCAGGAAGAACATTCTAATTGCTCATCTACAGAGGTCAGGTCCCTATACTGTCTCTATCTATAACTTTTGAATAAAAAAAATTAGTAAAAATAGCTAGCATTTACATAAGCATCTACTTTTTTTTTCCAGGCACTATGCTAAGCACTTTACAAATGCTACCTCATTTGATGCTTACAACAACTTTGGTTAGTAGGTAGTTGCTATTATCATAATTAATATACACATTGGGAAACTAAGGCAACCAGAAGTTAAGCCCAAGATCACATAGCTAGTAAATATGATGTTAAATTTGAACTTAGGTCTTCCTGACTCTAGGTCCAGTACTATCTACTGTACCACCTAGCTACCGCATATATATAATGAGGACACTGAAATCTCGCAAGGCCATTGATAATTAAGTAAAGAATTTACTTAGACTTGACCCTGAAAAACAGGTGAGAAAATATACCTCCCTCTCTTCTTTACAGAAGTGGGGATAGGGGTATCTAGATGTATGGAACATTACACATGCTGTCAGACTCAATTGATGCACTGATTAATTTTGCTGAATTGCTTTTAATCTCTCTTTTTATAAAAATTCTTGGTTATAGAGCACCGGCTCCAGTGTCGGGATGACCTGGATCAAATCCGGGCTCAGATACTCAGCACCACACCCAGAAATAACTGGCCATGTAACCTTGAGCAAGTTACTTAACCCCGATTGCTTTAAAAAAAAAAATTCTTGGTTATAAAAGATAGTTTGGGTAAAAGCACGAACTTGGCATGAGCTCCTGCTCTAACCACTTCCAATACCTGCAAAAACAATGACTCTAAACAAATTTTAGAGCTACAGAACCCACAAAGTGACAGAGAGAAACAAATCTCCTGCTAAAGCCAGCCTGGCAGGCCGACAGAAAGGGTTTATCAGTATGAGTATAGTTGAAGGGACTATATATGTATATATACATGTACATATATATGTATGTATAGGAGGGTTATGTGTGTATATATATGATTGTGTGCATATGTGTGTTCATGTATACATAGAGGGCACAGGATGAGTTGAATATGAAGGGATGATATCTAAAAAATAAAATTAAGAGGTGAAAGAGGAATATATTAGGAGAAGGAGAAAGGGAGAGATAGACCAGGGTAAATTATCTCATATAAGAAGCAAGAGAAAACTGTTACAATGGAGGGGAAGAGCAGTAAGGTGAAAGGGAATGGGTCAACTTTACTCTCATTGATTTTGGCTTAAGGAGGGAATAACATACACATTCAATTGTGTATCTTACCCTACAGGAAAGTAAGGGGAAAGGGGATAAGACTGGGGATGATAAAAGGGAGGGCAGATTGGGGGAGAGGGTATTTAGGATCACACACTTTTGAAAAGGGACAAGGTCAAAGGAGAAAATAGAATGGAGGAGGGGGCGGGATAGGATAGAGGGAAATATAGTCTGTCTTTCACAATATAACTACTACGGAAATGTTTTGCATAACTACACATGTACAGCCTATATTGAATTGCTTATCTTCCCAGCTGGGGTGGGTGAGGAGCGAAGAAGGGAAAGAATCTGGAACTAAAAGTTTTAAAAACAACTGTTAAAAAAAAGATAGTTTGTTGGGCAGGAAAGGGGAAAAGGATAGATTGAAAATAAGGATGATACAAACACAGAGATAAGTAAAAATTATTTTTAAAGAGTTGTGTTCTACTTATTTTCTTTATTAAAACAGGAAAATAGATTCAAATATTTTATAAGAATTTTTGACACTAAGGATTGAAGCAAAAAGAGCTCTCCAAATAACCTTCTTTCCGATTAACCAAAAAGTCAATTGACCATTACCTACACATTCTTAGAACATTGTAATTAATCAATATTGGAAGGCATCAGTATTATACAAGCAATTGTAAAGTGCTTATAGCTGAGGTTGGGACTTAGAACAGTTTTGATTAATAATTCTTGAGATAGATAGCCTCTTAGATTCTGAAAGAAGCTATAGAAGCCCAGTATAGGGACCCCCCCCCAGCAAAGCCTCAAGTATCTTCTTCCTAGATCCTGATGCTCAATGATAACACTTCAAGGATTTGTAATTTCATCAGTATGGGAACTCCCCTTCCAACCTCCATGAATGCAGATCACAATGCTTTTATAACTTGTAGTTGATAGGTCAAGTCAAATAGAATTTATTAAGTATTGACTATGTGCCAGGCATTATACTAAGAGTTGCTGTGATTAAAAAATTAACCACTCTATGGCCAAGTTGGGGATGAGTCTCTTCAAATTCAATGAGGCTGGTTGATTCTCAGACAACAGAAATGTAGTCTATAATTTGACTATATTTATATATAGTTCATCACTGGGCCAATCCTCAAAACTTTTCTGAATTGGTAGAGCCCTCCAAAGATTGAGCTTCCTTGCTACCCTCTCAGAACCTACAGAGTTATTGGTAGTTATTGGTAGTATTGGGAGTTAATAGTAGTTGTTTCTACTGGAGGATTGCAAGTGTTATCAGTACTCTCTAAATTTTGCTGCTATTGGACAAATTTCTGGTTATCCTACCTTAAGCTTTGTCTTATCTTTCTAAATTATACTCAATTTGAGAGGATTGGGAAGCTCTTGACTTATCAAACATATCATGTCTGAAACTACAAAAGGGGGGGGGAAGGAGTGCTTACTATGCTGGATGAAGAGTATCTAAGTCTCTTAGGCATCAAGTATAAATAAGGGGATCTATATTTCCCTACCTGATTTTCTCTTGCTTTTCCTTTTATTTCCCATATTTATGCCCTGAAATTTCGATGCTATATTTTTCTTCTCATTTATCATTTGGCCAATTCTGATTTTTAAGGAGTTATTTTCTTCAGTACTTTTGTGCCTCTTTCACCAAGCTGTTACTTCTCTTTTCAGAATTTTCTTGCATGGCTCTCATTTATTTTCCCAATTTTTCCTCTACCAATTTTGTTTGATTTTTTGAAAAAAAAATTGCTCTCTTTAACATCTCTTTAGCTCTTCTAGGAATTCACTTTGAGCTTGTGTCCAATCTGAAGTTTTCTTTGAAGCCTTGCCTGTAAATGTTTTTGAGTCATTGCTTTTTTCAGAGTTTGTCCTGAGCTTCCCTGTCACCTAGGTTTTTATGTTCAGGTTCTTTTTTTCTGCTTGTTCATTTTTCCAGACTACTTCTTAACTTTGTATTTGATGTTAAAATTGGATTCTAATCAACACTGGGAGGATGACTGGCCTGAGCTTCTGTCTTTTATGTTCCACTACTGCTTTCATGGGTAAGTTTGGGAGCCTATAAGTTTTCAGTGCTTCCAATGCAGTGTGATCTGGGGAAAAGTCTCCTTACTGCCCTTCTCAAGCATTTTACATTGCAGATAAGGAATGAGAAACCTAGGCCTGGATAATGATAACTAGAGATCTGGCAAGCTCAGGGTATCTGAACCAAGACATTTGGGGTCACACACAAATAAGCATAGTCCATTGAGAATTCAGACAGACATTTTCGATTGAAGTCAACAAGTCAGGCAGCTGAAGGCAGATTCTGGTAGCCTAAAAATGTCTTGGGTAGGTCATTGGTCATTAATCCAATTCAATAAACTATGTGAAGGACACTGTACTGAGAACTAGGTAAAATATAAAACCTGGAGGATATATGGTCCCTCCCACTTATAGAGCTTATGGAGCTCACAGAATAATAGGGGGAAATGGCATATCCATAGAAATCTAGAGCCTGGGGTGGGGGGTGGGGGTGGTGACATTAAAAAGCCAATCCAAGCTCTCCTGTTATAAATAAGGAAATTGAGGATCAGAAAAATCTTGTGACTTGTCTATATTCTAGGAACAAATAAATGGCAGAGCAGGGACCAGAACTCCTGACTCCTCATTGGATATTCTTTCCATTGTCCTGGTAGCAAGGAAGAGAAACCACATGACAAAGACAGGAGGTGAGGCAGAAGGACTTCCCAAAGCCTTCAGGAATAGCAAGTGGAAGAGGTCTTTGGCAGCTTGGGTCTACCTATTCACCTGCCCTGCCTTACCAATATATCCCTTCTGGATTTAAAGGGCTCTTGCTTGGCTCCAACTGTTCATATCAACAAAGATACATCTTTGGATAGACTGGGAAGTCAACCAGGCCTGGAGTTAGGAAGATCTGAGTTCAAATCTGGCCTCAGACACTTACTAATTGCATCAACCTCAGCAAGTCACTTAACCCTGTTTACCTTAGTTTTCTCATTTGTAGAATGAGATGGAGAAGGAGACAGCAAACCACCCTGGTATCTTTACCAAAAACCCCAAATGTGGTCACAAAGAGTCAGATATCACTAACAACAACAATAACAATGGGGAGCCCACCAAGCTAGAGATAGCCTCAGGCTGCCTCCTCTCAGTGTTGTCTCCCTTCAAGGTTGGGCTATCAACCCAGAACAAAAATGGAAAATGAGAGATGTGGTGGGGTTGTTTTTTCCCCTCTCCATGACAAAAGTGTAGTTGAATGTATAATTCTTTGACATTTGGTATGATTAGGTTGGAATTCAACTGGCACCACATTTCAGATAATGGGTTGCTTGGTGGCCCCATTTTTCACAGAAGCGAATTTTGATGAGTGAATTCATAATCAGCAGGGACATGCATGGGCCACATCCCAAGAGGCCTCATACTCTTTACTCAGCAATCTCTTTTTTTTCCCCTCCCTTTTGGAGGCAAGGCTCCTTCACTGATAAAACCTTTCTCTGTGGAGCAAAGAGGTGCCTATGAGGACTAATCTGTCTAGAAATCGTTGATTCTAGTCTTCTCCCAAGATCTGTATATACAGAAGTAGTGATGGATTGAGTATATAACAGATAGGTTTCATCTTCTTTGTACTCTAGAGGTAGATTTTTCCTTCTCCCCTTTAGGGTATTTCATATTACCATCATTTTCCAGGGTAAAGAAAAGAAATTATATGAAACTAAGCCTATTAAATAGGCAAAACTATTCAGCATATTTTGTTACATTTAATATTGGCTAAGCTTTCATTATGAAATTCTATTTCTTTTCTTTTCTTTTAAAGATCCTCAGGTCCCTTTTCCATCTGTTTCAAAAGAAACAGGCAAGATTCATATGACTGTATTTGGCCAAGTGTAACACCAGTAGAAGAAATAAAATGCTCAAATTTTCATTTGTTTTTGCAGAATTAAACTTTGTCCAGCCACCTGTTTCCAACCCTGTGCTTCCCCATCTGCTCATACTCTAGGATTCTTACATAAAACAACCTAATTGTGAGAGGAGGCTTAGTGCTTCTGAAAACTAAAGGCTTAGAGACTTCACACCAGGCAAAACAAATCATCTGACCCCTAGCTAATCTTTGACTGTCGTTCACAGTTCAGTCCTATAATGGATACAATCGAATTAGTTAGGATGCTTCATTATTACCATTATTATAGAAGTTATTAATTCTCCCCAACTGCTGGTGCCCTCCCTCCCTCCCTCCATAACTATTCTTAAATACCTTGTATTTATTTCTATTTACTCCCTTCATATTTATTCTGTAGCACCTTGAAAAGAGGGATTACTTAATTCTTTGTATTCCTATCTCTAGTTCCTAGCAAAATGCCTATTTAATACATACTTCTTGGGGTCATTTCTCTATTATTAACTATATATCTCTTTATCTATCTATCTATCTATCTGTCTGTCTGTCTGTCTGTCTGTCTGTCTCTATCTGTATTTCCAGTGTCTAGTAGACCACCTACTTGACACATGCTTCTCGAGGTCATTTCTCTATTATTAACTACATACCTAAATCTATCTATCAACCCAGGAAATGAAAAATATAGATATGTAGGTGGTATCTATGTCCATCGTTCTATCTACCTGTGAATAAATAGATGCAAAAAGATACATAGTTAATTATATTTATTTATCTGTGGATAGATAGGTAGCTATAGATATATAGGTAATCTATATTTTAAACCTGAACCTGTGATTTCTTTATGTATGGCACTCCTGGTATGGAAATTCCCTTCACTGATAGAGAACAGATACATGATTGTAATACATACAGTCTTTTTTTTTTTTTTTAAGCAATCAGGGTTAAGTAACTTGCTCAAGGTTACACGGCCAGTTATTTCTGGGTGTGGTGCTGAGTATCTGAGGCCGGATTTGATCCAGGTCATTCCGACACTGGAGCTGGTGCTCTTACTCGCTGAGCCACCTGGCCGCCCCTAAGCAATTGGGGTTAAGTAACTTGCTCAAGGTTACACGGCCAGGTGTTTCTGGGTGGGTGCTAAGTGTCTGAGCCTGGGATTCGATCTCCAGGTCATTCTGACACTGGAGCTGGTGCTCTTACTTGATGTGCTACCTGGCCTCCCCATAATACATACAGTCTTAAAGAGCTGCTTTGAGCACAAATGGATCACGTGACTTGGCAAATCCATATCAGAGGCAAAAGGTGAATCCGGGTCTTCCTAATTCCAATAATAGCCCTCTATTCGCCTCATTAAGCTACCTCTAAAAAACAATGATATTGCCTTATATTGATACAGATTTTTACAGGCTTGAGAGGGTTTTCATAACCCATTATCTCATTAAGTTCCTACCACAGCCTTTCATGATGAGCAGAGCATAGAGTTCTAGCAAAACGGTTAGGTGTTCCTGCCTAGGTGGCCTTTATCACCTCAATATCATAACAAATAAAGTGTTTCTAAGGGAAGAAGGGAAAAGAAAACCTCACAGAGGGAACAAGAAGTGCCTAAAAATGAAAAAGAGAGAAATAAGGTCCTTCTATAACCTCAATTACAAAAGTAATTACTTACCATTTGGGTCATGATAAACTTGGACAAGAGAAGTATTGTGGAGGAGAGCATAAAGAGCTGGTCTCAGATCCAAGAAGGAGTGGCTTGAAGTCTGGCCTCTGACATGCTACTAGATGTATGAGTCTCAGCAAAGTACTTCACTTCTCAATGATCTAAGCAACTCTATGTGACAACATGTTACAAAGAGAGTATCCATGTGCATTAGTAGAGGGAGTGTTTCCTCCTCCTGGAGTTCTTCATGCCTATGAAATCACAGTTCTAATGCTCTTCCCCTTCCACTTAGATATGCCCATGAACCGTGTTTACCACAGTTTCCCCGTTTGTAAAATGATCTGGAAAAAGTTCCAATGTCTTTGCCAAGAAAACCCCAAATGGGTCCATGAAGAGTCAGACACATCTGAAGAACACAAGAGTGTAAGGATAAGGGTTTCCCCAATTAATCACAGAAGGCCTAGGCATCTTAAATTGAATTCATCAAAATTAAAATAGATCAAAAGTATTATAGTGGCTTTTAGCCACTGGATAAAGATGAATGATGCCCCATAGGAAATATCTTATAACAAGTTGAAGAAAAACAAATCATGCTTCTTTGTCTATACATAAAAGTAGTAATCTAGTTTAGTATCAGAGAGTCTAAAGGGAGGAGACCCAAAATAGTGGAGACAAGGATTCCAGGTCACTGAGATGGGATCTCTCCTGCTTTCTCTATCATCCCCACTCTCTCACAATCTTCACTATCTCCCTACTTGCCCACAAACACACCCATGTTTTCCCCATCCTTAAGAGAAAAGAGAAAATCTCATTCGCTCCTATCATGCCCATTAGTCCTATATCTCTCCTCCATTTCGTGGCTAAACACTTTGAAAAAGCTGCTTACAATACATGCTTCCACTTCATCCCCTCTCGACTTGCTTCTAAAACCTCTGCAATCTGGCTTCTGTCTTCATCATTCAACTGAAACTGTTCTCTCCAAAGTCATCAATGATCTCTCAGCTGCCAAATTACTAGTTTCTTCTTGATCTTCATCCTGACTGATATCTCTGCAGCTTTCTCCACTGTTACATGCTCTTTTCTTATATACTCTTTCCATTCTAGGTTCTCTCAACATTATTCTCTCCTGGTTCTTCTCCTACATATCTGATTTTTGGTATCCTTTTTTGAATCTTCCTTCAGGACACGCCCACCGTGTGTATCAGTGGATAGAGCACTGGACCTTGAGTCAGGAAAACCCATGTTCAAATTCAGTCTCAGACATTTCCTAGCTGTATGACCCTGGGTCAATCAATTAACTTCTATTTGCTTCAGCTTCCTAAAAATTAAAATGGGAATATTAATAGCATCTGTTTTGTAGAGTTGTCAAGATCTAATGACACAATATTTGTAAAATGTTTAGCACAGTGTCTGGCACATAGGAAGTGCTATATAAGTACTTATTCCCTTACTACCCACAATGGTCTATTCTGGGACCCTCTTCTCCCTTTATATTATCTTTCTTAGTCATCCCATTAACTCTCATGGGGTGCAATTATCATCTTTATTCAGTTCTTTATCATATCTATTTATCCAGCCCTAAATTTTCTCTTGCTCTCTAGTCTTCCATTACCAACTACCTTTTGGACATCTTCCACGGATCTCCTGTGGACATCTCAAACTCAATACGTCCAAAACAGAATTCACTATACCACCCCTTCCCCATAATTTCACCTCCTTTGAATTTTCCTATTACTGTGAAAGATACCACCATCCTTCCAGTGATTTGAGTTAATTAGGTATAATTCTTAAGTCTTCACTTGAATTCACTGCACACATATCATTTGTTGACAAATCTTGTTCTTACCTTCACAGTATGTCTTATATATGTCCCATTTACACAGCTATCACCCAGATACAGGCCCTCATCCCCTAAGACTTGGACTTTCTAGATTATACCTTGCCTCAAGTCTCTCCCCACTCCAATCTATCCATCATTCGGCTGCCAAAGTGATCTTTCTAAAGCATGTCTGCCCATATCCTCTGCTTGCAATTTTTTAAAGTATATTTAAAATTAGACACAGTAGTTCTAACATTACTTTGCTTGTCTTGCAATTTATATAATAATATAGACAGGATAGATAGCTATAGATAGACATACCTGGAACTTATCATGAGTCAAACATTAATCAGCAAGAAATTTCACATAGGTGCTTCTAGTCAATAAGTCAATAAACATGTACCTACTATATGGCATACACTGTGCTAAATGCTAGGGATACAAAGAAAGTTAAAGAACAGTTCCTGGTCTCATGGATCTCATAGTCTAATGAGGGAGACAACATATAAACAACTGTTACAAACAAGATATATACATATATTTGTGTATATGTACATGTGTTGTGTGCATATAGGGACACATACATATATAAATATACAGGGTAAATTTGAAATAATCAACAGAGGGAAGGCATTAAAATTACAGGGGATCAGGTGATAATCTTCTAAATCTTCTGTCATCTTCTCCTGTATTGTTTTGTGAATGAGTTTGAAATTTATACCATTGTTGGCTTTAGCTGCCATGTTTCTTGGCATGAATATGATTTTTTAGAATGCAATATCCCAAATCTATTAAGAACTAGTGCTCTAGGGATCTTCTTTGGTGAGGCAGATTAAATGCCTAGGGACTGGTCACTAGATAAACACAGAAATTTACTGTACAGAAAACAATTAAATGGGGATAATCAAGCATTTTGTTTGTTAAAGGAATTTCTTAGATCAATACAAAAGTTCAAAGTCATGAAAATTATTTCTGTTAAGTTTATCATCAATAGTAACTTTCAAAGTATAAAGCATACAAACTTTTCTAAAAAGAGTGTGGAAATGGATTCATAGTATCATGAGATTATTATATTTGAAAGAAGATCTTATTGGCTTTGGGATTGGCTCTCTATCATGTATGAGGTGGAGATCTGGTCCCATATGCCATCCCTTGTTTCTATACTTCTTTGTATAAGGAAATATCCATGGTCTTTTGATGTTTGGCAAGTTCATTAACAAGAAAAGAAAAATCCAAAAGGATGTATATTGTCATTGTATATCATTTCAATGCTAACTCAGTGGAGTAAGAGAAAATGTTTTGTATTCCAATATAATCAACTTTATGACTACATCCCTTATCATTTCTTTGAGTGGAAATGAATTCTGTGGCAAACTCTATATGCTAGGGAAGCATTTTCCACAATAATTTGTCCAAGGAATATTTTTATGGCAGTTCTAAATTCATAGTTCCTTAGACAAAACCATCATCCCTTGGGGTAGGGAATAGGCTAGGAGTGTGGCTGCTTTAGTGAGGGGTCCTCATTCCAAAATGGAAAAGGAGTCTGTGTTTATAAAAGTAGATTACATGACAGAAGACAGTGTTGAAGAATCTCTCTCTTCTTGAATTTTTATCTTACATTTAACCCCTAAAGGGACAGATTGTTTGGAGTGAGGAAACATGGGGAGGCAGAAATCAAGAAGTAGAATGAAGTTGGGTGTTACACCAAGATGCCAATAGAAGGTGGATGGTTGAACTGGGCAATGTCTCCTCCCCCAAGTTTTTCCTTTCTCTCCTGCTACAAATTGCTGGGACTGAACTTTAAACCATCAATGGGAGATAAGGGAAGTTGATGACCTAGATCCAATCTCTTTAGGTTAGAGAGCCCCCAACTCTACTATGTGGGAAGGGGAGGTTTCTATATGAATCATCAAGATAGACTATTTGGAATCTTAATTCACACTTTGTAAACCCTAGGATTCTACCAAACATAGTACAAAAAAACTAGAGACTCGTGAGAGAGACTTACTTAAAATGTTATTATGTAGAGGTATGGAAAATAGATTTTTGCTAATTTTTTAAAAATAAAAAATGGATTCTGCTACAAATATTAAATATTTCATACACTTTCAAGATTTGGTCACTGTATTCATTTTACTTAAGTGTTTGATTTTGTTACTCAAGAGATCTTTCATGAAATAAGTGGGAGTGATTTTTGAATGTTTGTAACAGAAAAGCAAAACAGATCAATAAAACTGAAGGTGACCAAAAAAAATTTTTTTAGTGAGGCAATCAAAGGTAAGTGACTTGCCCAGGGTCACAGAGTTATTAAGTATCAAGTGTCTAAGGTTATATTTGAAATCAGGTCCTCCTGACTCCAGGGTCAGAGCTCTATCTACCATGTCATCTAGATGCCCCAACCAAAAAAAAATTTAATGGAATACTTTATTGCCATATCAGAAATTAGGAAAAAGATAGTTTCAAAAAGACAGGGAAAGACTGAACTGACAAAGAGAGAAATGACATAGAGAGAAGTTAGTAGAACCAGAAGAACAATTTATACTAAAATTTCACTATTATACATATGAACAATTTGAAAGATTTAAGAAATCTAATCAACTGAATGATCAATCATAATCCCAAAGGACTGATACAGAAGAACATTATCCATCTCATGATGGAGAGTGATGTATTAAATTCATTTTTAGTCATGAGCAGTGTTTTGCTTGATTCTATTTATGTGATACAGGAGTTCTGTATTTTCTTTTATGTTTCTTTTTATTTGTCTATCAATCTATTCATCCATCCATCTCTTTCCTTCTTTCTTTATTCCTTTCCTTCCTTCCTTTTTTCAGTTGTTGGACACAGATGAGAGGGAGAAAAAAAGAAATATGCTTGATAATTAAAAAAATAATTGTATATATTTTAAAATGATCTCTAGTCCTAAAGCCAATAGCCAATAATGATGATATTTCAGGATTGAATCTGAATGATCTCTTTGTGCCTTTCTGTCATCCCCAGGTTTTCTGTTCATATTACAGGCACAACTTATTTGTACCCTGACATGGTCTGCTGCCTTCTCTCTACCAATACTCCATCAATATAGTCACATTGCCAGGCAGACATTGAAAGAGCACTTGCTGAGAAAATAGTTTCTCTAGAAGATAATACATGTCTATACATCCCTGAATAGCCTTTTAATTATTCAGACTGATTGCAGAGACAGCGGTTTGTAATGGAATCAGTGAGAGGACCTACAGCTGAACTCTAGCACTGCCCCTTCCCTTGGGCAAATCACTTTCTTGCTGAGCATCATCTATAAAACAAGGAGATTGGACCAGATGACCTGCAAGATCCTTCCCAGTTCTGAATCTATGATTCTGTGATTCTCTAATCATGAAAGAAAATGTATTCAGAGTTCATAGAATGACAGTTCTGGCAGTTAGGATGCTGAGGACACAATATTAGGCTTTCTGTTCACCATTCAGTTGTAAGCACTTCAGGCATTATCTGGAACTTCTTCAAGAAGGCTAAACCAGAGACTCTCAACCTACTCTTATTTTTCTCCATAGAATGTAAACTATTTGAAAGAAAAAGCATTCATAAGGGTTTTATATTTTAGTCTTTGTATCCCCAATATGAAGCACAGTCCCTCGCATACAGCAGGCATCTAATAAATGTTTGCTGAATTTAATTGATATTAATTATGATGAAGAAAACCAGATGAAATGGTCTCAACACACTATCAGAGTTTGTTGACAAATTTAGGCACAAATTCAAGAAGTTAGAGGATTAAAGGTTAAAAAAAATGTAAGAGTGCTCAATTCTCAGGTTCAAGAAATGCCACCATGAGAACGTCACAGATCAAATTCAGATGAAATATCTGACATTTCTCATCTATTGAGGAAAAGAGGGCAAAAAGTGCTATGAAAGGAAAGGCTTAATTTAACTATCAGAAAAGGCAAATCAGTAAGTAATTTTTTTGTTTTGTTTTGTTTGGGGTGGGGAGGGCAATTGGGGTTAAGTGACTTGCCCAAGGTCACACAGCTAGTTTTTGTGTTAAGTGACCAAGTCCAAATTTCAACTCAGGTCCTCCTGACTCCAGGGACAGTGAGAGCATTCATGGCGCCACCTAGCTGCCCCATCAGTAAGTGCTTTTGATGCTGGATGATATATTTTAGAAAATCAGGAAATGAGAATAACAAGAGGGGTCCTAAGAGAAAGGAAGATGCCTAATAGGCAACCCTGGTATAACATGGTTCATTTTGTGCATAATAACAAGAAGTGAATTTTTTTTGCCTTTATCAAAATGTAATTAAATTTAAATTTTAAAATAACTTTTTCAGAGAAATATCATTTTAAGCCTTTTTCAGTTGTGAACTACCCTTCATTGTGAAAGTTTCCTGGATCCTCATCTTAGAGCAGCTTTTGACAGGGGACAGAATCTGAGCACATAAACAATGCTAGCATTTCAAGGTCATTGCATATTGTTTCCTGACTCCTGATATGGATACAGAAAGAAAATGTTATCATGAAACTGAGAGGGGCAGAGAGCACTAAAAGAGGAAGGAGTCTAGGGGTATCAGATACAGCCTTTCCCCCAATTTTGGGGGAGGGTGGGCCCTGATTCCATATAATGGTTAAAGAAGACAGTCATTCTGTAACTGTAAAACCATCACTGCTGATCAAAGTTTAGGATACATACCCACCAGAGGGCCAAAGCTACTATGTATTGCCAGTAGGCTAAAGAACAAAGCAAAAATGACCAGCCACATAGCTTAAGTTCTTAGAGAAAATGTGCACAAGTTCATTGCTCCAAGCCCTTTTCTTCTATTGCTCTGGAGAGATTTAAATTCCAGCATTAACCCAGCATAAGGCAGCAAATCAATACTGAACACCAGCTTGATTAATTTGCCACCACTGTGGTAAAAGTTTGGGATTTATACTTTCAAAGCAGTTCATGTGCTCTCTTTCCAACTTCCACTTGGGACAAATTGGTGGTTTATGTTCCTAGATCACAGAAGGCAAATTCAAGGGTAAGAGAGGTTAAGTGGATCTTCCCAGGCTTCATAGAAGCTGTGTCTATGTGACAGCATGCAGATGTTAGAAGAAAAAACTGAGCATGGGCATTGGGACAGGCACATTAATACTTTAACTAGCTCCACCCCAAACAAGATTTAACCCAAACATCTGCTCTAAAACTCCTAAAATATATTCAAGGAGGACATCAGGTTTGATTATATTTGAGAAACCACACAATGCTTTTTAGTAATCCTAAAGTGAACACTGTTGTAAAAGCCCATCAAATGTTAATACCCTTCTGATGGTGCTGTACAGCTGAAAAATCATGCAACACCACAATCTCCAAAGAATCAATATGGTAGACAGATAACCCAATGGACCAAGGCAAGGGGGTGGGAGTGGGGGAATGCATATTATTTTATTTTCAATTTTGATTTCCAAATTTTTATCCTCCCTCCACCCTCTACTCATTGAGAAGGCAAGAAATATGATACCCATTATGCATATGAAATCATGCAAAACATTTCCACATTAGCCACATAGCAGGGATGGGGGAGGAAGAAGCAAGAGAAACAAATAGAGAAAAAAAAAGTATGCTTCAATTTGTACTCAGAATCCATCACTCTTCTCTCCGAATGGGGATAGCATCATTCATCTTGAGTTCTTTGGAACTGTCATGGGTCATTGTATAAATGAGAGTAGCTAAGTCTTCCATAGCTGATTGTTGTTACAATATTGCTGTTATCTGTGTACTGAGTTCTCCTAGTTCTACTCACCTCACTTTGCACCAGTCCATATAAGTCTTCCCAAATTTTTCTGAAATCATCTCCATCATTTCTTACAACATAATAATATTCCATCACAATCATATACCACAACTTGTTCAGTCATTCCCAAATTGATGGGCATCTATGTAGTTTCCAATTCTTTGCTACCACAGAAAGAGCTGCTATGATTTTTTTGTATATATTAGTCTTTTTTCTTTTCTTTTGATCTTTTTGGGGTACAGACCTAGTAGTGGTATTGCTAGATAGGTGCATATTAGTTAAACCCTTTTACTGAAAGGAGATCAGACAAGCAGCTAGAGACAGTTTGAACGACTGATAAATATCCATGAGTGCAGTCTCTGACTCCAAAAGGTGGCTGGCTAGGTGGCACAGTGGATAGAGTACTGGAGCTTCAGGCAGGAAGACCTGAGTTCAAATACATCCTCAGATAGGGAGTAACCATCTGACCTAGGGCAAGTCACTGTATGACCCTAGATATAAAATCAGAAAATATTTGCAAAGTGCTTTGTAAACCTTAAAATACTAGTTATTAATATTATCATTTCATTTGATCCTCACAGAAATCCTATGAGGTAGTAAATAGGCTAAGAAGTTAAGTGACTTAACTTGCCTAGGGTCACATAGCTAACCAGGGTCTTAGGGTGGATTTGAACTCAAAGTTTCCTTGATTTATATGCAAAACTCTTCTTACTCTCACTAGAACACCTATTTAGGGGTCATGGTTTCATTGAAGAATGGCAGCACCTTTTCAAACGTTTGGTTTATAATACAAGGGAGTAAGGAGATATTCCCCATAAATATGTTAGATAAAAACTTGAATTGGAGAATTTATAGGAAATTGAAGCAAATCTATCAGAACAGTAGTCAATCTCCAGTACAAGAGTGATTAAGGAACCAACATGAATAATAAATAAACCCTTGGGGAAAATGCTCAACCTCATTTACTATTAAATAAATACAATTAAAGTAACCTTGACATACCACCTCACCTTTATTAAAGCAGCAAAAGTAAACAAAAATAATAAATCTTAGTGTGGGCAAACATTTCCACTCATACACTATAGAGAGAATTGAAAACTGGCAAGATAGCTCAGTGATTCTGGACACCTGGACTGAGGGGGGGAAGGAAGGGAGTAGGAAAAGAGGACCTGAGAGTTATTGGAGAAACAGATAGTTTTAATAGGGAATAAGTATAAGAACAATAAGAGCAATGAATAATATGTTATAAAACACTTACTGAAGGCCTGGTATACAAACCATAGACAATATTTTGGGTAATTTTTATCCTCACAGGTTCTGGAAAATGCATCGTTTGAGTTTATTCTTCTGGGTCACTTCTTTCCCTCCCCTCCATGAGTTAGCGTAGGAGTGAGAACAATACCACCTAGTGCCCATTATATATTCGACTCATACTAAAATCTATCCATAGATCCCCCCTAGATTTCAGGTTAAGAACTCATGAGCTCAATCCCAGGATACATTTCAGGGATTTTTGGTGGGGTTGTAGAAAAGGAGACAAGGGGCCTCATAACTCAGGCTCTCTGGAGAACAATCAATCAGACAATAAAACCGAGACATAAAATTGACTGAATCCAAACGGCCATACTCTCTGACCCAGAACTCTTCCTATGAGTGATATACTTTGAGTATTCTACTCCCTCTTTCACTATAGATCATGATCTATGTTTTATCTTAGCAAATGGTTTTTAAGAGTTATTATAGTCCCTTAAAGGGGGCACAATGAATAGAGCACCAGGTGTGGAGTTAGGAAGACCTGAGTTCAAATTTGATCTCAGACATTAACTCTGGGCAAGTCACTTAACTCTATTTGTTACAGTTTCCTCATCTGTAAAATGAACTAGAGAAGGAAATGGCAAATCACTCCAGTATCTTCACCAAAAAAACCCAAAATGGTGTCATAAAGAGTTGGACACAACTGAAAATGATTAAACAATAACAAATACATCCACCTAGAGCCTCTCTAATTCTCTCCGGACATAGCCAGACTGGCTGGTCCTCAGGCAATATACACATAAGTCCCTTACCAGGTCTATGCCCCAAACCTTTCCCATTTATAAGGACCTGCCAGAAGTTACCCTCCACTGACCTAGCCTTTAAGAACCTTGGACCATCTTCTTGCCATGATGAGGCATCAGAGAAAACCTCCATTCTAATGAAGAATGAGTAATGTACCCTATAGAAATAATTAAAATGTAAAATAAGATAATTTTATCAAGATATCTATATTTGTCCTGTATATAATATTTCAAAGCTATGGGCAACTTAATGTCTGATGTTTGGGGAATGACTATAGTATACCAACACACCAGAGGCTGCATGGCCATGATAAAGGACAAATACAATGAGTCAATAGAAATGTGGAAAGCAAAGTTCAAAAAGTGGAACCCCAGATTTCAGGTCCTTAATCTTAACTACACAGTGTGTATACAGTGCTCTACACATTGCAGGAGCTTAAGGGGATGTTTGTTAAATTTAATTAAATAAAAAATTCACATTTTGGAATATATAATCACTAGGATCAAAAGAGGCTTGTCAGTTTTTGACAAGTTACCATTGACGTCTATTTATATGAAACTACTTCTTACTATAAACAAGGTATACATGGAACCCATTTGCTTTGTCCACAATAGGAAAGGTTTGCTTAACCTAATCTTGAGATGAACTCTTTACCTTCTCATGTTCCTCAGCTCCAAAACTAAGTCAGAGCACCTTTGTCAAAGGGCTTTCAATTTAAAAGTCCTTTGACTTCAAGGACAGACTTCCTCACTTGACCCAAGGAATGGGGGTAGGGGTAGAGCTTCTCCTTCATTCAGTAGCTTCAGTACAACTAGTAGTATCCTTCCTTTGACCTCTCTGTCAATCGGTTTGAAGCTCTGTGGGAATAAGAACTATTTGATTTGTGGTCTCTACATTCTCACTGTCTATTACAGTGTCAGGTGAATAGTAGGTGGCTAATAAATGTTGATTGATATTCTCTTAATAAGGCATTAAGCACTTATCAGCAGCTTGTCCAGAACTCTTCCCATTACATCAGTTTTTCAAAGCTCACATCCCAGTCAGTAATTGGGATTTCTAACAAGTATTGTTTAAAAATGAGTTCATGTTATGGGCAATGTAGTGGTAATTATAGAACAAACTTAATTTATTAGCAATATAATAAAAATAATGGACCTGAAAAAATAAAAGGTGTGTAATGGTAGATAAACTGCATCATTAATCAGTGTGTCAGGGGTATACTGGAGCCTGTTCAGAGTGGTGATTGTTAAATTTTCAGTGTGAGCATTTACATCCTGGAAATCAACATCAGGGCTTGATTTATTGTTTTGTTGATTATCTAGACTTCAAGTTCTGGAGAAAAAGTTAATATTAGAGATTAAACTTTAAAAGTATGTAATGCATTTTTTTTTCAAAGAGCTTGTTATTAAACATTTACCAGCACACCTCTGATATGGCTGCATTTGCACAGGCCACCACTCATGGCTGGAATATAAAGAACCTTACCTTCCATCAAAAATCTGTGTGTGTTCCACTAGGATTTCCCCATGAATTTTTTTCCCCATGAATTTTTTCCCCCTTTTTGGAGGAGGGAAGGCAGGGCAATTGGGGTTAAATGACTTTCTCAAGGTCACATGGCTAGTTAAGTGTTGTGTCTGAGACTGGATTTGAACTCAGGTCCTCCTGACTCCATGGCCAGGGCTCTATTCACTGTGCCATGAAGCTGCCCCTCCCCATGAATTTCTTCCCATTAAACCTGTTCCTGGAGCACTTATCCCCTTGTAAAGTACCATAGTAGGGGCATCATTCTCATTTTCCCTTATATTCTTTATATTATATTCAGTCCAACGTTCTAAACTGTTAAGATCTATTGGATCCCTCCCAACAATGTGTCACCTTTACATTTAAAGAATGTTTTCTATGCCTTTGTCCAAGTCACTGATAAAAATGTTAAACAGCATAGCACTGAATACAAATCCCTAGGGGTGTCCCCCTGGATACCTCACATATAGTTGACATCAAACCATTACAAGTATTGCTGTCCAATCAGTTATGAAGCCACCATCTAAGCCATAGCTCCCCATCATCACCACAAGAATGGCATGTGATATTTTACCAAATACTTTGCCAAAATCTAGATAAACCATGTCAACATTTCCTTCGACAGCTAGCTTAGTGATCCAATAGAAAATGGCAGTTATGTTAGTCAGACATAGTGGACTAACACTATGGGAGTCAGGTTAGCTCTTTGAAATCACTTCCTTTTCTAGATGTTTGCCATTCATCTCTTTAATGATCTTTTCTTTTTTCTTTCTTTTTTTTAAGGAAGCAGAGCAAAGTGACTTGCCCAGGACTACACAGCTAGTAAGTGTTTCAGTTTGCATTTGAACTCAGAACCTCATGACTCTAGGGTGGGTGCTTTATCCACTGTGCCACTTAGCTGCCCCTTTAATGATCTTTTCTAGAAATTTTCCCATGAAATGAAGTCAAACTCAATGCATTGTAATTTAAATACCATTCTCTTATTTTCTCCCCCCCCCCTTTTTTTAACTGGCCATTTCTGTTTTCTTAACTCTTTTGACATTGCTGTTGTTTTCCATGATTTTTTTTCCCAACATGACTGACAGTGGTTCAGGAATCATATCTTCCAATTCTTGTTCATCTGAACCTGTGACTTGAATTCATCAAGGGCATCATGTGCTCTCTTACTCTCTCCTATCAACTCCCTGTTAGTCACTGATGTTTGCCACATACTGTGTAAAGGTCATCTCTTTCACAGAGAAAGGAGAAATAAAATAGGAATTGAGCTGCTTTCTCTATGTTGTCAGTTATCATTATACCATCTGTTCAAAGTAAAATCCCCTCTCTAATCCCCATTTTTGTAATAATTCAACAAAAAAAACCAAATCTCTTTATTGTCCTTAACTTTCCCTGCTAGCCTCAGTCCATTGAACCGTGGCACCTTCTAATATTTATTCTGTTACCTGGCCTTACTCCTGTCTTCTGTATATTTCTTTTTTAAATCAAAATTGGACAGTGAGTTCTTTGTGTATCTACATCTGTCTTTCAAAAAAAAAACCCCAAAAAACATTTTTACATCTCTTTAGAAATGTTTCCCTTTGTGTCTTTAGAATTTTATTCTTGAAGGTCTCATCCATTTCTGGACTCCTATTTTCTGGGTTCTATAAAATGAATGATTTAGATTAAATGGTCTCTAAAGACTTTTCCAGTTGTGACATTCCATGATCCCATGAGATAGTGCCTAAGAACTTCAGGCAAGAAAAGATAGTATCTTGGTAATTGATGATGACAGTGCTGTAAGAAGTTCAAAGGAGAATAGGTCCCTGTGAGTTGGGCTAACCAAGAGAAGGTTTCCTGGAAGAAGTGATACTGGAGCTGGATCTTGAAGAATGGTTAGACTTTAGATGAGGTCATGAAAATCAGATGTCACAAAAGTTCAGTCTTTCCCTATTAACCTCTTTACCTTACCATCTCCTTTGCTGAATTTATGGGAAGGTATTATAAGACAGTATGATCAACAATTCCAGAATGTAAGCTCCCTGAAGGCAAGGAGTGTTTGCATTTTTGTCTTTTTATCTCCCCTCCCAGCACCACCGATCATAATGTTTGTTACATGATAAGTGTTTAATAAATGCTTATTAAACTCAATTGAATTGCTCATTCCCTCCAACATTGTAATCCAACTCAACAATTGAGATAAAGACTACAACCCAGGGCAGCTAGTTGGCACAGTGAACTGGCCCTGGAGTCAGGAGGACCTGAGTTCTAATCCAGCCTCAGACACTTAACACTTAATAGCAGTGTGACACTTAACCCCAATTGTCCTACCTTCCCCCCTCCAAAAAAAGGATACAACCCATCCATGTTTTCTTATCCAGTTATTGTTGTCTAAATTCCCCAATATACCCTTCCTAAAGGATCTATCCAAAGCACTGGAGGCCCTTCATTAGGCATTTTAACATCCCATCACAACAGATGAGTCTTTTCAAACACTGAAAAAATTTTAAAGGTAATTCATTTAACATTATACAGGAATTATCAAACAGTAAGTGGTTAATTAGTAATAAATGAATGGCAGGAATGCCTTGAATTGTGTAGCATTATATAATTTTTCAAAAATACAAAACTATTCATTTGATCAAACACGTGCATCATGTAAACATATGATATTCAATATTGCCCTTTAATACATGACTCACTAAGGATAAGTAGCATGTCAAAATGTACATGGCTAGAAAGTAATGGCTATAGAACACTAGAATCCAGGTTTTCTAACACAGTTACACATTCTATTATCATGGGACACATGTCATTGTGGCAGGAGGCCAGAAGAGTGGACATCACTGATAGAAATGATTCAGGAAAAACATTCCAGTAGGGGAAAACAGCAGAGAAATAGAATAGAGACTAGGAAGCCTGAAGCTGCTTGTGAAGAACTGGCGCTTAATGGGTTTTGGATTGGATTGGATCAAGTTTTATTCTATTCAGTTTCATTTTACTCAATTTGTTTCATTGAAGAGGGGAGTGGAATGGGAAATAGAGAAGTTTGTTTGGAGTTCAAGGTTCAGGAAAGCAAGTGAAAGAGGAAGCATCATGATTGTGTTGTTGGTTTCATTCCCTTGAACACCTCCCATTTTTAGTTTATTTGTGTAAAACCCCACTAATAATGCAGTGACAGAAGATAAAGAAAGTGTGACTCAAAAACATAATCATTAAAGACAAGGATCTTCATTAATTGAAAATAGTAATTATCACATGAACGAGCCTGAGCTTCCAAAATGAGGTCATGAGGGGATGAGTTACCTCATCATTTCAGTGTAGTAGAAATCAGATCAGAAGTGGCAGATCTGAGTCCCAATCTTATATTCCTCATTAACTACATGAATGTCTGTCTGTATGTCTTTGTCTCTATCTCTGCCTCTCTCTGTATGACTCTTTTTCATTCTGCCCACATCCCCCCTCTCAATAGGAAGCTTTGACCTAAGCTACAATCTGGTTCATCCTTCCTTGATCTCCAGGCTCACCACATTGGTGACAGACAGGATATATATCAGATCAGCTCTAGCCCTACCACAGCTCAGAACTTCCAAACTTAAGAGATCTGCTTGCCTCAGTCTCCCCTAGTAGCAGGGATTACAGTCATGCATCAGCACTCCATGCAATTATTTCAATTACAAGTCATTTAATCCCTCTGACCCTTAGTTTCCTCACCTATGAAATGGGAATAATGATGCCAATCCCACTTGCTTACAGGGCTCTTGTGAAGATGAAATGAGATATTATGTGAAAATAATCTACTTTAAAGTACTAGGTAAATTTGAGTTATTATTACTACTATATGCCAGGGGAAAACTACAAATACTTAAAACCAAAATGTACTACATAGGCAACAATCCAAAAAAATGAATTGCAAGATTGCTTTATAATTTCCCTTCCATAAACAGTAATAATATTGTCTAAATGGAAACTGTTGCTAGTGGGTTCAACAGTGTGTAGGATGAGAAGACATATTGTTTACCCTAAGCACTGATAATTACATTTATACAATTTACCAGATACAAAACACAATCATAAAGAAACTGTTTTTGTAAAAACCCAAGGAGCAAGGAGGCAGGTACCACTCTTCCCTACTAGTAGGATGCTCCAGGTTTGGGTTCTTGTGAACTAGGTTAAGTATTAAAGGGGCTTGACTTCAAAAGAGTAGGAAATGTGTTTTCTTAAGTTTGTTGTATTTATTACACACTCATCCTAGAACCCCAGTATAAATATCTTAAATAAAATTTAAATATCTAGGGTTTGCTTAAAAGTTCAACAGGGATTAACAGAGTCCCTTCTAGAAAAGCACTCAATGTACAAAGTAGATAAATTATAGGATAGCTGCTTACTTCCTCCATCACAAGAGAAATGCTTCAACACACTACTAACAAGTACTCACTGACAAAAAATTTTAAAACACAAAACAGTAACTGCCCATCACTCCTAGGATATGCTTCCTAGGAGGTTGATACCTCAAACTTGAACATGAAATACTTTGTGGGAATAATGTACAATTATTTCATGTTCACCTTACATCTGTATTTGTCAGCAACTCAAAAAACAAACATTCCTAAGGATTTACTATGTGCCAGGTGCTATGTAAAGTGCAAAGAAAGGCAAAAACAGTCTTTGTCCTCAAAGAATTCATATTCTAATGGAGGAGACAACATGAAAACAATTATGCATATACAAGATATAGACAGGGAATACACACACGTATATATATATACACATATATACACACTGGCCATTCCCTATGAGAGAGAGAGAGAGAGAGAGAGAGAGAGAGAGAGAGAGAGAGAGAG
>NW_027187378.1:33768686-33785706 GCF_028583685.1 Petaurus breviceps papuanus
GAGAGAGAGAGAGAGAGAGAGAGAGAGAGAGAGAGAGAGAGAGAGAGAGAGAGAGAGAGATAACATCCCTAGTGTTAATAGGCATAATGCCTGGCACATAAAAGTCACCTAATAAATATTTGTTGATTTGCTTTGCCGTTTGTGTGTGTGTGTGTGTGTGTGTGTGTGTGTGTGTGTGTGTGTGTGTGACATAGAGGATGGTCAGTGGAAATGCATGGAGTCTGGAGTCAGGAAAAATCAGGAAATCATGGAAAATCAGTTTAAACTATGTAAGCAGTACCAGGTCCCAGGGCTTCCAGCTGCTTGACATTATCAAGTTGGAGGAGAGCAGATCCACAGAGTACTTTTGCACTCAAGGTAGAAGTTGCCTTTTAAGGGACCCAACCCATGAATGCAAATTAAAGTTTGGAAAGTAACCCTAGAGGGAATCCTATAATCTAAGATAAAAATTACTATCATTTGCAGTGAGGAAATACAGGAAACTATACTAATAAAAAGAGAAGTAAAAGAAAGTCACCACCTTTTCCTACTGTTATTTCATGCAATTCCAGAATTGGAAAGATAGTTTCATGAGGAAGAAATTAAATGCATAAATATAGACAAAGAGAGAGCAAAACAATCCCTATTTTCTGATGATATGATGGTTTGCTTTGAAATCCCAGATAATTAGCAAAGACAAGAGTGTCAACAAAGTAGCAGGGTACAGAAAAACACCCCCAAACCCCACAAATCCAATATTTTTATATTCCAATTAAAAATCAAGAAAGAAATAACATAAGAGATAGAGGAAAGATCTATTCAAAATACTACAAAATGTATAAAATATCTGGGAGTCACTTTACACAATTAAGACTTGCACAGATAAAATTCCAAATAGTTTTTAAGAAATAGAATCATAAATAATTGAAGGGACTTTCATTACTCACGGTTAAGTTGTTCCAATATAATGACAAATGATACTAACATACAGATTTGGTGCTATACCAACCAAACTAACAAGGGTTTGTTTGTTTTTTGAACTAGACAACATAATACGATGCATTTGTAGGAACAAAAGGTCGATAATCTCAAGGAAAATAATTAAAACAAGTAAGAAGGATGAGGTGATATCACTTAAAGACCTCTTACAGACCACTGACAGACTTAGAGGTGATACTATCAAGAGTAGTCACCCAACATATTTGATGCTGATGGGAAAAATTAGATAAGAGGAGTCAGAAGTAACTGAACCCAATAATCTTGTATTCAATAAATCCCAATTACATAAAGTATTTGGAGAAGGATTCCATATTTGACAAGAACTGCTGAGAAAACTAGAAAACAGTTTGATAGAAATTAGATTTTCAACACCATTTTACACCATATACCACAGTAAGTTCAAAGGAGATGTGCTACTTGCATATAAAAACCACAGGGAAAAGTCTTTACCCAGCAAGTAGTACAGGATATCATAAAAGACAAAATAAATACTTTGGATTATATAATCTTTAAGAGGGTTTGAATGAAAAAAAATCAAAATAGTCAGAATAAGAAGAATTATAGTTTCAGGAAAAGTTTGTATCAACTATCTTTGATAAGGGTTTGGTATCTCAGATACTTGGAGAATTAACATAAATATAAAAGACTGAGTCATTTCCCCAATAGATAAATGTTTAAAGGATATGAACAAAGAGCTGTCAGAGAAGAGTAGCAAACTATTAACAGCCATGTGTAAGATTGTGCCTAATAGTTAAAAAAAGAGAAAAAACAATCCGAAATACCCATGGTGTTTCACCTCATACCTAGCAAATTGGAAAAAAGACAAAAGATGAAAATAATCGTTGTTGAATCTCAAGAAGATAAGCACACTGATACATTATCCACCATTAAGATACAAGCTGTTTGAAAAAAAAGAATCGTTTCATTCTTGGAATTTTTATCTTTAGTGACTAGCATATTTCTTGGCACATATTGAGTACTTATTGATGGAATGAATTGGTCCAACCTTTCTGGAAAATAATGTGGAATAATTTTTTTTAAGTATTATCTTCCTTGAGTTCTCACTCTCTTCTCACCACCACCACCACCACCCCACCATATTAAATGTGTTGCAAAGTCCTGTACCTTTGCAACATTCCTCATACATGTCCCTCTTCTCTCCTCTTACACCAGCAACATTCTGGTAGAAGCTTTCATTACATCGTGATGAGGCTGTTGAAATAGTCTTTTGGTTGATCTTTCTTCACTCTAGTTCAGGGGTGGGGAACCTGAAGCCTTGAGGTCACATGTGGCCTTCTAGATCTTCAGATGAGACCTTTTGACTGAATCCAAGTTTTACAGAACAAATCCTTTTATTAAGGGGATTTGTTCTGTGAAGTTTGGATTCAGCCAAAGGGTCACACTTGAGGACCTAGAGGGCCACATGTGGCCTTGAGGCTGCAGGTTCATCCTCTACTCATCTTCCTAAAGCTCAGGTCTGACAACTTTACTTCCCTATTCAATAAACTCCAGTGGCTCCCTGCTGCTTTCAGGAGCAAATATAAAATCCTCTGGTTTTCAAAGCCCTTCATAACCTGGCCTCTTCCTACCTTCCCCATATTCTTATACCTTGCTCATCCTGTGCACTCTACAATCCAGTGACACTTTGTTGTTTCTCAAACAAGACACTCCATTTCTAAATTTCATGCATTTTCACTCTCTGTCCCCCATACTTGGAACTCCCTCCTTCCTCATTGCTCCCTGCTGGCATCCTGGCTTCCTTCACATCAAAGCTAATATTTCATTTTCTACCAGAAATTTTTGAGCAAACAAGTCATTTTGGCTATTATGAATACTCAAATTAACTTCAAAGGACATAGGAAGGAAGATGCTGTCTGCATGCAGAGAAAGAATAATAGTAAATAGAAATATGTATAGAATTACATATACATATATGTAGATATATACTCACACATATATATGTATACACACATTTGTGTCTAATGGTAAGGAGAAGAAAGAAAAAAAGAAAAAGAAAAAAATTTACATGATAACTTTATCATATATTTAAAAGGCATGGCAAGTCCTACATTAAAGAGTTGCAGTTTCATGTGCAATTATCATTTTAAATTATACTATGCTATGGGAATTCTTGTTTTATTCCATAAATTAAAAATAAAATAATTTTTTTTAAAAAAAAGAAGCCTTATCTAATTCCCCTTAATACTAGTGCCTTCACTCTGAGATTATCTTCACTTCATCCTGTATATTTCTTATTGTATATAGTTATTTTCAAGTTGTCTCTCCAATTAGAGCTCCCTATGAACAGGAACTGTCTTATTTTTCTATTTGTATCCCCATGGCTTAGCACAGTGCTTTGTACAAAGTAAGGGCTTAATATATGCTTTAGTTTTTCATTCATTCATTAGACTGTGAACTTCTTGAGGGCACAGACAGTTTTTGACCTTTTTGTACCCCCAGTGATTAGCACAGTGCATGACACATAAAAGGCACTTAATAAATGTTTGTAAACTTGACTTGCCCTTGCCTTGACTTGACTAAAATCATCCCACTGCTAAGTATATATGCCAGAGAGGTCAGAGACAGAAAGAAAGGCCCCATATACGACAAAATAATAACAGCACATTTGTTGTAGCAGAGAATTGTAAACAAAGTAGGCACTGATATATTAGGGAATAACTAAACAAATTGTATTATGTGTAATTAATGGAATATCATTGTACCATAAAAATGATGAATTCAGAGAATTAGGAGAAGCAAAGCCACTGATGCAGAATAAACCAGGAAAGGCCATATACAAATGACTGTAACAATGAAAATGGAAAGTACTACAATAACAACAACAAAAATGAAACTGGACACAGCACAATGGTTAAGTTTAGCTGCAGAAAATACTTAAGAAACTGTCTCATCCTCCCTTCCTTGCAGAGATTGCAGAAACTGGTGGGCTATGGATGTAGAATGTTGCATGTCTAGCATATGAGGTGCTGCTGGACCCAGGAACTGTGGCACTGTTTCAGCTAAGGGGCATCTTTGTTCTGGACAATCTGTATGCAGTCATATTGGGTTCAGTTCTGGGAGTCTGGTCTCCAACAGTGGGATGAGGCTTCCTTCTCTCATTCTCTGAGTCATTATATCACTCACCTCACTGCCTTGGGGAAGTACTATTTAAAAATATATGTATGTATGTATATATATATATATATATATATATATATATATACTTTATATATATGGCTCATTTTTAGAGTCTTCCCAATATATCTAAAGATGCATAGAGAGATACTCAATTTACAATATAAATCAGTTATGGAACAGGTCTTTCTCTCCTATACATAAAAGAAATGCTAAAAGACCAAAAACTCACAGCACTTGCTAACAGAACAAGGATCTAAGAACTTAACTCCTACCTGCTAAAGCCTCTCAGGAGAATGATACTGGAAAAGAATTAGAAGGGACTATTGACTAAGTCTACCATATTTCACCTCAGCTCTGTACCATCCAAAGAACTCCCATTTTGTATCTTCTATTGCTGGTCATTATTTTTGATGAAGAAATGTATATCCTTATATGTACATCCCTATATTTCTGGTACACATCTAACTTGGTCATAATAAATAATTGGATATATTACTATACTCTTTTTGGTAGTTATTTGTTTAGAATTTTGGTGTCACTAATGATTTTTGTCTATGATTCTCTTTCTCTGCTTTTTCTTTTCCATTTACTTAATTCTGGCATTTTATATTTGGAGCTATTTATTTTGTTTATGTTTTAGTTGTGTTAGCATGTAATTGAGTATAGTATTTTCTGATAATTGTCTTTTTTCCTTTCCATTTATTTGGAATTTATTATAATTATTTTAGCTATACTTCCAGAAATTTTCTATGTTGCCTCATTGTTGTAGGACAATAAATTTATAGATTTACAAGTGGAAAGGACCTTAAAAGCTATTTTACAAGTTAGGAAACTAAAGCACAGAAATTTTAAGTGACTTACTCAAAATCACATAGTTCATTTCCTTCAATTTTTAAAATTATTTCTGTTATTTGGTTATTTGGCACCATCAATTGTCATGATGTGTTTTATTGTTCATTTAAGTTTGTATTTTTGTTCATATTTCCTTTATTGATTGCAATTTTATATAAAAAGACATGGCAATCAATTGCTTATAGGAAAAGCTAACTGAATTGCAAAAATACTTATATATGAAGGTAATCATTGTAGGAAATGTTAAAATTTTTCTTTTGGACATGACAAAAGTAACAGAAAAATAAATAAAAAGGATGTTCCAGATTTGAACAGTATATCGGAAGAACTGGATTTGTTGGACCTATGTAAAATAATGGGAACCTTAAGAAATATGCTTACTTTTCAGACTTACATAGAATTTCCACTAATATCAATCAAATGCAAAAATTTTAAGTAAATTCTCAATTAACATTAATTCCTCTCCACAATCTGGTGACTTTCTGGCTTTTCAGAATCATCTCATATTATTCTCTTTTATGTACTCTATACCCCCAGCTAAATTTGCCTATTTTGTGCCCTAAAAATTTTTCCTGAACTTTTCTGCCTTTGTACATTTAAGTTGTCCTCCCTACCCCCCCCCCAAATCCTTACTATACTCTGTGTACTGAACCTTTACTTGTCCTTTGATCAAAACCCAGCTCCAAAATAATTTCCTCCATGAAGTATCACTTCATCCCTCTGGTGAGTGATGACACATCAGAACCCAACTAACACTGTGTTTTACAACCTTGCAATTAACTTGGTAAGTACATGTATGTATTATGGTTGCTCATGGTGGGATCTCATCTTGCTCCTAGACCAGGTACTCCTTGTGTGCAGGGACTAGGTCTTATCTAAACTTTGTATCCCTCCCAGGTTCTATCCAGTAAAGGGTGTTGTACAAATTAATCATTTAATATGTGTTCATTGAAGCAATATCAAGTCAAATCAGCAAATGTTTATTAAGTACTTACTATGTACCAGCTGTTAGGCTAAGCACTGGGTATATAAAGAAAGGCAAAGTTATCCCTTGCCCTCAAGAAGCCCACATTTTGATTGGGGAAACAACATACAAATAACTGTATATACAAAATATATGCAGGGTAAATTGGATTAATGCTAGATGGGGGGGAGAGGTGTTCAGTGGGAAAGGGTCTTTTGTTATATGCTACATGTAAATGCCCAAGATGGGGCAATACATTGAGCTTTAAGTGGTTGTTAATACCTTACTGTAAATTAATTTATCAGAGTCTTTCTACCTTGATAATCAGCTGGGAGCAAATGGTTGATAGAGAAATTGGAAGAAGTAATCCAGATAGTTGGGCATTTTCTGATCAGGGTATGCGCTTGGTTGGAGGGTCTCAGAGCAACCTCAGAATACTGGATGATAATGAATAAGTATCATGAGTAGAAAGGGGTGACCTGTAAGAGGAAAGGGCATATCCAAGATGATTGTTACCTGCTGACTTCCCAGGTCTGCCTTGGCCTGACCCTGATTATGTATTCAGCAATATCATGTCTTTTCCAGATTCAAAGATCTGACCTCGTAACTGAATTTGCCCTTGAAGTCAGCAGCCTACCTTCCAGGAAGAGGATCATAGGATTGACATCAAAGTAAATTTTCAAGGCATATTTGATCTGCTGAAAATGCAAATTTGATTTAAAATGTAACCTGGGCAAGTTTTACATTTGAAATCAGCTCTGACACCTAAATAATTAAGAGTAAGCTCAGACTGCAAATCTATAACAGACAGCAATCAGTTTTCCTTCTCTTTCTTGCTGATTGTCAGTCATATGTGATAATCCAAGAACATTTACAACAGTGATATTTCATATACATATATATATATTCACTCACACATACATACACATTATGTATGCATGTGTACATATATATTATGTATAATATATATGAGCTTTATTGCACATTATCAATGTGTGTGTTTGAACTATATTCTGGGGTTTCTTGTCCACAAAATATCCTCCAGGAGGCAAATTTATGCTTCACATCCAATTTTTCCCTATATAGAAAGGTCAGATCTGTCATGTTCCCTCCTGTGGGATTTGTGAGGGGTCACCATATGGGAGTAGGGGGTGCTTAGTCCAGGAACAAGTTGGAAGAGAGTCACATAGCTTCAGGGGACATACAGTTTAGGAATACATCCTAGTACAATGCCTCAATCTCGCCATGCAAGAGAATACCCACTGAGCAGCACAAAATTCATGAAGGGGACAAGAAAGGTAGACAGGGGAAGGTCTGGGAGCAAAGGTCCATATCCAGGGGAATCAGACATTGGATACAGAAACAGGAAGAACCTGGGTTCAAATCCCACTTCAGAAACTGATTAGCTGGAGAACCTTGGGGGAAATCACTTAAATCTCTCTGATCCATCAATTGGGGAATGGCTAAACAAGTTGTGGTATATGATTGTGATGGAATATTATTGTGCTATAAGAAATAACAAGCAGAATGATTTCAGAAAAACCTGGAAGGACCTACATGAACTGATGCAAAATGAAGTAAGCAGAACAAGGAGAACCCTGTACACAGCAACAGCAATATTGTTCGATGAGGAATTGTGAATAAGACAATGATCTAAGACAATTCACTAATGATTCCTTCAGAGAAAGAACTGATATTGATTGAATACAAACTGAAACATTCTATTTTTCACTTTCTTTCATTTTTTTTCTTTTATTTGAGTCTTCTTCTACAAAATTATGAATATGGAAATGTTTTATATAATTGGGCATGTATAACCTATATCTGATTGCTTACCATCTCAGGGAAGGAAGGTGAAGGAGGGAAGGAGGGATAGAATTTGGAACTCAAAACTTTAAATAAAAATGTTGTAAAAAAAATCTCTCTGATCCTCAGGTACTTCTTCATCTGTAAAATGGAGATGAAAATACCTGTGGAAAATGTGCCTAGAGTTCCTGGTAAACCTTTAAGTCTATGCACGTCAGCTATTGTTATGATTATTAGGGCAACACCTGCTCCTTGAACAGTTGAAGAGACAACAATTATCAGTTTGGAAAGGGTCCCGGTCTTGTCTATAGAACAAGGTTCATATTTTTGCTGCAGCCAGCTCCGCAAAGTTTCTGAATCTAATGAATTTCAACAAACTTATTAAGATTCTAAATGCATTTATCTTCATAATTTGAAATGATGTGACCTAGTCAGATGAAAACAATATTTTATACCTAATAAATGAATGACCTTTTCTAGGACACTTTGTGGTTGTTGTTGTTGATATTGCAGCAGGATTTTAATATTTGCTTTTAATTGTAACTTTTTTCATGTGCCTCAGCCACATTTCACTGTATTAGCCAAAAAGTGTCCTTTAAAGCTTAGGTAAAATACTTGCAGACCCTAAAACCCTACATACAGGTTAGTTACTTATAACCTTTGGTTGTTGTTCAGTCGTGTCTTCATGACCCCACTTGGGATTTTCTTGGCAAAGATACTGAAGTTTTTTTGCCACTCATTTTATAGATGAGGAAACTGAGACAAGCAGGATTAAGTGACTGGCCCAGAGTCACACAGCTAGTAAGTATCTGAGGCTGGATTTGAACTCAAAAGGATGAGTCTTCCTTTACTCCAGGCCTAGCACTCTATCCACTGTACTACTTAGCTGCCCAAAAGATATTGTGATGCCATCAATTGGCTATGGTAGCTCAAGGCATCTTTTTAAAATTTTTCATACCCCCAAGAGATATGTACCTTGTCAGCTAGATCTACAGACCTCTGCAAACCATGGTTTATGCTCACTTTCAGCATACATACAAAATGTTATCTTGATTTGTCTTTTAGACAGTAGGGTTTAGTAAACAACTTTAGGAACCCAGAAATGAAGAATTAGGGAAAAGAGTATATGTGTTAGGACAAACTTCCTAACAAAACTTCCCTTCCATCACACCAGTCACTGTCTTTCAGTAAAATGGGCATAGGGTTTGAAGTAGAGGCCCTGGGGTCAAAATTTGGCTCTTATCTAATAATTCTGTGACTTTGGGGAAAATTACTTTCAGTGACTCAATTTCCTCATGTGCAAGATAAAGTCAGACAAGAAGACCTCTAAGGTCCCTGTCACCTCTAAATATGTAGTCCCATATTCTATCTACTTCTATCATCACTAGTCCAAAGTATCCAGTACCCAGAGTTCCCCATTGCATTGTCTCAATAGCCATGAACAATGTACCATTTTTGAAACCTCTTCCCTTCCCCTATGCCCACTAAAACCTACCAATTCTGTGTCCTATTCCAAAAGGTTTCATTTATCTGGGAATAGTACTGGGATTAATTAGATGGGAAGGCAATTCTTTTTAAGTCATGATAGCTAGTTACTTGCCAATATGTTACCCCTCACAAATCACAAATGCCTACTTCAATACTCTGGATACTTTGACACAAGTATGACTTCATCAATACGGATATTTCCTGCCGTGACAAAGATTGCCATCCAACCATGCTTGCCTATGCCCTCTCATAAATCTTCTTCCAGGAGGCTTTTATCTCAATCTCTTTACAATGCATTGATAGAAGTGTTGCATGTGGGTTGTCCATTACTTATCTCACTCACTATCTGATCAGCCCCTCTATTTGTACTAATATATCTCTCAGCATATCCTTTACATCCTTTTTTTTTTTACTGTTAACATGTACTTGCACACATCCACCATATGCCTTACCATTATCTTTTGGGTGACTTTCAAATTTAATTCTTTAGACACATGATATTCCATGACTCACAGGAATACAGCTTCATTGGAAGACTATTATTGGAAAAAAAGTGGGGGATTTAGTTTTAAAGAGAAGCAGCAGGTTATAATATTCTTTATCCCAATCAGAGTTTACAGGATACCATCCCCATTCAAAGGAAAGGGGCTCTAACACAGGGGTTCTTAACCTGTTACATATCACAGATCCTTTCGGTAGCCTGGTGAAATCTATGGACTACTTCTCAGAATAATATGTTTAAATGCATAAAATGAACTATTTAGAATTACAAAGGAATCCAATCATATTGAAATGAAGGTATAAAATTTTCCCATCCAAGTTCAGGGACCCTCTGAAATCTATCCATGTACTATTACCCCAGGTTAAAGACCTTTGCTTTAAGAAATCTCCATCAATAAAGCCAAGAATATTTATTTTTTATCTAAAAGTTTTCAGACATCTCCCCACACTTCTCTTCAAAGGTTTCCCCTCTTCACTGTCCTTTCAGTTTTTATAATTAATCAAGGAAAATGCCTTCATTGGGTGCTAATCTATCATTTTTAATACTTAATACCTGATAATCTTGCTTTGTAAGCTCTTGTTTTCCCCTCAAAGAAAGTCTGTTCTGTGGATAGCAATAATAGCCATTGTAGGATGAGGGAGAAGGGAGAAAAATGATGACACTAGGAAGAAGGAGGCCACAGTTTAATCCATGTAAGGACGTACAGAGAATATTTGAAACCATAAATCCAGAGGATTTCATACACTTAAAACCCTTAAGGAGTGTGGTGTATCTTTGATTGATCAAGTTTTCCCTCTTCCTTCAATCACCATTATACTGGACACTGCTGACTCTGCCTATGCAAATATCCACAATCCTGCCCTTTCTGGATATATGGGTAATCACCACCACTGAGCTATAAAAGGCTTCACGATATTTCAATGACATGACAAGAAAGTTTCATTTCAAATGATGAGAAGCTCCAAGTCCTGGTGTCTAAGCCTAGAGCGCTCTGCCCTCACCACCAAGCTGTTGATAAAAAACCCCACTGTCAGCAGGGAAGGCTAATTGCTCCCCAGTCAGGTCCCCTGTCACATTGCTGTCTTCTGGACGCTGGGTAAATGAAATCTCTGAAATATTAATGAGAAGAAACAGCTCTATTAATAATGGAAAAAAAGACACAGTGAGACTGCACAAATGTAAGGCGGGGGAGTGTGTGTGTTGCAAATTCAGGCTGCCAAAGAAGTGGTCAGCCACTCCCTGATTACTAGGAGAAAGGAAGAGAGGATAGTGAGCTCCAAATAAAGGAAAGAGGAAGACATCCAGCCCAACACAGACCCGTTTCAAGAAATTTGAAGAGTGATAAAATGTATTCATGTATCATTTCATGATTAATAAAGGACTTTACAACCAATAACTTGGTCAATCAGTTAATGAACACTTACTATGTGCCCAGTACTGTACTAAGCATTGGAATATAAATAAAGACAAAACATGGTCCTTGTTCTCAAAGAGCTCACTGTATAATGGCAGAGATGATATGCAAACAAGGTCCACCTAAGATATGAAGAGTAGATGGAAGGTAATCTCAAAAGATGGATGGTACAAGCAGTATGAAGGATTGGGGGGAGAGGGACAAGACTGGGAAAAGCTTCTGGCAGAAGGTGGGATTTGAGATCAATCTTAAAGACAGCCAGGGAAATTAGGAGGTAGAGGAGTGATAGAATTCCAGGCACTGGGTTCAACTAGTGTAAAGGTAAGGAGTTAGGAGATTTAATATCATATGTGAAGAGTAACAAATAGGCTAATTAAAATGGATTATAAAATATATATTATATAAATAAGGGAGTCAAGTGTAAGAAGACTGAAAATGTAGGATGGAGCCAGATTATAAGTGACTTACAGTTCCGATCCTAGGATTTCACATTTGATCCTGAGGATAATGGAAAGTCATTGGACTATATTGAACAGAGGGTGACATGGTCAGATTTGTGTTTTAGCAAAGTCACTTTGGGACCTAAGTGGAAGATAAAATGGAGTCGGGAGCCTTGAAAGGCCATTGCAGTAGTCCAAGCAGGAAGCACTACCAGCCTGTCCTATATGAAAAGGGGACAAATACAAGAGATGTGTTGGTAGAAAGAGCAAAATTTGAGAACAGATGGGAAATGTGGAGTGACTTTAAATGAGGAGTCAGGATGACAGCAAAGTTGCAAACCTGGTCCCTGGAGGAAAGCTTTGTGAGGAAAGTAGCACAAATCTTATTTCTCATTTTATGAATGAGGAAATTGAAAGTTGAAAGCTTTTGACCTAACCCAGATCACAAAGTAGTAAATGTCAGAGCCAAGATTCAAACTGGGATCTTTTGATTCTAAGACCAGGACATTTTCTACTATACCACATTACCTCCAATAATTAATAATGTTCTGGGGTAAAAGAATGGTGAGGAGATGGGGGTGGATTGGGGAATGATTTGCATTGGGGAGAGGAACTATGGTATGAGGCTGATAAGGATTCTAAAGGTAGAAAAGAGATAGAAGAGTGGTTGGTTTTCCTAGAGACGAGAGTTGGCAGAACTAGCCCAAGGCTAGAGAAAGCATTCACTGAAGGGACCTTGAGTACTTGGTAACTAAACTGGATGCCCACTACAATAGGTTGTCATAAGTCTACTACAGAGAATCCTCCCCCAGCAAGAAGTGAGAATGAGGCACTTAAAACCTAAGAAACTAGAAAAGAAGGAAGAAAAATAAAACATTCCTCTGCTAAAGACTCAGAAACTCAAATACTCAAAGGAGGTCAGACATGGAAAGGACCTTAAAGATCAATGAATTTTTTTAATAAGTTTTTTATGTTTTTTTTAATATCACCATAGTTACCTTCCTTTCCCACAGAATCATCCCATAAAACAAATATTTTTTTAAAGAAGAGGGAAGGGAAGTTTTATTTTTGTTTGTTTGTTTTGCTTTTTGGAGGAGGTAAGGCAGGGCAATTGGGGTTAAGTGACTTGTCCCAGGTTACACAGCTAGTAAGCATTAAGTGTCTGAGGCCTGATTTGAACTCAGGTCCTCCTGACTCCAGGGCCGGTGCTCTATTCACTGCACCACCTACCTGCCCCAACAAATGATATTTTTAAGACAAAGAAAAAGAAGGTGGAGAAACAAACAGAGCTAATCAATATTAGGACAGCTAGGTGGTACTGTGGATAGAGTTCCAGACCTGGAGTCAGAAGACATATTCCTGAGTTCAATTCTGACCTCAGATATTTATTTGCTGTGTGACCCTGGGTAAGCCACTTAACCCTATTTACCTCAGTTTCCTCATCTGTAAAATGAACTGAAGAAGGAAATGGCAAATCACTCTAGTATCTTTGCCAAGAAAACTCCAAATGGAACCACAAAGATTTGGACATGACTGAAATAACTGAACAATTGCCACCACCACCATCATGACAATCACTACCACCAATATATTGAAAAAAATTTGCAAATATGTGCAATGTGCAATACTTGTGGGTCTCCCACCTCTGCAAAGGGGCAGGTCAGCAATATCTTCTCATATATGTTCTTTAGAGTCTGGTTGCTCTTAATAATTTTGCAACATTCACTTTTGCATTTTTAATGGTAATTCTTTTCATTTACATTATTGTAGTCATTGTGCATATTGTTTTCTTGGATCTGCTTACTTCAACTTGTTTCAATTCATTTAGATCTTTCCATGCTTCTCTGTATCGTAATATTCCATTACATTCATGTACCATAATTTGTTAAGCTGTTCCCCAATCAATGGACATCTATTCTGTTTTCAACTCTTTGCTTTCACAATAAATGTTCCTATAAATATTTTGGTGAAATTGGAGACTTTCTTATCAATGGCTCGGGGTTTAAGAGTAATTTGGGGTTCAAATTAACATTTTACCCATTTTAGTTACATAATTTTAAATTGCTTTCCAAATTGATTTTAGTGATTCACAGTTCCATCAACAATGCAATAGTGTGCCTATCCTCCCTCAACCCTCCAGCATTGACTAGTCTTATCTCTTCTCACATTTTCTCAGTGCCAAAAAACTAGAAGAACTAAGGACATTTTCTCATTTTAACATGGGCTCATGGATTTAGAGCTTGAAGGGATCATGGAAGTCATCTATTCCAAGAGCTTCACTTTACAGATAATGAAACTAAAATCTGCAAAGGTTAAGTGATTTACCCAAGGTCACATAGGTAGTAAGTGACAAAAGGATTCCAAAATCCTCAAAACCATACTGTACCATTTACCTTTCCCTACTGTTTATACCACACTGCTAAGACAATTCAGATGGAAGGAATTTGATTTCCTGACATGGCGCTGGTAGACCGTCCAGGTTGTCTTAGGAAGACTCTGAAGATCACTTGGCAGGATAAGATACCAGACACCAAGGACCTTATTCAAACTAAATTGCCAAGCATTCAAACTCTGCTTCAGAGAGCAAAAATCTGATGGGCTGGCCACATTGTTCAAATGCAAAACCTAGGCTTACCAAAAACACCGTTTTGTGGAGAACTCACAGGGGAAGCGTTCACATGGTGGTCAGAAGAAGTGATACAAGGACACTCTCAAGGTCTCTTAAGAACTTTGGAACTGACTGTGTGACATGGGAGACACTGGCACAGGACCACTCGGCATGGCGTGCCCTCATCAGAGAAGGTGCTGTACTCTTGGAGCAATGAAGAATTGAAACAGTTCAAAGGAAATGCAGGATGCACAAATTTAGAGTATCCTCCCCTAATGGATGGGTTCACGTGGACTATTTGTGCCCAACCTGTGGTAGAGCACACTGAACTCATACTGGTCTGGTCAGCCACAGACAGACACATTGAAACTTGACTCTAGCATAGTGATGCCACTTTGGTCCTCTTCAAGAATGAAGGACAACCAACAACACTGCTAGAAGGTGTATAGGTGAGGGTGAAGGTAAAGGAATTGCCCAATCATAAACCATGTAAATTTCCTTCCATTTTCACAGTTTACACTGCATCTTTAAGAACTCAAACTCATCTCTCTCTTCAGATGGAATATCCCAATCAACTTAGAGTTAGGAAACTTGTGTTCAAGTCCCAGCTCCACCATTTAATGGAACACTTAACTCTCTTAACATTATCTCTGAAATAGGAATCCTAATACCAGCATTACCAGCCTCCTAGGGTTTGTGGTAGCTAAAACACAAGATGGCATGTGTAAAACATCTTAACTGCAAAGAGCCATAGAAACTAAACTACTGCCAATCTATTAATAACTCTGTAATGAGATCTCATATGTTTGAAGTATTAGCATAAGTATTACCATGAATCTAGCCTGAAAGAGCAGATAGTGTTTCCCATAGAAACCTCTAACAAGCATTTGTCATTATGTCTACTGCATGGATCTCCTAAAATCTCACAGTAAATAACCCAGACCTCAGTAGATATTTCTTTGCTAATGTTCTCCCTCCCCGTTCTGTCACCCTTTTATCCTTTCTTGGCAGCTTTCCTTTAAAGGCACAGGGTCTCTACTTTCAGGTTGAAAATAATCCTCTCCACCCACAGTCCAGACCTTTCCCTTGTGCTCCAGAATGATCTTGCCTCTTCTGGCATCCAACAGAACTATCAAAGATACAACCTGCTCGGCACCCTAATTATAGCTCCCTATCAGAGAAAAAAAGATATATTCCTTCATCCTGACACCAGGGTTCTTAACCTTTTTTTCTGTGCCATGGACCTGGTTTGTAGTCTGATGAAGCCTATTTACCTCTTCTCAGTATGATGTTTTTAAATGCATGAAATACATAGAAGTAAAAAAGAAAATAAATTGTATTGAAATATAGTTGCCAATTTTCTAATTAATTAAATTAATAATGTTAATAAAGTCTTTCTCTATAGTTCAATTCAGTTGGCCTTCTCTCTGCTTCTCACATATGGCAATTAATTTCTCATCTCCTTGTCTTAACATTGTTTGACTGGCATACTTGAAATGTCCTTCTTTACCTCTTCCAAAGATGCAGCTCAAGGGTACCTTCTACACAAAGACTTCCGATCCTCCAACTGCTAGCATTCTCTCTCTCTAACTTCTTTATACTGATCTGAGCTTATTTTAAATATATTAATACCTATGTATTTGTAGCATCCCCCATTAGAATGCAAGGCCTTTGTGAGTCAGACTTGTTTCACTTTTTGTCTTTGAAGCCTTAGTAACTTAGTGCCGGGCATACAGTAGCTGCTTAATAAATTCTTATTGACTTGTTTTCTCAATAGAGTATTTGTAAATCTCAATAGAGCTATTGACAATCTAAGTATAGTCAGTCTAGTATAGTACAACAATCTGGCCAGTTCACAGATTTCAATACTTGGTATTTTCTGGCTCCACTGAAATATTTCTCTAATGCCCCTTGGCATGGAGGTGACATGATGCTAGATACCCAAAGGCTATGTCAATGGAACACTGGCAAGACCAACCTGCCAAGCTGGAAACACTCCAAGTACAGGAGCAGTGACATTCTGTGTGACTGTTGACCAAGTACAAGCCTAAGGTCAGAGAGGACTGACTGACTGGAAGGTGATGAATTTTTGGTCCCAGCTGACACAGAGGGGTTGCAATCTCTACTGGTGGAAAAAATCCTCACCCTAGCAAAATTAGAAATCTCTGAGGCACTGAAACACCTTTTATTACTCTGCAATTTTCTCCTAATTCTCAGGAAAGAGTGATCAGGGGCTTTCAACACATGGCATAAATTAGCTGCCTATGAGGAAATGAAGCCAAGCTCATGAAAAATTAGTCACTGCAAACTAGAGCCAGAAACTTGAAAACTCAGAGATCACTCACAAAGAGAGACATTAAGTGTGGTTAGTGAGTCAATATGTTGATCCACATAACCATGATTGCAATTAATTAGTTACCTTTCTTATTAACTGAAACTGAAATGACTTGCTTTTCAAGCAACTGAGCTGTACCTTCTTAATCCCAGTTTATGGGATACATAACTAGTATGTCTTGAGAACTGACAATTTCATTCCATTTAATAGATAGATGGATAGATAAATAAAGCATTTAATCCATGTGCCAGGTACTGTGCAAAGTTCTGGGAATACAAAACAAATGTAGAGAGGAAGGGAGGAAGGAAAGAAGGAAAGGAGGGAGCAAGTAACAAAGGAAGGAAAGTAAGGAGGGAGCAAGGAACGAAGGAAGGAAAGTTAGAGGAAGGAGGAAAGTTAGAGGAAGGAAGAAAGGAAGGAAGGAAGGCAGGCAGGAAGGGAGGGAGGGAGGAAGGAAGGAAGGAAGGAAGGAAGGAAGGAAGGAAGGAAGGAAGG
>NW_027187378.1:33785716-33795797 GCF_028583685.1 Petaurus breviceps papuanus
AGGAAGGAAGGAAGGAAGGAAGGAAGGAAGGAAGGAAGGAAGGAAGGAAGGAAGGAAGGAAGGAAGGAAAGAAAGAAAGATGGATGGGAGGAAGGGATGGAGGGACAGAGGAAGGGAGGAAGAGTCCCTGCCTTCAAGGAGCTTATATTCCAATGGAGAAGACAATACATAAAAGGAATCTGGAAAGAATGGGGTAAAGGATGGGTCTCCATGAGGAGCCAAGGTAGAAAAGTTCAGAAAGACAGTAGCAGAGCTGGAAGAGAAATGAGCACAGATGGCATGAATTCCTTGTAAAATTGTGGTCCTGCACAAGAATTCACCAATTAGAAGAGGAGCTGCAACAACAGAGGCATCTTCAAGATGAAAAAGTTATTGGCACATAAGAAGAAAAGTCTGGAGAATCAAGAGCAGAGCTAGCAGAGAAGATACTGGGTAAGTGTCCACTCTGTTGTGTATAGGGCACTGTCCTAGCACACTGGTTATATATTAAACAAAGTGGTGCCTGTATTTAAAAGGTTGGTACCCTACCAGGGAGGAGTAAACATTTACAGCACTTGAATAATGCAAGTTAGAATTGATAAGGGCATAGAAAGTCAAAACAAAGTATCCCAAGATGGTCAGGACTTCAGGGACCATTTAGTCCAGAGATCTTAAACTTAGGGCCTATGAAGTTATTTTTATTTTAATAACTATTTTAATATAACTTTTTTCCCTTTGTCATCCTACTATTTTATTTATGTACTTAAAATAAGGAGTCCACAGTCTTTACCAGGTGGCCAGAGGGGTCCATAAATCAAAAACGGTTAGGAACACCTGGTTCTAGTCCCATTCCCTCACTTTACAAGTGACCAAACTGAGACCTAGGGATGATAAGTGACTTGTTCAAAGTCATACAGGCAGTAAGTACTGGTATAGGATTAGAACTCATGGCTCTGACTCCATAGTCAGTCTTCTTTCTACTGTACAAAAGCATTGAGGAAGGTTTCTTGAGAGTTGAGACTGTTTCATTTTTCTTTGCATTTCCAGTACTTGGAACAACATAGTACTTAACAAATACTACATACTTAATAATTGCATATTAATTTATTGATTGATCTGAGCTGGCCCTTGAAGGAAGGGCAAAGTCATATCAAAGATGGGGCCAATGGGGTTTTTCCCCGGAGCACTTTCTCCCTGCTTGAGGGTCCTACAGTCATCCATCCACATGCCTTTTGGTCCTCTGAGGCAATTCTTTTAGGGTCCACCTTCCCCCAACACCAAGCTGCCCTGCCTTGCTTCTGATGCCGCAGACTGTGTTCTGGGCACTGCTTTCCTCACCCCCTATACCATCCAACCACTAAATTTCCCCCAGTGACCAAAGGAAGAGAATATTTTTTAATTTATTTATTTTTAGTTTTCAACATTCATTTCCACAAGATTTTGAGCTACAATTTTTTTCTCTCCCCATCTTTCCCCTACCCTCACCCCAAAATAGCAGGCATACTGAATACCCCCTCCCCAATCTGTTCTCTCTTATATCCTCCCCCTTCACCCCCCCTAACTTTCTAGTAGAGCAAGATAGATTTCTATACCCCAGTACCTGTTTATCTTATTTCCTAGCTGCTTGTAAAAAACAAAGTTTTAAACATTTGTTTTTAAAACTTTAAGTTCCTGATTCTTTTCTCCTCTTCCCTCCTCACCCACCCCCACTGGGAAGATAAGCAATTCAATATAGATTGTACACATGTAGTTACCCAAATCATTTCCATAGCAGTTATATTGTGAAAGACTTACTATGTTTCCCTCCATCCTATCCCTCCCCCAACTTACTCTGTTTTCTCCTTTGACCCTATCCCATTTCAAAAATGTTTGCTTCTAACTCCCCTCTCCCCCAATCTGTTCTCCCTTCTATCCTCCCCTCTCTTATCCCCTAGCCCCCTATTTTCCTGTAGGGTAAGATACCCAATTGAGTGTGTATGTCATTCCCTCCTTAGGCCACATTCAATGAGAATCAGGTTATCCCATTCCCTTTCACCTTCCTGCTCTTCCCCTCCATTGTAACAGTTTTCTCTTTTAGATGAGTGAAGAGAATATTTTCAATGAGCAGAGATGAGGAGGGAGTACATTCCAGATATCTAGGACAGTCTGTGAAAGTGAAGGTGGGGGAGCAGGATGAGGTCTGGGAACAGCTAGTACAGTAGTTACAGTTTGATGGGAATATAGAATGCATGGATGGGGAATATGTGAAATAAGGTTGGGAAGGTCCATTGTAGCCACAACAGGAAGGCTCTTAAATTCCAGCCCAAGGTGTTTGATATTTTTATATTTTATTCTTAATGCAATGAAGAGCCCTGCAAGGTTTTTGAACAGGGAGTGATGTGGACTGACACATATTTAAGATGAATTTGACATTCACATGAAAGACGGATTGGGAGAGGAAAACACTAAAAGAAGGGAGACCTGAAAGGTGACTGTTCTCTTAGTTTAGGCTAAAAAAGATGAGGCTCTAAATGAGGAGAGTGAAAGAGTGAGTAGAGAGAGGTGGCAGAGGTAAGGGATATTATGGAGGTAAAATGAATTTACACTCCCTGTCAGTAGTATTCTTTCTATGCAAGGGATGGAAATCATTTCTCATGTCATAGTTACACAAGTATGTCATAGCATTGCAGTTAGACTTTAAGCCCATTGAGGACAGGCTTTGTGTTGTACTACAATTATAACACCTTTGCCAAATATAAATAATGCCTGTTGAAAAAAATTACAAAGAAGGAAAAATGTGTTTGCCATATCCCTTATCCCTCCTTTCAGTGCCCTCTCCCTACTCCCGCCCCATCCAATACTAGCTATGTGACATGGGCAAGTCATGTTAAGTCTTTGGACCTCAGTTTCTGCATCTACAAAATGGGAACGATCTTGTCTCCCAACCCACAGAGCTGTGATAAGGAATAGCTTCATACATCACAAAAAAATTTTAAAACAAATGAAAGCTATACTGGCTTGTTGATCAGAGCAATAACCAGAGAGAAACAAATGACATTTAAGTACTGACTGCCAGTTTTCTGACAGCAGATATCCATGCCTCATTGTTCTTTTCCTTGATTTGCTTTTAAAGTACAGTAAATTATAGTAGCTGATAAAAAAAAGTGAACCGGACTTGAACTAGCTAAGGCCATGAGAGGATGGAGATGAAATGACAGGAAGTGCATGTCAGATTACATTAGACAATGTGGTGCAATGTGGTATTCCGTGAACTCCTTTCTGTGGCCGGCTCTGCCTTGATTCTTCTGTCTCTCTGACTGTCTCTGTGTCTCTCTCTGTCTCTGACACTGTCTCTCTATCTCTCTCTCCTTCTCTCTGTCTCTCTCTTTCTCTGTCTCTCTGTCTCTATCTCTGTCTCTGACTTTCTCTGTCTCTCTATCTTTGTCTCTGTCTGTCTCTCCCTCTGTCTTTCTGTCTCTTTCTCTGTCTCTCTGTCTCCATCTGTCTCTTTCTCTCTCTGTCCTCTCTGCCTCTGTGTTTCTCTCTATCTCTGTCTCTCTCTGTCTCTGTGTCTCTATTTCTTTCTCTCTGTCTCTTTGTCTGTCTCTCTGTCTCTGTCTCTCTGTCTGTGTCTGTCTGTGTCTGTGTCTGTTTTTGTCTCTGCCTCTGCCTTTGTCTCTCTCTCTGTGTCTCTGTCTCACTGTCTCTTGTCTCTCTCTCTGTCTCTCTCTGTGTGTCTCTGTCTCACTCTGTCTCTGTCTCTGCCTCTGTCTCTCTCTCTCTGTGTCTCTGCCTCTGTCTCTCTCTGTCTTTCTCTCTCTCTGTCTCTGTCTGTGTGTCTGTCTCTGTCTCTGTCTGTCTTTCTGTCTCTCTGTCTCTGTCTTTGTCTGTGTCTGTCTGTCTCTGTCTCTGTCTTTCTGTCTCTCTGTCTCTGCCTCTGTGTCTCTGTCTCTCTCTCTCTCTCTGCCTCTGTCTCTGTCTGTCTCTCTGTCTCTGTCTGTCAGTCTTTCTGTCCCTCTGTCTCTCTCTGTGTCTCTCTCTCTTTCTGCCCCCACCCCCTTTGGGTATCACAAACATTTCCACAGCTTCAACTGTCACCTTTAAGCAGACAAATCTTAATTCTGTCCTCAAGCTCATCTCTCCCTGAGCTTGAATCCATCTTGCTGCATCTCTTTCCCCTGAATATCCCTTCTCCCCACCCCCAGCACCTCATACTCAACTGACCAGAGCTGAATGCATTTCCTCCCCTTCCACCCTCCCTAAAATGAATCCTGCTCCTCTTCTTCAGCTTCTCCTTTTCAGTTGCTGGCACTACCATCCTCAAAGTTGGAGAAGCTTGAAACCTTACTGTTGTCTTTATGGTAAGGTATATACAAGCCTTAGTTCTGAAGTATATTCTGAACGTGTCCACTCTTACAGCCCATTCCCTAGTCTAGGCCCTCATTACCTGTTACATATACTATGGTAATTATTTCCTAACAGGTCTCCATGTGTCTTGTCTCCCCCAGATTCAATATCACAAATCATATTTCTAATACACAAGTCTAATCATGTCATTCTCCTCTCAAAAACCTTCAGTTACTCCCCCTTGCCAAGCAAATGAAATAGAAACACCTCAGCCTGGTTTTCAAATTCCTTCCAAATCTGACTTTAACCTATTTTTCCAGACTTGTGCTATTCTATTTCCCTTTCTCCATTCCATGCCCTAATCAAACAGGATGACTCTTAGTTTCCTGATCTTATTCTGCCCTCTTCTGCCTCTGTGCCTGATGTTAGTGCCTTCCTTCTGTTGACTATTTGATTTATTCTGGGGCATTTTGTCTGGACCATTCCATTGTCTGTCACATGCTTTCTCATGTTGTACTTACCTATGTGTTAGATAGTAAGCCCTTTGGGAACAGGCTCTGTTCTATGCAACATTTTTCACAACCCTTTTGCTGAGTATGGGACACAAAGGAAGTATTTAATAAGTACCTATTGAATTGAGTTGAGATGAGTGAGATTTCTCAAAAGATGTCCCAGATGTTCCAAAGAGTGAGCTAGAATTTAAGCTAAAGGCATCATCAGCTTCTTACAAATGTGCTGCCTTAGGGAGCTGATCTATCTATCTCCCTGAGTCTCTGAGGAGCTTCGTGTGTGTGTGTGTATGTGTGTGTGTGTGTGTGGTGTATGTATGTATATGTGTGTATATATGTATATGTGTGTGGGTCAAATGATTTTAAGGAACAGTTTCATTGCAAGAAAGAATCTGCTGGTTGGATTGACACTTACCTCTCTAGAGCTCCTACAATGGAAAGTATAGGGAATGTGGGACTTATAGCACTTGGGTACCCATCAATGAAATTGATTTCTGCTACCTGGACTCAGGAAGACCTAAGATGATAGCACCTACCTCCCAGGATTGTTATGAGGATCAAAAAAGATAATATTTGTGAAGTCCTTAGCACAGTGCCTAACATACTATAGGAACTTAATAAATATTTATCTCTTTCCATAGTTATTTCTTTATTTAACCTTGGGCAAACTCCTTAACCTCTCTGGGCCTCCATTTCCTCATCTATAAAATAAGGAAGCTAGACAAGATGGCCTCTGAAGTTACTCCTCCCCCCCCCCCTGCCAACTCTAGATCTTGTGATTTTATAAATAGAAATGCCTCCATCACGTATGTGTGATGACCAACTTTGATAGACTGGACTCTTCTCAACAATGCAGGGATATAAGTCAATCCCAAAAGATGCATGATGGAGAGAAAAACGTGCATCCAGAGAAAGAACTAGAAAGAACTAAATTTATATCCAGGTGGAAGCAAAATACCTGATCTTTTTCTTTCTCTTATTTGATTTTATGTCCTCTTTACCATTTTTCATTCCAGCTGGTACAATCCATCCTTATAACCTGACCATTGTATAATGTGAAAGTATTTACAGATCCTATACTTGATTATAAGACGTCATGGGGGGGGAGGGGAAGGAGGGGGACAAAATGTGAAATTCAAGGAATTGTGGAATTGAATCCTGTAAACTAAAAGGAAACAAACAAATTAATAAATTAAAAAAAAAAGAAATGCCTCCATCTTCTTCACCTCTTTGGAAATCAAAAAAGGAATCAGGAGATATGTATTCCAGACCTTGTCTTATTTTTACCATTTGTAAAATGGGGATAATAGAAATCTGCCTAATCAATCTCATAGAATTATGGCAAGAATCAAATGTAATAATAAGTGGGCAAATATCTACAAAACTGCTGAGATTCACAAATGTACCTAAGGTGGCATTATTGACTGATCCCCTAAGAAACACAGACATTATCTTATTTGGGAAACACATTTTTTTAGAGACACAATTTGATAGGACAAGTGAAGAACTACCCTGGGACACACAGTTTAGGCCAAAAGTATTACATGGTGAACTGAAACCTGACCATCCATCTTTCCTGCTATTCTTTTTTTTTATTATTATTTTTTAGCCTCAGTTGCTAATCTGGGTGCCTTGAAATGGTCTGATGCCTTTAAAATAGAGTGAAATATAATAATAGGAAGAAAAGGGCCCTTTTACATTTGTACCAGAGAACCTTATAATTCACTGTAATAGACACTTAATGAAATATTGCAAGAATGCTAGTGTGTGAGCCTCCCCCAGTCAATATTTGTTTTCTTGTAGAAAATACAGCAAGAAGGTTCACTCCCCAGGAGTAGACAATGGGCCCTCTGCTCATTTGTGCTACGATGGAGGAGCTTTGTATTTAGAGTCCCAAGAGAATGAAGGGCAAACAACAATCAAAGTCCTGGGGTGAGGTCCTTGCTCTGCTCTCATTAGCTTTGCCAGCTTGGGTAAAAGTCCCTTCACAACCCCCTGAGCCTCAGTTTTCTCTTCTCTAAAATGAGGTTTTGGGTCTAGAATCTGATTTCTAAAATCTCTTCTGTTTCTCAGACGCAGACAATCACTGATGGGAGCAGGAACTGGGAGAGACAAGCACACACACACATGTTGCTTGAAGTCATGGCTTGCTTTGTGTCTGAGAATGTGTCTCCCATTTGGAGAATAGCCAGGGTCTGGGGGAGGAAAGGAGAGATGAAATGGACACATGCTGGTGAGATGAGGCTGAAAAGAAAGGAAGGGAGGGTGAGCAAAATAATGGAGAAGGAAGAAGAAAAGAAAATGCAAAAGGATGGGGGTGGAGAGTTGGGAGGAGGAGGGATAAAAGGAAATCTCAGAAGTAGGAAGAGTTAAAAGAAGAGATACTGAGGGAGGAATCTGGAAGTGGGTGGAAGATACTGAAAGAAGGCTTTAAAAAAAAAAACATCAATTCAACCAAAGAAATTGCTCCTGTCTGGAAAGAGAGTTACTTTTTTTTTTAAGGAAGAGTAAGAGAATCTGATAAAGAAAAATGTCAAAGTACAAAAATAGAAAGGGGACAAATAAATAGATGCTGAAGGACAGTGAGAAAAATAAACATTTTTTTGTTTTTTTAAGCAAAAAATGAGAAAAGTAGTGGGGGATAGTGGAAAGAGGATTGGCCTTAGGACAATGGACCCAAGTATAATTCCTCTGCCCCATGCTTATCAATAACAGGGCCTTGGACAGTCATTTCAGTTCCAAGAACCAGGATTGTTTTCTTCTGTAATTAGCAATATTAATCCTTGCGTTACTGACCTCAGCTATCATAAGGGAAATGTTTGTAAGCTGTACGTAGCTATGTAAATATGAATTATTATTAGTTAAGAGCTGAGATTCAAAAAGACTGCTTTCTAAACAAATAAGAATTATTATCAGCTGAGTTTTCATAAGGAAAGTACATATAAATAGGTAAAGTACTATATAAATATGAACAAATATTATTAATATTATCTGAGTTTCATTAGAAAAGTGCTTTCTAAATGGCAAACTACTATATACACATGTGTGATTATTGTAATTATTATTGACAACATAGGGAAATGTTTTATTAATAGGTAAAACACTATACAATATGAACAATTATTAATATCTGAGTTTCATAAGGAAAGTTTTTTGTAAACAGTAAAACACAATACAAATAATAATAATTATTAATATCTGAGTTTCTCTTAGTTCCTTTCCAAAATTCAGAAAATATTTTGCCAGCAGTTTTCTTGGAGTGGGAATTTAATTTCTTCCTTTCCTTGAGGCATTAGATTATAATAAATCTACTCACAACATTTGGCATTGAATGAAAATACATCACATTTTTGTCCTGTCCCTCCCAGATAGTTCTCCTTTGTGAAGAAAACAGAAGCTAAATTCACTTGGGCTGCTATTTTTTGTCTGTTTCAAACACTTAATAGTGGTTTCTGTATCATGATTATGAGGGAAAAATATTTTTTTTTCTTTCCACTTACTTGTAGGTCTTCCCTACAAGCATTTATAAAGTAGTCACTAGCATTTATAAAGAGATTTAGGCTTGCCAAGACTTTTGCATTTGCTATCTTGACTGATTCTCTCAACAACCCTGGAAAGAAGGTATTACTGTTTTGTTGTTCAGTCATCTCAATAGTGTCTCTCTGTGATTCCATTTGGGGTTTTCTTGGCAGAGATATTGGAGTGGTTTGCCATTTCCTTCTCTGGTTCATTGTACAGATGAAGAAACTGAGGCAAACAGGGTTAAGTGACTTGCCCAGGATCACAAATCTAGCAAGTGTCTGTGGCCAGATCTGAACTTAGGAAGAGGAATCTTCCTGACTTCAGGCTCAGCATTTTATCCACTGCACCACCTAGCTTCCTGGGTATTATTATTATCCCCATTTTACTGATTGGGAACCTAAGGCTGAAGGGAGTTGCCTAGGCTAGTAAGTGTTTGAGGCAGGATTTGGAGTCTGCCCTACATGACTCCAGGTCTAAAGAGTTTCCTAGTTTATTTGAATTTGTTTTTCAAATGATTTTTAAGGAATCCAGTTTCTGAAGATCATTTCTGTTTTTCACTGGGAAGGTGATGCATGGAAAGTCTCTTTTTCTCTCTGTATAGATAGATACATACACACATAGACACACACATGTAAATATGTACATATACATACATATATGTGTATATACATGTATAGGCATATATACATATGCATATGCACACACATATGGACTGGGTTTACCCATCTTACCTAGGCTAAAAGTACAGAGACCTCTCACTAGCCCAGTCCCACTACTGATAGTCACTAGAGTTCTGATCTACTCTTTTTCCATTCTAGGCTGGCTCCTCTTTCTTAGTAGCTAGTGGTCCCCTACTCCCAGGTGCTCAACATATTGGTGCCAGACTTGGTGTGGCAACCAGATTGGCCTAGGGGCTCTGCAGCTTAAAATACCTGAATTCAAAGCAATCCACCAACCTCAACCTCCGTGGTAACAGTGATTATAGGCCTGTGTCACCACACCTTGCATCTTCAAATATTTGGAGGTTCTTAGAAAGAAAATTAGGCTTGTTTTCCTTGGTCCCAGAGAGATGAACTAGTCACAGCAAAGGACAGAGATGTCAATGAGACAAATATAGGCTTGACAAAAGGACAAATCTTCCTAAAAATTAGAGTTAATCATAAATAGAATGAACTGCTTCAAGTAGTAGTGAGTTTTCCCCTTCATGGAGGTTTTTAAATAAAGTTTGGCTGAGGACTTTTTGAGTGTATTGTATCAGATTCTCAGTCTGGTACAGATTGAATCAAATGTTCTTTAAGGTCCATTCCAACCAAGGTTTTACTGGTAAATGTTTAACAATTGGTTCTCAAACAATGCATGCTCAATATACTTTTAAGTTTAATCTGCATTATTTAAACTATCAACAAAACAATAAACCAAACCCTGATTTGTAGTGTTTGCTGATTTCCAAGGTATAAATGCTCATGCTAAAAATTTAACAGAGTTGGCTCCAGCATAGCCCAGCTCCCAACTCTGAAATTCTATATTCCTGAGGTTTTTATACGACCAAATCAGAACTAATCTTGCCTTCTGTAATGTAATGCCAAAAGAAAGGCAACTTCCCAGGTTCAAAATACCAGCATAGGTGCTCTCTATTTTATTCAGTGACCAACCAAGAACAGAGAAGATTAAAACATGACATCATTCCAAATACAGCATTTACTAAGCGTGATTAAATAATCTCCAAGTACTACCCCACCCCTGGA
>NW_027187378.1:33820797-33904567 GCF_028583685.1 Petaurus breviceps papuanus
AAGTCAGGAAGACCTGAGTTCAAATCCAGCCTCAGACACAGAATAACACAAGATTTAGCAACTTCTACATTAAAGGGTCAGAGGGCTTATAATATGATATTCTGCAGGACAAAAGAGCTAGGATTATAGCCAAGAGTCACCTCCCCAGCAAAACTGAGTATAATCCTTCAGGGTAAAAAATGGATGTTCAATGAGATAGAGGACTTTCAAGCATTCTTGAGGAAAAGATCAAAGCTGAATAGAAAGTTTTACTTTCAAATATAAGACTCAAGAGAAGCATAAAAAAGGTAAACAGGAAATCATAAGAGACTTAAGGTTAAACCATTTACATTCCTACATGGGAAAATGATACTTGTAATTCATAGGACCTTCCTTTATCAGGGCAGTTAGAAGGAGTAACATAGACAGAGGGTACAGGTATCAGTTGAATATGAAGGGATGATGTCTAAAAAATAAAATTAAGGGGTGAGAAAGAGGAATGTACTGGGAGAAAGGGGAAGGGATAGGTAGAATGGGGTAAATTATCTCATATATAAGAGGTAAGAAAAATCTTTTACAGAGGAGAAGATGAGAGAGGTGAGGGGGAGTGAAGTGAAACTTAATCATCAGAACTGGCTCAAAGCAGGAATAATATACACACTCAATTAGGAACAAAAATCTATCTCAACCTACAGGAAAGCAGGAAGGGAAGAGGATAAAAGAAGGGGACATGGTAATATAAAGGAAGGAAGATTGGGGGAGGGGTAGTTAGAAGCAAAACACTTTTGAAGAGAGACAGGGTGAAATGAGAGAAAGAATAGAATAAGTGGGGGGACAGAATAGAAGGAAATACAATTAGCAATAGGAACTGTTTTAAAAAAGTTTTAAAGCAAGTTTCTCTGATAAAGGCCTCATTTCTCAAACATATACAGAATTAAGTCAAATTTATAAAGGAGTCATTCCCAAACTGATAAATGATTGAAAAATATGAAGTTTTCAGATGAACTAATCAAAGCTTTCTATAGCAATATGAAAAAATACTCTAACTCAGTACTGATTGGATAAATGCAAATTAAAACAATTCTGAGGAACTACCTCATACTTATTAGATTGGCTAATAGGGCAGAAAAGGAAAATGGCAAATGTTGGAGGGGGTGTGAGAAAAACAAGACATTAATGCATTGTTGATGGAGTTGTGAATGGATTCAACCATTCTATAGAGCAATTTGGAACTATGTCCAAAGGACTATAAAACTCTTCATAATCTTTGAACCAGCCATGCCACTACTAGGCCTGTATCCCAAAAGAGATTTAAAAAAAACAAAAAGGAAAAAGACCTATATGTACAGAAATATTTATAGCAGTTCTATTCTGGGGGCAGAGAATTAGAAATTGAGGGGAAGTCCATCAATTGAGGAATGGCTGAACAAATTGTGTTCTGGGATTATGATGAAATACTATTGTGCTATAACAAATGATGAGCTGGATGGTCTTAGAAAAACCTGGGAAGACTTAGATGAGCTGATGCAAAGTGAAATGTACTGTGTATAAAGGAACAGCGATATTATAAGATGATCAGCTGTGAATGACTTAACTATTCTTAGCAATACAATGATCCAAGACAACTCTGAGGGACTTATGATGAAAAATGCTATCCATCATGAAAGAGAGCCTATATCAGATTGCATGCCATCTTGGGAAGGGGGAAAAAATTTAAAACTTATGAAAGTGAATCTTGGAAAACTAAAAATAAATAAACTTAAAAAAAAAAGATAAATGCTATCCATCTCTGGAGAAAGAACTGATGGTGTCTAAATACAGATTGAAGCACTTTCTTTATTTTTCTTGAGGCCTCTTTTTTGTCTATGTTTTCTTTCACAACATGACTAATATGGAAATGTTTTGCATCACTATACATGTATAACCTATATTGAATTGCTTGCCTTCTCAATGGGGAGTGGGTAGAGAGGGAGGAAGGGAGAGAATTTTAAACTCAAAGTTTTATAAATGAATGTTGAAAATTGTTTTTACATGTAACTGGGGAAATATAATATACTAAATAGAATGCAGACCTCAGACGCTAATTAATGTGAGCTATAATCAGAACAAAATGTGAAAAGAGCAACTGAAAATAGAAACCACCCCAAATGGCATCTTATCATGTCGTACAAATGCATCACACTATACCATGTGATGGCACACAGTTGAAGGAATATATGAATGTAAGATATCCTCTGATGATATTCCATCTTCCATTTTACACATGACCTCCTTTCCCAGCCAAGCCTAGGTAAACTTGAAAAATAGGTAAAATTCTTCCATTTTACAAAATTCAACCAACAATTAATAAAGGATTACTATGTTGTAAGACACTATGCTAGGATTCAAAGACTTAAAACAATTCTGTCCTCAAGAAACTTATGCTGGGGTTCCTCTAGTCTTGTTTTCCTGCTACCATACCACCTTCACACTCCTGAGATACTTTGTCTTGGCTGCCCCTCTAAAGATCACTCCAGAATTCCAAACTTTTTTCTCTCTGTATCCCAAAATAATAAATTGTTATGAATGGGTCTCTATAGTTCATTTTGAGCCCTATCAAATAGATGGCCATAACTTCAAAATCCTATAGAATTATCCCTTCTTCATCATGGGGGGCTAAGGATGTAGCACCCCTGAAATATGGAAAATCCATGTAAGATTTTTTTGGCCTCCCCTTTATACCAGAAGGAAATCTGATTTTTTTTCTTTTTCTTTTATGGGGTGTTTACTGTATCTTATTATAAAAATTTGATTAAGCATTTGGTCTTAGTCTCTGTCATCTGCTGACCTTCATGTGTCATCTGTGTCTTCCACAAAACTCTCCCAAAATTCCTGTTTAATTTCTTAGGCCAACCCACGCTATATACAAACCACAATTGGGGAAGTCACAATGTGGAAAGGATAACTATAGTTCCTGTTATCCGTATTTTTTCAGAGGAGAAAACTGAGACTCAGAGAAATTAAATGATTTGCCCAAGGTCACAGATCTAGTAAGTTGCAGAAGTCAGTCTCAAACCTTGGGTATTTTGTCCCCCAATTCCTGTGTAGACTATATGGCTTCACTCAATTTTCATTCCTTCCTAGAATTACTTGACACAGGCCTTTCTCAGCCCCCAGATGGCATAATGGAGTCAGCTTACCTATTCTATATATCTTAGAAGGTGATCCAGTCTGTCACTTCTCAGTTCTTGTAAGTCAGGAAGGCTGCTATAAACTACAAACCAGAACTAGGAAGAAACACTCCTATACCTGTGGGAAAAGAGCCTGGTTCAGCTTGTTGAAGTTAAAGGATACAGTTATTCCTCTGCCTTTAAAGTCCTTTCCTTATGGAAGAGTGGAAGGAGCCTGAGCTGACAAGGAGGACCAAAGAGAGAGAAAACTAGAGCTGAACCAGAGACGAGAGCTGACAGAGGGAGTCCACAATCACAGCAGGGTCTCTGGGAGATGAATCTTGTCCATACCGAATAGCCCTATGGGGAATTCAGCTCCAGAGATGGCATCCATGGAAAGGCAAAGGCAAACCTCAACCACACAAAGGATGTCACAGTTGGAGACAGTGGTAAAGCATCTTTGCTTCCTAGACCTATCCTTCTAGAGGCAACAGGAAAGATTCCACTTAAGTTCATAAACCTAGATTTTTGGAGAGTAAAGGGGGTAACATCATCATCACTACCAACAACAATAACTAGCATTTACATAGAACTTTAAGGTTTGCAAACTACTTTACAAATATTTCATCCTTCCAACACCCTTGTAAGTTATATGTTATTATTATCCCTTTTACAGATGAGAAAACTGAGGCTGAGAGAGGTTAAGTGACTTGTCTAGAGTTACACAGCTAGTAAGTGTCTGAGGCTAGATTTGAGCTCAGGTCTTCCTTACTTCAGTTCCAGAGCTCTCTCCACTAAGCCATCTAGCACACATGTGGCCCTGGATGTAGAGGGACAGCAAGGAACCTTGAGCTGTGATGTCAAGGAGCAAACCTTGGACCTTTGTCCACTACTGTTAGGAGTCTTTCTAACTGTGCAGAACTGGTGAGAAAAGGGTTTATACTAACTCCCCTAAGATTTCTTTTTTTTTTGGGGGGGAGACTGAGGGGACAGAAGGGGTCTCTTAAATACAGGGGAGCACTAGGGCCCTGGAGGGGAGATAAAATTAACTGGAAAGAAAAGGGTCTTTATCACTTACTGATTCCTGTGGGTTCTTTGTAGGTTTTTCCCATACTCTCTCATTTCTTATTTCTGATAAACAGTAACTTAATCTCTTACATGAGAGTTAAGGGCCCTTTTTTCAATATTTGGGGAGGCCTAGAAATGAGCTATATTCTGATATTCCTAGGAAAGATCAAAACAATTAAAATTCCAAAATTTCTATGGTAAACCCTGAACGGGGATAGGAGCCAAAGAGAGATTATTGAAAAGCCCTCAAGATAGAAGAACCCAGTCCATATTAGCCCAATAAATTGAAGTTCTAGGTTACGCTTTATACATCCTTTATAATCACTGAGAAAGTAAGGAATGACCCATGTCTGTGAGTTCTTCTTGGAAAGACCAAAGTGAATTCTAGACTACTTAAATGAAGGAAGGAAGAGGGCAGGGAGGCAAAATTTGATTCAGCCCTGCTATGTAACACCTCTCAGTTACTTTGCTATGATTTAGAACAGAGGTTCCCAAACTTACTTGGCCTACCAACCACTTTTCAAAAAAATTTACTCAGCACCCCCCTAGAAATCTACTTTCTTTTTTTTTTTAAAGCAATTGGGGTTAAGTAACTTGCTCAAGGTTACACGGCCAGTTATTTTTGTGTGGGTGCCAAGTATCTGAGGCCAGAACCGATCCCAGGTCTCCCAATGCTGGGGCCTATGCTCTTACTCACTGCGGCACCTGGCTGCCCTCAGAAATCTACTTTCTTTAACACTTTAATTTTTTTAAATTGCATTATTTCAAAAAATGTAATTTTTTAATGACACATTTTGCATTTGATAATTTATTATAAATTTGTGGAATTTTTTTGCATTAAAATTTTGATGATGCAATATAGCATCATGTAACTATATAATATTGTGTTGTAAACAAATCATTATATGCACATATTCCTGAAGATGCATGCTGGACTTCCCGACAATGCACCACCACATGCCTGCCTGCCAACACTTTTCCTGTCAACCTTCCAAGTTGTCTTGGGCTGGAAATTTGTTTCACTCTGTCTTTTTGTAGGTTCTGCTGCTCTAGAATTTGTTGAGAGAAATTTTTTAAAGTTATTTGTAGGAGTCTGGGGAAGATCTCAGGTGAGTCTCTACCTTTAATCTGCCATCTTGGCTCCACCCTCTAAGGCAGCATTATTACCCTATTTTTGGCAAACATATACACACCTATCTCATGGACTCCTCAAATTGTAGAAAAAGAGGAGGTTTTATAAGTAATCAAGTCCAATCATCTCATTTTAAAGATGAAACTAAGGCCCAGAGAGAAGTATCTTGCCTTCATGGAATGTCTTAAAATAGTAGAGCTGCGGGGTGGCCAGGTAGCACAGTGAGTAAGAGCACCATCCCCAGAGTCAGGATGACCTGGGATCGAATCCGGGCTCAGATATTTACCACCACATCCAGAAATAACTGGCTGTGTAAGCTTGAGCAAGTTACTTAACCCCAATTGCTTTAAAAAAAATAGTAGAGCTGGAATGGTAGATCATCATAGCATGATTTTATTTTTTTCTAGGGTATTATATGAACCCACGAAACAAAGAAAAATATAAAATGGCCCTCAGACCTATGGGACCCTGTTCTGCTTCTACAGAAATAATCACTAAGTAGAGGAAAGGGGGTTAGAATATGCCATTTATAAAACATTTATGAGCTTTAATTTGTCTGTTGATATTATAAATGAGAGATCTTTGTCCATTTACCAATGAATGGACAAATTGCGGGATGTGAATTATATCAATCTTGATATATGAGTATAACCAGTGAAAAGAAAGAAATCTTTGAAATTCAATCAAAATATACTCTGATACTTGGTTATTCCAGTGAAAAAGTGGAAAAAAGGTAAGGATGAGGGGAAATATTTGGGAAAGAATGGCACAGAAAGAAAGGATAAGAATGGTCTAGTTTTTTGAGAATACACAGAAACCTCAAGCTTTTATTTTCTAAACACTTTCTTCAGGAAAAGAATTGGTAGATGTGGTTCATGATAAACATCAAAAAGCATCACAAAACATGAAATAGATTCCATTTTAACAAATAGACTTCTTACTAATGTGAAGATTTCCCCTGAATCAGCTGCCTGTGGATAGTTCATCAACATGTCAGAAATAAGATCAAAATTAGAAAGCAAGAGAAAAGGATAACCAAAAAAGATTTATCATTCCATGAAAACAACCCCATCCTGAACTATTTAAACAGGCAATTAACAACGAAATATGGGAACTGAACAACAGAAATGAAATCAACAATAAATTAAAATAAATGTGTCAGAAATTTAATCAAAGAAAATTAACTTTCTTAAAAAGGAGAACAAAAGAGCCCAGAAAGTGTCTTAGTCAAGGAACATTTGGTTTACTTGTCAAATGGAGAGAGATGATTGCCAAAAGCCTCATCAGGCTAAAATATAAAATCCTTTGTTAAATCTTACCAAAAACTATGATGGAAGATTATGAGCTGTATCATTTTTTAACATAGGTCACACCAGTGGAGGAAAAAGCCAGTTTTAAAAAAAGATGGGTAATACATTCAACTAACCAAAGTAATCCCAAAGGCATTTAAGGATAAAAATGGAAGTCAGACAATAAAGAGCAGAAAATGAAAAACATATGCAAATATTATAACACAGTTTTTCTCTATAGTCACAGTTTTGAATGTTTTCTTGGGGAGGGAGAAATGGAAATAAAAGAACAACGGTAGGAAATGCAGTTTGTTTTCTATTTCCATAAAAGATCCGTGTTGGGGGTATCACACTTGTGAGAATATTGAAAGATTCATACATAAGGTATCTGAAGGACAGGAAAATGCCACAAGCAATGGGGAGGGAGGGGTGCAGAAATTTCAGATCTTATTAACACCAAGAAAAGGCAACTGAGAGAACATCAGTAACTACAAATCCATATATCCATGCTTCAGCCTATACAAATTTTTTTATGAGTCATCTATACAACGACAGAGGTCATCTTCAATGAGGGTGTTAGTAAAGAATAATTAGGCTTTTGCAATTAAAAATTGGCAATGGGCCACATCTTTCCCATTTCACAGTTAACTGACAATAAATGGAGAGAATATATTATTCATTGTGCTTTATTGTTTGCTAATTATTAAAAAGCATTTGCCTGGTTGAGCAAATCACAGCTTTTCAGGGTCTTTTTTAACAAGGCATCCACCTTTCATTCATCAAAATCACTGAAGATTTCTTGAAAGATACAACAGAAGTAACCTTGATACAACAATGTAAGTATGATGATATAAACTGGTGCAATGGATTGAAACAAGTTATAAAAATTCAGTACCTGTTAAATACCTAGCAAAACATGTCCTAGCTGCTAGAGTTATCTCAGGAGCCTGCTATCTTTCATGGAATGACAGATAACAAATTAGCATGCTATGAATCCAGACGTCAAAATATCCTCAAGAACTCAACCAATCAACAGTAGTGGAACTAGACTATTATCATAGACCAAAATATTACACACATTCTCCTGGACATAACATTGATCCACAAAAACTTAAGAACATTTTTAATGTATGTTGGCACATCAAATACTCAGAATATCCAAACCATATGGAACTAAAAACTTTCAAAATATATAGATCTAGCCGAGGAGATCAAAATCATATGGAGACAGGATGAGGTATATATCATCCCTATTGTCCTGTCTGCTTATCACATTGTAGCATGATGTTTTCATTGAATCTTCACAAGATGCATTTGTATCCTAATGCTTTTATTCAGCTATAAAAATCAATTATTTTATCTACCTGCTTAATAGTCTGCAGAACAGCAACTATAAAAGAATAATAGTGTGATATCAACTTGCTCTGGGATGTTTCTATATAAATTTCATCAAATGGGATGAGAATGAGATGACAATAAAGGTGATAGGATAGTTATCTAACATAACTAATAACATAGGAATTGGACATTTCAAAGTAATTGACACACTAATGATTAAATAATTGTGACAGTCCTATAATTATTCATCATAAAATCAACCAGGTATTTTCTTTGTTTAAATTACTATTGCCTTTACCTTCATGTCCCTGTATTAAATAATATGATTTATTAAACAACCATTGTACTACCACTGTCCAGATTCTTGCAGACCATTTTGTCCAAGAACTCTTTCAAACTAATTAGCTTCTTACTTACAGATCTAGAAAATATCAGAAGCCCTTTTCCTCTTCCTTTCTGGGGGACCAACAGTGGCACTGAGGTTCCATCTGAGGGGATGAAAATCCAGTTTGTTCCAGGTATGAGAAGAGGTGAGGAGCTAAAGTTAGAGAGGAAAGTGAAGCTAAAATCTAGGAGCTATACTCATTTGGGGGCACATGTGTGAGTCATATTTTAGCAAGGTTTTACACACTGTCATACCATCATGAATCTGGCACAAGGTTTTCAGAGCATTAAGTAAATGAATCTACCACTTATTAAATTAGGCCTAGGAGTTGAGTGAATCATTTGTTCTTCTGAGCATCAAATATATGGTCAATCTAATGTAGTATGAAGTTGTAGTCACTTTCTCAAGGACTGGTAAGATCACTCCCCTCCCTGCACTAAATTAGCAACATCACTGGGTTCCTGAAGTCATTATCTGGGTCTTTCTGTGTAAAGGGTCAAAGTGACTTACTCATTACAGTGTGAAAGACACTAGGGGTCATGCAGAGATCAGAAAGTTCACCCAAGCCAATAGAAGTCAACCAAATTTCAGTGGTCTTTCTCAAATGCCTGTTTCTACTTTAAAGTCACTTAGGCTCATAGTTTTATAGATTGTCAGAGCTGTAAGCAGCCCTAAAGATCATCTATTCCAACCCACCCATTCTATCTGAGCCAGTGGGAGGAAATTACTTCCCCAAGGTCACTCAGTAGTAAAGCCAAGATCTAGAATCCAGAATTCATGACTTTCAGTTCAGTTGGTTCTCTTTCCCATAGTATCGCAAACACTATGGAAACACCACTAGTGACACCTTCCCCCTACCCTATACCCCAAACCTGCATTATATCATTATCCCTTAATCGAAGTATCCAATGACCTCACAAAAGTCTCTGGTTGTTGAAGGACCTTCATTGGTCCTGAAAAGTAAGTGTTCTTTACTCCCAACATTTCTTGCCATCAAAACTTAACTTGCTCTATACCACATTTCCTTATTCTTATTTTCTCTACAGTGGTGCCTTTGGGTACTAAAGAGAAAATCACAGGATGAAAATGTACCATATGATTTTAGCTGGAAAGGACAATAACAATCTTCCAATCCCAACTTTTCATTTTATAGATGAGGCAGCTGAGTTCCAGAGGGGAGAAGTCATTTTTCTAAGAACACATAGGTTGTAGAGCTAGGAATCATACCATGGCCTCTGGCCTCGAATCTATCACTATTTTCACTACACAAAGGATTCTTAATCTGTGATCCATGAACTTAAAAAAATTTTATAACTATATTTCAATATAATTTATTTCCTTTGTAATCCTATTTATTTTATGCATCAAAACCATTATTCTTAGAAGGGTTCTATAGCTTTCACTAGACTTCAAAAGGGCTTCAAAATACAAAAAAAAATGGTTATGAACTCTTACATTATATCAACAAATCAGCTAAATAAATTCATACTTTTCCCAGATAACATAATGCCTCAATGTAGTTAAAAGGTATAGATCTTTAAGAAGGCCCTTTATGAGTATTATTAATGATAAGAATTTCAGGGAAGGTATAGAAGAAAAGATATCTTTGATCAGGAGTCTTTTGGATAACAAGACATAGGTGGTCTCCACTGTCTAGCACTAATCAGCTATGGGACCTTGAACAAGGATATTGACTTCTCTGCTTCAATTTCTTCTCCATTAAGTGAAAGGATTGGACTAGATAATCTCTGAGATCTCTCCCAGCTCTAGAATTCTCAGATACTATGATTCTCGATTTATAGATCTTCTCAAACCTAACTATTAACCCAATGAGGGGGAGAATGAAAGCCAGGAACACACAGAGAAATGGGGCTATGACTTTAGGTTCTGATTCAGCTGCATAAATAAACAGTGGGTCTCAGTTAATGCAATCAGGGTTTTCTGCCTGCCTCAAAGAAAGGTAGTCAGACGGACGTGGGCAGCAAGTATGGGCAGGGGATGGTAATGACCAACAAGCCACATAGGACCAGGAAAAAATGCAAAGAAACTGACACTTTTTTGGCACTTGATGGGTCACATGGTCTTCCTTCTTAGCCTTCCACATTCACCATCCTCTAGGTGCTTTCTTGTGCTAACTGAATCATATAAGAGAAACCAAGTGCCACTTAGATGGTAGAAACTTGGTGGGTATTATTACCCTTACTAAAAGTTTTCACATTTTCAAAAAAGCCAGCACAGTGCATTATGGTACAGTGCCATGATAGATAGTGGGTAGAGAGATGGACTTAAAGTCAGAAAGACAGTGGGTCAAAACCTGCCTCAGATACTCATTAGCTGTGTGTCCCTGGACAAATCATTGAAGTATATCTTGGCCTCAGGTCCTCATCTGAAAAAATGAGGGGATGCCTCATGCAATGCCTTAAAGGTCTCATCCCTCTCTAAATATCTGATCACACAAATCTTATTTTTATTTTAGAAAGGTGAACATTTATTGAATACTCAATCATAAAAGATATTATTTTAATTCTTCAAGCTAAGGAGATAAACATTTGTTTTTTAACAACTAAACTTTGTTTACAAAAAAATAGAAATGAATTTGAATAGGAAGAACATTGACCTGAACTTAGAGACAAAGTCATTCCTCACTAGAAACAATGACTGCGTTATCTTCACCACATTCTTTATAATCCAGCTTGCCTGTTCCTTTTCTTATCTTGGTAACAAAATGATCCATTTTTCAAAATTAAAAGGGGTTTCATATGAATGAATTAAAATATAAAGCTTCTTATGCTATGTCAGTAGAGTACATGGACATAGCTCACACTGGCAATAATGCTCTGGGAATATGGGATGAGGCCCTTTATCTAGGTCAACTTAAGTTTCTTAGGAGGAGCAGTTCAAGGAGAAAGGAATGATTAGCAGTAATGAGACATCATCGTACTTGGGTTGCATACTTCAAGTGAACACGGACTTTTAATATGTATTACCCAATTCGTTGTTTATTGGGTAATACAAAAATCCATATTTTAAAAATCAGAGAAGACCTCATGCAAATCATCCCTTTTTCTGAGACATTAGGGTATGCATGGGCATGCCTAGCAAGCCCTGTTAACCCACCATTGTTGGAGTTGAGCATACCTAAAAATAAAATTCTACTAGTACATATTATTTCAGTGAGAAAGAAAAGGGAAGTTGCCTAAAGGGACTGACATGAATGTATAGAGAACTCATCAATAAATTGAGATATTTTTAAAAAAACATACACAGAGGAAGTAACTAAGAATGAATACAAAAGAGTAGTATACTCCTATGAGAATAATGTCAAGAGAAATGGTTTTGAATTGTTCAAAGCTACATTGGGGTGCAAAAGAACTATGAAAAAAATAGGTAGGCCATTGCCTGGGGTGAATGTCATGAGAACAATGAGAAAGTTGAACTTTTCAAAGACCCAATGGATGAAGAGTGCCAAGATTACAACATATATATGATATATAACATATAATATAACATGATAGTGCATACGCATCAGTAGGTAGGATCTAGGTGGTTATTATCCATCATTCTTGAAGAGGGCCAAAATGACATCACTATGCTAGAGTCAAGGTTCAATGTGTTCAACTGTGACAGATCAGACCAATAGGAGCTCAGTATGTTCTGCCACAGGTTGGGCACAAATAGTCCATGGGAACCTTTGAGGTCCTTTCCTTTGAGAGGTTTCAATTCTGCTTTTCTCATAGAGCATAGCACCTTCTTTGATGTGGGCACAACATGCTGACTGGGTGGTCCTGTGCTCGTGTCTCCCATGTCACACAATCAATTCCAGAGTTCTTCAGAGAGACCTTGAGAGTGTCCTTGTATCACTTCTTAACACCATGTGAAATGCTTGCCTTGTGGAAGTTCTCCATAAAATAGTCTTTTTGGCAAGCATATTTTTGCATTTGAACACCATGGCCAGCCCACTGGAGTTGCACTCTCCGAAGCAGAGTTTGAATGCCTGGCAGTTTAATTCCAGTGAGAACCTCAACATCTGGTACCTTATCCTTCCAGGTGATCTTCAGAATCTTCCTAAAACAACCTGGACAGTCTACCAGCACCATGCCAGGAAACTGAAACGCTTCCATTTGAGTATCTAGGACAGACATACAAATGGACAAGTAGGACCCACATTTGAGTAAGAGGAGGAAATGGGCTGCATTGCTTTGGGGGAATTGAAAAACTCTTTTATTAGCCTCGAAGCTTTCTGGCAAGACATGGAATACCATTGTCTCTGAAGAACTGCAAATGAATTGCCCTCACACATAGAGCAATGCAAGGGATACACTGTGGATGTGAGCAGTGTATAATATATCCCCGGTGAAGATTGTTAAAGAACAGGAGTAAAACTTGTCATCAAGGAATTACATGATAGGAAGAAAAGATGGAGAGAATGATAGATGACAGGCCAACAGCCAGCATGCTCCTCTGATACCTTTGTGAGATTAAGAGAAAATGAAGAAGACCTTTAGTATGCTGGGTAGACTAGACTCACTGTGATGAATTTATAGGAGGACATGCTGCAGAATGGATAGGCATGGATGGATTGCAATCTGAATTGTTGGCAGGAATTTCCAAATGAAATCACAGATCCCTTTGAATATTTGAGTTCTCTTCCAAAGAAAATGATCTTGTGACTTTGAAGGCTAAAACAACAACAGCAAGAGAGGCCCAAGTAGCGAGATAATCAGACAACATCTAACTGCCATCAATGTATTTAAATCACTAGGCCCAGACAAACTATATCATATAATACTGAAGGAATTGTCAAAAATGATTGCCGAGCCACTATCAATAATCCTGAAAGATCTTGGAAAACAGTTGATATGATGGAGAACCGGAAAATGAGAAATATTTCTTTCTTCAAATAAAAAGTGGAGTGTGGAATCTGCAAATTATTGACTTCTTCTAGCAAAATTCTATAATACGTTATTAAGAAGATATGAGCACTGAAAAGGGGAACCTGAGATCACTTAAGCAGTATGACTTTATCAAGAATGGGTCATGTCAGACTACATTTCTTTTTTGACAGGGCTAATAAAATTACAGGAATGATGTAAACCTGATATAAGATATAAGCAAACCGTTTGACAAAGTCTTTCATGCTTTGCTTATGGATAAGATAGAGAGATAAGGGCTAGATGATAGTATGGTTAAGATTTATGAATGGTTGAATAGTTGACCCCAAAGAAAAAAAGGACATTATCGGAGAATAGCCAGTAGTCACTCTAGCTCAGCTGGAATGAAAAATACATGAAAGTAAGGCGGGTGGCAACTATATACATACATGCATATATAAGTGGGTGTATATATATATATATGTATGTATATATTTCCCTTATAGTATTCATGGTTCAAAGTAAACTTAGAAAAAGATCTCTAAGGGGTGGCTAGGTGGCACAGTGAGTAGAGCATTGGTCCTGGAGTCAGGAAGACCTGAGTTTGGATCCGGCCTCAGACACTTAACACAAAAAAACTATCCGTGTGACCTTGGGCAAGTTACTTGACCCCAATTGCCCTACAAAAAGCAAAAGAAAAAGATCTCTAGCAGAGTTTTTCCAGAATCTCTTCTTGGACCAACATTTTTGTCAGTGATTTAGGTCAAACCAAAGATGCCATACTTTTCAAGTTTACAGATGACAAAAAATATGAAAGAATAGCTAACAGATTAAGTGACAGTGTCAGGATCCAGAAAGATCTTGGTAGGCTAGAGTGATAGGCAAAATTGGATAAGATTAAATAAGGAAAAATGCAAAGTTGTTTTTTTTTAAATTCAGGTTCCAAAAATTAACTTTACAAGTGGATATAAGTTCTTGTGAAAAAAATATTTGGGTGTTTTAGTGAGTTGCAAGTTAAGACAATACAAGTAAACAAGGTGGCATGAAAACCAAAAAAGACCATTGTTATCTTATGTTGCACTGAAGAAGGAACAGGGGCTAGAAGAGGAAGATTATATTCTTGCTATGCACCATCCTGATATAGCTACATCTAAATTGTTGACTTTTGTATTATGCATTGCAGGAAAAGACAGTCAAACTGCAGTGTCTAAAACAGCATGACCAGTATGGCTCAAGCAATGGAGAAGATTCTAACAGATATTCAGTTATAGGAATGGAGACTTGCAGAAGAGAGGATTTAGAGGGCACATGATATCCCTCCTCAAATATGTGAAGGGTTGTCATAAGGAAAAAGGAAAGAGACTTACTTTCTTAGTCCCAGAAGGTAGAACTAGGAGCAATGAATGAGCATTGCATAGAGGTATATTTAGGCTTGATTTGAGGATGGAAAGAGGATATATATATATGTGTGTGTGTGTGTATATATATATAAAGACATATGAAGTTTCCAAGAAGAAACTGAATAATCACTTGCCAGGTAAGTTACAGAAAGGACTTTTGTTCAGATACAGGTTGGACAAAATCATTTCCATCTTCTATGACTTTATGATGTATGTGAAGAACTCTTAAATAACCAGCTCTTCTCTATTTCTTCTGGGAAAATAAAAAGTATATTTAAAAAAATAATATAGTACATAAGTAGAGCAGACTGGATAACCAAGACCTGCCTGCAGGAAATTACAAAGCTCCTTTCATGACTTCAAGCTTACCAAGAAAGCAAAGGTCCATCTTTTTAATATCGACATTCTACTAGTATTTTAGTGTATGACAGCAAGTCATAAAAAATGACTGTCTCTGAAGAATTAATAATGAAAATCACACAGAGGGCAATGGAGAGGCCCATAGTGGGTGCAAGTGGGTTGCAACATAGAACAATGATAAATGCCAAAGAAGAACCAAAGTAAAGGACATCATCAAGGAATTGTACAATAGGAAGAGAAGACTGACTGGTCACATAGAGAAAGCTAGAGATAAAGGTTGACAAGCAGCATGCTCCATCTGTACCACAGGAGAAAATGAAAAAGGGCTCTAGCATGTTGGGTGAACACCCTTTGGTCAATTTATGATAGGACATGGCCAAGAGTCTTATAGACTGAGAAGCTGTGGATTGGTGCTTATCTACATCATTGGGGGGAACTTTCAGATCTGTGAGATTATAGATCCACTTGAGCATTTCGGAGTATACAAGATAAAACATAAAAGGACAGAATACTAACATATTAGTGGGGGAGGGGAGGTCAGCAAAAGCTTCCTATAGAAAGTGGTACTTCAACAGAGTTTTGAAGGAAATTAGGGACTCTAAGAGTTAGGTGTGAGGAGATATATCCCTGATATGGGGACAACCAGAAAAGTCATTCCCTAATATTTAGTGGTCAAAGCATGAAAAAATAATTTTCAAAAATAAAAAAATGCAGACTAGCAACTACCATATTTAAAAAATGTCTCAAATCAGTAGTAATGAGAGAAATGCAGATTAAAACTATTAGGAAAAACCTCAGATTCATCAAACTGACATGACAACAGAAAAAGTCACTATATCGTGGTAGGAAAACAGGTACACCAGTTCTGTGCAGATTGGACCTGCAATTTGCTTCAATCATTCCTGGAAACAATTTGAAAATATGCAAGAAAAGTTATTAAACTCTTCATTCTCTGTGATCCAGTGATTTCAATTGTCTTACACCCTAAAGAGATCTGTGGTAGAAAAAAAAGTTCTATATATTCTAAAATATTCAGAATAACACTTTTTGTTACAGCTAAAATATGTAAACAAAATCTATGCCCATTAATTGGGGAATAGCTAGACAAATTGTAGTAAATAAATGTAATGAAATTGTATTGAAACATGAGAGACAAATATGGAGAATTCAGAGAAACATGGTAAGATTTAAGAAATCAGACCAAAAGAGCAATGACTATGGGAATGTAAAAGAATACAAAAGGAATGACAACAGATTTTAAAGATAGTACAAATATTGGCTCCAGGTGATTAATTCTGGAACCACTTTCTGTTAAGCAGTAATAGGCTCAGGGTCAGAATGTATACTATCAGTGAGGCTGCTTTGCTTAACTGTTGTGTTTTTGTAGAGGGAGAGAGAAAGGGGGGAAATCATCACAGTGAGGTCCTTTGAGATGCTTGGTGTGTGTAAAAAAAAAACTTTTTAAAAATAGGAGGTGAATTTCACTTGCCACCGGAAGGAGTTAGATCTAAATGGCACAGGTTATCAAGAGAGACAATGGAATTGCCATGTTTTGAAGCTATTAAGAATAGGAGTATTTAAAAATGCAAATGATTATGTTTGGTCTTGTCAGCCTAGGATGACTTAATGTATCTTTATTTAATAAAAGAGAGATGAACTAGATGGCCTTTGAAGGTTTTCTTCTTTCCCTAAGATGCTGAAATTCCATTTTTCACTTTATGTTATTTACATAAAGTCCAAGGTATATTTTAATGTATAAAACAAAAATGTTAGATTCTTCCCTCAAAAAACCAACTATCGTCATATGGCCTTTCTAGAAACCAAACTATTAAAAAATTATATTTTAAATGCTCAATGGGAGTAAAATTTTGTTATAATTAACTTTCATTACAACAAACACTGATAGAGCTATTGTGGCGCAAGTGTATCCTTTCTCTACACAGGTAAGTCTACTATTATTATATTCTTACTAATATATGTCACTGCTACTATCAACAGTAGAAATAAATTCAAAATCTGGTTCCTATTTAGCTCTTTTATTGTGAAGAGTGATCATTTGTAAGTGTCTTGATTGCAAATGGACACTTTGTGGGGAAAAAAATAATCCTAATTATCCAGAGGTGGTATGGTACATCTTCTCTGGGCCTCAGTTTCCTCATTTGTAAAATTAGAATATTGAACTAGATGGCCTATAAAGTTTCCTGCAGCTAGAAATCTATGATCCTGTAAAAGTCTTATGAAATGCTTGTGGAAATTCCCAGCTTATAATGGTTACCAACATTCATAAATGGCTCTAATGAAGGCAGTTCCCTTGTTTGCTTCAAGAAAACAAACCATTAGGGTTTATAATAGAAGTATAAACAGCACCTGAATTGATGAATTTGCTTGTTATTGTCCTCTTCCACCTTGGGAATGTGTCTCTAACATTCAGGCTCTGGCCATGGCAAATAAAATTCTGAGCAGTCATAGATTTCTACAGAGGCTAGAAAAGCCCATTAATCAATGTGCTCAAGAAGCAATAGTATTATGCAAGTCACATAAATGTAAAAGACTGACCTACTATCAGGGGTTCTTGGAGCCTGAAGATTCTTTTCTAAGAAAAGTCAATACCCAACTTTCTCTTTATTGGAACTCTTTTGGGAGGGTGGGGAAAAGGAATATGGAGGTCACCTTTCCCAGACTCATCCCAGAACAGTTCCCTGTTTTTTTTCTCAGCTGAGTTGTGGACATTTGGGCCCTGGATTTTGTTTGTTTCTTTTCTTTTCTTTTGGTTTTGGTTTTGGGGTGTTTTTGTTGGGGTTTTTTTCACTGTTGTTATTGATTCTAGTCCTGTCTCCTATCAGTCTTCTAAGCAGAAACATGAATACTATCCTGGCATCACAAAGGGAAAGTCATTTTTATACAATGTGTACTATTCGACTTAGCCTATCTTATTGAAAACCAGGATCAGCTCTTTCAAACATGAGACTGTTGACCTTATTAGATATATGTTAACCATTTTTAATATTTCAAAAAAGATGAAATTTAATTATTATGAGTGTTTTCTAATCCTTCAGTGCCTGAGTTGTGACTGACAAAATAATTCGTCACCTGGTGACATTCAGTGATGAGCCTCTCTGAATTTAGCCAAGCTGGTTATCAAGCAATGAACATACACACTCCATCCTTGGCCTGTACTCAAAGCCTTTTCAGCTTGGAAAACCTGCCAGAGCTGGTATCCCACTAGCAGAGTCATCAAGGACCCAGGATCATAGCTATGCAGCAAAGAGGCCCTGGAGAAGGATTTTAGTGAGGGTCAGCCAACCATATGAAAATGATTCATTCACTCATCTTTGAACCAATCCAATCCTATGGGCATTATTAAGCACCTACTATGTGCAAAGCACTGTTCTATGATCCAGGAATATATGTGTGAACATACACACAGTCTCTCTCTGTCACACACACACACACACACACACACACACACACACACACACACACACTCTGATAAATAGCCACTGCCTTCAACCAGTTTATATTCCTGTGGGACAACAGAATATATAAACAGGTAAGTATTCACATTCTAGTTTGATGAGAGAGCACTAACAACTATAGGTCCCAAGAAAGATTTCCCATATAGAAGGGACTATGAGCCAAGTCTTAATGGAAGCCAAGGATTCTAGGAGGCAGAGGGAGGAGCGAATGCATCCCAGACAAGGAGGTCAGTGTACAAAGGTACAGAGGTGGAAGACAGGGCACTGAGTTTAGGGAATATCAGCAGGCCAGCTAGGCTATAACTTGGGGTATGAAGGAGGATGATATACATTAAGCCTGGAGAGGCAGACTAGAGCCAGATTGTTCAGGGTTTTAAATGCCATGCTGAGGAGTTTGTATTTTATCTCAGATGCTAATGTACTTGTTAAAACAAAAAATCCAGATTGTTTGAAGTACAGGAAAGAGTTATCATTTAGAATATAAAAGTCTTTTTCTTCCTTATGATCTAACATATTAACCCAGTTTCCAGTTTGGATGTCTTTCTTCCTTATGGCATATGCTCCTGGATATATGAAATCCACAAATAAAAATTTATTGCTCCATTTTAAGAGCCTTTGCTACAATCAGACTTTTCAATGTCCTGTGAATGAATCCTTCACTTTCCTGGGTTTGCTCAACATGTGGTCCTTCTTATAAAGATAAAAGAGCAAAGTTGGTTGGGACCACAGAATTCAATCCCCTCATTTTACAGATAAGGAAGTTGAGGTCCAGGTAGGCTAAGGGACTTGATGCCTCAATACCTACGTAAATCCAATCTATCTTCAAGGCTTTTCTCTATTCCCAATTTCTCCATAAAGCCTTTCTTGATCACCCTGAGCCAGGGTGAGCTTTCTTTCTGAACTCTGACAGCAATTGCTGTTCATACTACTCATTCAACACTTGACATAAACACTCTTTTTTGTTCTTGTTTTTGTTTTTTGCTCTTTAGAGAGGGGAAGGCAGGGCAATTGGGGTTAAGTGACTTGACCAAGGTCACACAGCTAGTAAGTGTTAAGTGTCTGAGGCCAGATTTGAACTCAGGTCCTCCTGACTCCAGGGTGGGTGCTCTATTCACTGTGCTACCTAGCTGCCCCTGCATAAATACTCTTGTTATCTTTTCATATGTTTTTTGTTCCCTGTCATCCCAAAAAGGATCACAAGGTCAAGGATCATCTCTACATCTCTCAAGGCCTGAAACTGATCCTAATACAAAGTATGTTATTTAGTAATTATCTAACGATTGATGACTGAGGGAAGAGAACACTAGATGTGAAGTTAGAGAATCTGATTTTGTATCCTATCCATACTACTGATTACTTGTGTAAACCTGGGGCAAATCATGGATTTTGTAGGTTCTATTTCCTCATCTATAAAATATGAAGATTGGAAATGAATGATCCTTAAGGTCTCATCCAATTCTAAACCCAGTCACATGTCTGGCCCTTATGATCTGTGTGGCTTTGGACAAGTCATTTCATTTCACTGGGCTATAATTTCTTCATCTATGAGTTGAGTGGATTGTCCTGGATGGCTTCCAAGGTCTCTTCTAACTCTAAATCTATGATTCTATGGTTTTAATTGCTGGCAAGTATAACGCTTGCATCAGAGACTTCCTCTTTGCATGAAGGACCCAAGTATACATTGGGTCACTTCTCTGATTTGTCACCCTTATTCAGATGATGTGGGTACGTCAGTTTCTGATACTATCACTTTCTGGGTGTAATCACCAAAGCTCCTCATAAGCACCTAGGGTCACAAGGCTCAAAACTTAAACAGGTTCATTTAAGAGGATAGGAAAGCCAGTAAGCCTCATTCAAAATCCACAGAAAATAGCAATATTCAACAATATCCTCATTCCAAGTGCCCTGACACTGAACCATATATCTTGGTCAAGTGTTTTTATAGCTCAAATGCACCTGAAAACTAGAGTGCTCAAGTTTGTGAAGTCCTATCTCATACTGCATTTACATTACTCCAGGCCTTATATATATAAGGGATATCCCAGAAGGCCAGAGGGACTCTTTTTCCTTGAATTTTACAAGCAAGGCTCTGTGCCTGTTGGTTCGTGGTGACCTGCCATAGTTTGCTTTCTTTCTCCCCCAGCATTCTGGATATCTACTTCCTACCTATCTATCTATATTACCATGCTCCATGGGTTTAAGGGATTGGAAAAAGAGAATCCCATTTCATCATCAATTATCTATCAGTTTCCCTGGATTCCCCATGCTCAACTGGATCAGGTTTATTCAAACTACCCAGATATGCTTCCTAAAACATCTCAGAGAGGGAGGAAGAAAGAGCCCTGTGCTGAGCTCCATCCCTAACCCCTTCTCTACCCAGTATAAGAGAGTAATTTGCAAACCCTGATATATTAGCAATTAAATAGCCAAACAATAAGTACCAAAAGAGGAGTACAAGAAAGAAGATGAGGTTAAAAAAAGAAAAGAAAATGCATGAAAAGTTAGAGGAAAAGGAGAAGACAAGCATGAGTCAATAAAACAGTAGTTCTAGAATTGACACAGAGGCAACTGAAAGTCAATTACAAAACTGTGTTTTCAGCAGAGAGCTCTAGCAACAAGTCAGAGAATACCTGGCTAAAAAGGACCTAACAAATGATTGTTATCCTAATATATTTTGCTATGCAATGGCAGTCATGTCAGCCCCAGACACCTTTGACCTCCTCTCAGAGTCAGAAGCTGTTTCTCCTCAAATTCTAAACAATGGAATTGAGAAACACAGGTCCCTACTGCTCCCAGCCTCCAGATTTTCACTGGTCCTTTCATTGAATAGTTATTGGCACTTGCAAACTGCCTAAGGAGAAAAAATGGGTAAATTCAATTTAACAATATAGCCAGTTGTTTGTACTGTCGAGGGGGTAGGGAATAGTTCAGGAAAGGAAGTAGAGCTTTTAAAGTCAGTCCAACAGTTACAACCAATTACTTTTGTTCCTTCGAAAAAAATTCAACCTTTTTTTCCCCTCTCCATCCTGAATCACATGAGCAGAAATGGGTTGAGATCCAGAAAGGGCTCAGTATTTAATTCTTACTCTCATCCTATCTTTTACCATTTTTCATTGCAAAGACTGGTGAATGGATTTTTCCAGAACTCTTCTGATTGATAGGTTCTGACATGACTAACCTCAAAAGTAGCTTAACAACCAAGCTCTTGAACCCCCCAAACTGACATCTCTGGCCCTTAAAATTCCATTTAGAATGTGCTAAGCTCCACTCCAAGTGCACTGCTGGAATTCCTTTGTCCCATGGGGTCCCAGAAAAAACAGACTCCTAAAGTGCCGGGAGAAAATGGCTGCTGCATTTGAGCTCCACCCCAGAGACAAACTATTCACTAGCCTTAAGCAGTCCCTCTGCTAAAAACAAAGCTGGTTTCCTCCAGAGAGGTTCTGCCCTTGTGTGGGAGTAGCAGATGTTTGGAGGCAATACTAAATATGGTGAACCCCAAATAAAAATAAGCAGAGTACAATGGGTTCATTTAAGCAACAAACACTAAAGAAGCAGGCCAAAAACATGGATACTGCACAGCAAAATAGAATAATAACAAAAATAAAAATAAATTTAAAAATGGGACTGAACTATAAATAATGTTTATGAATAGTCCTATTCTAGCCTGTGTCAGATATGGTCTTTTTTCAGGAGTTTATAACCAATAACAAACAACAATAAGAAAAAAAATAAAAGAAGGATCAAATTAACCCCAAAGCTGATCCCACCAAGAAATATCTCTTTCTACAGGTTCTGAAATTCCCAATGTAAGTACTCCTTAAGGACTTGCATTTTAACTAAGTTAAAGCATTTTTGCTTGACAAAGGTAACAAATTAACTAGCTAACATAAGCAGGGAATGCCAGTATTTTTCTAGTAATGCTTTAGAGTTATACATCCTGGAGATCCCTGACCCTGGGAGAATTAAAATGACAAATAACATAAAGGGCAATGGAAAAATACTATTACATACGTGTATTTCTATATACACATGTATGAGTTAGGTGACTTAGTGTATAGAGAATTGGACCTGGAGTCAGGAAGACCTAAATTCAAATCCAGCCTCAGACACTTCCTGGCTATGTGACTCTGGGCAAGTCATTTAACCTCCCTCATTCTCAGTTTCCTCATCTGTAAAATGGAGATAATAAGAGCCCCTCCTCCCAGAGTTGTTGTTAATATCAAATGAGACAATATATGTAAAATGTTTTGCAAACCTTAAAGTGCTATATAAATGCTATAATTTTTTTTGCTTTTTCTTGGGGGGGGGGCAATTGGGGTTAAGTGACTTGCCCAAGGTCACTCAGCTAGTTTTTGTGTCATGTGTCTAAAGTCAGATTTGAACTCAGGTCCTCTTGACTCCAGGGCCGATGCTCTATTCACTGTGCCACCTAGCCTCCCCAATACTATCATTTTTAATATCACCTTAATGTAATTTCTCCCAGTTATGCAGATTATATAACCCATCCATCCATACTTTCTATCCTGTGAAACTCTTGCACAGGCTGTCTTTCCCACCCAGTTAGGACAGGGAATCTGCCTAAGGTACAGAAGACCTTCCTTGTGCTTTGTGCATACAAAGAAGCCCACAGGTTGTAGACTCCTTACCATTTGATCTTGCTACATGACCAGCTGACATTTTTTGTTCATACATTTATCTGATGATGTACTTCTTCCTTCTGATTTCCAAAAAAAAGGGAAAGAGAACAGAGTCTTCAACCTAGATGCCAATGGGTTTAACTTCTATTCCCTGGAAAATTCTGAACCAGATCATCAAAGAGATGGTTGGAGAACATTTAGAAACAGAAACAACAATTACAAAAAGCCAGCAAGAAAGATTCATCAAGAATAGGTTAGACCCGATTAACTTCATTTCCTCTTTGGACAAGGTGACTTAAGCTAGTAAATGAGGGGAATGCTGCACATATCATTTACCTACATTTTAGCAAAACTATTAATGTAGTTGCTCACACTAATCTTATGTAGAAGATGGAGAGATGGATTAAATGATAACCGACATTTAGAACTGGTTGAATGGCCAGACTCTAAAAGTCCTTTTTAATGGTTCCCTGGATATAACAAGAGGATTACAATAGAGGACCTCAGGGACCTGTACTTGGCTCCATGTTGTTTAGAATTTTTTTTAATGAGTTGGATAAGGCCATAGGTGACATACCTCTCATACATTTGCAGTTGCCACACTGGATGACAGAGTCAAGATCAAAAAGGACATTAACAGGCTAGAGCACTGGGCTAAATCCAGTAAGGTGAAATTCAGTGGTAGTAAATGTGAAGTCTTACACTTGGATGTAAAATATATAAATTCCATGTTGGGGAGGCATGTAGAGACAGCAGTAGTTCTGAAAAAGATCTGTGAGGCTTTGTTTGTTGGTTTATAGAAAGCACATTCAACATGAGTTGTTAGAGTGATAGGGCTGCCCCAGAAGATAATGCAAACTCGTGCTCTCTTAGGAGGAACAAGGAGGTTATGGTCCTTCCCTGCTCTACTGGGTTGTTGTGTTTGTCCTTTGTTTTTGAAGAGTCCCATGACATCAGGAAAATGATGACATGATTTGCAGTTGACTTGGATTTGAGTGAGGTAGGGCTGTGCAAGTTCACCAGCCTCACTTTCTCCTCCAGAGCCATCTGGGTGCGGTGGCCAGATATTCATCAGGATGACTGGAGATGACTCAGGATGCAATGGGAGAAATTTTAGGCCAAGGCCTTTTCAGTTTCTCACTTTGAGTGAGGTAACACGCCAGTTAGTTGGTTCAAAGTGAACAAAATCAGGAAGACCTGAATAAAAATCCAGTCTCAAATCCTTATTAGCTATGTGACCCTGGGCAAGTCACTTAATCTCTCTTTGCCTCAGTTTCCTCATCTATAAAATGCCCCTCCATTGGAGAGGGCTATAGATGAGTCTATTTTATCTTATGAAAGCTATATAGTAAGCATTTAATAAATGATTTTTCATTCATTCACACTGTTCTAACCCTTTTTTTTGTCCCATTGATTCTTAGAAAGAGGGGAAAATAGGCAAGCTATAGATCTTGAAGGAATCATAGACTTTGGATAGGCATTGAGCAAGAGGAAAGGTTTCTGATCAAGGCTGGTGCCTTCACTTTGTTGACTATTCCCAGTTTGTGCTGCATATATCTTGTTTGTACATGGCTGTTTGCATTTGGTCTCCCCTGTTGAACTGTGAGCTCCTGGAGGGTACTGTCTTTTGTCTTTTTTTGTATCCTCAGAACTTACCATGGTATATGATACATAGTCGGTGCTTAATAAATGCTTACTGACTGACTGACTTGACCCAGGGCACAGTGAAAGGTGGAAAGGCATGAAAACATAAAGGAAGAAATAGGCTTGGTATGTTGGATAGAAGGACAAGAAGAACAGTAAGACTGGAACACTGGGTTCTGTGGATTGTCACTAATAAAACAAGGTGAATGCTTCTTTATTTCACTAGTACTTAAGGCATAGTATATGTGAGAGAGGAAGAGAGATTAAGTTGATAGGAAATGCAATTATTACTAGCACTCTTCATAAACCATCAGATTAAGCTAAACTAAATATTTGAGAAAGGACAAGCAATACTTAAAGCCATCTTGTATCTGCTAATGGCAGGTTTTCACAGCATTAACCACTGGTTAAAGTTTCTTTGTTCTTGGTTTTTTCTCTCTGGCAGCTCAGAAATTTGCCCTTTTGCCAACCCCTCCCCTAAGGTTGCCCCTTTCCCTAGTCAACTGAGAAATACATCTGATAAAATTGATTTATACTGAGTTGTTAGGGACTTGCAATGTTTTCTTTCCCAAAGGAATAAACATTTTTTTAAAACCTTGAACTGATGACTGTTTAAAGAAAAAGAATGAAGTGATAATGACAAGATATGTGAACATCAATACTAGTAAGTAGGGAAACATTTAGGGGTCTCAACCTGTAAGTCACTCAAATCCCCAGTCTACTCATATGTAATGTCAACTCTGAAGAATAGAAATGCAACTGGAATGTGAAAACTTGACCCCTTGAGAGATGAGAGTAATAATCTCTTTGACTTGTTTTGTTCCCACTTGGGTTTACCCCTGTGAACATCAGGATCTGGCTTATAGCTCTCAAAGAGCCCCCAATTCCCTAAAAGCTTTAAAGATAACAAAAGCATTTACCACATCATGTGTTCATGGAAGGGACTGAAGAAAGGAGAAGGACTAGTGTCTGAGCCTTTTTAGCAGAACAATAGTTAGAACTTTTTTCTTCTGGTAAGTTCCATTTTCCTTTCCCTTAATGTTCAGCAACAGTCTCTAAAAAGAAGCAAATATCTAGCCTTTTAGTACTTAATGAAGTTCTATTAACATGAGTAGACTAAAGTGTGTCAGTGAAAGGATAGTGTCTACATCTTGCTGTTCACTCAGTGGAACCTGAGCAGTCCCTCCCTCCAGCATCCTGCACACCTGGCATCACTCCTATATCCCTATTTCTCAATGAGGTTCCATAGTCCCCTTATTCCTGTATCCATGTATAGCCAACTATTCCTGGTACCTTTCAATATTCTCCTAGCAGTATGATGACTTTCTCCCTTACTGTTTCTGTTTTCCTTGTAGCTGATCTGCCTAGAATCTCAATTTCCTTCTAAGAGACTATTGTGTATACGATCCTGATTTTCTTCTGCCCCACAGAGAAGGAGGAATGGAACATGCTATATCCCCTCCTACATCCCACCCACCACTTAGAGAATTTTCATTCCTTGTAAATTACACTGGTTGCAAATTCAGTCTACAGGGACACTTACAGAATATCTACAAAATTACACAGCAAAATTACATGCAAAGTACCTCTTCTGGGAGGAACTATGGTACAGTAGGTAAAGGACTGGATCTGGAGGTAGACAGAGTTGGATTTTCTAGCCACAAGCAAGTCATTTAACACCTTTGAGCCTCCATTTCCTCATATGTAAAATAGGAATAATAATGCCTCTGAAACTTACACACAGGTTGTTATGAGGTTCAAATGAAATCATGAAAGTCAGTGGTCTCAAGCTCAAATAGAAATGGGGTCACTAAACCATACATAAGGATCCCTGCAGGCAGCATACTGACTTAGAAAATCACATATCAACATTATCTATGATCTATTGTACTTTTAAAATTTTGTTAAATATTTCCCAAATACATTTTAATCTGGTTCCAGGGCAATGAGGTCAGCAACCCACATGTTTGATATATCTGATCTAGATAAAGAACTTTAAAACCTTAAAGCACTATATGAATGTGTATTATTGTTATTATTATAACATTAGATATGTTGTTCCCAAACAAACACAAATTGTACAAAAATCATAAAATAGGATTATACATATGGTTGACCTTTAACAGACTTAAGTTTAACAAACACTAAAAAAAGAGAATGTTTACAATATGAAATAGAACAGAAAAAGGAAGATTTTATGTGAAACCATGAATCTCCATTATATAATTTTTAAAAGAATTCTAAAAAGCTCAATATGTTGCTTTCAAAGTTGTCCTGTTTATCTTTATTTCCTTATGAATTTCCTTCCATTTTCTTCTACACATTTAAAAAATGGTTCAATGACTTTTTTCTGTAACACTATTTCTAGTTCCCTTTTCCTCCCTGAAAAAAAAGAAAATCATATTCCTTCAGGAAATTAGCAGTCAAGCAAAATAAATCCATGTAAGTGACATACCCAAAATTTTATCTTATTCTATACCTTAATTTTATCACTTTTCTGTCAGATGTTTGACAGCAGCAGATATCTTATTTCATGTTTACTTTACCCCATTAATGACTTTGTTTTAGTTCTAGTCCTTTAACCAAGTCCAAGTTCACCAAACTATACCATGATACCAGGATAATGTTTTCCTCAGATACCTAAAAGTTTTGCGATTCTGGACAAGTCACTTAACCCAGTCTGTCCCAATTTCCTCAACTCCAAATAATAACAGCATCTAGTCCCAGGATTATAAGGCTCAAATGAGATAATATTGTACTTGAAAACCACTTAGCAAATTGGAAATTGAGGGGATGGCCATCAATTGGGGAATGATTGGACAAACTGTGGTATATGAATGGAAAACTATTATGCTTTAAGAAATGAGGAGCAGGGGGCGGCCAGGTGGCTCAGCGAGTAAGAGCACCGGCTCCAGTGTCGGGATGACCTGGGGTTCAAATCCAGGCTCAGATACTTAGCACCACACCAGAAATAACTGGCCATGTAACCTTGAGGAAGTTACTTAACCCCGATTGCTTTAAAAAAAAAAAAAAGAAATGAGGAGCAGGCAGATTTCAGAAAACCCTGGAAATATTTACATGAACTGATGCAAAGTGAAGTGAGCAGAATTAGGAGAACATTGTACATAGTAACAGCAACATTGTGCAATGATCAACTATGAATGACGTAGCTGTTCTTAGTAATACAATGATTTAAGACAACTCTAAAGGACTCATCATGGAAAATGCTATCCACATCCAGAGAAAAAACTAATGGAGTCTGAATGTAGATGCAAACATATTATTTTCACTTTATTTTTTCCATGTTCTTTTTTCCCTTTGGGGTCTGTTTCTCCTTTTACAACATGACTAAAATGGAAAAATGTTTTAACTATATCAAATTGCTTACTGTTTTAGGGAGGGGGAAGAAAATTTGGAACTCAAAATTTAAAAAAATAAATGTTAAAATTGTCTTTACATGTTACTGGAAAAAATAAAATGCTATAAAAAAGAAAAGCATGGGGCAGCTAAGTGGCACAGTGAATAGAGCACCAGGCCTGGAGTCAGGAGGACCTGAGTTCAAATCTGGTCTCAGGCACTTAACACTTACTAGCTGTGTGACCTTGGGCAAGTCACTTAACCCCAATTGTCTTGCCATCTCCCCTCCAAAAAGACAAAAAAAAAAAAGAAAGAAAAGCACTTAGCATAGCACCTGGTATATAAAAGGTGTTATATAAATGCTTATTCTTCTCCCCTCCAAGGAACAATGGAAAGATGCATGATGGGAATAAACAGTCTAAAATAATGGCCAGTGTTTAAGAAGTCATATATAGGATATCATCCAGGAAATGTATAATTGTTAAGTCATGTAGTCTTTATAGATGTTATATACTGAGTCATGTATCAATACTGAGGGATGACAGTCTTGAGAGATTCATTGGGACTCAAGAGGTGTTTAAAAAAAAGGAGGACATAAAATACATTGATTAGAGTCTCTATGAAGGCTCCATCGAGAGAACAAGGACAAGAATCAAGCAAGATGTGAAGATTTGGGTGAATTGTGCTCTGCATGAATGGAAAGAATATTCATGCCAATGAAATAATAGAATGGCTAGTGATTGACATATTAATATTCCTCTCTAGGGGTGGCTAGATGGCACAGTGAATAGAGCACCAGACCTGGAGTCAGGAGGACCTGAGTTCAAATCCGGCCTCAGACAATTGACACACTTATTAGCCATGTGACTTTGGGCAAGTCACTTAACCCCAACTGCCCTCCAAAAAAAAAAAAAGCAAAACAAAAATTCCTCTCTTTAATTATAGTAGACTTCTTCTTTCCTTTGTCTTACCAAACAATAATGCATCCAATGATTCTCTAGATTGCTTTCAGCAGTCTTAGAGAAAACATTTTCAACTGATACAAACTAGTAAGGCTTTGGAGCCATTCATCTGGTTCCTCAAGTACTCAGACAGTGATTTTGAAGACTTTTGTCCACTTACCAAAGCTCAGGACAAACAAAAGTTAAAACCTTACCCAACAGAGCAAGAGCACCAGTCCTCAAATGTGCCAATCATTTTATTTTCCTTCTTGTCCATAACTGGACTAGGGAACTGGTTTCCTAGAGAAGAAACTCCCTCTACTAATGAAAATGAACAACTTTTAGTCTAAGAAAGTTGACTGAGGCCTTAAGAGGTTAAGTACCCAGCCCATACTCAGCTAGCTAGTATATGCCACTGTATCAGCAAGCATCCCAGCATCCCCATGGTGGCTGCCAACACAGGTTCTTAGATCTTCTTTGTTAAAGGAAAGCAATTCAAAATGGGTTAACAAGCTTACTTTAATCAGTCAAATATGTATCATTTACCTAGTTCAGGGGAAAAAGGTCAGCACCCTGAACTTCAGAGTATACAGACAGAATTATCAAGACAGAGAAACAGATCAAGTAGACAGGTTTCCAAACTGTCCAACCATTACATCCATACCAAATCAACATCTGGGTTTTTCAAAGCCAGGGGGCTCTCAACAACGGCTTCCCATAGTCTCAGCTGATCAAATCACAGAACACTTCTCAGAGTGAGCCCCAAAGCAAAGCCTCACATCAGGGATTATATAGCCTTTTCCTGGGTCAGAGAATGTAACCACCCTTTTGACCCACTGCCCAATCACACAGCATAAAGGTGTGGGCATTCCTGAAAACCAAGCCTCCTGCCACAGGTTCCATATGACCACATTCAGCCTATTAGGAGGCAGAGTATATTTTCAAATCAAGAAAGGTTCTCACAGTCTCTAAAGCCTATCAAAGGGCCTAGGGGCAGGCAAGATCTTTAAATATGCATTTCCATTACAGCCACAGAGAGGACTTGCACCCAAGTCCTTTTCCTGCTCCAAAGTTAAGCCTATAGCCACGATGCCACAAGGCTTCTTATTATCAACCAAGTTTATTTAATAATATTAACAGTTCATATTTCTATAACTTTTCAATTCATTAAGTTAAGTCAATAAAGATTTATTAGTGCCTGCTATGTACCAGGAACTGTGTTAACCACTGTTGAAACTAATAGAAAAAGATAGTCTCTACCCTCAAGGAACTTACAATCTGATGGGGGAAGACAAGACACAAAAGGAAGCTGGAAAGGCAGTGGGGGATATCAGGAGGTACCCAGCACAAGGCCATCTTGTTCTGAGGAGTTTGAACCAAGAGTTGCAATGGAAAGTTTAGAGGCTGCACAAAGGAAAGTTTTGGGAAGAGTTTAGTGCTCGACCTTCCAGCTCTCCAGTAAGAGGGAAGAAAAACGATGAAAGAGTTGAGAAGGTGCTGGTTTTCTAAGGTTGAGTTAAACATCATGATGATGAGATTTCAAGTGATAAACTTTTCCAGGGAAGGATGCAATTGAACAAGTTGAGGTTTGCAAAGCACTTTTCTCTCAACTACCCCAAGGGTTAGGTGTTGGGAATATTATTCCCATTTTATAGACAGGGATAATGATATCTTCCACACAGGAGGGCTTCATTCAAATTCTTGTAAACAGATGAGGAAACTGAGTTCTGAGTGGTTAAATAATTTGTCTAGGTCCATACAGCTTTCCTGACTCCAAGTGAAGATACCATGCTTCTTCACACCTTAGTCTGAACATGTGGCATCTACATAATGTTTGCTTGCTAAGGAATAGATATACTCTATCTAACCCTAATTTCACATTTTCTATAAACATTCTTCATGGTAAACTAGCAATTTCCTCATGCAACACTTTAAATTCGGTAGGATCACATCTGTGTAGACTGGCTATTGCCCAAGTACAGGATGGATGGTTTTAAGCAAAATTATATAGTAGACAAAGTTCATATTTAGTAAGATAGCTTTCCAGTTCTTTGCTTTCTTTCCTCTAACCTCCCACTTCCAGTATTGATCCTTCCTCAGCTTTCAATATGGGAGCACCACAAAACACCTGATCTCTCACTTTTCCCATTAAACCCAGTCTCAAATCAGTCAGAATGACAAAACAATAGAGTTAGAGGGGTACTTAAAACATTGTCTAGTCCAACACATACCAAAATCCTGTACAATATATGACCTTCAGCAAAGGGGAACTCCCAAATTCTGGAGGCAATCCATTCCATTTTTTAATGGCTCTCAGAAAGTTTTTCTTTATATGAATCCTATATTTGTCTCTGCAACTTCTACCCATTGCTCTGAGGTCAAGCAAAATAAGCCTATTCCTTCTTCAATATGACAGCCCTTCAAATGCTAGAGGACAGCTATCATGCTCTCCCTAAGTCCTCTTTTGTCTTAAGTAAACATCTTCAGCTCCTTCAATCGATAGTCATGCATCATGACCCCTTCACTAGTCTGAGAGATATTTGGACACTCTCCAATTTATCAATAGCCTTTCTAGGGGGCCGAGCCAAGATGGCAGAGTAGAATCACATCCTTCCCACAGCTCCAGCTTCCACCCTCCCAATCCATGTAAAAAGGGGACTCTAAACAAACTTTTGAGTTGTAGAACCCACAAAATGACACAGAGAAGCTAACCTCCCACTGAGGACAGCCCGGCAGGCCGGGAGGAATCCAGCACAGCGCTCTGGGAGCCGAGCCCAGACCCACACTGAGGCTTTAGCCCCAGGGCGGGCCTGACCAGCCGCCAGCCAGAGGGACTCCAGATAAGCAGCAGCTGTGGCTGTTTCCAGATTTATCAACACATAAACACAAAGGACAAAGTGAGAGGTCAGTACAGTCTGGACTTTGGGACCAGTAAGTGGGAGTGCGTGGCTTTTACCCCCAGGGTGAAAAGCCGCTGAGACACCTGCATAGCCAGCCAGCGCCACCTGGTGGCTTGAGCTCTTGGCCTGCAGAGTGTAGGGGGATCAAGCACCAGTCTGAGGGGAAATCGCTCTTGCTTTAACCTGCTTGGATCTGGATTGCAGTATAGGGTGGAGGTCCTGGGGTGTGTGTCCAGCTTGCCAGAGCGTGTGGAAACCTCAGAGAGGGCACCCATCTAATACCTCCGGCAGCTGAGAAAACCCCAGAGTTTGGGACGAAAGCTCCCCTGTCTGGTGGCAGAGTCCTACTGCGGCAAAAAGCCCAAAAGTCAAATAATTGAGTGGCAAAATGAGCAGGCAAAGGAAACAAAGCAGACAGAAGATTCCAACATCACATTCCTATTTTGGGGACAAAAAGGTGCAAAGCATGGAACAGGAGGAAAACAGTGAAGTCAGAACTCCTGCACCAAAAGCTTCCAAGGAAAATACAAGCTGGTTACAGGCCATAGAGGACCTTAAGAAAGATTTTGAAAAACAAATAAGAGAAGTAGAGGAAAAATTGGGAAGAGAAATGAGAACAATGCAAGAAAATTATGAAATGAGAGTCAACAGCCTGACTGAGGAAAATAATACCTTAAAAAACAGACTGACTCAAATGGCAAAGGAGGCCCAAAAAGGCAATGAGGAGAAGAATGCCTTAAAAAGTCGAATTTGCCTGATGGAAAAAGAATCTCAAAAACTCAATGAGGAGAATCATTGCTTCAGAATTAGATTGGAACAAATGGAAGCTAATGACTTTATGAGAAATCAAGATGCTGTTAAACAGATCCAAACAAATGAAAGAATAGAAGGCAATGTGAAATATCTCATGGGAAAAACCACTGACCTGGAAAATAGATCCAGGAGACATAATTTAAAAATTATTGGACTACCTGAAAGCCATGACCAAAGTAAGAACCTAGAAATCATCCTCCAGGAAGTTCTCAAAGAAAACTGCCCTGATGTTTTAGTACCAGAGGGCAAAATAGAGGTTGAAAGAATCTACTGATCACCTCCTGAAAAATATCCCAAAAAGAAAACTCCTAGGAATATTATAGCTAGGTTCCAGAATTCCCAGATTAAGGAGAGAATATTACAAGCAGCCAGGAAGAAACAATTTGAATATTGTAGAAACACAATCAGGATAACCCAGGATCTGGCAGCTTCTATACTGAGGGATCAAAGGGCTTGGAATATGATATTCTGGAGGGCAAAGGAGCTGGGATTAAAAACAAGAGTCACCTACCCAGCAAAACTGAGTATCATGTGTCAGGGGAAAATATGGTCATTCAGTGGAATAGAGGACTTTCAAGCATTCTTGCTGAAAAAACCAGAGTTGAATAGAAAATTTGACATTCAGATACAAGAAGCATGAGAAGTTAAACAGGGAAAAGGAATCATAAGGAACTTATCAAAGTTGAGCTATTAACATTCCTACATGGAAAAAACAATAATTGTAACTTATGAAACTTTTTTCAGCAGTTGAAGGGATTAGAAATATATATATATATATATATATATATATATATATATTTGTCTATATATTAGGGTATATGGGCATATGAATACAAATGTGAATGTGTGTATATATGTTTACAGGTACACATAGATAGAGGGCACAGGTCCAATTTAACAGGAAGGGATGATACTTGAAAGGTGAAATTAAGAGGTGAGAGGAATATAATGAGAGGAGATGGGGAGAGACAGATTGGGGTAAACTATCTCATACAGAAGAGGCAAGGGAAAATGGTTACAAGGGAGGGGAAGAATAGGAAGGCAAAAGGCAATGGGTCAACCTTATTCCCATTGAATTTGGCTTGAGGAGGGAGTAAAATACACACTAAATAGGGTATCTCACCCTCCAGGAGAACAGGTGGGGAAGGGGATGAGACGGGGGATGATAGAAGGGAGGGTAGGCTGGGGGGGAGGGAGGTTAGAAGCGCTCACTTTTGAAAATAGACAGGATCAAAGTGGAGAGTAGAGCGGGTGGGAGGTGGGATGGGAGGGAGGGAAGTGTAATCAGTCTTTTACAATGTATCTACTATGTTATTGTTTTGCATTAGCAACACATGTGCAACCTATACTGAACTGCATATCTTCCCAGTAGGAGTGGGTGATGGGGAAGTAGGGGAATGAATCTGGAATTGAAAGTTTTGAAATCAAATATTCAAATATGTATACGTGTGTATATATGTATATATATATATATACTATTATTAATACCATCTTACATGTAATTGGGAAATGGGATGTGCAGGCACTGACTGAAGCATAGAGATACACTGGAAAAGTGGAAAGGGGTATGGGGGAAAATGTGGGAGAGAGCAGATTGGAGGAGGGGATATCCTGTGGGACTGCTATTTTGGGGCAGTGGGTGGGGGAGAAATGGGGAGAAAATTTGTAACTCAAAATCTGGCAGAAAGGGATGATGTAAATCAGAAGTTAATAAAATTTTTGTTGTCAATATTAAAAAAATAGCCTTTCTAAAATATGGCATCCAAAATTGAGGTGGTCTAAAAAGTGCAAGGAACCCCAGGATTATTGATCTTTTATTGGCACTATTTCTTATCCTTCTTAACCAAATGCAATGACTGATAACAGTTAGATCTCTATGAGTAAATGAGATGATGTTAGGGAGAGGAAGGGGCAAGGTATACATTTAGTAATGGGACCATGGGGACCATGACTTTAGTTAAAAGAATGTAGCTCTGAGGATAAAGCTTAAAAATTCAGCTAACTAGAACCAGGAGAACATTGTACATGGTAACAATAACATTATATGATGATCAGCTATTACTGATGAACTCTTCTAAGCAATATGATGATCCAAGACAATTCCCAAAGACTCATGATGGAAAATGCTATCCACATCCAGAGAAAGAACTGATGGAATCTGAATGCAGATTGAAGCATATTACTTTCTCTTTCTTTTTTTCATGGTTCTTCCTTCACATGTCTAATGTGGAAATGTTTGCACATGTATAACCTATATCAGGTAAGCTTGGAGGGTGGAAGGAAGATAGGAAGGGAGAAAAATTTTACAACTCAAAATTTTTCCGAAAAATGAGTGTTGAAAAATTGTCTTTAAGTATAGTTGGAAAAAATAGTATTAAATAGGAAAAAAAACCACTAAAAAAAAAAAGATTTCAGCTAGCTAGTAGGGAAGTATTCTTTTAGGCTTTGGTACCCTTCTTGCTGCTCTGAATTTATACCTCAGATATAAAAATCTCTATTTTTCCTTCATATAAGATCTGCACTGTCAGGGCCTAGGAAAGATTTTATGATAAATACTAAAGAGGCCTCACCTCTTACTTTTTCATAGAAGCCTAATTTTTGGTTTTGGTAATGGGATTTCCTACATATAAATAAATGAAGGATGTTTCCAAATTACTGCTATTTTTAATGTCTTTGTGTGAAAACCTTTTAACACCTTTCCCTAATTACTACACAGTTTGATTCAATTAGACAAAAATATTTATTAAGCATCTACTACATACAAAACATTGATTCAGGCTCTGGGGCTACAAAGCTAGAAAGGACTGAGACTTGCCCTCAAGGAGCTTACAATCTAGTTGTAGAAAGGACAAATTCCCTAGGAAGAGTAAGATTGGTGGATAGAGATCCAGCAAAGTAGTATGAGAAAGTTGAAGAAGAAAAGATTGTTTTACTGATGATGATGATGGGAAGAGATTGAAGAGGACAGAGAGAAAGTCTAATGAAACATAGAGGAGGTAACATTTAAGTAAGTGTTAAAGGTAGCTAGAGACCAATACAGTGGGATGTTACTCAGCAGAATATGAAACAGATGGAGTCTGGGCAAGTATCCAGTTGTTTTGATTAATGAGAACCAAGAAGTCTGAATAATTCATTGGCATTGTTATCAGTCAAACTAATCCATCAATTGTCACTTCACTTTGTGCTGTGTAGACATAGTTTTCTCCTGTTCTAGAGAATACTATCCTTTGTTGGGCTCTTCAAATGGGATTATGTATGGAAAGTGCTTTGCAAAGTTTATATGCTATATACATATCAGTTATTCATTATTATTATTATTATTACCACCACTACTACTACTATTACTACTGCTACTGCTACTATTCTTACTGCTACTCCTACTTCTTCCACTGTTACTACTATTATTACTACCATATCTCTCTCCTCCCTGACTCCAGATCATTTTCAAAAAGATATCAAAGCGCCTTCCTTAGCTGATCAACTTGGATTAAATTGTATAAGACCAAAAAATCTGAGCTGGTCTAATGCATGATAATTCACCTCCACCAAAAAGTTTTTTCAAACCATAGTGCAGCTCCATATCTCCCTGTTCATACTGGGGAGATAAAAGGGGAATTGCTCTATTCCAGTCAGTCAGTCAGCCACTAGCTTGGCCATCTGTTCATCTGCAACATTAATCCCTGGAACTCTCCTACTCCGTATTTTTCCAAATTCTGACCGTCCTTTGAAACTCAGTTCAAATCCCACCTACTCCAGTTCAGTATCATTTGTAGCCCATAGTTTAGCATTAATTATATACTTTCTCACAGTCACAGAATTTTGTTATCTACTTGTATCCTCACATTTTATAGTCCTCTCTCCTCTAACTAGATAATCCTATGATCCTCTAGGACTTAGAATATGTCATAGTTCTATGCACTGCCCATATATCATGGTATACATCATGGAGCATATTATGAGTATTCAATAAGTGTTTAAGATTGATTATATTTGCACCTGGTCTGATACAAAGATAACTCTACTGAATCATCACCATAGAAAATACATTTACTTTCTATGTGTTTTCTATAAACTTGCAAGTACATGTTGTTTCTGCCAATGGAATATATGATCTTTTTTTATTCCCAGTTCCTAACACTGTATTTGGGACATAGTAGTCTTTTAATAAATGCTTGTTGATTAATTAATTGATTGATTGATATACTCTTTGACTTGTTCTTCAAGTTCCCCTCCTGTTCTTAATATCATACACACACACACACACACACACACACACACACACACACACACACACACCCTTTACTCATAGGGATCTAGTTGTTTATCAGTCCTTACTGATATAGATGGATTATATCTTACTTATAGAGATGGATTTTCTCTCAAGTTTATTAACTATACTCTCACTTGGTCCCTGGTGCTACAGGACCAATTGGGAAATGGTGCAAGAGTGAACTAAAACTTTTTAACATCTTTTTCATCTCCTGAACTAACCTTTCCAAGACTATAATTGCTACAATTCTAATTGCATGTAACAAAATTTTATTAAGACAAACATAAAAATAAAATAGAAAGTCCCTCACCCCAAGAAGCTTACATTCTACTGTGAATATAGGTTATATCTGTAGGCCAAGTTGACCTCCTCTGAAGTTGGCAAAAAAATTTGATGCTATGAAATCAATTAGATAGCTTTGCCTCCTTCATGCCTAATTTCCATATTCTGGTACTATTTCTGTTTAGAGCTGCTTTCAGAGAAACTCTTCATCTGACAGACTCCTTCAATAAAGGAAAATATTTTTATCAGTGTGACTCATCTTTTGAGATTAATTTTGATCATGTAAGACCTTTTCTTTCTCATTTTTGAATCAAAACCAGAGAAGGTGACAGAGCTCCTTAGCAGATTTTAATAAAACATCACTTGCCCATACCTCCTCCCCAGAATCCCTTCAGCAGTCAAAATTCCAGTTCCTAATGCTCCCTGACATTTTCACTACAGAGAAGAATCATTCTAGAACTTTAAAAAATAAAAAGGGAGCAAGGTCAATGAAGTGTTGACTCTTAATCAGACCCAGGCCTTTCTAAAGCTGAGAAAAATAACAATGAAATCAAGAGGTTGGGATGCAAATGGATGGCAAAACCTGCATCTTGGCATACCCATAAAAAACAGCCTGACACTATATCAGGATGTCTCTGGTTCACTTAGCACTTCACAACTTCCCATTGTGTTTTGTTCCATTTCTTCCTCACTCTTTGCGGGTAACCTAAAATGACTCACACACTAAAATTTCCTTAGTATCCCCTCTCAATCTTCCCAATTTAGTACTCATAAACTGTAAATTAAAGTCTTCCAGAGGGAGAATTCTCCAAATTCAAAGGGAGCAGATGGATCTATACTCTTAAAATTATAACTCCCAAGCTCCTATCAGTAAACTAACCTTTAATAATCATCCATTCGATGCTATTAGCTCAAAGCAAAAGCATCTGCTTAAATGGCAATAACCACAAAACATTCTTCCCAATTCCCTGGGGTACAATCTCCCAGAAATAGATAAGGTATCAGTAGGAAGAGTGGGCACAAACTTACAGTGAGTGAGGCACATACAGAAATCACAAATGGCCAAGGCAACTCATGTTTGACATTGTAAGGTCCTAATATATTTTCCCATACTATGGTATCCTCATGATGCCCCCTCCCCTGACTGAAATATCTTTGATATTTGGATATTTAAAGATGGGTCAGTCCCTCTCTAAATCTTGACTCTTGACTTCCAGGGCTAGTTCTCTCTTAAATCCATAGTTGACTCTCTTTTCTGTTTCCAGAGGTCATCCTCTTTGAGATTACTTGAAGCTATTCCCCAACTTCAATTTTCATATCTGACTCTCTGTTCCCAGCTGGATGCAATGTCTTCTATGGAACAAATAGTTCTAATGTAAGATACCATGGCTGATTAGGGAGAAGGGTTGAGGAAGAAAAAGAAAGATTAACCTCCTCAAACTTCTTATGTAGTGGTACAAGGGTCACAATCCACAAAGTTACTTCCTGTCAAAAATCTCTCCTCAGGTTTAGGCTTTTAAAGGTCATCAAGGCAAATCTTAAATCAATCAATGGCAGGTGTGCTTCTTTTTCAATTCTGAGAAACATTTCACATTTCATAAATGGAAAATACGACAAAGATATGTCTTTGCACTTCACATCAATACTTCATTAACTCTATTACCTTCCCCTTGATTTCTCTTATTACACCAACTGATCTGGGATGGAGAAGAGTCAATTCTCTCCTACTATATTACTATGCTAAAAAAAATAAAATAACAAGGGAAGGAGGCAGACCTATCATGTCAGGAGAGAGCAGAATAACAGAGGACAGTTTGGATGCTGCATTGATATCTGTGAAATACATAAAACTATTTAGTTAAATAATAAATTAGTTAATTGCTAATTAAATAATCAATAACTAGTACTACTATTAAAAAGCTAAAGACCTCCAGAACTTTGGACAGCTCCTAAGGGAGGCTTCAAGGAAGAATATGAATGGAAATCAAACTTGAATAAACACTGAGGGGATTGCAATTTGCCCTAATCCAATCAATAATCATTTATTCAATGACAATTGTATGTAAAGCACTACAGTTGGTGCTGGAGGAAACAAAACAAAAACAAGATAGGAAAAAGTCATACCCTCAAAGAGCCTACATTCTACTTAAGGAGCTTTAGTGAATAAACAGATATAAGTACATGCAGGATCATATGAAGAAGAGAAAGGGAGAGTGCTAATGACTAGGGGGATCAGGAAAGGGTTCTCTGCACATGTACCAGTGATAAGTCAATCTATACTGGTGAAGATAATGGATCCATTTCAGCGTCCTAGTAGAGACTAAAGTTCAAAACTTTAGTTCAAAACTGACAGTTAAATTGTCAGTTAACTATAATTTATTAAGCACCTACTGTATATTAAGTACTATGCTTATCACTGGAGACACAAAGAAAAGCAAAAATTAGTCCTTGACTTCAAGGAGCTAACAGTCTAATGTGGGAGACAACATGAAAATAATTGTGTACAAGTAAGCTACATACAAAATAAACTGAGGGTAGTCTCAAACCAAAAGCGCTAAAATTAATGAAGACCAGAAAAGACTTCTTGGAGAGAGTGAGACTTCAGCTGAGACTTGAAGGAAGTCAGGGAAGCTAGGAGGCAGAGGTAAGGAGGAAGTGAGCTCCAGGCATGTGGGATGACCCAGTGCAAAGGCAATGAGACAGAAGGCAGTATGAAGTATTCAAGTTAGACCATTGCCATTGGATCTCAGAGTACATGGAGGGTAGTGAGATCTAAAAAGTCTGAAAAGATAGAAAGGACCCAGGGAAGACTGCAACCTCTTCTTTCCAATATAGAATATGGAATTATGCAAAGCACTGGAAGTTGGAGATGGTGGGGTTAATATCTAACTCCAATACCTTTCCACTATGTGACCTATAGGAATAATCTCAGTTTCTGCATGGGGACAGTTTCAACAAATGGGGACAATAACACATATACTATCTACCTGGTAAGAAAAGCTCTTTGTAAAACCTGTAAAAAAAACTTTGTAAAACATAAAACCTTGTATACTCATGAGCTTTTATTGTCACAAATTTTTTTTTAATTTTTAATCTAAAATTTTTTAAAATCTTCAATTCAAGGAAGTTCACATTCTCAGAAAAGATGATATACATCACACTCTATCAGCCAGACTGGGGTGGGTAGGTGATGTCTGTGTGCACTCATTTAGTCATTGCTGTAGTTATTTTTTCTTTTCCCTGTTTTATTTTTTCATATCATAAAAGAGAAGAAGAGGGAGTTATTGGAGGAAAATGGGGTTAGAATGAAAGGATCATTAAATGTGAAGTTTATTCAAAGTAGAGCTCAAGCCTGCTCTAATTGCTCCACCCCAAGCAATCTCTGCTATGAGATCACAAAAATACAACTGAACATTGAGTGTTTAAGAAATAACCTCTTTTTTCTTTCTAGGTACCTGTAGACTTGCAATAGTCAGCCAGTTGTTTCTGATCCACACCTGTCCCTTCTTCCCATATACCTTCCCCACACTCTTACTTGCTGACATTTGTGGAACTTTCCTTGCCCCATGCTTGTTTTCTCTGTCACTGTCACACCCTCAATATCTCCCTGCCTACAGCTTGGAGATAGGAGTACAAGCTCACTCGTGCTTGATTAAGAACCTCCCTATAAGATTTATGGCCTTCATGTTGGCTGCCCAGGGGTGGAGGTGCCCAGGCATTCCCCATGTCATCCAGAAAGAATGGACAACAAGTTAGTGGAATCTAAGTGTTCATAAGACACATTCAACTCTTTAGAGGATAAACAAACTGGCAAGAGAGGGGGATTAATAAGCCCCTTTCCCCCAATCAGTTTGATGAGAGGGCTTCTCATCACCTCCGTTATATATCTTCCCCTTGTTAGTGATGGGGACCTAGTGGTACCCTTTGATTTGAACTCTTCTTTCTTTGCTCCAGGTTCCTCAATGCTTGTGTCCTGGGCCCCATTTTAGATCTTGGGCTTTCTCTTGTGTGAGATAAAATATACATAATAATGAATAGCCTATTGCTTTATGTATCACAGGCCCATCAGAATCTTTGGGGAGAATCTACCAGATTTCCAGACAACTAGAACAAACAAACATTCTAAGAGACCAAAATGGGAGGAACTGAAGAATGCAGAAAGGAAAAAAAATGAATAGAGAAGAGGGTGAAAATTGGGCAGTTAGAACTCTTAAGACCCTGTCTGTAGCATGTCCTTGGTCCTGCTCTCCTGGTTTTGCCTTATGTGCAAGGCTTCATATTTTCTTTATTTTTTTAAATGTTCAGTTCCAAATTCTCTCCTCTCCACTGCCTCCTCTACCCATTGAAAAGGCAAGAAAAACATTACTAATTATATATATGAAGTCATGCAAAACATATTTCCACATTAGTCATGTGGTAGGATGGTCATGGAGGAAGCAAGAAAAAGTAAAAAACAAAATAAAAAACTAAACCAACAACATACTGCAATCTGCCCTCAAGTTCATAAATTCTCTAGTTGGAGATGGATAGCATTTTTTCATCAGGAGTCCTTTGGAATTGTCATGTATCATTGTGTTGCTAAAAATAGCTAAGTCATTAAGAGTTGATCATAATGAAATAATTAAATATTTTTATTACTATGTATACAATGTTCTCTGGATTCTGTTGACTTCATTTTGCCATTTGAGGTTATATAAGTCTTCCCAGGTTTTTCTGAAACCATCTCTTCCATCATTTCTTTCCTTTGTTTTTCTTTTTAAAATTTATTTAGTATTTTATTTTTCCCTAATTACATGTAAAAACAATTTTAAACATTCATTTTAAAACTTTGAGTTCCAAATTCTCTCTCTTCCTCCCTCCCCAAACATCTCATTGAGAAGACAAGTACTTCTATATAGACATACATGTATAGTCATGCAAAACATTTCCATAATAGTTACATTGTAAAAACAGACAAAAAACGTCCACCCCCGCCCCTGCTCTTCTCTTATCCCCTTCCCCTCTTACTTTCCTGTAGGGTAAGATAGATTTCTATACACAATTAAGTATGTATGTTATATCCTCTTTGAGTCAGTTCTGATGAAAGTAAGGTTCACTCACTCCCCCACCTCTCCCATCTTCTCCTCCACTGTAAAAGTTTTTTCTTGCCTCTTTTATGTGAGATAATTTACTCTATTCTACCCCTCCATTTCCTTTTCTCCCAGTGCATTTCTCTTTCTCACCCCTTAATTTTATTTTTTTAGATATCATCCCTTCATATTCAACTCACACCTGTACCCTTTATCTATACATACTCCTAACTGTCCTAATAATGAGAAAGTTATGTTACCATCTTCCCATGTAGGAATGTAAACAGTTAACCCTATTAAGTCCCTTATGATTTCCCTTTCCTATTTATCTTTTTATACTTCTCTTGAGTCTTGAATTTGAAGGTAAAAATTTTTATTCAGCTCTCATCTTTTCATCAACTATGTTTGATATCAATGTTTCATTGAATATCCATTTCTCCCCCTGAAGAATCATACTCAGTTTTGCTGGGGAGGTAATTCTTGTTTGTAATCCCAACTCCTTTGCCCTTGGGAATATCATATTCCAAGTCACCCAATCCTGTAATGTAGAAGCCACTAAATCTTGTATTGTCCTCACTGTGGCTCCTCAATACTTAAATTGTTTCCTTTTAACTGCTTGCAATATCCTCTCCTTGACCAGGGAGTTCTGGAATTTGGTTATAATATTCCTGGCAGTTTTTATTTTGGGATCTCTTTGAGGAGGTTATTGGTGGATTCTTTCAATTTCTAGTTTGCTCTCTGGTTCTAGAAAATCAGGCCAGTATTGCTTGATAATTTCCTGAAAGATGATGTCTAGACTCCTTTTTTTTTTTATCATGGCTTTCACATAATACAAGAATTTTAAAATTATCTTTTCTGGATCTATTTTCCAGGTAAGTTTTTCCAATGAGATATTTCACATTGTCTTCTATTTTTCTTCTCATTCTTTTGGTTTAGTTCTATTATTTCTTGATTTCTCAAAGTCATTAGCTTCCATTTGCTCACTTCTAATTTTTAAGGAATTATTTTCTTCATTTTTTTCTTTTTTTATTCCATTTTTAATCCATTCTCCTTTTTTTTTATTTAGAGAAATTGGGGTTAAGTAACTTGCCCAGGGTTACACGGCCAGTTATTTGTTATTTTGTGTGGGTGTTAAGTATCTGAGGCCGGAACCGATCCCGGGTCCTCCTGACTCCGGGTCCAGTACTCTTATTCACTGCACCACCCACCTGCCCCCTGATTCTACTTTTTAAGGAGCTTTTTTCTTCAGTGAATTTTTGTGCCTTCTTTTTCCATTTGACCAATTCTGCTTTTCAAAGCATTCTTCTCCTGATTGGCTTTTTGTACCTCTTTTACCATTTGAATTAGTCTGTTTTTAAGTTATTTTCTTCAGTATTTTTGCAAGTGTGTGTGTGTGCCTCCTTTACCAAGCTGTTGACTCTTTTTTCATGATTTTTTTTGCATCACTCTCATTTCTCATCCTGATTTTTCTTCTTTTCTTCTCTTCCTTGATTTTCAGAATCCTTTTTTGAGCTCTTTTATGGCCTGAGACCAACAATTCATATTTTCCTTGGAGGCTTTGGATGTAGGAGCTTTGATTTTGTTCTCCTCTTCTGAGTGTGTGTTTTAATCTTCCTTGTCACCATAGTAACTTTCTATGGTCAGAATTTTTTCTGTTGTTTGCTCATTTCCCCTGCTTATTACTTGACTTTTTAGTTCTTTGTTGAAGTAGGGCTCTGCTTCCAGGGTGGAGAGTATACTGTCCCAAACCTTAGGGGTTTTCTGTAGGTGTTATCAAAGATACTTCTAGGGCCCTGTAAGTTTTAAGTTCTTCCAAGGTGGTATGATTTAAGGAGAGCTGTGTTTACTACTCTCCTGGTCTGTGCTCTGGTCTGTGAGTCACCATAAGCACTTTTTTCTGTCCTGGAACTGTGAAGAGGGTCCTTGATCCACTGCAGCTGCAAGCTGTGATGTGCTAGTGTTCCTCCTTGCCCTGGGACTGCCACCCAGGACTATTGTATAGATCTGAGTATGGGCAAAGCAAGAGAGTCCTGCCTTAGTGCTAGCAAAGAGACCCCTGTAATCTGTTTCTGATCATTTGTTTGACCCTTGACCCCTCTGTGAGCTGAGATTCCCTAGAAGTAATTGCTGCCACTGGTTTGCTAGGGCTGGGTCTGTGCTGGCTCAGCCTGAGCTGGATTAAGCTCCACTCACCCAAGTGCCACAGACCTTTCCTTCTCCACAGACCTTTCCTTCTGACCTTCTAGGTTGCCTTTGACTGGAATATTATTTCACCCCATCCTTCTGTGGGTTCTGCCACTTCAGGAATTTTTATAACATTATTTAAAGGTGTTCAGTGGGATTTGGGGAGAGCTCAGGTGAGTTGTCGTCTTTCCTCTGCCATCTCGGCTTTACCTCCTCTTCCTTCATCATTTCATACAGCACAATAGCATTCCATCACAATCATATACCACAATTTGTTCAGCCATTCCCCAACTGATGGACATCTTCTCAGTGTCCAATTCTTTGCCACTGCAAAAAGATCTAGACATAAATATCCTTGTACATATGGGTCCTTTGAGGCTTTATATTTTCTGAATTGCTTCTACATATAATCTTTCATTTGATATGTATAGCACCTCTGCAGGATAATCATGAAGCTCTCCCTTTTATGATTTTTGTTATTCACTCCTTTTGAGTCATGTCCAAATCTTTGTGACCCGTTTGAGGTTTTCTTGGCAAAAATAATAGAGAGATTTGTCTTTTCCTTCTCCAACTCATTTTACAGATGGGAAACTGAGGCAAGCAGGACTATGGGATTTTTCTGGGGTCATACAGCTAGTAAGTGCCTAAGACCATATTTGAACCCACAAAGATGATTCTTCCTGATTCCCAGTGCTCTACCCATTGTCCTACTTAGCTGCCTCCACTTCTATTATAATGCAACATATTTCTGAAAACTGTGTCATAAAAGCAAATCATTGTAAAGACACTTATGGCAGTTTTCTGTTTGAACAGGCTCAGTATCATCAATGGAGGCTATCACATGAGCAGACAAGGGAAAAAGAGAGAACTTGAGATGGACTGAGCACCACATTTGGAGTCAAGAAAACCTGAGTTCAAATCCGACCTTAGGCAAGACAGAGCTTGCGTGTGTGACCCTGGGCAAGTTTCCTCATATATAAAGTAAAAGGGTTGAACTTAATTAACTCTAAAATGCCTCTAAATCCATGATGCTATGACTATAGGAAAGTCACTTTACTTTGTTGAGCCTCAGTTTCCTTGTCTACAAAATGGGCATGATAAATCCTATAGTAATGGTGTCATAAGTTTGTTCCAAGACTAAAAAATGTAAAAACTATATTCAAATCACTTTGAAAACCTGGGAATGCTGTCTAGGTGCACAGTATTATTAGAAGTGAAATATGGGTGCTATTTTGACAGCTCTAAATGCACAATACCAAAATGCACAGAGCTTATGTCCCCATTTGGCAGATAGGAAAGCCAAGGTACTGAGAAATGCACTGATTTGCCTCTGAGGAGTCATGGAGCAAGAATTATTAGCTAAGAATTCCAAAAATCACAGAATTGGAAGGGGTTTCTGAGTTCATTCAGCCTAATCCATACTTGAGCAGGACTACCTTCCACATGCCCTCTGTTGAACAGTCATTTGAATTTTACGTGAAAACCTTTGGTGAAGGGAAACACTCTGCATGCCAAGAGAACCCACTCCACTCTTAGATAATTCTAATTGTTAGGAAGTTTCCCCCCAACATCCAGGCAAAAGCCCCACCTTTACAACTTCCACTTATTATTCCCAGTTTTCCCCTCTGGGGACAGACAAGTCTAATTTCTTCTTCCATGTGACATCCTTTCAAATACTTGAAGACAGCTCTCATACCAGCGCCCCTTTCTTCCCCCCCAAGTCTTCCCTTCTCCACATGAATGCCTTTCTATTATACAAAAATGTTGTCATACTTCTCTTGTCTCATCACAACAGACTCAGGTGAGGAACTGCTTAGGCAGCTCTCAGCAAGGCGTGATAGAAACAATTGGATGCTGTGGTAACAAGAGGATTCTGTTTCCTGATGGACAGCAGGAACAGGTTTCTTTTCTCACCTGAACAGCAGCCCCCTTCTGTGTCCTCTATCAGTTTTATAAACAAACTCAGTGGCAGTTTCTCCCAGGTATTGCAGTAAGATGTGTGGCCTCCTGAGGTTATCACCCAAACAGTATATTTGGATTTCAAATCAAGGGATCTGTAAAAACCAATTTGTCAACCTAACAAATTCAATTCTGACTCACAAAGCCCTGCAAGGGGATTGGCATGGCTTTTTTTTCCTCTTAAATTCTTATTTTAAAATGTTTCATCTCTAGTCCTAATATGAAAGGCCCTTTCCTCCCCCTCAGCAGTGAGGTTTTTAATCTTTTTTCAGGTTCACATTCGTCATTCATTACACAAGGTTTTTCATCATCTTTTCTCTTTTGGAAGTGGGTGTCTTTATCTTAGATTTAAACAATAACTGCATGTCTCCAGTGCATGACTGTTTCAAGAAATCCATTTAATTTTTCAAAACAAGTTACCAAGGCATGTGGACTTACACGATTTCCATTTTAATAGTATCATCTGTACCCAGTGTTTGGATTTAGACAGACATACACTGATGCTTGGAAGATTTAGCATTTCAGACATTGTGCCTTTCTGGGAGAGGAAAGGTTAGCTGTTTGGCCAGCAGCACTAATTTCTGAAAAAGCGCAGTCTCCAGTATTGTTGATTTTACCCTTTTTCTAGAATCAAAGAAAACATTTGAAGACAAATTCCCTAGCCTTAGATTACATTACCAAGCATAATTCCACATATGTGGGTATATGCAGTATATACTTCTTAAAAAACACAATTTTACATGTTTATATGGTATATAAAGAAATATATATGAATACTATCAATGTCTATAAGTATATGTGTGTGTATTTCAATAAACAAATGATTGTTAAGCAACTACTGTGTATCCTGTGCTAAAGATATAAGATATAAGTACAATGATTGAAATATAGCTCATAGAGCTATAATGTAGACAGCAAGGACATCTAAGTGTATGTAAAGGGAAACACTCTCTACACCAAGAGAGTCATTACTGTCTTGGATATCTCTAACTGTTAGGAAGTTTTCCCTAATATCTAGTATATTCCAAGAAGTATATCCCCAATATGCAGTGTGTCCCAAAAGTCTTAGTGCAATTTCAGGTTATTAAAGTTAAAAGCTAAACTAAGTCTTTTGGGACACCTGTATAGAATACACTGAAAGACGGCTCCAAAGTAGTTAGAAATAAGGTAGCTTGGGATGGAGAATATCAGGAAAGACTTCATGTAGAAGGCTGTCTTATAAGGATAGAGGGATGCTATGAAGAATGATGAGGAGAGAAAATATTCTAGGCATGGAGGACAGGAAGTACAAAGATATAAAGGAGATGGACTTCTGTATACCCCTCTGGCATGCAGTAGGCTTTTAATAAATGTCGGTTGAATTAAATGAAACTGAACTGAAATATTTGCTTTTATTTTCACAGCAATGCTATGAGACTGGTATTCTAGGTATTATCATCTCCATTTTGCAGAGGATGTAACTGAGTCTCAGGGAATTTAAGTGACTTCCCTATGGTCACTCAGCTAGCAAGTATCCAAGGGAGTATGCAGAGCCAGGTCTCTCCTGCCTCCAGTCCCAGGGCCTGATTTCATGCTGCCATGTGGTCCTCCAGGCAGAAGAGTCTAGGACCACACAGTCAGGAAAAGCACAATGATTTTGTACTTGTTATTGTGAAAAGATTCTCCTCTACCACTAGCCTTGCCCATAGTAGCCCTTTGTAAATATTTGCTAAATTCAGCTCTGTACTACAATGCCAACGACCTCATCCCTGGTGCCAATTCATTGGCCAAAGTCATTCCTTAACCAAAGTGAGATGTGATACATGTGAAGGTTGAAAATGATGCCTCATACAATGAGTTGATATGATTGTGGAGGTCTTGAGCTCCCTGCGGCACCATTCTATCTCTCCGGCCCTAATCTTGCTTGATGCCAGGGATGGGATTTGTGGTGTAGAGTAGTCAAGAATCCATGTTTCTGACTAAAGAATCCCAATGCCCAGCACGGCAGAACATGAACCAGGTGTTTGACAAGGGGCCAGAAGACAGGTTATAGCTAGGGGTTCATCTGTAGCAAAGAGGTAGTTAATGGTATAGCCAAAACAGAATTTGAATGGACCAGAGAGAAGGGATAACCTAGCATAGGGTTGGAGAAGATATAATAAAGAGGAGAATACAAGAGTAGAGACAAAAATCAGAATTGTTGGCTCAATTGGTGAATTAGCATGACAGCAACCAAGGCAGATCAAGGAAAAAGGTCAGAGAACTTACAGAAAGTTTACAAAAATGTGTTGTCGTCAGTCAGGATCACTTGTAGGCTTTTAAATTAGGTTTGTCCTGCTTCTCTGAACTCCTAGATGGGCCAGTATTTCCTATAAAACAAGCCTGATAATCTCTTCACCCTCCCAAACAGAGATGGAACTATGTTAGAGCCAAGGATGGACTTGTCTCTGTTCAAGATGCCTAGGGAGTTTATTCCTGATCCCAGAGGAAGTGGATTCTGAAGTGTCCATCATCTTGTCTCTCTGGGATTACAGAAGTAAGCAAGATAGAAGACAGAGCTCTGCAAAGAGCCAGAGAATCATCTAATGAGGAGGCAAGTTTGCTCTCAAGCATTTTCATATCAAATGTCTAATACTCCATTCTGGATACTTTTCCTTTCCCTTAAGACAGAAATTCTTGGGGGTGGCTTGGTGGTGCAGTGAATAGAACACCGGCCCTAGAGTAGGAGGACCTGAGTTCAGATCTGACCTCAGACACTTAACACAAAAACTAGCCATGTGACCATGGGCAAGTCACTTAACCCCAACTGCCCTCCGCCCCGCCCAAAAAGCAAAAAAAAAAAAAAAAAGACAGAAGTTCTTAACCTGGGGTCAAATGATCTCCAATGGTGTCTATGGATAGATTTTAAGGGAGTTGGGAAACTTGGATAAGAAAAGAATTACATCTTTATTTTCACTAATCTCCAACTAAAATTTATAATTTTAATAAAACAGCATTTTTCTGTGCCCAAATGCCAAAGGGGTATATAACCTGAAAAAAGTTAATAGCTTCTGTCCCCAAAAGATGAGGGTGTGCCTGCTCCAGGGATGTCAAACTCCAAAGCCATCACCAACAGACATGGAGGGTTACCCTATAAGGTCTGGTCCAGGTGAAACATCCACTGGAGAAGCAGTTACAGAAATTATGTCTTTGTGCCACCCACAAATTGGCTTTGGGAATTAGTGACATTCGTGTGGACTGGCCTTGTTGAAGCTGACAGAATATACAAGACAGTCTTTCCTGAGAGGATGAATCAAATTGGCCAGAGGGAAACAATGTGCTAGAAACACCTGGATTTACAAAGTATTTTTAAACTTGCTTAAAACTCCAGCATGTAAAAATAGCTAAGAAATTCCAAGTAGAAAAATAACCACTAAAAATACCAACAACTTTGAAAGAGTCATAGGAGTCAGTGTATATGCCTTTCAAGTGACCCCAAATTAGGCTGAGCAAAAGCACAGGTATCTCTTCTGTGTAAGTAGGCTGGTATAAATAACGAAAGCATTAGACATTTATGAAGACAGATGACCATAATTACTATGGGAACCAACTTTAATTAAAAACCAAAATGTAATAAATATATACATAAATGCCCTACTCCAAAGTTTCTAAATTAGGACTAGTGAGATCCCAGAAGCTGAAAGCTATTAATAAAAAATACCAATAGATATTCTAGAAATCACTGTTCTGTACTGCCCAAGGGAAACTGCAATATTTAAACAACTGATTTATAAAATCCCAATTCAATTCTACTTTATCTCAAATGGTATGATAATTCCCTTATGATGAAAAACTCATCAATAAATAATTACTTAATGGACCTGAACAGTTTTCAGAAATTTATTAAAACAAAAATTGATATTTGTTCCCAAATTATGATGAAAATGCCACAGGAAATCTTTTTTTGTGTGTGGGGGGGGAATTGTTAAAGGGTGCATTAAGGAGAAGTCTACACAGTAATTTACTGAGAATTTTGAATAAATAGGACATCAGGGGTGGCTAGGTAGCACAGTGAGTAGAGTACTGGCCCTGGAGTCAGGAGGACCCGAGTTCAAATTTGACCTCAGACACTTAATGTTTACTAGCCATGTGACCTTGGGCATGTCACTTAAGCCCAATTGCCCTCCAAAAAAAAAGACTTATAAATAGGACATTGGGAAACCAGGACAAAGAACAAAAGCTGTTATAAACTTACTTTAGGAACTTACTATAACTAGGGATGAGTTCTAGACTAGCCTTGCAAGAATCCTTCATGGTTCCAGTTGAAAAGTCCCAATGCCAAATGCTGCAGACCCAGGACCAGGTGGATGACAATGGGTCAAGATAGATTAGAGCTGAGGGGTGGCCAGGTAGCACAGCGAGTAAGAGCACCAGCTCCAGTGTTGAGAAGACCTGGAGATCGAATCCCGGGCTCAGACACTTAGCACCCACCCAGAAACACCTGGCTGTGTAACCTTGAGCAAGTTACTTAACCCCAATTGCTTAGGGGCGGCCAGGTGGCTCAGCGAGTAAGTGTCGGGATGACCTGGATCAAGTCCGGGCTCAGATACTCAGCACCACACCCAGAAATAACTGGCCATGTAACCTTGAGCAAGTTGCTTAACCCCGATTGCTTTTAAAAAAAAAAAAAAAGATAGATTAGAGCTGGACCAGGAGGTGATATATTGAAGAAAAGACTGAGCTTGCATTCAGGAAGACCAGAGCTCAAATTCTGCTTCAGATTCATGATCCTGGGCAATTCATTTAATCGTTTAATGTTCAATCAGCCTCAATTTTCTTATCTGCAAAATGAGAATAATAATAGTATCTATTTTACAAGAGTTGTTGTAAGGATCAAATGAGATAACATACAAAAAGTGTTTTGCAAACTTTAAAAGAGCATGTAAGTACTACTTATCATTAGTAGTAGTAGTAATAACAATAATACAGCTACTATTACTCTATTTGCTATACAGCAGAGTCAGTTATGAGGCTGGTTCATCTTGAACATCAGCCAAATAGTAGGGAGGGGAGAGCTGCTGAAGGATAATTCCAGTTTAACCAATAAGGTAGTACCATTTAGACAATGCCTCTCCCCTACACCAAGTTAATTATTGTAGCAAAGGTATAGATAATCAGTAAATTTGTCTGCTTGCTGGGAGGCAACATGTTATGGTGGAAAGAGAATCCAATTCAGAGTCAGCAAATGTATGTTCCAGTCCCAGCCCTGCCACTGATTATCTACGTGACCTGTGCAACTGACCTCTTGAACCTCAGCCTTCTCTCCTCTCACCCTATTTGCAACCCAATTAACATACCTTACCAGGTCTCAGAGGATCACCAAAATCTCTTCTGGCTCTAATAATTTATGCATCAATGACCTTTTAAAAGAAAAATTTACTTGACCAATCATATCAATTCAAATAGTCAAACCAGTTTGTGAATGTTTAGATGCAGATAATATGAATTATATGTCACTGAATGAGCAAACCCTCCTGGAAGATTACTCACGGGCCAAAGAAGGAAACAACAAACCTTTGGAGAAATAACCACAGTAATGGGGCAGCTAGGTGGCAAGGTGAATAGAGCACCGGCCCTGGAGTCAGGAGGACCTGAATTCAAATCTGGCCTCAGACATGTAACACAAAAACTAGCTGTGTGACCCTGGGCAAGTCACTTAACCTCGATTGCCCTCCAAAAAGCAAGGAAAAAAAACCCACTGTTAAGATGTCTGAGATCTAGATACCCCAAAACTGAAAAGGCTAATGAGGAAATCAAGTATATAGGCAAAATATTTCCTTCATGTTAATGAAGAAATCCAATGCCTTAGCATCAACATATGCTTTAGCAAGTTAACTATTATTGTAAAATGCAGCAAAAAAATTAAATTAAAATATTATATTCCCAAGTTCACTTGGATTATAACTTCAATATTTTAAAACAAAGAAGGCCTCATCCAGATGGGCAAACCCACCTAGTATTTAAATTTCTCTTCCACATGCTGTCTGGTCTCTACAAGGCATTCAGATATGCATTTTGAAGAGACACACACAGAATTTCCCAATTGAAATAAATCTCAGTGCCTATTTAGACCACCCACACTTGAAAAATAATTCTCTCTGCAGCATATTCAAATGGTTGGTCATCAAGTCTTTGATTGAAGACCTCCAATGAGAGGAAACTTACTACCTCCAGAGGGAATTCATTTCATTTTTTGGTAATTCATATTGCTATAAAGTTTTCCCTTATATCAATTCTAAATTTTTCTCTTGGCGACTTTCACCCAGTCATCCCAATTCTACTTTCTGAGACCCAACAGGACAAGTCTTAACTGTGTCATCTTGAACTTCCATATGTCATTACGTGACAATGACATTAGCTGAGAGAGGACCACTGGACCAGAGGAATTCAAGTAGACTTTTTCTAAAGAAAAACTAGTGTTCTGCTTTCTGAATCTGTAGCAACTACTTCATAAACCCTTAAACTGAATCCTTCAGTGTTCTTTCAGGCTAAGATCTCAGCCAGTTACAGTGGTACACACAGAACATCCAGGAGCACCAGACATGCCCCCTCCCTATACCCAGAGTCACCCCCTCCACACTCCTCTGGCTTGTTCTCACTCGCCTCCTTCTAACACTTGGCAATCATAAAAGCTACTCTAGGTATGCCACGCCACAGGTTATGGTTTTTTCCCTGCTTTTTCCTCCTTCTTCTAGGCAGCTCCAGACTTGCAAGGTCTGCGCCAACTTCAAAAGTTGGATTCAATCATGGATTCACCCTCTGATGGTACAACCAGTGGGAAATAATCACATAGTAAATGAGCTTTGCAGTTAGGTTTGTGCCAAATATAAGCAAGAATTTGTGCCAGAGTGGTTTCTTCTCTAGGGGCAAGTGGGTGGGGTGAAGAAAAGCAAAGAAACTTCTGGGGCAAACTGAGTTGTTGTTTTTTTTTTAATTCATTTGCAAGCCTCTGTCAGAGAATGCCATATACTATGTCATCTTGGTAAGAATGAGTTTTCAAAATAATGGCGGTAGGGATGTCAAGATTGAAATACATGGATGCTATTTATGGCTTTTAATTATCTAATGCTGCTTACCTCTGTAATCTAATTAGATAAACAAGAGAGACCATTTTTCCCATTTTGTTTCAGTCAATGGGGTATATATATATAGTATTGAGAAGAAGCCCAGAAGTTTTGAAATCTTGTCAAGAGAAAAATATTTTTGGATTAATTAGGAATTCTTTTGTGGGCATTGCTACATAATAAAGTCACTAGCTAATCTTCCCTGTTAGAGGTAAAAGTAAGAGACAAGAGGTATAGAAAATCTTTGTGGATGGGCATCTTCAGAATTCAATTATTTTAAGCATTGACTAAGTTATTAGAGTGGTAGCTTGGAATAAACTGCTGGATCTCGAGTCAGGAAGACTTAGGTTTGAATCCTATGACATTTACTAGCTGTGTAATAATGGATACAACTGCTCTGAGCCTCAGGCACCTCATGTATAAAAATGGGTATACTAATAGCAACCACCAACAGGGTTGTTGCGAAACTCCACGGAGATCACATATACAAAGTGCTCTACACTTAGAAGTACCATATAAATGTGAAACCTGGACTTGGAGTTTAAAGCTCATCTTTGATGCTGTAATAGGAATGGGAATTTGAAGATCTTTCCTGCCCCTTAACAGACCTAGGGGGTACTTTGAAGCTTCCCTGCTTTGAAGATAAATCTCTGACCCCTGATAGGCTGAATGTGGTCACATGGAGCTGGTGGTGGGAGGAGTTTGCTGAGGAGAAGCAGAACCCACAGAAAAGCTGGTTGAGAGCTAGTCACACAGTTGGAGACAGTTGGAGACAATTGGGGACAGAGGAGCTTTAAGGAGATAGAGAGGTTTGTGAGTAAATATTGATTTGTATTGGTTTGTGGAAAGGCTGAAAGATGGCATGGATCTCAGCATTATTATGGTTTCTGAATATCTTTGGTACTATGATGGAATTGGCTTACTGGTTTGGGATTCAGTTTTCTGGTGTCTAAATAAATCCTTCAGCTTTATCCTCTATCTAGAGAGTTTGGCATATTTTGTGATCAAACGTCATGTGATACTTATAGTCACGGTCTTTATTGTGATCATGGGCGCTATAAATATTGCATTGGCATTACAGATGCTCACTAGTCATGAGATTCTGATCTAAATAACTTTAATTCCCAGAACCTCTATTTCCTTAGCTATAAAATGGGAATAACTATATACTATATACTACCTACTATCTATATGGTGAGTATCTCATTGGATTTTATGAGTATTATTAAACTAGCAAATGTGGGGAATGCAATGGATATGATGCACTATTTTGTACATAATTGTATTATTATAATATATTATACTTTTTGTCTTCTAATGCACATAACTGTACTATTTTATAGCACAAACCATATGTATATATCTTGTCTTTGCAAACAAACTGAAATCTTTAAGGGACCAGAGGCCATATTTTCTACATTTTTTATCCTTCTAAGTATATTGTGCATAGTAAGTATTCAAAATATGTGTTTTAACAAATTGATTATAAGTTATGTGGATAATAACTAAAGTCTCTACTCAGGTGAATACTAACCTATAAGCAATCTTTTCCAACATACAGCTATATTGTTTACAACTCTACTGCTGTATACTATCCCACTACATTCTTTCCCCTCCCCATAGGGAGCTTCATCCAAGCAGCTCCCTCTAAAACACAGACACTGCACTTTTCTCTTCAATCCCTTCCCTAACCTTTTACATACCAAACCCTCCCCACACACAATTTCCAACTAGAACTTTCTTCTTGTGATTTTCTAAAGGATGAGTCAATTTCCTCAGGGAGTACTCATTTTTATGAAATTCAGTAAGCTGAGAGTCTCAGAAAGACATGAGAGGATATTATTAACAATTTAAGAATCAATGGTGATTCCTGGAGGCCCCTTTCATTCCCTGGGATGTGGAAATATCTCAGCAATCCTCTATAACATCCAGATCACATGGATATCTGATTGTGGAACCATAAGAAATTTCACAGAAAAGGCCAGCATTTGGAGGAAAAGTCCAGCAGTACTTACTAGGTAGCTGTTTTTGTTTGTCTGGGGTTATTTTTGTCCGTGTGCATTCTTGGAAACCCTCTGTACCCCTAAAAGAATCTCAGGGTTCTTCCTAAGAATCAGACATTTCACTTTCTGAGTCTTTCCTTACCTGAATTCTAAATTCCCTTATCCCAAGGGAAGCACTTTCTCCAGACCATGACCTACCAAACTCATGGTTCCCTAGTAGGTTTCAAAGCATGCTATGAGCCACCCACCAGCAAGGACTATTTTGATTCATCTTGCCCCTTAAGTTAACACTGATGCTGTGAAGCAGGAATTTTTATTTGAACCAATCAAATTCATCAATCATTCAATCAATAAGTACTCATTAAAAGCTTACTATATCCCAAGAACTAGGTTTACAGACAAAAATGAAACAGTCTCTTTCCTCAAGGAGCTCACATTCTACCAAGGAAAAATATACCTCTAAGTACAATTTATATGCAAATTAAATACAAAGTTAAGACAAAGTAATGGGGGAGAGGAAACATTAACAGGTAGGAGGGATTAAGAAAGTCTTCATGTATCAGGTAGAGATTGAATTATAATGCCAGTCATGTTTCAGTTACAGTAGGGTATAGCGAAATATGCCCTGGATTTAGGGCCAGGGGAACTGAGTTTGAATCCCATCTTTGACACTTATAAGAAACTGTTCTTTCTCAGAGTGCCCAGAAGCGGTTTCCTGGTTGTTTGTGCTAATCACTATGCCTTGATTAGGTGGTTTATAGCATGGACACTAACTGTGGTGATAAGTTCAAGAGTAGATTGAAATAATTTTACACAAAAGTTGCTTATCATACTTAAACAAATTTTTTTAAGTAACTGTCTATTTCTGTGAGTTTTCACATGAACATGTTCGTTGGTAAGGGAGATTTCATATTCTATATTTTGTGGTCCTTATACATGTACATATATATGTATGTATGTGTGTGTGTGTATAACGTTGAGTAAATCACTTCTCTCTGAACTGCAGTTTCCTCATCTGTAAAAAGAGGTGCTTATATCAGTGCAAAGGTTCTTTTAAGATCTAAATATTATTAGTTCCTTCAAGGAGAATCAACTCCTCTTTTTTTTTGCTTGTTTTTGTCCAGATCTATAATTTCATTGGTGGACAGAACATCAAGTGTGGAAACATCCTCATTCATGTCAGACGGGTAACTCTTTGATAACTTATATAGTCTACAGCATGAGAGAATTTCTTGTATCACTGAGGACATCAAGCAATTTGTCTAGGGTTAGATAGCTAGGATGATGTCAGAGTGTAATATAATGCCAAGGAAAGGCAACTTCCCAAGGTTCAAAATACCAGCATAGGTGCTCTCCATTTTACCCAGTGACAAACCAAGAACAGAGAAGATCAAAACATGACATCCTTCAAAATACAGGATTTACTAAGTGTGATTAAATAATCTCCAAGTACTACCCCACCCCAGGACCTTCCAATCATTCAATCAATTACAAAGTCCCTGTTCTGAATACTACTCCACCCCTAGGCTGTACCTTCATTTAGTCCACCACAAAGTCCCTCTTCTCAAATGGAGATTAGTTTCCAAACATAAGTAAAGTACATTCATTTGCTCAACCATAGAACACAAAAAGGTCAAAAGTTCCCCACCCCTGGATCACAATTGAATCTACCCCAGAGTTACATCAAGTTTAAGCACAGCACTTAATACCCAAATGGAGGTCTTTTCTTCATCTTGACAAGAGGCAAGTTCTCAGCAATCTTAGTTCCTGGGGAGACAAGGCTTAGCAAGGCCACAAGATACATTGCCAGTCCCTTCATTAATTCATCCTCTGTCTGTAGAACAGTCCTAGAACCCCAGCAAAACAGCCATGTCTCCTCAGTCCTTGGCAGCTCAGGGGGCAGGTCTCAAAAGTCCAGGGCAATTCAAAGTGGCACTCAGCAATTCTCTCAGTCTCTCTCTGCCTCCATGAGGTGCTGCTTCCAAAAAAGTTCTTCTGCCTCTCTCTTGTCTCTCCAAATCTACATCACCAGCTCCTCCCAGTTCAGGACTTTCTTTTCACATCAACAAGTCCATCCCACAGGTGGGATTAACAAGCTCTGGGTTTTAACACAATCAATTTGAAAAACTAAGCCAATACAGGGGAATCTTTAAATGCCATTACTATCACACAGAGATAGAATTTGAGCCTAGTTCTTTCTAAGTCCAAAGTCAGTCCTCTATACACTAGACATTGCTATCTATCTAATGATTTCATAAATCCCTCTAAAATTACATAAATGAATTTTTAAAAAGAAAGTAAAAAAGAAGAAAACCATAATGCCAGAATCAAAAATGAAAAAGATCAATTCACCAACAATGAAGAGGAAAGTAAAGCAATAATTAGGAGCTATTTTACCCAATTATGCCAATAAATCTGACAATCTAAGTGAAAGGGATGAATATTTACAAAAATATAAATAGCCCAGATTAGCATAAAAGGAAAAAAATGTTTAAATAACCCCATTTTAGAAAAAAAAATTGGATAAGGCATCAATGAACTCCCTAAGAAAAAAATCTCCAGGACCAGAAGGATTTACAACTGAATTCTACCAAATATTTCAAGAACAATTAATTCCAATACTATATAAACTATTTGGAAAAATAGGTGAAGAATGAGTTCTACCAAATTCCTTTTATGACACAAATATTGTGCTGATACCAAAATCAGGAAGAGCCAAAACAGAGAAAGAAAATTATAGACCTATTTCCCTAATGAATATTATTGCAAGAATATTAAGTAAAGTATTAACAAAGAGATTACAGTAATTTAGCATGAGGATAATACAATATGACCAGGTAGAATTTATGCCAGGAATGCAGGGCTGGTTCAATATTAGGAAAACTATTAGCATAATTGACTATAACAATAAGAAAACCAATCATATGATCACCTCAATCATATGATTATCTCATATCTTATCATATGGTTATCTCAATAGATGTAGAAAAACCTTTCAATAAAACACAGCACCCATTCCTACTAAAAACACTAGAGAGCATAGGAATAAATGGAGTTTTCCTTAAAATGATAAGTACTATCTATCTAAAACCATCAATAAGCATTATCTGCAATGGTGATAAGCTAGAAACCTTCTCCAATAAAATCAGGGGTGAAACAAGGATTCCAATTCAATGTGTACTAGAAATTTTAGCTTTAGCAATAAGAGAGGAAAAAGAAATTGAAGTAATTAAACTAGGTAATAAGAAACAAAACTATTCTTTGGAGATGGTATAATGGTATACTTAGAGAATCCAAGAGAATCAGCAAAAAACTACTTGAAATAGCAACTTTAGTAGTCACAGGATATAAAATAAATCCACACAAATTATCAGTGTTTACATATATTACCAACAAAGTTCAGCAAGAAGAGATAGAAATAGAAATTCCATTTAAAATAACTGCAGATTTTATAAAATATTTGGGAGTCTACTTGTCAAGACAAACCCAGAACCAATGTGAACACAATCACAAAACACTTTTCATACAAATAAAGTCAGATCTAAACAATTGGAAAAATATCGATTGTTCATGAGTAGGCTGAGCTAATGTAATAAAAATGATTATTCTATCTAAATTAATTATTCAGTGCTATACCAATCAAACTATCAAAAAATATTTTATAGAGTTAGAAAAAACAATAACAAAATTCATCTGGAAGAACAAAAGGTAAAGAATACCAAAGCAATTAATGGGAAAAAATACAAAGGAAGGTGACTTAGCCATACCAGATCTAAAACTATATTTTAATTCAACAATCATCAAAACTGTTTGGTGCTGGCTAAGAAATAAAGTGGTAGATCAGTGGAATAATCTAGGTACCCAAGATACAGTAAGAAATGACCATAGTAATCTACTGTTTGATAAACCCAAAGACTCTAGTTTCAGGGATAACAACTCACTATTTGACAAAAACTGCTGGGAAAACTTGGAAATAGTATGGCATAAACTAGGCATAGACCAACATCTTTACACTATATACCAAGATAAAGTCAAAATGGGTACATGATTTAAACATAAAGGGTGATACTATAAGCAAATTAGGAGATCAAGGAATAGTCTACCTCTCAGATCTATGGAAAAAAGGGAAAATGTATATATAACCAAACAAGAGATAGAAAACATTATGAAAGGCAAAATGGATAATTCTGATTATACTAAATTAAAAAGGTTTTGCACAAACAAAACCAATGCAAATGAGATCAGAAGGAAAGCAGAAAGCTAGGAAACAATTTTTATAGCAAGTGCTTTGGATAAAGGCTTCATTTCTCAAATATTTAGAGAACTAAATAAAATTTTTGAGAATACAAGTCATGCCCCAATTGATAAACGGTCAAAGCATATGAACAGGTAGTTTTCAGATGACGAAATTGAAGTTATCTGTAGTTCCTATGAAAAACATGCTCTAAATCACTATTGATTAGAGAAAGGCAAATTAAAACAACTGAAGTACTACCTCACACCTATCAGACTGGCTAATGCGACAGAAAAGGAAAATGATAAATGTTGGAGAAGATGTGGGGAAATTTGAACACTAGTGCATTGTTGGTGGAGTTTTGGACTGATCCAACCATTCTGGAGTGCAATTTAGAACTATGCCCAAAAAGCAGCCAAACTGTGCATACCTCTTGATCCTTCAATACCACTAACAGGTCTGTATCCCAAAGAGATCATAAAAAAGGGGAAAAGGCCTACATGTACAAAAATATTTATATTTATAGCAACTCTTTTGCAGTGGCAAAAAGATGGAAATCAATGGAATGCCCATCAATTGGGGAATGGCTGTGGTATGTGAATATAATGAAATACTGCTGCTCTATAAGAAATGATGAGTGGTCAGGTTTCAGAAAAACCTAGAAAGACTTACATGAACTGATGCTGAGTGAAGTGAGAAGAACCAGGAGAACATTGTACATAGTAACAGCAACACTGCATGATGATCCACTATAACTGACTTAGCTCTTCTCAGCAATATGGTAATCTAAGATAATTCCAAAAGACTTGTAATGGAAAATGCTAGCCACATCCAGAAAAAGAACTATGGAGTCTGAATGCAGATCAAAGCATACTATTTTTACTTTTTGTTGTTTTTTGTGGCTTTTCCCTTTTGTTCCATTTCTTCTTTCACAGCATGACTAATGTGGAAATATGTTTACATGATTGCACATGTATAAATAACCTATATCAGATTGCTGTCTTGGGGAAGGGGGAAGGGAAGAAGAAAAAATTTGAAATTCAAAATCTTATTAAAAAATTAATGCTGAAAACTATATTTACATGTAATTGGAAAAAATAAAATGCTATCTACAAAAAAAAAATATATGAATGAAAGAACTCATGCTCCTTTCTGCAAACAAAGGAATAAAGGCACAATGTTACTATAATTCAGCCAAGTATGCTGAATCTCCTCCACCTCTTTCTTCAACAGCTTCCATCTTCTTTTCTGACTTTTTGGACATTATGCCTCAGTTGCTGTCTCACCCTGTAACATCTTTCCCCCATGCTAAATTTTCCTTTCTCCCATTGGTGGGTGCCTCCCAGCATCTCCATTTTGGTTCAAGGCCCAGGCTGGCCAATCTCCATTCCCTCCCTGCTCTGTTTCTCAGCTTCTGGACTTTGACCCCATGCACCTACACAGAGACCTTTCTTCCCTCTTCCCAGCTTTTTAGCTCTCTCTTGTGCATTGATTTCTCCCCTTAGAATGCAAGCTGCTTGAGAACAAGGGATGTCTTTTTATTCACGTGTATTTGCTCTTCCACAGTTTAGCACAGTGCCTAGGACATAGTAAGAGCTTAAAAAATACTTGTTGCCAACTGGATGGAGGGATTTGAAACTAAATTTTTTTAAATGAATGTTAAAATAAATTAATTATTTCTAAAAATATATAAACAAATGCTTGCTGCCTTCAATACTATTCCCTGTCTCTAAGCACAAGCTCTACACCATAACCTTTTAGCTTTCTTCTTCTTGCTTCTCCCAAGTGGGGCCCATTATCTCAAAGACTTCAAAAGGCTTCATTAACTTTAATGACAGGGCATTATTTCTACCTTTTCTTCTTCCCCTCCCTCTTTAAAAGCTGATTATTTTGTAGGCCCAGCAAAAAGGAAGAAGTTCTTTTCTTGGCTTCATGACACAATGATTCTAAACCAATTTCTGCCCCTGTAACATGTCACAGTGTCCTGAGATTGACCACAGCTCAATGTTGCTAGCATTCATTAGAAGGAATTCAGACAGTTTCCTTCTTCACACACTGGCATGATGAGAAATCTGACTGAGGCACTCAGAGTGCTAGAATCTAAATGGTTCTCTTCTGGGAACCTGAAACTTGACTGCATTCCAACTGAATTATGTTCTCAATTTAATAATTTGCATATCAATAAGAGTCTAGGAGCTCTTAGAACTGTGTCCCAAGATTTCTCCCCACCATTTCTACTACCAGGCACAACATGCAGTGGAGAGAGGGTAGGGGGTTGATTTCAAGCACCAGAAACACCAGTAGAAAAGAAAACTTACTTTGACTATATTTTAATGCATCTGAGATCTCATTTACCCAGGAACCTTTACCACCTCCATCAGGGCATAATAAGATCATAATCCATTCATGTCTTTTCATCTCGTGTGACTTTTATCCATTCCCTCCCACAGATCCTCTACTGCATCCACCCAGGAAGATCCCTAAGATTTCAAGTGGAGTACTTGAATTTTTATGACATGGAACCAAATCAGGGATATGCTGGTAAATGTTTAACAACCAGCTTTTGGTGGGGGGGAGGGGGGGAAGGAATTTGCTTAACATACTTTTAAGTTTAATTTGCACTATTAACATTTTTCCCATCAATTTCTTACATCTAAATAATCAACTAAATAATACAGCAAGCCTAGATTTATTTGTAAGGTTGCTGATTTTGGAGGTGTAAATGCTCACACTGAAACAATCATCTCTTTTAAGTTGACTCCAGCATACCTCTGAAACATGAGCAACATCCTTAAAATGAGATCTCTTTGAAATGAAAAAAAAAAAGATTATATAGATATTTGTGGGGAAATAGTATTGATCATATAAACCACACTAAGGTTTTAAACAAAGCCAGATTTGAGGGGAAAGAATATGGCATATAGTATATACAAGCAAAAGGGAGAGACAGACAGGGACTCAGAGATTTGGATTGACTTTCTCTGCACATGAAAAGACCAGGAATTTGATTAGGCAGGTATCTTCTGAGCTTAGTTTGTGGCTTTGCCTTTTCTTCTTCACATGCTTATCTGCATGGGAGAATGGAAATGGATTGTGGTTTGAATACTGGAGAACCCTCATCTCCAAAGTTGGTTGACAGGTTTCAAGTTTAGCTTTTAGAGATAAAAAGTTGGGAAATATATGCCCCTAGAGAGACCTAGAGCAGAGAAATCTAAACCTGGGGGGGGTGGGGGATGGGAGGTATATGTATGGTCAGGGTAGAAGTGGGGTAGAGAACAAGACTGGGGGTATTAGCTATGTGGAAGGACCTTGTTATTCATTTTAAAGAGGTTAGTGCCTGGGGTTAAAAATCTCTTGACCAGGGAGGTGAGATGCTTCAGGAGCCTAGATTTTAAGAGAACAAGATGAAAGTACTTGAACCAAGGCTTTTTGTTTGTCCTAGGGTAGGATTTCTGTTTTTTTCTAAAAGACCTGGGTGAAAACAATGGCAACACCCACTCTACCCTGAGAAAGAGATAGGCAAAGAGACTTCAGCTAAGCCAGAAGCTGTGAACAATGGAATACAGAATCTCCTAGAGATTACATATCCAACCTCCATCTTGTACATGCAGAATTTAGTTTCTTTAACTCACGTGGGACTTTACATTTATCGTCAGTACTTTTCACATTCTTCTATGTAGTCCACTACTGTAATCAATGCAGATCTTTCTAGATTTTTACTGTATCATCCCATTATCCCTCCTAGCTTTCCAATTAGCAAAATTATCAAGTCATTGGCAGTGATGGCCTCTCTCATTCAAGTCACTGACCAAAAATGCTAAATATCTTTGGTCAATATTCCACTGAGATCTCCCTCCAAGTTAAACCAATGAAAACTATTCTTTGGGTTGGGTCATTGAACAAGTTCTGAGCTCTACCATATTGAAGCTCTTATCTCTTCCTTGGGTCTATCAGAAGAGTGAGTGTGTATGCGCACATGTGTGCATGTGAACAGATATCATCATTGTCATCTTAGCTAACATTTACAGGACATTTGCTATGTGCCAGGCACTGGGCTAAGCACTCTACAGTGATTAATTCATTTGATCCCCATGACAACCCTGGGAGGTAGGTGCTATTATTATCTCCATTTTAAAGATGAGGCTAACAGAAGTTAATGACTTGCCCAGGATCATATAACTAGATTTGTACTCAGGTCTCACTGACTCCAGGCTCTACACTATGTACATTTTGCATACATATGTTTGGATGTCTCCTATCAGCATTCAGATAACTACAGTTTCTTAAAGAACTAAGAGCTTAAAAAATGTATAGCTGATAATATCAGGAGAAGAAAAAGAAATCTGTTCGGTTGTTTCTATAAAGACAACTTAATCAAACAAAATTCATCAGTTCATTCAAAATAGATAATCTTTGTTTCAAGTGGACATATAAATATTCATGGCTTCATTCCCTCAATACTAGATTTAAAAATACCTTCACTTTGAAGGAATTTAAATATCTGCTAGATATGGCACTTGGTGAGAGGCTATTTGGCAATTTAGATAGAGTAGCAAAATTGTAGTGAAGAAGATATGGATTCATAATGCAAAGTGAAGTGAGCAGAACCAGGAGAACATTGTACATGGTAACAGCAGTACTACACAGTGATCAACTGTGAATGACTTAGCTCTTCCCAGAAATACCATGATCCAAGACAATCCCAAAGGACTCATGATGAAAAACGCTATCTACCTCCAGAGAAAGAACTGACTTTGTCTATATACAGACTGAAACATACTATTTTTAGCTTTTTATTTCTTTCTCTTTCTTGTTTGATTCTTCATGTACAAAATTACTAACATGGAAATGTTTTACATAATTGCACATGTATAACCTCTATCAGATTGCTTACCATCTCAGGGTGGGGGAAAGGGGAGAGGGAGAAGAGTAAAATCTGGAACTCAAAACTTCTTTAAAAAATGTTTAAAATTGTTCTAACATATAATTGGGGGAAAATAAAATATTATTTAAAAATAAATGAATAAAAGGAAACCACAGAATAAAAAATAAATTTAAAGAAGATATGAGTTCAAAGTTATAATGACAGTTAAATATTGTCAAAGAAGCCATGGGGTCATAGGCAAATCATTTGCTCTCTCTGAATCACAGGCAGCAATCTAAAATTATAATCTAGCTAGGGGTTTTAGTGTATGTCAGTGGAGGAAGTTCTGATACCAGTAGTTCACAGACTGAAAAATCACAAGTCCTTGGTATATTGATATGCTCAGAGTATGAGCATGACCATTTCTGTTTTTTACAAATCATAATAAAAGGTGGGAACACTGAATACATAATCCAAGGTAAGTTATTGAAGAAAAGGCAATATGGTTTCTGAAAGAGTAGTTTCATATTTCTAGAGATTGTCAAAGGCATAAATTTGTTTGTGGGAAAGGAAGAACCAGTAGGCATAACATCCATGAACTTCCAAAGGGTCCATGACAAGATTCTGTAGACATTCTAAGCATGCTAGGACTTGTTGAATGCTATTTCTTAGATTGGAACCTGACTTAAACAAAAAAGACAAAAGGTAAGGATGAACAGGCATTTCTCTGATTAGAGAAATGGAACTGAAGGAATCTAATGGATCAGTCCTAGGAACCATCTTAGTGAAAATTTCTAAAAAGGATGTGGAGGAGGGAGTACACAGTGAAATTTCCAGGTTTGTGGATGACACTAAGCTCTCTGTGTAGTGAAATGCCAGGCTAACAGGGATAAAATATGGGAAGCTCTCGCCAAGCTGTGTGAGTGGGATGAAAAGTGGCAGATGAACTTCAGTGTGGGCTAGTGTGAGGTTGAAAAGAAGCCAAACTATACTATAAAATCATGGAATATTTGAGCTTGAAGGGACTTTGGGAGGTGGGGAACATTTTAGTCTAGCAACTTCATTTTACAGAGGAAAAAAAAAACTGAAGCCCAGGAAAGGCAAGTGACTTACCCAGGCTCATGCAGAGAATTAGTGGCAGAAGCAAGAGGACACAAATTCAGTTCTTTTAATTGCTAGGCCTTTTGGCTATTTCCATGATGGAATGCTGGGCAAGTGATTAAAATTCAGGAGCTTTGCACGTCCCTTTTCTGTCCCTACACCTGCTTCTTCAATCCTCTCATGCTGCTATGCTTATGGCAAGACATTTGGACAAGAAGTTTCTATTTCTACAAAAATTACAGCCCAAAGTATCATGGTCTCTTTTTAATAAAGGGGAATCTACAAACCATTAAGATTTCTAAGTGGAAGGGTCAGCCAGGTAGCACAGCGAGTAAGAGCACCGGCTCCAGTGTTGGCATGACCTGGAGATTGAATCCCAGGCTCAGACACTCAGCACCACACCCAGAAATAACTGGCTGTGTAAACTTGAACAAGTTACTTAACCCCGATTGCATTAAAAAAAAAAAAAAAAGATTTCTAAGTGGAATTTAAGACAGTCCCAAAGGAACATACCCCAACTTGTCTGATCAATCAATTAATAAACACTTATTAAGCCCCTACTATGTGCCAGGCAACATGCTAAGCACTGCAGATACAAAAAGAGGCAAAAAAAAAAAAATCCCTTGACCTCAAGGAACTTACAATCTAATGGGGAAGATAACGTGTATATATGTTTATATATATATATGCATATACATACATATGTAAATAATTATGTTTATAGAGAGGGAGGGAGACAGACAGACAGACAGACAAGGGGGTAATGTAAGTTATAGAGAGAGATAGACTGACATATAGACAATGCAAGCTATATGTATAGGATACATGTGAAATAAAAGAGGGAAAACACTAGACTTAAGAGAGGTCGTGGAAGACTTCCTGTAGGAGGTGGAATTTTAATTAGGACTTAAAGGAAACCAAGGAGGTCAATAATCAAAGCAAAGGAGGGAGAGAATTCCAGGCATGTGAGCCAGCCAGAGAAGAAGCCCAGAGCTGAGAGATGGAGTGTCTTGTTCATGGAACAGACAGGAGACCAGTGTCACTGGATTGTAGAATATGTGTCAAACAGCAAGGGTAAAAAGACTGGAAAGGTAGGAGGGGGCTAGGTTATAAAGTGTTTTGAATGCCAAATGGAGCATTTTGTATTTGCTCCTGGAGGCAATAGGAAATAACTGGAGTTTATTGCGTAGGGAGCTGCTATGATCAGACCTGAGCTTTAGGAAAATCTCTTTAGAGGCTGAATAGAAGATGGATGGGAGTGGGGAGAGATGTGAAACAGGCAGAGCCACCAGCAGACTATTGCAGTAATCTTGGTGTGAGGTAAAGAGGTCCTGCACTGATAATGTATTGATTTGAAAGGCACTCTTTTCCTAATGCTAATGCCAGAGCATGATCAAATTACAAAAAGACAAAATTCATTTTCTTCTTAACCTTGGAAAAATTGGCCTTAGTCAAAAATGACAAATAGACTCATAGTCTCGTGGCATGTCAGAATTGAAAGTGAACTTAGAAATATGTCTATTCCACTGTCTTCATTCTGCAGTAAAGAAACTGAGGTTCAAATAATGGAAGGGGCGCTAGGGGGTGCAGTGAATAGAGCACCGGCCCTGGAGTCAGAAGGACATGAGTTCAAATTTGACCTCAGACACTTAACACAAAACTAGCCATGTGACCTTGGGCAAGTCACTTAATCCCAATTGCCCTACCTTTCCCCCTACAAAAAGCAAAAAGAAAAATCTAATAAAAAAATAAAATAACATATAAATAATGGAAGGGACTTGTCCAAGGTCACACAGGTAGTAGAAGATGAGGAAATCTAAGTCTCTTAACCCCCCAGTAAACTTACTAAACTTTACTAAACTCCCAGTAAACTTACTTAGGCAGCTAGGTGTTACAGTTGCTAGAGCACTTGACTTGGAGTCAGGATGCCTGAGTTCAAATCCAGCCTCAGACACTTATTAGCTGTGTCTCAGCAAATCACTTAACCTTAATCTGCCTCAGTTTCCTCATCTATAAAATGGGGATAATAATGGATAATAATAGCACCTATCTCCCAAAGTTGTTGTGAGGATCAAATGAGTTAATAATTGTGTAGCCCTTAGCACAGTGCCTGGTACGTAGAAAGTGCTATATAAATGTTAGCTATTACATTGCACAGAACAAGAGAATTGATCCCCCTGCCAAGCCTGGTCAGATCATATCTGAAGCACTATATTCAGGAGAAGGCCACACTTTAGAAAGATCAAGGCAAAGCAGAAGCAAGCTGAAAGGAGGGGATAGAAGAATGAGCTACATAAGAATCAAAGGACTGAGTTAGTTAGCCGAAGAGAAGATTTAGTCTGGGACATGATAGCTGTTGACAAAACTTAATATAATTGTTAATGTAATGATGGAAAATTGTTAATACTGATTGTAATATGGATTGCCTCAACCTCTTAGTCCTCATGACCATGCCAAAATTCCACTAATACCTCATATTCCTACTCTTAAAATATTTACTCTTCATTAGGTGAAGCTGAACTACAACATAGATCCCCACCCCCACCCAAGAAGTTTGCGCTGTGAAGGAACTTGGCTCAATCTGGATCTAGGCCTTCGAAGTCCTTGCCCCTTTCCATTGGGATTCATGGCATGAAGGGCAAAAGAGCCAGAATGAAGTGACTTTCCTTGCCCAGATTGGGGCCACTGGAGTCTCATGACCAGGCCTTGCTACCTCATACTATTTATATATTAATTATAAAAACTTTTTCAACGGTCTCTTTGTTGGGAAAATCCACTGGGCCTCTCCCCACCCCCCCACCCCCAGGTGATAGGTCTGCTACCCTGTTATATCAATTAAAAATGTTTAACTCCTCAACTCCTGACTTTGATTTCTTTCAGGACTTGACGTTGTCTTCAAATATTTGAAGAAATGACATGAGAAACAGGGGTTAGACTTATGATCCTAGAAGTCAGGACTAAGAATAATGAAGAGAAGTAACTTTTACCTTGATATCCCAATAATTAATAATAAATCCAGAGTGAAATGTGCTACTTAAAGAGAATGAGCTTGCGCCATCATACTATGGCCCCTATGACCTTTGACCTTTTCTCTGGAATGGCTAGTGGTAAAGCTGTGAGTGGGAGAGATGGCTCCCCTTCAGTGGAGGCTAACAACCACTTGTCAGGAAGACTGTAGACTGGGTTAGGGGGCTGGTCCTTGAGGTCTCTTCCAACGCTAAAATTCCATGACCTGTGATTTCATCAATCTGGGCGGTTTTGCAGATAAGGAAACTAAGATGAAGAAAGACCATAGAGTATACTAGTAATCCAGGTCTTTTTGCTCTTTGCGGTACACCATCCTATCTGTATCAAAGTCAGACGAGGTGAAGGCAGTTCTCAGCACAAGTTTGGAGAGCTTTGAAACTTCAAAAAACATTCAGAAGCCAAGTTGATTGCCCATCAAGAAAAAGTATATTTGACTTAACAAAAGGTACTTCTTAGAGATCTCCCTTTTCAAATGGTAATACCTTGTACTCAGATGACAATGAAGAGGCTTGTGGTGGGTGTGGACAAGCTGTAACACATAGCTTAGGTCTAGGTTTTTCCAAAAGTGAATGAAGGGAGTGAGTTTCCAGATTCAGAGAATTCATCAACCCACCTCTTCCCCTTGAACTTAAGGTAGCTCTCAAACAACCATCTGATGTTCTGGCAAGTTCTCACATATAGACTCAAAGTACTACCCTTTGGTTTGGGCTTCCCCCCAGAGAGTAAATGTACCTGGAGTGTCTGCCGAACTAGAAATCCCCTTCCCATTAGACCTGCATTGTACTAGTAACTCACTGGCTTTACTCACCAAGTAAAATGCTGGCCAGAAACTGGGCAAACATTTCTTTCTCTCCTTCCCTCTCCCTCTCTCTCTTTCTCCCTTCCTCTCAGTCTCTGTCTCTCCCCATCCCATCCTGAATTAGGAAATTCCCTTCTCTCTCTAGCACTGGGGTTCTTAATCTTTTTGTGTGTCATGGTTGACACCTTGCGGCAATCAGTTGCAGCCTATGAACTTATGTTTTTAAATGCATACAATAAAATTCATAGGAACACAAAGGAAAGCAATGGTATTAAAGTTCAATTGTCAAAATATTTAAAAAACAAACAAAAAGTACACAGGCCTTAGGTTTAAAAAAACAAACCCGCTTTGTAAATGAGTTCAAGTTTGCATTACCTTCTCTGGCAGCCCCATCACTAAAATGAACATTTGAACACAACAGCACTGAACACAATATTCCAGACGGAGTCTGATGAGGACAGACCAAAATGGAGCATCCGTGTACTGAGAAGAAAGCTTCTGTCCTCTTATATGGAACCCAAGATCTGAGCAGCTTTTTGGCTTCCATGTCACACCGCTGACTTATTGAGCCATTTATCCTCCTGGGTCCTTTTTCACAACAGCTGATGTCTACCCATTCTTCCCCAACTTGATATTTGTGGAGCTGATTTTTTACACCCAAGGATAAGACTTTACATTAAGAATTTATCCAAATGTTCAGAGATTCCTGACATATAAAATTGTAGAGAGGCATCCAGGTTTAGTAGAAAGGACTGTAAATTTTGGCTTTGCAACTGACCAGCTGTGTGACTCTGGTCAGGTCACATAGCCTTCCTAAGCCTCCATTTTTTCATCCATAAAATGAGGGAATTGAGCCTTGAAAATACAATCAGAGTAATAGCTCACTACTATGCATGGTGACAGCCTGGTAGCAGGAGGCTGAGACTGGCAGATCTCTTGAGCTCAAGAGTTCTGAGCTACAAATGTTAAACTGATTGAGTGTCTGACATGTCTGGAATCAATATGGTGAACTTTCAGGAGAAGGCCAGTTGGAACTGCCAGCTTGCCAAAGGAGGGGCAAACCAACCCAGATCAGAAACAGAATGAGTCAAAGGTCCTGTGCCAACCAGATAGGATCAGGTATGTGACTAATCACTGCACTTCCAGACTGAGTAACATAGGGAAGTACAGTCTTTTAAAAAGAAAAAAAGGTGTTTTCTTCATAGCAACCCTAAGAGGAATGGGGCATATTTTCTACATTTTACAGATTGATAAACTGAGAATAAGGGAAGATAAGCATTTTGCCGGAGAACATACAGCCAATTAGTGGCCAAATGAAAACCAGAATCCAGGTATTCTGATAGTTTATAAGCACTACATGAATGAAGGAAGCATGGAACAGTGGAACCCACTGGTTTGGGGATTGGAGGACCTGGGGACAAATCCAGCAGCTCTCATTTAGTAGTTGTATGACCTTGAATAAAGCATTTAATTTCTCTGTATCTCAGATTCCTTTCTGCAAACTGGAGTTGGACAAGAAGATCTCTATACCCTCTTTCAGCTCTAAATCTTCGCTCATATGAATTGAAGTCACATCCCATAATGCTACCATGAAGCCATTCTCTTCCAAAGAAAAGAAATGCTCCAATCACATTGATTCAATCCTGGGGGCTTGTGTTTATTTCAAGGGCAGACAGAATATGTGTCATGGATAACAATGTACCATCCCCAGGCACAAGATAAAACCTCTAATTGACATCATCTCTTGCAACACCATCAGGAAATAAGCCAGCTGCGCCAAGGAGAGTGAGGTTGGGTCCTCGGGAGTGGGCAGAAGGTTTGGCTGAACATAGTTAGGCAGGGCAAAGAGATGTTCAAGAAGATGAATGTATCAGGAATGATTCTGCTTTGGTGAGATTAGGTCACGGAAGAAACAGTGACTCAAATGAAATAAAGCCACAGCAGCCACAGAACAATTCAATAACTCATTAAGTTTGCAAACATAACAACCCAGAAGCACAGAATATTTAAAAAAAAGTTCAAATCATCCTCAGAAAATGAATCACAGAGAAACTGACATTCACTGTGAGAAGCAGCCGGTAGGAACGTGGATTGTCTGCTCAGATGGTCATTTAAAAATGACGGTGCCATTTAAATAGTTCCTTTCTTTAAAGGAGCTTCATGGGTAGCATAAATTTATCCTTATGCATTCTCATCCAGGATAGTTTTATTATCTTCTTTGTATGGGTAAAGCAACTGAGATTCAAAGACTATTAAATAATACTCATCTGAGGCTGAAGAATCAGAGAGATATGGGGAAAGATGCCGAAAAGCAGCTTCCCATTTCCCTATTCATTGCTATTGTCAGACCAACAAGGAGTGATCATGGGTGCTGTGCAATTTGACAAACTTCTCTTAATTACGGTAAGTCCCATTTCTATAGCACTTACAAAATGCTTTTCTCACAACAACTCTGCAAGGTACATCATATAAATAATATTATCCCCATTTGACAGATGAACGAAGACCCAGAGACATGAAATGACTTGCCCAGGATCATATCACCAGTAAGAGGCAGAGTTGGAATTGAAGTCCAGGTTTCCTGACTTCATGTTTAACACTATCCACTACAGCATACGGTCTCTCCCATTCAGCAATCCCAAAGACGCCACCTCATGACAATGTGCCAGGCATTAGATTCAGTGCTAGAGTTTCAAAGATGTACACAGTACAGGTCCTACTCTCTGGGAGTTCACCAATCCACTGCAGATTTGAATTCGAGTTTAAATGAGCAACTTTAAGATTATATTTGAGGGGCTACATCCATATTATATCCACAGCAATTCGAAATCACCTGTCTTTTTGGTGGGAGAAGTCAAAAGCATTCTAGATTTAACTAGGCTCCTGGCCCTAGACAGAAAGAACAAATGGTAGATTGGTTGGGTTTTTCCTCTTCAATTGCTTGCTTGGTCCTACCATATAGATAAAACATAGACCCACAATAGCCAAAACAGTTCGATCAACAAACATTTATTAAGCAACTATTATGTGCCATGAACATGGTGGGCAATCAGGGCACAAAGACAAAAATTAAACAGCCCCTGTGTAAGGGTTATGGGATTTAAAGATCTTCCATGCCCCATTGGACTTGCTGACGTAGCAGGAAGGGGCGGAGCAAGAGGAAGCGGAAGCCAAGCTGGAGTTCCTCCGGTGGCTGGCGGTGGCTGGCGGTGGCAGCGACGGCGGCGACAGCAGAAGAGGCAGTGGCAGCGCGAAGCTCTTTTTGAGTTAGCCAGAATGATGACCCCCATCTGCAAATTAGAAAACAACAAACACACAAGATCCCAAATATTGAGTATTGGACCTTGAGGCCAGATGTCCCAGCACTGTACCCAGGACCACCTGGTTCAGTGGGGTATGATTTACATTGTTTAGAGGACTTTTGGTTGGACAGAAAAGAAATAAGAAAAATCTCCACTGGGATATGCATAAGAATCCCTAAAAATCACTTTGGACAGATTTTACCCAAATCAGGATTAGCAGCTCAAGGAATACATGTATTGGCTGGAGTAATAGATTCTAATTATCAAGGAGAAATTGTTGTAACATTCCAGAATTTAGGTGAAGGGCCCATACAGATTCACAAGAATGATAGGATAGTTCAAGTGATTATCGTTCCTTGTAAAACAATGCCACTTGTAAAAATTGACCCTCCTTCCAAAATAACTGTCACAGGAACTGAAGGATTTGGTTCTACTGATAGAATAAAATCAGGAGCTAAAGTATGGGTAAAACGGAAGCCAGATGATGTTCCAAAGGCTGCAGAGATTATAGCATATGGGAGGGATAACACTATAACTATTGTTTATTCTGGAGAAGATGTTTACAAAATTGTACCCTTAAGTCACTTATTCTACCGTGAGTGAGGTTACAATAGTCTGGTTATTGTCTCTTTGCTTCTTCTTGATTTTTTGTTTGTTCACCTTGTTAGATTTGTTTCCACAGGCTTGGTACCCTTCATCTGTAGATGCCTGATAGCTTAAGCTGGATGTCACCCCCTGTCTGCAACTGTGATGTGTCACCCTTGGACCTGGCATCAAGCATATTAAGAACTGACCTCTCAAATGGGACCCCTTAGGACAGGGACAGCTCTACATCCGATTTCAGCAGCAAGTAGCCATAGAAGAAGAGATCTTCACCCCTTACCACAAGATTTTGGGGCCCCATTTGTTCGGGGTGGGGGGAATGATGGGGAGCTTGTGCTCAAGCCCCACCCTAAAATATGGTTTTCTGTGTTTATTGTGTGCTATTCTTGTTATATTGTTGTGAAATTTTGTTGACACCAGTTATTCCTACTGTATTTTTGCCAAGTAAGGGACATGAAAGATCTTGGGGCCGAATGTAAGGGTTATGGGATTTAAAGATCTTCCATGCCCCATTGGACTTGCTGACATAGCAGGAAGGGGCGGAGCAAGAGGAAGCGGAAGCCAAGCTAGCGTTCCTGCGGTGGCTGGCGGTGGCGGTGGCTGGCGGTGGCGGTGACGGCGGCAGCAGCAGCAGAGGCAGTGGCAGAGGCAGCGCGAAGCCCTTTTTGAGTTAGCCAGAATTTCTGCTAAGGACTCCTGCTGAGGACTGCCAGGGGCCAGAGCTGCTGGGAGTGCGCTTCCCAGACGCTGGGTGGTTGCTGTGAGTGGGGAGAGGAGGACCTTTGCCTGAGGTAGCCTGTTCTGTTTTAAAGGCTTGAAAATGTGGGTGCTTTCTACTTTATCTACCTGTGCCAATGTCATAACTACTCTGATGGCTTTCACTTTCTGGTTTTGGGACTCAGTCTTTTGGTATCTTAATAAATTTTCTAGTTTATTCCCCCATATGGCAAGCATGATGTATTTTGTGATGGATAATTATATCAGCATATCTGTAATCTCCATAGGCATTGTGAATATGGCATTGCTGATACACCCTGTCATCAAGAAGCTTACTTACTATTGGGTTATATCTATATACCTATCTATGTATACACACAGACACATACATATCTATATGAAACAGATATAAAATGAATATAAGGCAATTTTGGAGGGTGGCACTAGGAGTTGGGGGAATCAAGAAGGATTTGTGCAAAAAGGAGGACAAAGTTAAAATTTGAAGGAAATTAAGGGTTTTAGGAAGTGGAACGGAGGAGGGATTGCATTTCAAGTGCAGGGGACAGCCTGGGCAAAGGTGCAGAGATGGGAGATGGGATGTTGTATATGGGAAACAGCAAGAAGGTCAGTTTAGCTAAATTGTAGAGTACATGAAGGGAACTGATTAAACAAGGCTAGAAAAGAGGAAAGATAGATTAGGTCCAGATTGCAAAGAGTTTTAAATGACAAATGAAAGTCTTATTTGATCCTGGAGGTAATAGAGAGTCATGGCAGTTTGAGTGGGGGTGACAGGAGTGCTGTTGAGAAATCTTGAGAAGTGTATGCAGACTCCTCTGAACTTGAAGTTACAGGATCATTACCTATTACTCATGATTTTAACTGTACTCAGACTCCAGATATAACAGACATATGGAAGGAATGTGTGTGTGTATGTGTGTGTGTGTGTGTGTGTAAAAGACACAGAGGGATCACTTTCAGAGGGGAGAACTCCCCACAGAACACAAGAACACACACATACATGTACACACAGAAATAAGAGACACCTCAAGGACCACAGTTGCTCTGTGTTGTAGCATTAAGAAGTCTACAGAATCCCTCCATCTCTCTCCCTGAATTGGATCCTGCTGTGTCCACAGAATTACAACAGCCTCACCTTCACCAGTTATGATCACCTTGAATCTCTTTCTTAAATAAACATGTTGCACACAGTCCTAGCCTGGTTAGAACTACCCATGTCCTCCTCTGAGGTTATAGTCACACCTCATCCCTTTCTATTGGCAATGTTCAGATGCATTGCTCTGATTGCTGTGCTAACAAACTACTAATCTCTGTTCATGTGTTGTTTTGAAATGTATCCTTAAATAGTTCCTTAAGGCCCTCCATTCTCTGAATCCAACCTACCTTTCCAGTTTCATTTTGTGACACCCCTTCATAAAGTCCAGCTTTCTAATCAAACAACACAATGAACTATTCCTTGATCTCATCCTCCCCTCTTCTAACTTTAAATATTAGTACCTCCATGCCCTATGGCCTGGATCACATTCCCTCCTCTTCAATACCTGTAGAAAACTTTCTCTTCTTTCAAGGTCCAGCTTTGGGATCATAACACCTCCCTTTGCTCAAACTTCTATCTCTCTCCTAAAATTTTGTTAGTGAATCTTTCCTGAACTTTCTTTTATGCCTATATTGAGTTCTCCTTTGTATTATGCTTATTTGTGTACATTCCCATTAAAATGTGAGCTCCTTAAGGGCAGGGACCAAGCCATCTGTCATCTTTATGCATTCAGTATGTTCTACATAGATAAACCTTTGTTGACCTGAATAAATCAAATGGCAGAAAATCTATGAGATGACACCTGGAGATACTCAGCTATGTCCATTTCCAGCTCAGCCACTGTGTTCAGTCCTCAAGTATCCCAAGGCGAATACCTGAGCTGTTCAGTCAAGATCAAAGTCACCTCTTTGAATCACAGATCATTTTGCAATTCACAGGCTTGCACAGGGGATTGTGTACAATGCAGAACAAAGAGCAAAGTTTAACTACTCTTGAAGGAGAATACAACCCTTTTTTCCCAATTGAGGTTAATACATATTTAGTATCTATTGCCCCCTAAACTGTGAAGTGGATAATCTTTGACTTTCAATATTGTGTTAAGATATAGACAGTGGAAAGAACAGTAAATTAGAACTCAGGAGACCTGGGTTCAAGGGTTGGTTCTGCCTCTTAATTAGTCATGCAACCTTGACTGAATCACCTTCCATTTCTGGCAGTTTCCTTATTTTTAAAATGAGAGGACTAGTCTCTAAAGGCCTTTCCAGATCTGAAATTCTGTTAGTAGGTGATTCAATGACTATTCTAACACAATCGCTCAAAAATTTCATTAATTGTAGGAATGTCAATGCAGCTAGATTGTCCCGTGACCCCTAATACAGACATGACCCAAGGGAAAAGAGTGACTCAGAGAATGCTGTCAGTGCTGTGACATAAATTCTTTAAGACAAGGCCCTGTGAAGACTCTTCCCAAGACCTTGGCTGGCTTGGCTGTGGTGCCTGACACGTGAGACCCTTTTCCACTGGTGAAACCCTTAAAGCACAGGAGAAATGCACACACGCAGAGGAAGAAAACACTTGAGGATTACCTCACTCCCCTCTCTGATGCTACCCTATTGTCAACTACAATGAGGTAAGTTTAACCGTTTCATTTTAAAGATGAAGAATTTCAACTGGACCAGAACCAGTCTCTCACCTGTGGGTGGCCAGAGCTGAACAGAGCAGGCTAGACAGGAGAGTCATGAATCAAACAGAAGTTTAATTTAAGAGTGAGGGAAATGGCTTGCAAGCAAAGCCGCATGTGCCAGAGTCCTACCCACATTTGGGGCGACCCGCTTTAATGTAGGTAGATCTCAATACTTATAACTATGGCCACACAGTGAATTGTAGCCCTGATAATGAGGGGTAACAGCAACAGTGTGATAAGTGTGATTCATAGCAGGGCTTCATGACCAGAAACAATTCTGGAATTGTTCTGTGGCTGAGATCCTCCAGAAGGTGAGCACAAAGGATTGTTGTTATGCCAAGCTCAGGACTCAGCCTGCTTGCTGGGCCTTACCTCTGGAAAACAGGGTGTTTCCTAATATCTTGATAAAACAATTCAAAGGGAAGTGAAGCAAGGTCACAAAGGTAGTAAGTGGAAGGGTTTTTAATCCAGGTCATATGACTTTTTTCACTGCTTCTCCTGTGCCCCAAGGACCAACAGACCCTTCCAATTCATTCAAAGGAAGGCCTATCTCCCATCTAGTAGAAACTAAGTCATTATTATATAACACATGAGTGTTATAAATGGGATTGGTGTTTTGTCTAGGGTTTACTTGGACTTGACCTTTAAAATCCCTCTCAACTCTTCATATTGATTCTAGGATTCTGTCTTCTTTTTTTCTCCTGCTCCAAACACTGTAAGGTGCTGCACAGGGAATGTGGGTGAAGGTTTGCTTCCAACACCATCAATGGAAAGAGTTCAATTCATTTGAATCCCATAAACATTTACTAAATGCTTGTTATACCTGAGGTGCTGTGCAAGGTACTAGGGAGAGAAAAACCAAAATGAAACTGTCCCTGTCCTCAAGGAACAATCTCCAGGGATGACACAATATATAAATAGATAAGTCAATACAAAGTAAGAGAGAGACAGAGAGAGACAGGGAGAATGAGTGAGAGAGAATGAGGGAGCAGGGGAGGGAGAGAGAAGGAGAGAGGGAGAGAGAGAGAGAGAAAGAGAGAGAGAGAGAGAGAGAAGACAAAGACAGAGAGAGAGAGAGAGAAGACAAAGACAGAGAGAGAAGACAAAGACAGAGAGAGAGAGAAAGAGAAGACAAAGACAGAGAGAGAGAGAATATCTGGTACTATCTGTAATGCCATGCACAGAAGCTTTCCTGAAGAATGCTACTGTGAACAGCTTTTAAGGTTCTGATTACACAGTTTAGTGAACACTCTATTTATTCCATAACAAATCAAAGCAAAACATCCAAATAAAATCAAGGTAGAGCATTCTCAATATTACAACTTATCACAGAAAATCATAATATAATATTCACAACAGCTTATCATTAAAATGGCCACATAGTTTTCACCAAAGTGGTCACAATATTTAGAACAAAGAACAATCATCTCAAAGTACAATAGTCAAAGTCTTCCATTCATGGGGCAAAGTCTTCCACTCATAGGGCACTCTGAAGTTAACTCAGTCAGGCACTTATTCAGCAAAGTCTTCCACTCATGGGGCAAAACCTTGATTAACTCAATCAGTCACTTATTCATCAATCAATTACTAAATATCATTAATCACTAAGTACAATAGAAGATATAGACCCTCCACCCCTTAGGTCACTAGTAAACTATAATTCCAAGTACCCAAGTACTTGGTACTTGGGCACTCCAGTACCCAAGGAGAGATCTTTTCATCTTGACTTGGGGCCAGTTCTCAGATTCCCTGGATCCCCTTCCATGATCCCAGATTCTACCTGGATTCACCAGACTGTCGCCTGGGTTCAATGGCAGACAGCTCCCAGTTCCTTGTCCAGTTCTCTGGGTAGGTCTTACTCCACACTGAAGTTCACAGGGTCTGGTCCATGTCAGATCCTTCACCATTTCTGCTCCAGGGAATTCAAGGCTCAACCAAGCCCAGCATCCGAGTCATGCTTCCTCAGTCACCTGGGCTCCTGGCTCCTGGCTCCTGGCTCGGGCCTCCAGTTCAGAAGAAGCTCCACCACCACAAGTTCGCAGGAAATTTTGGCTCAGTTCTCCATTCTCTCTTCTGTAGCTGCTCTGCCACCAGATGCTGGTCCCAAAAAATTCTGATTGTGTCTCTCTGGGGCTTTTCCTTATATACACACAGCATTAGCTTCCTGTTTCAGCCAACCCCTTCCTGTTACATCAGTAACAGGAGACAGGAATTCATACCTTGTGTTTCCCCAACAGAGGCTTACTCAGTTGCTAAGTGCTAGCTTTGCCAACACAAAGGGATCTTCAAATTCAAATTACATTACCATTACACTATCAGAGAGAGAGAGAGAGAGAGAGAGAGTGTGTGTCTCTGGGCTATCCACTTCACTTGGGAAAGTGAAATACCTCAGCAGACATGTGCTTACACAAACAGCAGACCCCCAAGAGGATGGGTGCTTACCTTCACCCCACAGGTGGATTCCCCTTGCTGAAGGGCTATCAGGGGCTGACTGCTTTGCACAGTATCAGACAGAAATGACCAGTAGCTGCCACTATCCTGGGGAAAATTATCTATAAACTCCCAGGCACCTGATCAAACCAACCTGACCTAACAGGGGAACACAGAAAATGCTACACAAAGAGAGGAAAATCCTGCAATCCCTAAAACATCACAGCCACTTGTGCTCATCACAACAGAATCATTCCCCTTTCTCTTTCATGTTAAATTAATTCAGATTGGTCCTCCATTATTAGAGAATGACAAACGTTCTCATCAGTAGCAGTTCCCTACCACATAGCCAGAAAGGAGTGCCCAGCGCTTTAGGAGAGAATTCCCCACTAGGGCTCACATGGCTATTCAGCTCCACACACACAAGTGAACTCCTCTCTGTGCTGAAGGACACCCTCCCCCTTACTGACAGTAATCCCTTGGAGGGCAGGGCTTGTGCTATAATGAAGCCTCTGTCTCTTCTGGCAGACCTTTTCATACTTTGCACTTAATAGATGCCTAATAGGTGGTTATAGAATGGATGGATGACATTTCTGCCTCCTCACAAAGAAAAGTTTGGGTTCCCAGCAATAGCATTACTATGTCTGTAACCCAAAGAGATCAAAGAAAGGTTCCACATGTGTGAAAATATTTATAGCAGTTCTTTTTGGAAAATACAGGGGTGAATATCAATGGAAGAATGGCTAAATATATTATGAAATATAAATATAATAAAATACTTTTGTGTCATAAGAAATTTAAAGAGAAAATTTCAGAGAAATCTGGGAAGAATTGTATGAATTAATGTAAGATAAAGTGAGAAAGGGCATTAGATAGAGCACTGGGTCTGGAATCAGGAAAATCTAAGTTCAAATCCAGCCTCAGACACTTACTAGGAAATCACTTAACCCTGTTTACCTCAATTTCCTCATCTGTAAAATGAGCTGGACAAGGAAATGGCAAACCACTCCAATGAATTTGAGAAGAAAACTCCCAAAATGGGGTCATGGAGAGTCAAACAACTGAAATGATTTTAAAAAAGTGAAGAAAAACCAGAAGAATAATTTATGCAAAAACAACATTGTAAAGACAGCTGGGAAAGACTTAAGAACTCTGAACAATGCTGTTACCAGCCACAATTCCAGGGGGCTCTTGATGAAACATGCTACCCACCTCCTAATAACGGGGTGGTGGACTCGGGTATGGAATGAGACTCAAATTCCCACAATGTGGAAATTTGTTTTACTTAACTATGTATATTTGTTTAAGAAGGGGGAGGGAAGATGTCAGAAGGAGAGACAACAAATGCTTACTAACTTTTTTAATTTAAAGAAATTATACATCACAAAATGTTTAAAAAGAAAGGACTGGGTAGATATACATAGGAGGAGTATCTAGAGTTTTGGAAACAGAACAAACTAAACCTAGAAAAGTCCTTGATGTCAGAGACTAAATCTTTTTTTGTTTTGGTATCTCATGCCCCTGTCACAGGACCTGTTATGTAGTGGGTGATTAATAGCCTTGGGGCTTGGGAAATTTCCAGGGGCATTAAAATTAATTACAATTATAAGTAGTGGTTTTCAGTTGAACATATATGATTACCATTATAGAGACTGGTCAAAACTCCTTGGAAACAAGAGATAAAAAGAGAGGATGCATTCTGGTCCCACCCTCTGAGCCCCAAGGCTTCCTGCCAGGGAGGGCCTCAGCAACGTGTGCAGCTGGCATTCTACTCTGGGTAACAACAAATTGGGGAAAGGAAATGTAAAAAAAGAAAAAAAGATGCTGAGATGCTTTTCCTTTGAAAGGTTCCCAGGCATAAAGCCCAGAAGATGAAAAAGCTTAATTTACACCTGAGTTTTCCTTTCCTTTTTTCCTTCAGTGAGCCTAATATATTTGTGACCAGCTAAACTGTATTGCTGTTCATCTGCCCCCACTGAATGGGTATACAACTGGTGGGGGTGGGAGATGGGGGATGTTTTCTTAAAGGTATGGAAATAAATACCCAGAAAATGTGTGAATGTATGGGAGGGGGAGGGAGAGGGGAGAAGGGAGAAGAGGAGAGTGAGGCATAGGGGAGGGAAAAAAGAGAAAGAGAGGGAGAGAGAAGAAGAAGGAGACTGAGAAGGAATGGAGGGAAGGGGAGAGAGAAGGAGAAGGAGGAGATGGAGAGACAGAAGGAGGAATAAGGGGAAAGGGGGGAGAGAAAGGGAAGAGAGATGGGGGAGAGGGAAATTGAGGTTAGGGAGAGGAAGAATAACTGAGTACCATCCTGACATTTGAACAGCACTTTTCTTCTTATTGATGTAAATGAACATTTCTTTCTCCTTTTACAGCCCTGGCACCAAAGTCAAATCAATTATTTTAATCAATTTAGGACAGATATCATGCTCTGGGAGGTCCCAGACTATTTCACTCATGTTACTGTCTGTTGCCACTAGGCCAACACTAGAGACTAGATTTGACCAGATTTGGAGTCTTCCAGTCCCCAAGTCAAGTATCCTGTCCACTAGGATATGTTGCCTCTGAATTGACACTTGAGTAGCGCTCTAAAATTTGTAAAGCACTAATTTCTCTATATTATCTCAGGTGAGCCTCTTGATGATGCTGTGAGGCAAATTCTGCTGTTATCATTCTCTATTTTGCTAACAAAGAAACTGGAACTTGAGGGTCACAGAGATTGTGCCTTCCCCATGGTCACATAATTTTTGAAATATCAGAGACAGGAATTGAACCCAGATCTTTTATACTCCAAAGCCCAACATTCAATCTATTACACCACACCAAATCTCACTGGATAAGGACTTGCTCAGGGACATAGCTAGCAAATGAGAGCTTCTGGGTTCGAATGCAAGCCACCTGACTCCAGGTCCAGGAATATTTACTCTGTAGTTTCCTACACGCCATGAATAGTAAGAACTGGGAACCCTTGGCACTTGGCAAGAGGGCAATCCAATATAGAACTTTTTTTCAGCCAATGTGATTACCCCCTTAAGAATGCTTTGGTTCTAATGCCATAACAAGCATCTTATTTCAACATACAGAAGAGATGTAACTTGCACCAGTCAGAGCAGCCAAGAAGGCGGCAGTCAGAGCCAACAACCAAGTGGTTTCAATCCAAGTCTCAACAGGGGATATATGATATGAAGCATTTCAAGTCTTAAGAATTAGAATTGGGAGGATAGGAAAAGGGGTAATACTTTCTTGTGAAAATATCCAGGAAAGAGAGAATTTGGCCCATCTCAGCTCAACCAAACTCATATTTTCTTTACTCCCACTCTGCAGAGGAGCCAACATCTTAACTTGGGGTGGAATTTGGGAAAATAGAACCATTGGAGGATAAAAATTTGCCCTGGGAGGACAAAACAGAATCTACTGCTGTGTTTTTTGATTATCTCTTCTGCATAGCTAAGACAGATATTTTGCAAACATGATATACTGGAAAGAGAATTGAACTGGAAAGAAGATTTGTATTTAAATTGTGGTTCTATTACTTACAACCTGTGTGACCTTGGTCAAGTTACACCCCTTCTCTAGACCTTAATTTTCTCTTCTGCATGTGGAAGGGACTAGACTGATTTTCAAAGGTCTTTTCAGTTTTAAATTCTAACATGGCTGACAACTGAGCATGGGGCAGAGCAGAAAGGTCTCAGGGAGATGAGATCAACAGGAATTTTCCAAGGGAAGGCTATCAAACAGAAGATGAAGAGCTGGGATGCCATCAGGGAGCAGTGAAATGGGAAGTCAAAAAGAGGGAAATGCAGCTCTTAGCTTTGTGTTTCAAAATCCATCTCTCAGAAGTTCCTGCCTACTCTTTCTCCCTGGGGTGCGTACCCCTGAATCCCAAGCATTCACTCCTGGACTACTGAAAATGTACATATTCACATGTACATAGATGTGTTCATCAGATACTTTTGTTATCAGCAGCAAACATCTGAAAAAATCCATTTCAAATTAATTTAAATCTTGGATAACTCTAAAAGATGAAGTCATAAATGCCCTGCTGTGATGTTTCCTCAGTCCCACACCCCGCCCAACAGTGGGAGAGGAGAAGCCCTCTAATTTTGACCAAATGGATACTAATGACCATTTAATTCAATTCAACCAACAATTATTCATCACCTATTTGTGCAAGGTTCTGTGCTAGGTACTGGGAAGGCAAAAATACAGTCTTTGCCTTCAAGATAAGTTAACAAGCACTTATTAAACTCCTACTATATACATGCTAGGGATACAAAGGCAAAAAATACTCTTTGTTCTCAAGGAGCTCACAGTCTAATGGGGGGGGCTCAAGGAGCTCACAGTCTAATGGGGGGGCTCAAGGAGCT
>NW_027187378.1:33904577-33927191 GCF_028583685.1 Petaurus breviceps papuanus
CTCAAGGAGCTCACAGTCTAATGGGGGGGCTCAAGGAGCTCACAGTCCGGTGGTGGTGGGGGGACAATATGTAAACAGCTGTGGGTAAACAAGCTATAGAAAGGATCAACTGGAGGTAATCAACAACAAAGGCAAGGCATGAAGGTTTAAGAGGAATAGAAAAGGATTCTTACAGAAAGTCAGACTTTAGGTGAGATGTGAATGAAACTAGGGCGTAGAGATAAGGAAGGAGAGCATCTCAGGAATGAGGAACAACCAATAAAATGCCCAGAATCTGGAGATGGCAGGCGTGTCTTGGGCAAGGATTAGTAAGGATGCCAGTGTTTCTAGATCATGGAGAGGGGTGTGACTTATAAGACTGGGAGTAGGAAGGGGTCAGGTTATGAAGGACTTTAACATCAAATAGAAGATTTACTATTTGACCCAGCAGGTAATAGGGAGCCATTAAAGTTTATTGAATATGGGGGTAACATGGTCAGATCTGTGCTTTATAAAGATCAATTTGACAGTTGAGTGGAGTATGAGATCAAGTGGGGTTAGTTTTGAGGGAAAGAGACCAACCAGAAAGTCATTTCAATAGTCCATATATGAAGTGATAAGGATCTGTGCCAGGATGGTGGCAGGGTCAGAGGGGACATACGAGAGAAGCTATAAAGACAGGAGGCACAATAGATAGAGCTCCCATCCAAGTTCAAATCCTGCCTCCGATACTCTCTAGTTGTGTGACTCTGAGTAAGTCACTTAACCTCTCTGTGCCTCAGTTTACTTATCCATGAAATGGAGACAAAAACAACACTTACCTCCCAACGTTGTTCTGAAAATCAAAAGAAATAATATTTGTAAAGTGCTTTGTAAGCAACACATACATGTAGCTATTATTATCATCATTATTATTAAGAATAAATAGGATTTGGCAACTAATTAGATATGGGTGGGAGAGGGTGACAAAGAAAGAGAAGACCAAGTATGACACCTCAATTGAGAGCCTGGGTGACTGGGAGGATGAGACATGCTCCGAAATAATAGGAAAGTCAGGAAGAGAGAGAGAAGATTTTGAAGGAAAGATAATAAATTGAGTTTTGGACATGTTGAGTTTAAAAAGTCTATGAAACATCCAGTTCAAGATGTCCAATAGAATTAGAAATGTAAGACTGGAGGCCTAGAAAGAGATTAGTGCTAGACAAATAAGTCTGAGAATCTTCTGCATAGAGATGAATCCATGGGAGCTGATAAGATTACCTAGTGAAATCATATAGAGGGAGAAGAGAAAAGAATTCACCCAGTCCTTGACCTCACATAGCTTACATTCTATTGGATCTGTACACACTTAAGTGTACATATATATATATATATGATAGATAGATAGATAGATATATAATTATATGTATAAGATATGTATATAATTATATATATAAGATAATTTGAAAAGAGAGAGAGAACTAATGACTAGGGAAATGGGCAAGACTTCATATAGGGGGAGGACCTGAGCCTTAAAGGAAGATAAAGACTGGGAGGAAGGGATGAATTCTAGTAATGAAGGATAGTTGATGCAAATTCAGGAGAGGAGTTGAGGGAGAGAGGAGGGTGTGTGCGTGTGTGTGTGTGTGCGCGTATGTGTGTGTGTGTGTGTGTGAGAGAGAGAGAGAGAGACACAGAGACAGAGACAGAGAGAGACAGAGACAGTCAGAGAAAGAGAGACAGACAAGAAGGAGGGAGATGCAAAGAGAGTTAGAAGTTATTCATATAAAGGTGATAATTGAACTTGTGGGAGCTAATAAGTTATCCTAGGTGGAATTATAGAAAGTGAGAAGAGAATAGGACCAGGGATAAGAGGGAGTTAAGTTTGTGTGGGTGATGAATAATGAATCAGAAAAAAAAACCTGAAAAGGCGAGGTCAGATAGGTAGGAGAACCAGGAGAGAAATGTCACTGAGATCAAGAGGAGAGAAAGTATTCAAGAAGAGGAAATCCAGTAGCATCAAAGTCTACAAAGAGATCAAAGAGTATGGGGAACACATAAAAGGTATTGATTCAGCAGAAAAGAGATCATTGGCATCCTGGGAGAGATCCATTTCAATAAAGCAATGGAACCAACAGCCTCAGCATGAGCGTTGAAGAAGAAGCAGAGGTAGCAAGAGCAGATAACTCTTTGTATGGATTTAGCATGGATAGGGAAGAGGACATAGAGTAATAGAAAATGGCAGTCAGGTCAAATTTTTTAAGGATGTATGTTTATAGGTGGCAAGGGAGGAACCAATTGAAAGGGAAGGGTTGGAGAGTAGAGGGAGGTATTTGTCCCTTGGGAAAACTATTGGAAGAGATGGTAAGAAATAGGATCAAAGACACAGATAAAGGTATTAGCCTTGAAAATGAGAAAGGCCACTTTTTCTCAAGGACTGGAACAAAGAGGGAAAGTATGGCTAATGTTGTAGAGGAGCTTGGAGGGAAGATGAGGAGACTCACAAAGGATGGACTTGATATTCCAGGGTAGAATTGAAGAGGTCATTTGTGAAAAGGGACCCTTCAGTGAGACACCAGGGGCCTGAGAAGAAAGAAAAAGGTTTGGAATAGTCACTGAAGAGAACATGATAGCAAGTCAATCAGTTAAAAAAATTGCCACAGAACATCTAGAACCTCGTTGAGATTAGCTGACATGATTTTATAGAGAACCCACTTTATTGTATAAATTCCTCCATTGAGGTTCAGTGATATGGGAATAGGATTAGAAAAGGCAGATGGAGTTGACCCATGATTGAAGTTTGGCAGGATGTGAATATGGATGGTAGGATGAAGAGGAAAGGAATACACGTGCAAAATGCTAGAAGAAGGATTTGAACTATTCAGCTATAGGATCTATACTGTGAAGATAGAGAGATGGTCAGAAGAAGGGCAATAGATTGAGACAATAGGAAGTAGACCAAGGTCATTGAGAAGATGAAGAATAGGCTAAGGAGGAATAAAGGAGAGGGAAAGACAGAAGGAGGAGAGGTGATTATAATCAGAAAGAAGGTGGTCAGAGTTCAAGATCTTGGAGGTATCGCAGCTATGGGTGACAGTGAAATTTAAGGTATGACCAGTTCTATGACTAAGTGGCTGAACTAGGATGAAGATTAGATCATGAGAGTTGTGAAGGTTGATGTGGCGGGGGGGGGGGGAGATCAACATATATATTTAAGTCTCTCAAATATGAGAGCAAAGATAGTGGTAGACAGAGTGTGAACTGGGTCTTAGACTCTGAGAAAGGAAAGAGAGTGGACTGGAAAAGGCTTGAACAGACTGATCTAAATGTATGAAGGAAAAGCTACAGAATGGTGAGCCTAAAAGTAGCACTGGTTAACTTCTCTACATGTGCCATGTTTTCGGGTTAAGAGTAACCTATGCTACAGGGGCATGGTCAGGATCCAGGTGTCTGAAGAGCAAGGAGATGGAAAGGAGATCCGGTGAACGATGGAGTAGAGGGCTCTATGAGACACAATGGGGATGGGAGAGCGGAGGAGAATAGGGACAAGGATAAGGATACTAAGCCTTCTAGAACCTGAAGTGCTCTGAGACTCTTCATTTCAAATGAATCTGCTCCTCATCACTGGAGGACAGAAATTCCTTTGGGCCCACCCTTTACTGCTTCTGTTGTTAATAGTAAGCATTTCCTTTTCTGGTAAAGGTTCATATTCTTTCATATCCAGAACCTTTCCAAACCTGCCTGGGCTCTGGCCATTCTCCTCACTCTCCTTTAACCTGGAATCAACCTCTGGGACCATGGGCCATGATTGGTAAGCTTCCATGGGCCTCAATCTCCCTTAACAATAAAATAAGTGAGTTAAACTAGATGACCTCTCAGTCCCTTCTAGCTCGAAACCTATAATCTTATGGTCCATTTTACTTCCTTCCTCACTTGAGCCTCTCCTTGACTCTGTGAGTAAATACTGTCATCTATATTCGAAAGATGAAGAAAGTAGGATTCAGAGACTTGCTCAAGGTCACATGATGGAAGGATGGCAGGTCCTGAAATGAAACAGCTTTGGTTTGGTTTTAGTTGTCTTTTCATTGCCGCATACTATGGTTATGGGAAGGCGGATGAAAGTATAAAGGGAGAAGTTAAGTCCTCATGGAGAAAATCTATAATAGAGCAAGTAACTACAATTTTCATGTAGACTAGAACAAAGATGACCTGTGCTTGCATTTCTCTTCTCCATTCTATAGGGTAGAGCAGCCTCGGGGGAAAATCTTTCAATCTTATCATTTTATCAACACCACTGGTTGAAATATAGAGTGGCAACTCTTCTCTCCTACTCCAAATCCAGAATAATAATACCGTGTTTCCCCGATAATAAGACCTATCCCGAAAATAAGCCCTCCCCTTACTGTGTAAGATTCCTCTAAAATAAGCCCTCCCCCGAAAATAAGCCCTATTGAGATTGCTACTGTAGTGAAGGTGATCCCCTGCACTACACGCTACATTACGGTACCCTCTGTATGCACCGTCCCCCCCCCCCGTTAAACGCATGCCACGCTCTGAGCTGCATCCAATCAGAGCTGCAGCAGTGAGCGCATCATCCTGTTCTTTATTGAATTCATTATTGAATAAAGGTACATTTTTTTTGTTCACATTTACCTGTTTATTAAAATTGCTGTCAATGTTCACTAAAATAAGCCCTCCCCTGAAAATAAGCCCTCTGGTGTTTTTCTGTCCAAAAAATATAATAAGACAGTGTCTTATTATCAGGGAAACACGGGGTAATAATAAACTTAGCATTTGTGTAGTGCTTTAAGGTTTGCAAAACACTTTACATGTGTTATCTCATTCAACCCTCACAAAAGTCCTAAAAAAGAGGTGCTATTATCATCCCCATTTTACAAAAGAGAAAATAGAGGTACAGAGGGGATAAATGACTTGCCCAGGGTCATATAGCTAGTAAGTGTCTGAGGCAGGATTTAAACTCAGGTCTTCCTGACTATTCACTATGCTATGCTGATTACTTTTCTTTCTAAATTTTGTTCTTGGTGTTTTGTTATGCAGACACAGTGATAATAAACAATAAATAAATATTTATTCAGAACCTACTATATACTAGGCACCATACTAAGTGCTAGGGGTACAAAAGAGGCAAAAGACAGCCCTGCCCTCAAGGAGTTTACTGTCTAACAGGGAGACAACAAGCAAACAAATCTATACAAACAAGATGTAGACAGGATAAATAGAAAATTAGCAGAGGGAAGGCACTAGAATTAAGAAGGATTGGAAAAGGCTTCCTGTAGAAGGTGGGATTTTAGTTGGGACTTAAAGGAAGTCAGAGAGGTCACTAGTCAGAATGGTGGAGGGAGCAAATTCCAGGCATGGGATATCAATCATAACGGACATTTCTTTAAGTATTTAGAAGTTTGTAAAGTTCTTCACATGCCTCATTTGAACTCCACAACAACCATGTGAGGTATCCCCTGTTTTTATTCACATTTTACTGGTGAGGAAACTAAGGCTGAGAGATATTAATTTCAACAGAATTTTATAATTGGAAGGGACAGCAGTGGTCACAAAGTCTAGCCAATTCCACATCCCACTTCTTGTAGCCCCAATACAATATTCACAACACTGACAATGACTATGAATATCCCTGCATAGTTCTGAATAGTAAAATATAACAGACTCTCCATATATAAGACAGAAACAAAACATTTATGAAGACACCAGAAAGCCAAATCCCAACACCAGAAAACTGAATCCATCATAGCAATAAAGAAGTTAATATACCATAACACAGCAGGAAGCAACACCATACCTATCTGTTTCCTTGCCTGTATCCTCCCTTCCTTTCTAACTGCTTTGACCCCCAGCTTCTTCAGGGTTCTGCTCTACCCTTCAGCAAACTCCTCCTACCACAGACTCCATGTGATTATATTTGACCTATTAGGGGGCAGGAAAGATCTTCAAATTCCCATTACAGCCCTCCCCTCCCCTCCCCCCAAAAATCTTGACTACAAAAAACCCCTAGAGAGGTGGCCTTTGTCTGAAGACCTTCAGTGAAGGAGAGCCCGCTAACAAAACCCATTCCATATTTGGAAAGCTCTAATTGTTAGGACTCAGGCAGCTAGGTGGCACAATGTATATGGAGCATCAGGCCTGGAGTCAGGAAGATGCCTCTTCCTGAGTTCAAATCCAATCTCAGACACTCACTAGCAGTATGACCCTGAGCAAGTCACTTAACCCTGTTTGTCTCAGTTTCCTCATCTATAAAATGAATTGGAGAAGGAAATAAGAAATCACTCCAGTATCTCTGCCAAGAAAACCCCAAATGGGTTCATGAAGAGCCCTACATGACTAAAAGGACTGTATAACAACAACAACTATTATTAGGAAATGGTGCCTTCTCTCAAGCCTCAATTTGCTTCTGTAGCTTTTGCCCTCTGCTACTAGTTATATCTCTCAGGGTCAAACAGGGGCAGTATACAGGACAGATCACTGGCTCTAGAGTGAGAGGACTCATTTTAAGTCCCACCCCTGACAGTTATTACCGTTGTGACTTCCTTGACTCAGTTTCCTCACTTGTAAAATAAGAGGACTGAATGACATCTAAGGTCTCTTTCAGCTACAGACCTATTGTCCTGACCTTGATCCCTTTTCTAAGTGACTTTTTTAGGGTTACACAGCTAGTTAGTGTCTAAGGTATCATGTTAACCCAGCTCTTCCCGACCTCAAGTCTAGTACTTCATTCAATAATTTGTGTAGCTTCTCAGCTGCTGTTAAGTTTATTTCTACAGAATCAGATTCCCTACCCCCACCCTCTACTATTTCAAAAACAACAAAAAATATGTGTGGTAAATTTCTTTATTAAGGCCTTAGTATAATTTGAATGCTTCATTTAAATGGTTTGCAATCCTCCTTCTCCAGTCATTCTTTTGCTTTTCTGAATGGTATTATCTTACATGACCTGGATTCTGGGTATTCGCTTTCCTACAGCTCAAACTCTGCTCATTTGTAATGGCTTAAAAATGTTTAGAGGAAATAATAAAAAGGAATTAATTTAGCTATTCCATAGATTCCTTTTCATTTCCAAATACACTAAATCCAGAATCATGGGTTTGTTTGTTTTAATTGCATTGATATCTTTGGTTGCCATATCACTTACGTTTCCAAATATATCCCTCCCTGGTTTGTTTGGTTTTTTCCCTAGAAAACCAAGCATGAAGAAGAGGAGGGAAATCTTCAGCAAAATTAATGAACGCACCACCCAAGTCCAATATTATATGCATAGTACTATACCCATGTTTCCTTCTTCCTCTCCCCTACCCCAGGAAAGAAGGAAAAAAGGTCCAAAGCTAGAAGATCATCTCATACCTTTCCCCTCACCCATTCCTGCTTTCTCCCAATCTTTACCTCCTTCTTTCCACCATTTTACAGTTGAGGAAACTGTCAATATTATCCACAAAGGTTCAAGAACTCTTGCTATTTTTAACTTCCTAGTAAGGTGCCCTACCAAGCTAAGTTCATCTGAACTGTAGGAAACCAGATGATGGATGGAGTCTGAACTGCATCCCAAATCCTGATTTTTAGTTCTCAACTCCAAACTTCATAGGAAGTTTCTAAGTTGTCTTTGTAACTCGTTTTTCAAGGGCAACGAAATATACTTCAAAAGAGAGAGAGAGAGATCTTGAAAGCAGTGAGGCTGAAGGAAGGTGACACATATCACCTTGAGTAGAGCCCTGCCCAGTAACTAGGGGAAAGACTGGCTGGATAATGCAGGTAGGCAAATCAACTTTGCTACTATGTGGAGACCCTTTCAGTATCACAGGGAAGTCGCTTACATTTCCCAAGGTTTCACAATTGAACAAAACTTACCTTTAGTAAGGAAGGCAGTCCATTCATCCTCTGTGTCAAATAGCTTTTGAACTAAAAACCATTGAGCCCAAGGAGGGTAGGGAAGGAGGCTGGTCTAACAGAAAGGCTTCTAGCAACTGGACTGCTTAAATAGTATATCCAGGGAACCAGACTACTAGCTGATATTCCACAGATTTCTTAAGCCACACATTACATTTTCTTCTTTATGCTGCAGTCTTAATCATCAGAAACGCTGCTGTTATGTCTTACACCCAGAAAATTAGTTCCTTTCAGATTGTCATTCAATTTTTATTTTCACCTTTCACAAGATCAAGTCTTCGCTAGTGAACTAGGGTAATTTAGGGCCAAATCTCTTTTGTGTGAATTCCCAAATTAAGGGGACTAGGATATTAGACAGCTGTGGAACCTGAAGACTCATTCCCAATGTGGTCATAAATAGTGAGATATAAGGATCTCCACTCAAAATCTCCTACTCAAAATCTCCTACCCAAAATCTCTCTTACCAATCTATCACAGAACCTGAAATCCTATCATTAAAATTCACTGTCTTAGGTTAAAACAAGTAGATTTATAGTTCCCTATTTAACTGTGAAAGAGTAGGACAAAATAATACATTAAACAGTTATCAGCCAAAAAACACCTTAGTTAATGGAATAAAATGGAACATATAAGCAGGTATTTTTATGCAAAAGAAGGAAGAGGGATAGACCTAATGCCTTTTGGCTTTTGTGGGAAATGGCTCCACACACACTGGATAAACCCTGGACAACTATACTATAGCCTCTGCTGAGACAGTAAGCCCCTCACAAGGAGAGGTTTCACAAGGTAAACTTTGTCTCTTCCTTAATTTTAATAGCCAGCCTGACCCATGTAATTATGTGAAATTTCTTTATCTTTTTTCCTATTTATTCAGTTAAGGATGGGGTGGAGGTCAGGGAAAATTACCAGGAAACCAAGGAGTTAGTCTGAGATGGAAGAATTTGGGTACAAGGCAAGGGAAAGGGAAGGAGAAATGAAATAAATAGGGGAGCAATATGAAATAGTTACAAGGTCTAGAACAAAGGTAGAGAAGTAGAAAGTCAGGTAATATCTTTAAAAAGTGCCAGAAAGCCACAAGTGGTCTTAGGTTGAGAGTATATGCTGAAGCTAGAAAATCATTCCTTTCATTATCTGCTTTCTTTTGCCTGCCCCATGGTGAGATATCTTATGGAAGATTCCTAGCTGGCTGGCTGGCTGTCTATCTCTCTTCTTTTCCATGCTCCCCCCCTCCCTCCTTCCCTCCCTCTTCTCCCTTTCTCTTTCTTCCTCCCTCCCTCCTATCCTCCCACTACTTCTTGGGAATCTCCAATAGTCATCTATCTTCAGTTCTGTCTCCACTCAGTCCCATCACTATGGCAACATTGCCTTTTCTCTGTACTCTGGTTAAAGGAAGCAGCAGATTTTAGGAGAGTATTGGACTGAGTCTAGGCCCCCTTCTACCACTAGGACTCTCTGACCTTAGGGAAATCACTTGAATGAGAGGCTATGTGGTATATGGAAAGAGCCCTGGGTTTGGAAAGACAGCTTAAATTCTGATTACTAGAACTTACTTACTTGCTATCTGTATGATCTTGTCTATGTCAAATCCCCTCTCAAGGACTTAGATTCCATGGCTATGAAACCATGGAAGTAGACTAGATAAAACCCCTGGTCCTTCCCAGCTATATGTCCTGGATGTTTCTGGACTTCAATTTCCTAACCTGGAAAAGAGGGTTCACAAAATTCCCCAAAATCCTCTCTCAATCCCTCTCTGTTGCAAGAAAAAAAATTGACATCTTAAGTAAGCCACCTCATGCTAAGAAAGTCATTAAGTGATTCCCTGGGACTGTTGTTGGGGTTTTCCCTCCAAAACCCTCCAGGAAAATGCCACCACCATAGAAGTACTGAGCTTGACATTTGAAATGTAGGGCTATGAGTTTGGGAGGGCTGGTTCCTGTAGTTGCTTCCTAGAAAAGCGTAACTGTTGAGCTTCATCCCATGTTTTTTGGGCTGTCTTCTCAATTAATGTTCTTTTAAATTTAATAAGTCATTGTATCCTTAGCACCCATTCAACACAGAGGGGGTACTCAGTGCTTTGAAATGTCCTTGTTTAGCTACACTTGTCATCCCAAAAGGCTCCAAGAACATTAGCATCCCTTAATTGCTTGCTGATGAGTCCAGTTTCTTGGCCATTAGAGTGATTCCATTGCAGCAGGGCTGTTGTGCCCTCAACAGGGGGGGAAAGAAATGCATGAACCAAGAACTTTGTGGAGGAACAAAGAGAAAAATGTAGAACTGAAAAATGTCCAGAAGAAATTGTACTGTCATGTTATTACTACTAATAATATACCTTTCTATAAGAATAGCTAATGAAAACTAGCATTCATTATAATATTTTAAGGTTTGCAAAGGGTTTTCCATATGTTATTTCATTTGCAAAAGGTTGAATAAATCCTTTGCATGTGGGAAGCAACATTGAAAACCTCGGTATTAATCATTGCCTCAGTTTTGTTAATATTTAAAGTATGTAAAGAATCATGGAAGGGACAGCTAGGTGGTGCAGTGAATAGAGCACCAGCCCTGGAGTCAGGAGTACCTGAGTTCAAATTTGGCCTCAGACACTTAACATTTACTAGCCATGTGACCTTGGGCAAGTCACTTAACCCCAATTGCCCTGTCTTCCTCCCCCTTCAAAAAGCAAAAACAAAAAAACAAAAATAAAAAAAAAGAGTTGTTACTGGATCCCATGCAATGCCCCAATCATTTTGAGTATAAACTATATACCCTCCAAAAAGAAAAATATATATAAAAAGAATCATGGGATCTGAGATTTGAGTCTCTAAAGGATCTTAGAGGTCATCAGAACCTTTAACTATGGCCATTTCCCAAAAGTCAGAAAGAGCAATGGCTCAAATACTTCCTAGCTGTGTGACCCTGAGCAAATCACTTTAACATCTTTGTGCCTCAGTTTCTTCAACCATAAAATGGGAATAATAATAGTATCTACTTCCTGGGGGTGGGTGGGGTGGAGAGAGGCTCAAATGAGACATTGGTAAAGCACCTTTAAAAACTTAAAGAATCATGGAAGTGCTGATAATCATTATGATGTCCATCTCCCCCTCATTCTACTTGGCCAAGTGATAGAAATAGTGAGTGCTTGACCAGAATTAAGAGTCTGGTGACTCTGGTTGTGGTGCTTTCCCACTGTAGCCCACTGCCCTGCAAGGGACTCTTTTTTCTTATTGTGGGCAGCTCCTACATCATCGGTAGGTCACGTGTACCCTCCTGTCTGCTACCCTGCAGACACTAACTTCACTGTCACGCCAATATTGCCTGGTTTCGGGCCATTGAAGGCTCTGCTTTTCGTCTGTTCTATTCACCAAATGGTGAATGATGAATGGCGAATTCCTGCTCAGAATGGCCAAATAGAGGACAATGGTCTTTGGTCCTTCAAATAAAATGAAATGACATTTGTAAACCACTCAACACAATGCCTGGCTCAAAGTTGGCGTTTAATAAATGCTTGCTTGTTCCCTTCTTCTTTCTCCCTCTACTTCCAGGCACAATTCCCTTGCTACAGCTAGTATGACACTCCAGGCACAGGGGCTAGGGCACTGAACTTGGCATCAGAACAACTCCAGTTTGTATCCTATCTCAGACATTTCCTGGCTGTGTGACCCTGGGCAATCATTTAATCTCTCTCAGCCTCAGTTCCTTCATCTGTAAAGTGGGGAAAACACCCTTATTTCTAGGGGTTGTTCTGAGGATAAAATGAGATGACATGGATAAAATGCTTTGAAAACCTTAAAGCAATATATAAATGCTAGCTATTATTGCCCCAAGGATCCATAAACCTGGACCTCATCCAATACAACCTTTTCATTCATTCAGTCAATAAACATTTATTAAGTAACTACTATATGCCAGGAGTTGTGCTAAGTGCTAGGAATACAAAAGAGGCAAAAGACAGTTCCTGCTCTCAAAGAGCTCACAGTCTAATGAGGGACAACTACACCCCAAAACAAAGTCCGCTTACAACATATGCTCACAAGTCATCCAGCTTCTATACTTTCTCCTGGGACAGAACCATTACACTTTTGGGTAGTTCAAATTATTAGAAAGTTTGCCTTTGCATCCAGCTTAGAATGAGCCAGAGTACAGGCCTGAGGCACTTTCTCCTAATTTCTGAGCCAAAGCAGCTCCTTTCACTCTGAGTTATAAAGGACTGATAGCTTCAAGTATGTGTCCTGGAGAGATCTGCTTTGTTCAGCTGGTAAAAAAAAAAGGCGTTGATTATGGGCTGAAACTCTGATAGTGGAATGTTAGGCATAAATCATTAGCTGGAAGCCTAAAGGCTTGGGAACTTCCAATCCCCAGAATTATATCATTTAAAAGGCAACCAAGTCCACCTGTGTAAATCATCCCTCAGGGATATGCATTGAGAACTACATAAGTCCTACTCACTCCCTGCTCACCCCATTTTAATTAATGAATGGTTTTTTATGGAGGTGGTAGTTATTATATTGGAATATTCCCCCTCCCCTCATCTGTCTTTTAATTGGTAAGGACATTCTCCTTACAAATAGTATCCCCTCTATAATTTCGTAGATGGAACTTTTCTGAGTTGCTGTGGACAAGATAATTCATCCCCCATGGTCAACCTTCTGACTGTAATAAGCTTGTCCAAACTTAGCTAGACTGATCCTTGGATAACAGACACTGTCTGTCACTAGGCTCATGTTCAAAGTCTTTTGGTTTCACAGGACTGGCAAGTGAGAGTTTGAGGTCTGCTGGTATAGGCTTTCGAAGGTCAAGGTCATTTCCTTGTCTGACATTGAACAAGGATTGAAAATGAGGGCTAGTGAAATATAGGATCTTAAAAGTCATCAGCAAAGCACTATGGTAGTTGTTAGAAACAGATTCCAGCTGACCATTCTGTTTAAAGGTAAAAATCATCTTATTAGATGCACAGAACTTAGATGTATGATCCTTTGACTTTGGACCACACCATCAGGGCTATAGTTAGATGGAGGACCTCAATTACTTTTTTTTTAAAGCAATCAGGGTTAAGTGACTTGCTCAAGGTTACATAGCCAGTTATTTCTGGGTGTGGTGCTAAGTATCTGAGCCTGGATTCGATCCCAGGTCATCCTGGGTGCTCTTACTCGCTGTGCTACCTGGCTGCCCCTCTCAATTACTTTTAAAACACTTTTCAGACATATTCTTCAGACAACATCTTATAGTAGAGGGTAGTAGAAAGTCTAGTAGACTCCAGTCAAAAGATCTGGGTTCAGAACTTGGCTCTGCAGTTTTTTGCTTCCTGTGTAACTGTAGATAAATCACTTAATATCTGCATTTTGGTTTCCATGTGGTTTTTCATGGAAATATGGCCACTAAGTGGCTCAGGAAGACTCATCATCCTGAGTTCAAATCTGGCCTCAGACACTTAGTAGCTGTGTGACCCTGGACAAATCACTTCATCCTGCTGTCCTCAATTTCCTCATCTGTAAAATGAGCTGGAGAAGGAAATGGTAAACCACTCCAGTATCTTCACCAAGAAAGCCCCAAATAGAGTCACAAAGAGTTGGACACGATTGAAAAATGACTAAACAGAACAGAAATAATAATGCTAATTCCACATAACTCACAGGCTTACCCTGAGGAATGCATGTATTTTGCACACCTCACAATGCTATAGAACAGAAACTATGATTGTTCATCTACTAAAACTAACAGAGAACACTGTGCTCTTGGCCTGATTACAAAGGTTTCTAGGCTAAATTATATTGAGAGGTGCCCCAGGGCATTGATCCAAATTGGGAGAACGAGGGAGGTTAAAGGTATTGTTTTGCTTCCCTTAGGAAGACATTTATGACCCCTTAAGGGGGAAAACAAAACCCATGCCAGCAAAAAATCTTAAAGCCAATATGTTTCTACAAACTCCCCGTCTTTGATAAACTCTCAAGTGAAACACACAATTTATTTGTATGAGATCTTTAATAAGTTTTGATGAAGTTGACTGACAATCTGGGTCCAGCTATTTAAACTGTCTCTTGCTGAATGCTGCAGTGCCAGGGATTCTAGGGATGCTAGTGACAGCAAGGCTGGAGTAGCAAAGTAAGATAGTGAGGGCAGGGTCAGTCAGTACAGAGATCATTCCACTGTGTTCTTTTCCCAGGCGGCCCAGCCAGTTCAAGGCTGATGGTCAGGGCTGTGAAGAGTTAAGCATAAAGGCAGGCAATGATAGGGCACGCAGGGTCAGTTAACCAGGGGGCTGAGCTGAGCTGGAAGGAGACCTCCTGGGGCACTTATTGAGTTTATCCATCTGATTAGTTATGCATCGGATTCTCATTCACTCTGAATCTCCTTCATGGCAATGAGAAGATAAAACATATTTTTCCCAAAATCTTTGATAAAACGTAGATAAACTATAAGCACAGAATTATCTTATCTATTCATTTAATAATCTTGTAAAAAAAAAAAAGGATATGAAATTAGTCTGGTATGATATGTCCTCTTCTTGATGAAGTCATGCTGCTTCAACCATTTCTTTAATAATCTGTTCTAGCTTTTTCCCAGGAATTGAAGTCAGGTCTACTGGACTATAATTCACAGGCTCTTTTCTTCCCTACCCTTTCCTTTTTTTCAAAAACTGGCAGCTAGTTGATAATGAATATAGCTGATATACTGCTCCTTTAGTCAGGAAAACCTGAGTTCAAAATCCAGCCTTGGACACTTACTAGCTATGTGATACCAGGCAAGTCATTTAACCTTTGTCTTCATTTCCTCATCTGTAAAATGGGGATAATAACAGAACCTATCTTCCAGCGTGGTTGTGAGGAGCAAATGGGATAATCGTTGTAAAACACTGAACACAAAGTCTGGCACATCGTAGGCTCTATATAAATGTTAGCGGTTACTATTTTCCAATCTTGTGGTACCTATCCCATTTTCCATGATCTTTCAGATGTCATTAGTGGTGGTTCAGCAAGTCCACCTGCCTGTTCTTTCAACAACCAAGGATGAAGTTCATTTATTCTAGGCGCCTTAAATTTGTCAAGGTCAGCCATGGTCTCTCTTTCTCTTTTTATTTATCTTGAGTATCAATTCCCAGTCAGTTATTTCTGTTCTGTCATTTCCAATACAAAGGTCATTCTCTTGGAAGAGGAAAACAGAAGCAGAGTAGGAATTGAGTAGTTTTGCCTTCTCTCTTATTGTCACTTGTCATTGTCCTATTTACCTTCCCATCACTTCTTTGATCATCCTCCTTTCTTCAAATGTATCCCAAAACAAAAGAACTTTTTGTTATCCTTAGCTTTCTTTGTAATTCTCAGCTTATTTTAAGATTTAGCATTATTAATTGTTGTTTTTTTTTTAAATAGGACCATGTCATCCTTTTACATTCATCCTCTGTAACCTGACCTTACTTCCACCTTTGACAAATTTCTTAAACTCAAGATGGTTGGTGAGCATCCTGAATTTCCGCTTTAGTCTTTTCAGCTAAATCCATTTTTCATTCTCAACAGAATTGTTTCCTTTGTGACTTAAAAATTTCATTTTTTTTCATCACCCTTTCCTCCCAAATCCGCTCCATCAGGGCTAAAACTTCCTCTGTAGAATTTTAGCACTTGGAATGTTACCTATCAATTTTCTGAATCTTTTGAGATGTGATTTCCTAAATTTTAAGGTGCTTGAATTTCTTCTCCTCTATCATAAACTCTAAGGTGGAGTCCCCACTCCCCCCTCAAGGTTTTCCTTTGATTTCACCCCAGCAACCCTCCCTGCTAGTGAGGATTAAATCTAACTTAGAATTTCCCCTTGTTACATCCTCTTTATCTATTAGAGGATGAAATGATCACTAAAGCAAATAAAGAAATTATATATGCATATTTGTGTCTAATGGTAGCCATTTCTAGGGAAGGGGGGTGGCATGGGGAGAGAAAAAAGGAAAAAAAGTTACATGATACCTATATTATATGTTTAAAATAAATAGCAAGCGGTACATAATAGATTTGTAGTTTCATGTGCAATCATCTTTTCTTTCTGTTCTATGATGTTATATAAATGCTTGTTTTATTTAAGTTCAGAATAAATTAATAAAATTTTAAAAAGAAGTTATTAACTGCTCTGTTTTTAGCACAAATCAAGAACTCTAACAGATGTCTGACCCCCCGTGCTACTATAACAAGTCTCTGTGCCAGGCTGTGATCTGTTTTCCAAATTCATCCATTTCTTTTTTCTCTGTTCAGATGGTCCAATTTAAAATCACTTTGGATTCTTCCTCCAGTGACCTTCACCCAAATACTCTCTCATGCTTCCTTGCTCCTGTTTTTGCATTTCTTCACATGATTATGCCTTTTTAATATGCAGTGCTACCCTTCCCTCTCCCAATTTTATCTGTTTTGTTTCTTTTGAATAAAGCTTACCCATCCCAAGCCAAGATCTAGTTTTGTTCAACTGAGGTTCAATGATATCTATGAAGTTGGATTTGTCTCTTAGCATCAGGGCCTCTAATTTCTTGTTTGTTGCTTAGACTCTGAACATTTTTGTATAGGCCTTTGAGGCCCTGTTTTTCACTTGTAAGTAGAACCTTCATTACATTTTGTCTCTGTATCAGCAAGCACCCCAGCATCCCCAGGGTGGCTGCCAACACAGGTTCTTAGATCTGCTTTGTTAAAGGAAACCAACTCAAAATGGGTTAACAAGCTTACTTTAATCAGTCAAATATGTATCATTTACCTAGTTCAGGGGAAAAGGTCAGCACCCCCAACTTCAGAGTATGCACACAGAATTATCAAGATAGAGAAACAGATCAAGTAGACAGGTTTCCAAACTGTCCAACCATTACATCCATACCAAATCAACATCTAGGTTTTTCAAAGGGGGGGGGGTGAGGAGGGGGCTCTCAACAAGGGCTTCCCAGAGTCTCATCTGATCAAATCACAGAACACTTCTCAAAGTGAGCCCCAAAGCAAAGCCTCACATCAGGGATTATATAGCCTTTTCCTGGGTCAGAGAATGTAACCACCCTCTTGACCCACTGCCCAATCACACAGCATCAAGGTGTGGGCATTCCTGAAAACCAAGCCTCCTGCCACAGGTTCCATGTGACCACATTCAGCCAATTAGAAGGCAGAGTACATTTTCAAATCAAGGAAGGTTCTCAGAGTCTCTAAAGCCTATCAAAGGGCCTAGGGGCAGGGAAGATCTTTAAATTTGCATTTCCATTACAGTCTCCTGTGAACATCTATGCATTTTTCTCCTTTGACGCTACTTTCTATGGTATACATACATAGGCAGTCTTCTCCTGGTTCTATTCCTTCCTCCTCCCCACCTCCAGCCTTTTAGCTTAAAGGCCTTTTGATTAGATATGCAAGACACCTGGCAAATCCAGCCTTAATAGCTTTTAGGTGTACTCCATCTCTTTCCAAGAATCTGTCATCCCTATGGTTTTAAGGCATGGCCCCCAATACAAATCTCCTTCTTAGACACCACCTTCATAGCCAGCTATTCATTTCCCAGATTAATTTTTTGCTTCTGTATCTCTTGTCTTCATTGGACACCAGTGGAAAAAAAAAACCCTACGGTACATTGCTTCTTTCCCAAGGTTTGATAATTGTTGGCAATATTTCTTAGGCTCGTTCTGACAGTGTCATTTGTGTCCATGTGAATTATCAGCAATGGGTGGTTGTCACCTATTTTATAAGTTTTAGGAGATTGTCTGTTAATATTTTGAATAAATGCCCTAGAAAGATAGCATACTTCTCTATTACTGTTATCAGATTGACAAATAGCTACCTCAGTACCCCTGAACAGTGAATCATCAGCTCCTTCCCTTCCTTCTATTTGCTCTGTCCCTTCCTAGATCGGCGCTCTTCTGTGTGCTCTCTCTTGCTCTCTGTCTCTCTCTCTGTCTCTATCTCTCCCTCCCTCTCTCTCTCTCTTCTCTTCTTTTCCCTTCTCTCTCTTCTCTCTGTCTCTTTCTGTCTGTCTGTCTCTCACTCTCTCCACACACACACACACATTTTCCTCCTCCCAGTATCCTGCTCCCTCCATCTGAAACATCAATTATTCTTTTCCTTTCCCATCTTCTCTGTGGAACATCTTGACAAAGGTCAAGTATCTTTTCCCCAACTCAGATCCCCCTCCCTCCCTTTTTTCTCTCCCATCAAAGCCTCCTTTTTCTTTTCTTGACAAATACTTTATTCTTTTTAATAACTTGGAATGTGAAGCAGCATTCTTGAGCCCTCTTTCCCTTCTCCTCTTCCTAAGGAATGACAGCAGGCCCGATTTGGAACATAGGAACACATAGTTGATCCTAAATAAATACTTACTGACTGGCTGCAGAGACACAAACAAGGCTCATTCAGTGCAAGCCATCGTGTTTAATTCCCCCATGCTCCATAATGGCTGACATTTTCAGTTTTTTTTTTTTCTCAAACCACTTGTTCTTAGGGCTAAGGATGTATGACTCAACCCTAAGCCCTTGGTATAAACGTTTGCAGTCAATTATCTCTTAATAATTTAATGATCCCATTAAACTTCCTTTCTTTAATCTCAACAACTCCATAAACCACACACATCTTCCCTTCAGTCTGCCAATTTTACCCACTCACCAATCCAGTAAAACCAATGAATTTTACTCTCTAATTCTTGCCTGCTTTTTTTTTTTATCTTGCCTCCCCTTGCCTTGTCTTGCCAATTACCATGCCTCTAGGCACCAAGGTAGTGCAGTGGATAGGGAGCTGGATTTAGTGTCAGGGTCTGATTACTGCCTTCTACACACTTACTGGCTGTGTTACCCTGGGCAAATCATTTAAATTTCTGTTTGCCTCAGTTTCCTCATTTGTAAAATGGATATGATAATGGCACTTCCCTCATAGGGTTATTGGAATGGAAGGAGATACAACATTTAAAGCACTTTGAAAATCTTAAAGTCCTATATAAATGCTAGTTATTATTTTTCCTTCTCAAGTCTACCTTTTCAGATTCTACACTTTAATCCTTTTGTACGATTGTCCTTGATCTTGTTCCACTTTTGACCAGATAATAGAATATGAACCTAATATCCATGCCTGGAGATTGTTCTTCTGGGCTTTCTTTACAATCAAGGGTCCTGTGACAGCAGCCAGTTTAGGGTAGAGATGATCCACTCCAGAAAAATCAAAAGGAATGAAAGACATCAATATATCTGTATAGATCTCCACATGTCCTACAGGTTCCTGGAGACTTTCCTAGAGAGATTCTTTGGTTTAAACTAAACTTAGAACCCAGGAAGACAGACGTGATTGAACAAACACAGACTTTGGCTCATAGAGAGGTGTCCAGATAGGATTCTGTACCCAATCTGCAATCTGCTTTCTCTAGGTTGACAGAATTCTCATTGGCCAAAGGTAGGAAGTGACCTCCAAGACTTGCCCAACTGCAACTAAAGTTAGAATACCCAGAATCCAAACACAGGAATCCATTCACATATTGTGGCAAAGAAGTCATAATTTTAAGGTTTTGTTGTTTTGTTTTTTAAAGAACTCAATTCAGAAAATGGCTTCACATTCCAATTCACTTGGAAACCAACAATAACAGAAGAAAGCTTGAAAGAATTTCTAGGGTCTTTGAAGTACTGGGGCAAGGAAATGGAAAACTTGGGGAACTGGGGTTTTCACCTCTTCTACTTGAAGGCTGGGATATTAAAAGGGAAAGGAATGTAAGTAAAGTGAAGAGATGACTGTGTAGATGATATTAGAGAAGAAAGGAGGTGGTTTTCTGGACCTTGACCTAGAAATTACTAATAATTAAAGATTTGTGTTTAAGAATGCATTATACTTCATGAGAACTGGAAAAGCACATTTGGTTGGACACTAATCAGTTTACTAGGCTTTCTTAAGCTGAGAAATGAAGATGGGGAGACCTGTGGCATCAAAATCAGGTAACATGGAGGATATCAGTTTGTCACAGAAAGCAGGGGATTGGGAAATGAGCCTAGAAAATCACAGGAGGAGATACTGCAAAGTTCTAGGGAGGCATATTTTGGTCCAGTATAATAAAGAACTTGCTACTAATTAGAGTTGCTCCAAAATAGAATGAACTTTCTCCTGAGGTATATTAGAGGGAGTGACTTCCTCATGTTGTCGGTCCTTCCTTCTCAAAGAGGACCAATGACATGAGGATGATGTCTTGACTTGTGAGTGAACTGGATAAGAGTCATCAGCAAACTCACTAGTCTCATTGTCCCCCTCAGAGTTTGAATCAAAGTCCAGCAGCAAGACAAAGGTCGAGATGACCCGTGATGGCCCAGGATGCCAGTTCCCCATGTAGAAGCTGGCCAGCTACTCATTAGGATATATTGTAAAGGAGATGCCTGCCTCAGATTGGAGTTGGAATAGGCAATTTCCAATGTCCCTTCCGTCTCTGAGATTCTTTAGGTTTGTAAATTACTAATTAATCTTTTTTTTTACTCTATGACTAAGTGGATGCAGCCTTCCCTGGCCTTCTGCTGAAGTTTCTACTATGGGGTTAATGAATAGTGGGTTAGTGGGAGAGTGGCAGATACAAAAGAGAACAGCAGATTGTTAGACCTCTCTCCACTACTATTTGTCAGGTACATAATTTATAATCAAAAGGATTGGGGGCATTGAATGGGATCCAGTAACAACTCTTTTTTTGTTGTTTTGTTTTTGCTTTTTGGAGGGGGGAAGGCAGGGCAATTGGGGTTAAGTGACTTGCCCAAGGTCACACAGCTAGTAAGTGTTGTGTCTGAGGCTGAATTTGAACTCAGGTCCTCCTGACTCCGGGGCCGGTGCTCTATTCACTCCACCACCTAACTGCCCCTCAGTAACAACTCTTTAGAACAATTTGGAGACCTGCTTAGATTCATACAAGGTTTTATCAAGAAAACATGATTTTGTCACTGAGTATTCCCTTTCTACCAATACTGATTCAGACCCCTCTACAGGTCAGTTTTCAATGATTGCTTTCCCATTCCTAACCTACCCCCACACCTTCACCCCTTTTAGGAATCCTAGAGATAAGTCTCTGTGAATCTGTCCAGGCTGGTCTTCAGATGACCTTTGAGAACCCAGGTTCACCATCCATACCATAATGAGGCATTAGAAGACAACTTTAATGGAAGAAGTATAAGTCAAGACAGGAAATTTCTGGGAGAAATTTCTACTGCTGAGGCAATTAGGTGTTGCAGTGCTGGACCTGAAGTCAAGAAGACCCAGATATGAATCTTACCTCAGATACTGCCTAGCTGTGTGATCCTGGGAAAGTCTCAGCCTTTCTCAATTTCTCCATTTTGATGACCTAGACCCCTTTGTTCCCATCCAAGTTTACAATTACACCCCCAAAGAGTCTGAAAGTTGTATTCAATATTATCTCAATTTCCTCAACTGTAAAATGGGGATAATGATAGCATCTATCTCACAGGGTTGTTGTAAGGATTAAATGATTTAACTAAGTGCTTTGTAAATCTTAACATGTTCTATAAATTCTAGCTATAATAATTATTAAAAGTAATGGAAGAAATTAAATTTTTCTTAAAAATGTCATAGAAGAGGGTATCCTGGGCAAGGGATAAAGCAGGAATGAATGGTGCCCCCGAGAGTGCAGAGCTTAGAATCACGAGAAGATATTTTATATTTTAGATCAGCATCTTCCTCTCTTGCCAATACTGCTGCTGTCCAAGGTTCCCACCAATCCTAGAAAAGGGAACATTTTTCCCCCCTCTCACAAGGAGGGCCAAGAAATCCAGGTCATAAATCTCCAAAACAGCCCAGCTGATAGGAAAACTGAATCACCATCCATGTGAAATGGATTGCTCTCCAGGTGCTGCTTTAATTATTGTTAAACCAGGGGCAGAACTTTAAAATATAGGTCAGTGGGTCAGGTTCAAAAAGTGCCTCACTCTTTGATTTTCCAGTCATTTTTGTTCCTGTGATCTTCACCAACCTTTGCTACCCTTTTGAAATCCCATCTGAGACTACTAAGAAAGAGTAGAGTCCCAGATTCAGAATCATAGGATCTTGGGTAAAATTATGCTTTTTGCCTATTTAACCTACTGTATGCCTTGGGGTAAATTGTTTCACCTCTGACCTTAGTTGTTTTATTTTTTTTGTCTTTTTGGAGGAGGGAAGGCAAGTCAATTGGAATTAAGTGACTTGCCCAAGGTCACATAGCTAGTAAGTGTTAAGTGTCTGGGACCAGATTTGAACTCAGGTCTTCCTGACTCCAGGGCTGGTGCTCTATTCACTGCACCACCTAGCTGCCCGTCTTTAGTTTTTCCATCTGTAAAATGGTGAAGAACTATTTATCATATGCAGTTTTTCTATTTAGCTGCTAAAATGCTGTGTTTCTAGGGATACTTCCTTTCTTCCTTTTTCTTTCTTTCTTATATATCCTCTCTATGTGATATATAGCTAAATATAAAATATCTACCTATTCACTTATATATTTAGTATATGTTGTTGTTGTTCAGTTGTGACTCTCTGTGACCCTATTTGGGGTTTTCTTGGCAAAGATACTGCAGTGCTTTGCCATTTCCTTCTCCAGCTCATTTTACAGATGAGGAAACTGAGGCAAACAATTACATGACTTGTCCAGGGTCACATTGCTAGTAAGTGTCTGAGGTCAGATTCAGATTTAAACTCAAAGGTGAGTCTTCCTGATTCTAAGCTTAGTGCTATATCCACCATGCTACCTAGCTGCCCCATATTTCGGGTATCTATCTATCTATCTATCTATCTATCTATCTATCTATCTATCTAT
>NW_027187378.1:33927201-33958733 GCF_028583685.1 Petaurus breviceps papuanus
TATCTATCTATCTATCTATCTATCTATCTATCTATCTATCTATCTATCTATCTATCTACCTATCTATCTATCTATCTACATTTATTTATTTATTTATATTTACTTATACTCAACATGGGCAACTAGGTGGCAAAATGGATACAATGCTGGGCCTGGAGCCATGAAAAATGACTGAACATCATCATCAATGTATGTATATGTTATATAATTTAGCTAATATATACTAATATATATCTAATAGATTATATATCTAATTTATTATTTATATAACACACCATTTATATAAGCATATGCACATATATGTATGTCTGTATAGGCATATAATCTGTCTATAGATAGAGGAAGCCATGTGCTTCCCCTCCCCCCTTATTAGAATATAAACTCACTGTAGGGATTATTTCATTCTTTGTACTTGGGTTCCCATGCCTAGAACAGGACATAGCACATAGCAGGTGCCTAATAAATACTGGTTGATTGATTTTACTTAGACTATTCATTTCCTTTCAGCTGCTTTTGTCCCATGGGTAAAAGTTTTCTCATAATGGTTCTCCTTAACAGCTATCACAGGTCTCTTCATCCTCCAGTCTGAGTTCCATTCCTTCCATTCATCATTAACTAGGTGGTACAGTGGACAGAATCCCAGGGCTGGAGTCAGGAACATTTGAGTTCAAATACAGCCCGGTACTCTTACTAGGTGTGTGACCCTGGACAAGACCTCTGTCTCCATTAACTCAACTGCAAAATGTAGATAATAACAGCACTTACTTCACTGAGTTGAAGGTCAAATGAGATAATGCTTGTAAAGCATATATAAATACTTATTTCCTTCCTCTCTTTCCCCTTCACTTACTCTTCTAACATATTGGATGGAAGCCTAGTAAAAATTCCATCATATAAATATCCGAATTAATATTATTCCTATGATAATATTATAATGACAAATGCCTTAAGAGTATCTACCTACCACAGAAAAGGAATGGGGAAACACCATATATTTCATAGAATCTAAGTACTGAACTAGCCTTCTGAGGACATCTGTTCAATATGTAACTGAATAAGGATTCCTTCTTACCATATCCCTTCCAAGTGATAGTCCAGTTTCTGCTTGAAGACATCCAATGGTGCGTGGGGGGAACAGAACCGAAAACTTCCTAAAGCAGTCAATTCCATCCTATTTTGGAAAGCTCTACTTATTAGGAAGTTCTTTAGGCTTCAACTTACCCTCACCCATTCCTTCTGGTTATTCTTCTGCAACTAGGCAACTCAAATATAACAGCTCACCTGCATGAGAGCCTTTCGAATACTTGTGTACCATAAATCAAATATGGAATGGGCTGCACATCAGAGGCTGGTTGCTTCTCTCTTCCTGGAGGTGTTGAAGCAAAAGCTCTGGATGGCCATGTGTTGGGTATGATGTAGGGAACATTCTTATTTATTAGGTGGACTGGGTGACTTCTAAGGTACCCTTCATCTCTGAGATTCTGTGATTCTACTTCCCTTCTACATTTTCTCTTTTCCAAACCAACCATCTTCAGTTCCTTTTAACCTCTTTTAATCCTTTTTTAACCTCCTTTTAATCCTCTTAACATGCTGATCACCCTCTTCTTCATTCCAGAGCTGAGCCACAGTATAGTAACAGAAGAGAAATAAAGAAATGTCTTTGAATCTCATGTGAAGTGAAATTCATAGGGGATGGCTCCTAGGCAGCAACAGGTTTAAAGCAGGGCATCTCTGGGGACTTTAAGTTAATTTATTCCTCCCTGAGACAAATACTATCTTCTTTGAGGGTTTCTCGGGGACCCAACTTCCTTTCTTTCCTTTCCCCCTCCTATAGCAAAGCCTCAAAGAAGACATCGATTCCTTTTGGTATGTATGTATGTATATGTATATATATATATATATATATATATATATATATATACACCTTTACATATATATGATATATTACACATCATTAAAAAATTAATTATAATTGTTATATATATTATATAATTAACTAATAATATAATATTTATAATATATAATATTTGTAAATTAATTATAATCATGTCATAGATTATATAATTATAATTAATTAATAATATTAAACACAAACCTTCAGAGAAACCAACAGAAAGCAATTTGTGTTTAGTTCACCAAGCACTTTAATCAGCTTGGCTGAATTTTCTAGGTGACCAGACTATTTACCTGAAAGGTAGAAAGAATGATACTTTAAAAACAATCAATCAAAAGATCCACATTGCCACCCCCCACCCACCTCCACCCAAATCATCCCAGAAAAGTGACATGACAGGAAAGTACACAGGTTGAAATACATTGGATTTATTTCTTTCTAAAGTTTGTACATATACATATATCATATACATATTTTAAATCCTTCACTAGTTTGCATGATTTCTATTACATAAAAATCATTTGAATGAAATAAACTTTGTCGTCGTAAAGCGACAAATTATCCGCAACCTAGAAAAACACAGAGGAACAGTTCTAATCATAAACATTTACACAATAGAGAAATGTACTCCATATATCACAGATTCTATACATGTCAGGTAACTCACTGTCTACATACTTTTAAGTTTACTTTAACAACAATGAGCGAGGGCAATATTTATATACAGCTATCTTAATGAAAAATAAAGCAATTGTAAAATGTAAACTTAATTTTCAAAATATTCTTTAAACACTTTCACCATTTCCACACTAATCCTTGTTTGAGTCAAAATAGGACCATCATATGAATGCCTTAATTTACTAGAAAATGGTCTTTCCTGTATCAGGTTGGTGGTGTTGGCAGGCAGGACATGGTGTGGTATCCCTAGTTTAGTTGAGTTTGAGAACGCTTCTGGAGTAGACCGCTGCTTTGCTGTTAATTCCACTCACCATTTGCTGGGGACATATGGCACTGGGGGCTGAGATGAAATTGAAATATTGGGTGGAGAAAATTTTGAAGATGGAGGGGGATTAGCCACTTCTCTCAGCTTAAGAAAAAGATTATTTCTAAAACTTTGCCTTTTCCCACCAGTTCCCTGGAAAAACATGTTACATTGTTCTGCCAGCTATTTTTGAGTCTCATTGAGTGTAGCCCAATTAACACATGGAGAGGTTATTATTTTTTTTCCAAGTTTCATTAAAAGATAATTCTGCCTAAAACCACAGCATAAACTGTATGCTGTTGATAGAGGTTCTCAGCTTGCATCATTGCTGGAACTCTCAATTACTGTTCTAGAAAGAGATTTCTAAAACATGAAGCAGAAAAAGGATGCTTGTTGGACATGGAGGGTGCCATCCTCACTCTGAACCTCTTCTTGGACTGAGCAACGCTGCTGAGCAATAGTGTTTAAAAGGCCTCTCTGGCCCTACCTTCAGAAATGAAATATAAATTGAGTCTTTTTCTATTTCATTTCCAGGATGCACAGAGGCACAAAAAGCTTCTGTCCCCAGTGTCAGAGTTAAATATGATATGTCATTTCATGTGCATAAAAAGTGACTTTGAGATCAATGTCAGAATTTACTGGATTTCACCGACCTCGGTCAGCCACACTGGGGAGTGCCTCTCGCTCTCGCCAGATGGTGCCCAGCTGAATTTGCAAGGTAGAGAGCTTTCAGCTCTGGAAACCCGCATGTGTTGCTCAGTGAAGGAGGTCAGAAACTGTTGAAAAGATGAGGGGCAGCGACCTCCATTGTTGCGGTCTGGAACACACTAAAAACTTCTATAACTCCAGGGGCATTACAAGGGTAAAGAGGAGAAGAACATTTCAAGTTAGGTGGTGGCAGTCTTAATTGAATACTACCCCAAAGTCTTACTCCTCTGGAAGGAAAATATCACCATGAACATTCAGGACCTGGTGGGAAAATTAAAAAGGAAAAGTCATACTTCAAAATTCTCTCCACAAAGTAACATTTCCAGGAATAGAGGCTGGGTGTTTATAGAGTGGTTATTTAGAATTTATATTCTACTCTGCAAAGGAAAGTGTACCTTCCTTAATGTCCTTCCCAACTTCCAATCTCATCGTCATTGACAAAAAAAAAAGTGCATTTTTTTTTTTTCCTATGAATGCCCAACTACTTTTCAATTTGATTGCTACTTTCACAGCTTTGAGATGAAAGAGGGTGTGGATAAACTAACCTTATCTTTTCTGGAGCAGATTCTTCTCTCCCCTCCCTACATATTCACTCAATGCCCCAAGAGGTGCTTGGTCACAAAAGCATCTCCTTCCCAGGAAAGAGGTCTTCCAGAGCGTCTCTTGGCTGCTGTGAGTTACTGGGGAGCTTCATTAATGCATTACCCAAATCTCTAACTCAGTGGTACCATATGAAAGGATCTTTCTGTGTGCACACGCATAGTTATTGATCAGCAAAAAGTGCAAGTCAAAACATAAGAGCTGAAATTACTACTAAACCCTGGGTAAATACTTCTATATTTCAGTTCTTGGACCATTGTTCACCATGTCTTTTGAACACTGTGAATTTCTCAGCCTTATGAAGTCGGGTTTGCATAATTCAGACCATTCACAGTGTGCGCATTAATGTCTATGTGTATGTGTGTACATGTGTATGTCTGTTGAAGGTCCCAAATATGTGTAAACCCTTTTTTCTACACTCTTTAAGTGTGTGGGAAATTGGTACCTCACCTCTCTAAGGCAAACTTAGAATTATTAACTATAATATATAAGCCAAATGAGAAATGCTTCAATTCACCCACACTTTAGTTTGGTCAATTCTTCTTGTTTCTTTAGATTTAAAAATTCCAATTATCCTAACAGTAATTTTAAAACCAACACAGAAAATTAATATTTATACATAGGTCCAGTGGTTACTTGGCTTTTGAAAATTAAAAAACAAAACAAAACTTCATGGCTTTCCCAAAAGTCCTGTCATTTTAAAGGCTTAAGGCATAAAGAGAAACATTTCCACTAACTACTCCTTTTATATCATTTGTGAACCGAATGGATATTTATATAAATCTCTGCAATTCTAAAAATGAAACAGACCCGTGCAGAACTAGAGTTCTGCTAAGTGGTCACAGAGCCAATCCACCTAAATTTTAAAATGAATGAAGCAACATAATAAGTTGCCAAAAAAAAAAAGTTTGAGACTACAGAGTGAACACAAACAACCAAAACAGCTGACATACTGCCTCTGTTCAGAGCTGTGAAATTATTCTGCCCTCCTAGACCCCTACTTTTCAGAAACAGAAGCAAAGAACTTTGGGCAGTGTTTGCAAACAAGCCTGACCCTGCATTCGAACCATATGCACATGCACGCACACATACACCCTCTCAGTCACTGCTTTAAAAACACCCAACATGCTAGTTAATAGTTCTGAGTCTCTGGTTATGTATTTCTACACTATAAGACAGGCGGTAAGCTCAAACAGCTAAGGCAGTGGCTCATCTTTGGGGAGAGGCAGAAAAACAGTGATACTGAAGTACAAAAATATTAGCTATCTAACGGAGTCCATAGCCTGTTGTAAAATGCCTTTGCCTGCAACAAGATTTTCATGGAAAAGTTCTAATTTGTGAGAGTTTTGAATCTAAGAACATGGCACCCTGCCTTGGGAAGGTCCCAACCATGGTGCCATGTGTGCAATACTTTACACTTTGGAGGGTATGCAGCAGCACTAGGCTTATCCACTGTGAAATATATACGAATATGTAAATGACATCGTGTCAGCCTCTCTAGTGTTCCTGAAAATCTCTGTTCTCCTGGACTAATTACAGCAATAAAGAAGGTGTGCTTTAAATAATCACACATTGTAATAAGCCCAATCAAAACTAACTACTTGATCTGATGTCTATTTTTTCATTTTTAATTTCTGTAAATACTCAAGACTAGACTAGACAGGCTGCCTCCTGTTTTTCTTTTCCTTTATTCCCCTGTACTTTTCAAATCACTATGAGCTCTCCTCTTAGAGAATATACATGTATACATATATACATGTGTATATGTATACATACACAAGTATATATGTATACATATACACATGTATATATGTATACATATACATATATATAAAACTAGTTCCATGAAACTATCACACTGTAGCCAGTCATTTTGCCCTAGAGATTTTGAAATTCAGACTAAATTGTAACATAAGATTTTTTTCAATTAAAAACCCTTTAATCAAAATATCATTTGAATTCTAGATTAATAAAAACAATGCTACTATACACTCTTAATGGCTGAGCTATATAACCAATCCTATGAGGTTTTTTAAAGTCACACTGGTTATTGAGAAAATAAAATTTAAAATCTTTCTGATGTTTACATGTACCAGATATTGATATGCAAACCACACAGTGATGCATATGCATACAAGTATATTCATATATACATATATATATATACACACAAACACACATAAAAACAAACACACATATACACATATACTTAGAGATGGCAGACAGCCTTTTTCTGTGGCATGATACATTATCTGTATGAATCCTTATGTTACTGCAGACACACTTAAATTACCATGAATGAACCAGGGAGACTTAAGGAACCCTAGCATAAGTATAGTTACACATATTGTAATACTATCTTACTGTTGCATTCAAGTCTACAATCTGTCATGCAGGTTCAAGTATTTACTGAAATTCTCTCCATGAGGACGAGCTCCCAGCATGCAATGGGCCAGGGTGCTATCCTAAGATGATCATCCAAATAGGTCATGGATACTGTAGGTACAGGAGGACCTAAAAATTCACTAGTCCACCACTCCACTGAAGGTGTAGCCAGAGAGAGAGAGAGAGAGAGAGAGAGACTGATTAAAAAAGGGGGTGTCTGGGAACTGAGAAGGAATCAGAAAGCTGCCCTTTGTTGACTTTTCCTCATTTTTGTAAAACTGCAGTCAGGCCTCCCAGAGTCCCTTCTGGTGATGTGCTGGTGTCTGACCTTTAAAGAAAACTAGAGGGAAGGGAATCACAAACTCTCAGGCAAATAAGCAGTTTGGCCCTACGTAAGGGAAGCAGGGAACTTTGGAGCAAGGTTTATGAGCAAGGGGGCTCGTTTAGCTGTAGAACTGACTTGGGGTGATTTTCTGCTCAAGTGACTTGGAATCACATTCAGGGAAAGAAGGAACTATTTAAGTCCAATATAGCACCACTAGATACAAACTTTATTTGTGATTACTTGTAAGGAATCTCTCCTGTGCTCTCCTTTATAGTGTGGGTTTTAGAGGTTGAGAAATATTCCTGGAATCTGATGGCTAAATTGACTCAGTGACCAAGTTAAAAGAAAAGTGGTATGAACTTTGCCAAGGTCCCAGGCAATAGGCCTAAGTCAGGCCCACAGCAGTTTCAAAGTGGAAACAAAGCTACAGTTCTTTGTGCCCTATTCTTGGCCGTCCAGTGAAATGAGGATTTCAGTGGGGAATTAAAAAAGGGAGAAAAAAAAAAAGATTGCTAAGGGAATTAAAAAATAAAAACAACCAAAACAAATGAATAAATAGAAACCCTACTCTTGGCAATAAAGTATTTTTTTTCAAGGTACATCCTTGAACCTCTCAACTAAACCAAAAAATACAAGTCAGAGGTGGCAGAGCTGGTTGCTCAGAGGTGAGTAATGTGTGAATTATTCACTGGCACCATCCATTGAGTCTCTGCTTCCAGAACAAATCCTGAGCATCATTTCTTCTGAGATAAATTAGAGGGGCCCCTTTCTCACTGAGCTCTTAATTCTGCCTAGCACCTCCTCCCACCTCCTGAACAAGGAGGCACATTGCACTGACATTGGTCCAATCAAGTGAAGCCCTAGCTAAGGGGGTCAGCTCTGTCCACTCAGGGGAGGCCACATTCTCCATTTACAATTGTTTCCCTCAGGTCATTCTTTAGCCTCCTGGATTGTCCAAAGATTAGAAAGCCCAGAGATTGTGAAAATTAGAAAGAACTGAGGACAGTGGTACTGACCACAGAGTGGGTCAATCAGTTTTATCTATGCTGTATAGTACCAGAACCCCCGACTATCCACTGACCGACTGTCACCACTTTCAGAGCCTGAGAAGCCCAGGGCTCCTTTTGAGATGGCACCAGCCCATTGGATAAGTACTCCTAAAGGCAAAAGAAAATATGAAAATATATCCTGCATTATTTTGTCACTCCAGGAGTACCCAATCTGTTGGCATTAAGATACAAGGAAATAGACAGAAATACTGGGTGGCTAGCTAAGTTAGAAACTTCTAAGATGAGGTTGTTTTCTTAAACACAAAATTCCAAGCAAATATATGAGCTGGGATCAAAACACCCCAACTTCCAATAAAACATTCCTATAGAACTCTGCATGTTAGGCAGCAACCCAAACTCTGAAGAAACTTGTGGTATTTTTATATGTGAAACATTCGTAACATTGGTCAAATTCAGCAACAAGACTACTAAAACAGTGAGAGACTAGTATCAAGACTTTCCTCTAATTTAAACCACGATGGATTGGTTTTAAGTCAAGGGTATCTTGACTTAAAAAGAGGTCTGCCACAGGTCAGAGGAACTCCAGCCCATCTGGATGCCTTCAGTTCACAGAAGGTGAGGTAGGGGGTTGAGAAGCCGGGAGAGGTTTGTGAAGTACCTCATTGAAAAAGGAAAAAGAAGGAAAAAGAGTTCTTCTGTACCTTGAAGTCAGCAGCAGGAAGAAAGGAAGTCTGAATAGAACCTTGTTTCATCTTCTTTGACCAGATGCCAAAGGAAAGAGACTTCCATGAGTGAGAACCACTGCCTTAGCTCCTCAGAGGGTCTGAGCTAGTCCCACTGTAACTCTGTGAGGGCTGCTTCCTATAGAATCCTATGTGACTTGTATTAACCAGGTGTTAGAAGGGGAAGGAGGAAAGGAGCTCCTAGTCCAACAACTAATGATGGACTGGCATCGTACAGGGGTGAGTGGTGACCCTGGGTCACAACAGCAATTTTTTGTATTTATTATTTTAAAAATAAATCTATATAAACATAGTACACAGCAGCTTAAAATAGAAAAGTATAACTTTCTAATCCAGATGAATAACTCTTCAGCATAACCAGAAGTAAAAAAAAGCTTCCATGAAGAAGGCAATGGGAATAATGCCTTATTCATGCTGAGGCTAGCCAAATATTTCTAGGATTAGTCTAAATACCAGTAATACTGTAGGAAAGGTACCATTTAATGTGTATCATATGTTCTAAGCAAAACACACAATATACAAAGACATACAACATTGAATGCATACATACATTGGAGCAACAGGCAGAGTGTTTTATGAGTTCAGTTACTCAGACCAACATGTAGCACTGTCCAGGTACCTCTAGGATAAAGACGTAGGCATACAATAGGCTGGAAATTCAAATGGAAAAAGAGTGTTTGTCCAGAGGGGCGGAGGTGGGGAAGATGTTCCTATCTCATGGAGGCCTGCAGATTCTGAGAGCAGTTACAAAAAGCAAAACACTCTAGGCCACCCATTATAAAATCCAACCTTGTTTTTGCTCAGTGTATGGAGCTTTCAGAAAAAATGTGGTCCATTTAACGGGATGGTCAGTTACAGGGCTTTTGTCAAAAGCCTGACCTGTTATCATGTGAGGAGCTATAACCTCAGAAAGATGAAATTCTCCCCTCTCCCGTGCCCCTCCCCCCTGGAATCAAATAAACATTCTGTTTGTTTTCATATATGACAAAGTTACATTTTAATAAATAACCCACTATGATTAAAGATTTGTAAAGTCCTGTCAATTCCATCTTCAAAAGAGATTGTTTTGGTTTTTAAAGCTAATTTTTTCTCATTTCTTAGAATGCTGCCACCCTTGCATAGCATTTAATTCTTTGGTCAAAGTATATAAGATTCAAGGTGACTAATTTCATAGTGATTTCATTTGTTGTGACTATACGGCTCAAGTAGGGGTGGGGAAAGATTCCTCCTTGATGGTGGCCAAAGTCTCCCTCTTATTCCCTCTCTCTGTAAGTCTCCCTTTTTTGTGCATATCTTACCCTGAATGCCAAAGGGAACGCCATATGAAAATTCAGGAGGCCAAAAGATGTCTCACTAACTGTATGAGAAGACCTCCATGAGTGCTCTAGAAGGTGAGAGTTTCCTTTGCTGACACCCCAAGTACAGGGAAAGGGGTGTTGGGGCTACAGTAGTAGTGAACTAAGTGGCCTGGTCATCCATTTCCTATCAAAGGAACCAAAATAATGAACTGAACAAAGAGTGGTTGCCCATATGCAACCACCAGATTTCCAGCAGCTACTGACCTATATTTCACTATATATATATGTATATATTTTTTTCAGGTTATTAAAACCAGGGTACCATTCCAGACCCCTTGAGAGCTGTCTATTTTGTAAAGTTGTTTTCCTTGTTTTGTTAATTTCTCTGTGTAAACCTAAGAAAATAAAGAGTAATTTGCAACAATACTTTGTTGGACATGGGGGCAAGGAAGACCTCCCTCCTGCCTCCATGTTCACACAGCCAAGAAATAACCAAATATCTACATACCCTAAGAAAGAACCCAATGCTAGTATGAAAGGCTATAACCAGACAGTGCAGAATCCCAAGTTCCTTCTCAGACACAGCAGGAGTCACATTCCAGTCCCCCAGAGATGAAAACTGGAACTATGAACATAGTTCCCCAATGGCTGATATGCCTGCCTTTCTTGGGCAAACAAGATTAACTTGGAATGACTCTTCCCTTTATCTTCACTGAGCAAAATGACTTCACTCTGCTTTCCTCCACTTCTCAATGGAACTGGCATTTCAGGTAAGCTAACATGAGTTGTCTAGGACTAGCAATCCCTACAGTTTTCTCATTCTGCTCCCCTGCTCCTGGCAAGGTTCAGAACTTGGTAAGTGCTAAAATGCGCTCAAGGCTGCATCACGTTGGGAAATCCTCATTCCCAGTGTCAGAGCCCTTCCCCTAACTTCTGTGACTGTGCGAGGTTTCATTTACAAAGACTTCTACTAACTCCAGACTTAGATGAACTCCAGCTAAGCTACAAGGCTCATCCAGTTAAGTCTTTTACAATGGATTACTTTTTTTTTTCTTAAAAGCTTAACAGCTGACTTGAGGAATACATAAAACAAGAAAGCAGTGTGCAAACAGGAGAAAACCCAAGGGGAAGGATTGCATCGTTCATTGGAAAACAGCGTTTCCCTTCCCCTCGCAAAACAAGGTGCATCAGTTAGTTGTCCAATTGCAAATTCTCAAAGCAAAGGAAATAGGGAACAAAAGCAACCCTTGGCAATATGTACAGAAAACAACAACAACAAAAATTGGCTATAGAAAAAGGGTTACTAATGCACCATTTAGTCACAGAATCATTTGTTGGTATTGTTTTTATGAACCACGGATTATCAGAAAGATCTTGAAAAACAATATTTTTGCTGCATGACCAATGCTCCCCGTCCTCCAGTGGATTCTAAGTGACCTTCTGCTTAACGCTGGGGGTTTCTGGCCTGTAGTCCTTCCTTTCAGAGACGTTGCGCTTGACCTTGGCGCTGACTGGAGAGGCCTCCTGGTTCAAGGACGGGCTCGAATGGGATTTCTTCAGTCCCATCCCGTCACTATCACTGCCGCCCAATAGCTTCCTGCCTCCTTCTTTCAGAAGGTTGACGTACATTTCATAGCGAGATTTCTGAGGGCGGGAAAAAAAAAGACGGAAAATCCACAGGAAAAAAACCATTAATATATTACACATAAACCCATATAGTTATAATCAACGGTATTTTAATGAGATCAAGTCTGAATGACCAATGAAGGCTTAACTCCATCAAACTGGAGGTAACTGCCTGTATGTCGTTGGTACCAGAAAGGTCATAGCTACATGATTACACACCTAGATATGTAGCTATTGCTTTTCCGGTAGTGACTAACCAGGCTTCAGCTTTCTCACAAGCAAAACATGAGAGCTGAACTCAGTGACCTCTGAAGGTCTCTGGTTTCTTCCAATGCTTAAAGTTCTTTGATGCTGATTCATGTATCCATACATTCAACAAGCGATTAATATGTGCTCACTTAATTTGTAAAAACACCTTTCATTGTAAGGAAACTCATCATTACAACAACTGCTCATTAAATATAAGAGTATAAAAACAATAGTTCTTAAGTAAACTTCTCTTCTTACAAGGAAATTCTCATTACAAGTAAATTCCTTGTAAATGTAATATCTCTATAGAACCCTGAACTCCATATCTAATTAACTTTCAGGCTTGAGTCAAATCAAGTCAACAAGCATTTATCAAGCTCTTACTATGTGCCAGGCACCTACTAAGCGCCGGGGATAAAAAGCGAGGCAAAAACAGTCCCTGACCTCAAAGAGCTTACAGTCTAATGGGACAGACAACATGCAAACAATTATGAACAAGAGAGATGTAGACAGGATAAAAGAGAGATAATTTCAAGGCAAAGGCAGTAGCTGAAGGAGGACCAGGAATGCCTCTTATAGAAGACAGGATATTAGCTGAGGTTTGAAGGAAACCAGGAAAGCCAGGAAGTAGAGACAAGGAGAAAGGAAGTTCTAGACATGGGGGACAGCCAGACAATGAAAACACATGGAGTTGGGAGATGGGAGTGTCTTGGGTGAAGAATAACAGGGGCCAGTGTCATTGAATCAGAGCATGTGGAGGGGAATAAGATGTAAAAAGACTGGAAAGGGAGGGAAAGAGGTTGTGAAAAGCCAAACAGAAAATTTCTTATTTGATCTGGGAGATAACAGGGAGCCAGTGAAGTTTATTGAATAGGGGGGAAGGGATCATGCCTGTATTTTTGGAAAAATCTTCTGATTGCTGAGTGGAGAGTGGACTACAGTTGGGAGAGAATTGAGGCAGGGAACCCACTTTGCAGGCTATTAGAACAGACTAAGCATGAAGATAGATAAAAGCCCGCTCCAGTGTGGTAGCAATGTCAGAGGAGAGAAGGGGGTATATATAAGTGACGTTATAAAGGCAGAACTCCAGGGCTTGACAAAAAGTGGATATGGAGCATGAAATAGAGTGAGAAGTTGAAGATGGGGGACTGTAAGCCTAATCTGTGTGACAAGAAGAATGGAAGTACAACTTAGGAAGAGGGGGAAGATTTGGGAGAAAAATGAATGAGTAAAGTTTTGGACATGTGAAGGTCAGGAGAGTGGTTAGGGCTGGATAAATAAATCAGATAACCATAGAGAGATAATAATTGAATTATTATTCAATTAGCTCCATGGGAGCTAATGAGATCACTGAGGGAAGATTATAGAGGGAGAAGAGAAGGCCTAGGACAAAGACCTCAGGGACTAAGAAAAGTGTAATTACCATTAGATTTGGCAATTAAGAAATCATTGGTAATGATGATGGTGATAGCTAACAATTTATATAGCACTTACTATGGGCCAGACACTGTGCTAAGCACTTTACAATAATTATCTTATTTGATTATCACACCAACCCTGGGACGTAGATGTTATTATTATCCCTATTTTACAGATGAAGAAACTGAGGGAAAGAATGGTTAAGTGACTTGCTCAAGGTCACACAGCTAGTAAGTGCCTGAGGTCACATTTGAACTGGTCTTTCTGACTCCAGGCCTAATACTCTATCCACTGCGCCACCTAGTTGCAATTCAAGAGCAGGGAAAATCAATATTTGGAGTATTATATCATAAACTCACTATCAAATAGAAAAAGGCACAAGAACAAAAAATATTCAATGAGCAGAACTTAAGAGATATTCATATGAGGAAAATGGTGGGTAATAGCAGAGGGAAAATCGCTGAGTTCACAAAATATTGGAAAAGTACTAGTTCTATGAATCACTATGATACAGGCCTAATCAATATTTTAAGTCATCACTCACTATAAGTTTGTAATTCTTATCTCTTCAGATTTATTCTATCCCCCACCTCTTTGATATGAGAATATAGATTCAATTTTTCTAATAGGAATCAAAAGGAAAAGAGGATTTGCTTTACCAAAATTCCCTTCACAGACTACTTTGCTAGCACATACCCTGTAAGAAATGAGGGGCTTATATTTTGTTTGTTTCTGTCTCCAGAAAGCGGACTAAATAATCTTAATGTCTGAGCAGTAGTTTTTACAAAAGGCATGTTATTTCCGATAGCTGGGGCAGCGGTACCATGAGGCAACTCCAACCAAAATTTTGGAAATGGTTTAAAATGAAAAACAGAAGAAAGGGGGACAGGGTTCATTCTTGCTACAAGACTCTGAAGAAACTGGTGAGACCAGGAAAGAGGGTAAAAAAAAATCCATCTTTGAAATACATGAAGGAAAAACAAACAAACAAAAAACCTTTTTTCATCTTACTCTACACACCTTCAGCTCCAAAGTTTCAGAGGCAAATACATCACATTACTGTGATCAATAAACAAAACTGTCAATCAATAAACAAAAGGCACAAAACACTTATGGGTGAGGGTGGGGTAGGAGAGGGAACAGAGGAAAGCCTCCAGCTACCTGTTTAAAAGAAAAAAGGGTGAAAATGAGGACCAGGAACAGAAAGGGCTTAGTTCATCACAAAATGTACCAACAAAAGAAAATCTACTTGGCTTTGTGGTATTCATCTACAAGCCTTAAATGAAGGTCCTATATATGCTCTGCTGGTTATAAAGAAGGCTTGTGATAAACACAGGCAGTCAGATCCTGCCACGTGTCATTAGACTGAAACCCACATTACCTCTTCCACACATTCAAGCTGGAGAAAATAACAATCCCTTTTTTAATGTTGGCAGACCCAGAAGTATAGATACAGGATTCAGGCCATCCTTTCTCAGGGGCTGCAGACTCATTTAAATCTATAAGGCTCACACACGATGACTTCTTTGATTCCAGGAGAGCTGCTAGAAAATTGGCCCCTATAATAAAGCACTTCAACAAAGAAACTGGGAAGGAACAGGGCAGAGCTGAGTTCTCTTTTCATTTTGTTTTCCATTTACTTCATTTGAGGATTGGTAGGTAAAGTAGAAACGTTCTTTTCTGACCTACTCAAGAGAGGTTTTGAATGGATCCTTTCTCCCTCATCAGATCAGTAGGAGAGTTTAAGAGCCAAAGTTATCTTTGATTTATATTGTATATATCTGATTTATACATAAATCATTTGAATGTTGTCTTCCTCATCAGACTGTGAGTTTCTTGAGGGCAGGGGCTGTCTTTTAGCTTTCTTTGTTTCCTAAGAGAAAAAGAGCCTGGTACAAAACAGGGGCTTACTAAATGTCTGACTGAAATGGTAAATAAGTCAAGGGAGAAGAAGGTTGTGTATTTGTAAAATATCTTTCAAGAGTTGACGCACCCTACCTTGCATGTTTTAGCAGATCTACAAACACTGTTTAATGTCCTAAATTAACCTGAGAGTTGGGGTGATATTCAACATTCAATGGGAATGGTGGAAAAAACACAGTAAGTTTAAGTGACTTCCCAAGATCCACAGGTAGGAAGTGTCAACTAAAACATCAAATAAAGTTCAATAGTGGTATGACTACACCTTCTATTTGTGGCCACAGCTTTTATGATTCAATAATAAAATTAGTGAACCATGAAGAACAGTGGCTTTATGTTTTTCCCATCCATTTTTCCATTTGCCCTCCAAAATAACTCTGGAAAGTAGGTGTGGCAGTCATTAGCAGATCTTCTGGACTGTGTCTAGATAATCCTTTCATTTTACAATGTAGGAACCTGAGGCACAGAGGAAATAATTTAGAATGTCAAAAAGGAGGTGAAGGAAAAAAGCATTTATTAAATGTCTACAGTATGCTAGGCATTGTGTTAAAGACCTTACAAATATTATCTCATTTGATTTTCACAACAGCCCTAGGAAGTAGGTGCTATTATTCTTTCCATTTTTACAATTGAGGAAACTGAGGCAGGCAATGTCTGAGGCTGCATTTGAATTTAAGTCTTTCTAACTCCTAGGCCAGCGCTCTACCCACTGTGTCTCCAGAAACAGAAAAATTCTAGGCATAAGCCGGGCTTTACTGGGGAACTTCTCACTCATTGCTGATGCATGATGACCCCTCTTTTGTTTGAAGAATTCATTACCGTCTGTAGCTGAAGCTCACATGCAGTAGGTGGGGTTGGGATTATCTCTTATATTGCTTTTATTGTTGTTAGCCATAAAGATGTGCAGCATCTGGGGTGCAGTGGACTAAATTAGGAATCACAGTACTTGAATTCATATACAAGTTAGTTAACTTCTCTGAGTCTCAATTTCCTTATTAAAAACAAAAATGAGGTGGGGGGGAGGTGCGTCTAGGTGGTGCAGTGAATAGAGCACTGGTCCTAGAGTCAAGTGGAACCTGAGTTCAAATTCAACCTCAGACACTTAGCACAAAACTAGCCATGTGATCTTGGGCAAGTCACTTAACCCCAATTGCACTGCCTTCCCCCCTCCAAAAAAAAATGAGGAGCCTCTAGGTCTATGATCCTCAAATCAGGTTAATTTTGGAACACTCACTGCTTTATATTAAATACAGAGATGTACTATGTTGTCAGTATAATACATGTGTGTGTTTATGTGTGTAAAAACATCCAGAAATCTAACACTCCTTTTGTTATGTGTTGGATTCCTCAGAGTATCCCAATTCTACTACCAGACATTTCTTCCTCATTCACCCTACTCTAATACCTTCTAAAAGTTATTAAGAGTTTATCTTTATGGTCCCCCCCTTTCAAAAAAGACCTTTCTATTTTTTTTTTTGCTTTTTTTGGGGGGAGGGCAGGGCAATTGGGGTTAAGTGACTTGCCCAAGGTCACATGGCTAGTAAGTGGTAAGTGTCTGAGGCCCTATCTGAACTCAGGTCCTCCTGACTACAGGGCCAGTGCTCTATTCACTGCGCCACCTAGCTGCCCCTGAAAAAGACCCTTTTGGCTAAAATAACAAAGGGGAAATAACTGAAGTCTATGAAGGCTCAAAGCTTATTGACAGGGCCAGCATGGATCTGTTTACCAAATGACCAGAATTAGGGCCACCCTTTGAATGTGGAAGGAGGGAGGCTTACCACAAATAAAAGGTGGGGCCACTTTATTTAGTAGCAACTGTGCTTCTGGGGCCTGTTATTCTAACAGTTGATAGAGGCCAAAAAGATAAAGAGGTCCAAGGGTTTGATCTTACTTCTCTTACAATAAATCAACCAAGTACATGTTTTTCTTTTTAAATTTTTGGAAGGGGGAAATTAGGGCAATTGGGGTTAAGTGACTTGCCCAAGGTCACATGGCTAGGTTTTTTTATGGTAAGTGTCCGAGGTCACATTTGAACTCAGGCCCTCCTGACTCCAGGGCCAGTGCTCTATTCACTATACCACCTAGCTGCCCCCAAGCACACTCTTAAAAAGGATGGGGGAAGGATTGCTAAAGACTATTAATTCCAAAATGTATCTTCTTTGGGAAATCAGACAAAGATACATCACAGTGGGGAATCTGTAACATGAGCAGTATAGGCAACACAGCTGTCAATTATGAGGCACATGAGGAATGCACACAATGCTCAGTCTCTTGGCCACCTTCTGAAAGGGTCAGCTAACTAACCAAGGCCATAGATGGGAAACATGCAGATACCCCAGACTACTGTAAGCATGCTTCTCTGTTCACGTGCCACACAGCTGCTTCCTTCCTTCTCTCTCTCTCTCAGCACATAACTGTCTGGTAAAATAAAAATATATTCATGTATGTCATACACTAGCTAGCATGGTCTCATCCTTAAATACCAGGGCTGAATGCTGCTTCAGCATGGGTAGGAACATCAGCACACTCACTTTCTAAAGCAGCCCCACTCCTGTTCTCCCATCTCAGTTGACCAGCTACACTGCCTTCCTCCCTCTGCAAACACTTAGAAAAATTCATGAACAATAGTAGATCATATCTCGGCACTTCTTAGGTATAAAGGCCACTAGCTGCGAGATAGCTATGTTCTTCTAGTAGAATCCAAGCTCATGGAGAACAGGGATTATTTTGCTTTTGTATTTGTATCCTAACCACCTAGAACAGTGTGCCAGAGTTTAACATATGCTTGTTGACTGATGGATACAGAAAGGAACCCAGCTAAATACACAGACTATAAATAAACTGCAGTGACAAACTTCTTTTGGTAACATCATTTGTCTACTTTTCCTCTCTTCAGGTAGAGACCAAGATTATTCTATAAAATGTTCTTGAGGATCCATTCATATCTTAAAATAAAATATATTTTCTGAGCATATGGGGTTTTGTTTCTGTTGTTGTTTTGGACCTGTGATTTTATTGGCATAAAGATTTTCCAGTGAGGAAACTCCCTCTCCCAATACAGGTTGGCAAATGTTCTAAGAGTTTTAGGGGCATGGAGAGATTCAATGAATTGGAGGAGAGAAATTTGAAACCTGGTATCCCTAACTCCATGCTAACAATCTGTTCACTATACCACCCTGACCCTCAAGCACTTCACGTGTAGTAAGAAAAAATGAGAGTTTTTACTTCTAACTAAACTTAAAAATAACATAAGCTTGGGATTTTTCCATGTCGGTTCTTATGACGTATCATCTTAGTTTCTTTCTGATACAGAGAATGGTTTTCTAATGTGACCTTTCAGTAAAAAGGGTAGATTTCAAGGTAATGTTCAGAAGTGGTTATGGATCTTACATGGCATTGCTGTCAGTTCCCTATAATATGTCTTTCTAAGGTGCAACTGGAAAATTAAAATCCCTACTGAAATGTGATTACAGCAGGCTGATGTCTCCCTTTAGATAACTAACTCCTTGTATTCTGTGCCTAGAGTTTAAACTCCATAAGATGGAGACCATTATTTTTGTGAACTTCGAAACAGAATGAAATCTGCATTTGGCACTATACAAATAATAAACCATCACAATGATAAGACACAGTTATAACCCTTTTGTCTGAGAATAATATCCAAAGACAGATGGCTGACAGGGTTGGAAAAAAAAAAGTCTATATAATTAATTAATAGAACTGTACACTTAAGACAAAGCACCAAATAAGAACAAGAACAGAAACAGAGAGAATACCACTAACTTCCTCTCCAACATCTGTTAATAAAGTGATTAAAGTCTGCTTCTTGAGCGGCATAGAAATCTCTCATTTCTATGGGGCATTTAATGCTTAGAATGCTGGATTTGACATTAGAAAGACCTGGGTCTGAATAATGGCTCCAATAAAGCTATTACATGGATCAAGGGCAAATCATTCAGCTTCTCTGAGACTGTTTCCTCATTTGAAAAAATGAGGATAATCATACCTGAAGAACCTATTCCACTGCATTTTTTTGGAGGCTTAAATATGGTGCTCTGTAAACCTTAAAGCACTCTAGAAATGGGAGTTATTATTGTTGTTATTATTCATATACTCCTTAAAAGAAAAATCAACTTCATTTCTTCATGGTCAGGGAATTCTTGGATGTGAAGGGACCCTAAAAAGTCATTCCTTTTATTTTTATTTTTTTGCCTTTTTTTTTTTTTGAGGTTACACAGTGACTTGCCCAAAGTCACACAGCTAGTAAGTGTATCAAGTGTCTCAGTCCAAATTTGAACTCAGGTCCTCCTGACTCCAGGGCCAGTGCCACCTATCCTCCCCAGGTCATCCCTTTTATATGGTATTCCACCCACCCATAACAGAGAGCCTAGTGCTCCCAGAATTGAAAAATAAGCACACAAGGCAGATAGATATACTTGGATGGATGTGGGTTAGCCAAATAAAGTCAAGAGTCATGATGTTATCCATGCTATAAAGAGCGGAAAAAAGAAGACACACTGTTCGTTGTTCATACCTCCCAGGTACACATTTTTTGTTAATAAGGGTCTAGGAGACTATGAGGGCTAGATCTATATGGTATTTACTTTTGTCACTCGACTTTCTATTCTTGAACTTTTCCTAGTCTTTGTAAAAGCAAATGTAAAGAGGGCAAATTTGCATCTTTAATTCCTTTCCTTAGGCATTCTCTAACATATTTACTATAAAAAAAATTCATGAAAAGAAAAATCTTGGAGGTCTTGCCATACCATTGAAATATATTCCTTTCTCCTGTCTACCACCCATACACTGCTTTATTTGATTAGAATATTCTCTCTCTACCTAAACAGCAAGCTGTATGCTTTAAATTCTCTCCCAAGGTGAGTGACATTTCCCTGATACTTTCACATACCTCTACAGGTATCCCAAAGGTAACCAATGACAAAAGTGACTAATGATTCAATTGCTTCAAGGTTTCTCCTTCCACTGACATAGACTTCTTCCTAGAGATTTAAGAGTATCCTTTCCCAACTTGTGCTTTGGTAAAACAGATTCTGGATAAATATTTTATAAACCAATGGGGAAAGGCAGTTATCTCCTCAAATATGCAGCACAAACATCCACTCTTTACACCAGGGAGGAATCAAGACTAAGATGTGCTGTCAAGTTAAGATTACCAAGTGGCAGGTTGTGTTACATCTCATTTGAGTCTTCATTTTAGACAATATTAGATCAGATGGTTACAAGGGTTAGAAAGCAAAGAAGAAAAATGATGAGGAAATGTCTGTTGTTATTTTTTGAAAGCAAGTTTAATGACATCCACAAATAAATGTGAGTGCATTTGATGGAACAAATACCGTCTCCCGAACCTTACACCTTTTTAAAATCCCAAGTGAGGTAAAGCAATCCTTTGACCTTTGTTACAGGAAAACGAAAGCAGTATGCCAAATGACAATGAAAACTCTTCTGGCAATTTTGACTTTTTATTTCCTCCTTCTCCCATTTGCCTTCAGTCTCTATTCTAATATAAATCCAATCTAGAATAAATATCTAGAATTTTCCTCCCTTTCAAAACAAGTATATTAAAAAGCCATCTGACAACAAAAGGAGAATAAAGCTAGTGGTTCCTACTTATATACTTTGATGGACTGCTTACGTATTTCTGGGGCTTTGTGTAGGGAAGAAAAAGGAAGGCAGACTTTTAAAACCCTTGGCCATACAAGTTACAAAGGCAGATCATCTTTACTTGGTGTTTTGGGGGACAATGCAGAAATTAAGAGTTGGGTAGTACTTATCTTTCCCCCACCCAAATTTAAGAAAAGCATTAAGATTTACCAAAGGTAAAGCTGTCTACAAGTCAGATCTCTTGAGTTTTTTTTTTTTAATTTCCTTTCCCACTCACAAAATAAGAGTAGCTCATTGAATAAGCTGCACATTTAATTCTGAGTTAATGTTTGTGGCTCTCTAGCAAGTCCCGGGGAAGAAATCCTCTTCTCCCCTCCCAGTCTCAGTAGAGTTGTATCAGCAACATTTTTAATACTAGTTCATGGCTGGTGTCCTTACCAAAATGGCTACCTGAAAAGTCAGGGTGTTTTATTCCCACTTCCCCTATCAAATCTGGATGAAGATGACCATGGGATGAGAAAAAGAAATCAAAGAAATAGAAGCAGGTGGCTCAATACCCTTATAAATAGTAGAGAGTTGGGGAAGAATAGGAGAGACAGAAGATGTGATTGTCCTGCTGCAGCAAGAAAGATGATTCTAGGCTAAGAGTAGACAATGGTAAGGGATAGTGTTTAAAGAGAAATTGAACTGTGTGGTCAACTATAATACATAACTGATCTAAGGTTATGCTAAACTTAAAAAAAATCAGTGACAACTGGCCCTGGAGTTAGGAGGACCTGAGTTTAAATCCCTCAGACACTGTTACTTTGTGTAACCCTGGGCAAGTCACTTAACCCTTCCATAATTGCCTCCATCAAAAAAAAAATCCATGAGCCCACATTAATCAGTTAAGAGAAAAGAAAAGAGAAAAGAAGAGAGGGGAGGGGAGGGGAGGGAAGGGAAGGGAAAGCAAAGCTTGGTAAAACAGCAGGTTCGTGACAATCTAGGGAAGACAGAATATCATGGCAACAGTGCTAAACACAGAGGAAATCAAGATGAATAACACTGAGAAAAGACTACCAGACCTGGCCATTTATAACAGAACAGTGGTAATCAGAGAAAGCATTTTCAGTTGTGTGATGAGGATGGGAGTTTCTCTCATCAACATGTTACTAAAGCCTTTCCCTCAGAGCTATTTTTGTTTGCTCATGATATAAGTGTGAATTATTATTACAAGGAAGGAATACAAGTGTGATTTAAGAAGATAAGACTGGGGAGAGCAACTAGAACTAAACAAATACATACAGAAGAAATCAGGGCTGGAGGTGAAAATTGTTAATAGACATTCAGATGTTCAAGATATCCTAACAAGGCACAGATTCCCAAACAATTTCAATTACTCCCCCAAACAAGTAACGTAGAATAAAATCTTTATGAGAACAGTTTATACATGTCTCAATAATCTCTTTTATAAAAATATGGCAAGAGAACAGACATTTTTGCAGATGATTTTCTATAGCAGACCAAATCTTAGGCATCCAATTTTCCGAGAGGCGTTTGTTGATTAAAAAGTGATTTGACCCTAGTTGTGCAATGTGCATCTTTAAAGCCTTTCTTTCAATGAGGAGTTGTCAATGTGGATGTTAAGATCATCCAAAGTTCCCTAACTGATGCAGCCATTGTTTTGTTCAACAATTCTTTAATTATCAAGATTGAGAAACTCACAAAAGGTGTTTCCCACTGTTTTGAAGTAGGTAGTGAGGTAGACAGGACCACTGGATCATCAATTCAGAGCTTGAAGGTGCTTCAGAGACCATCTAATTCAACCTTCTCATTTATCATATGAGGATACTGAGGGAGGTAAAGTGTATGACTTGCCCAAGGTCACAGAGGTAGTATCAGGGGTGAGAGTTCAACCCAGATTCTCTTACTCTAGAGCAAGGATTCTTAACTTTAGGGTCTCTGAATTTTTTAAAAATAGTTTTTACACTGTATTTTAATATAATTGGTTTCCTTTGCAATCCTATGCATTTCAAAATATTCAGAGCAGGGGTCCATAGGCTTTAGATTTCACACTGTCACAAATACACACAAAAAAGCTTAGAACCTCTGGTCTAGGGTCACTGTTCTTTCCATGGCACTGCTGCCTTCTCCATTTCTTTTTCTAAATGTTGTTTGCAAATGGCATCATGCTGATTGCATTAGGCCTGGGAATACCAGAGTCTCCAGAATGAGATCTACAGCCATTCAAAACTAATCATCTTCAAAATCCACACAGAACAACAACAAGACGATGAAGAATGAATCCTGACCAAAGTATGAGAGCTGCCATGGAATGAGTAGCTTATTAATTAGTATCTTTATATTGAACAGGCACTGCTGAAGAATCATAAATGTTTCATCTTGAATTGAATAGATGAAGAGTAAAATGACTGGATATGGTAGCATCTGAGTTCCTTGAGGGTACAACTTATTTGAGTTTTGTCTTTATGTACCCAAAGTCTAGCACAGTGCCTTCTTGTTGCTGTTGAGTCATTTTTCAGTTGTGCTGACTGTTCATGACTCCAATTGGGGTTTCGTTGGCAAAGATACTGGGGTGGTTTGCCATATCCTTCTCCAGCTCATTTTACAGTGAGGAAACTGAGGAAATCATAGTTTACCCAAAGGACAAGTCTCATAAAAGACATCACATATTATACATATGAGCAGAAGAGGAGTTGGTAATATAGAATTTTATTGGCATCTGGGAGATATTAAAAGACCTCAGTAAGCCTCTTGTGTATTTGGTAGATTTTCTACATAAAATCTGAATGGGAGGTTATTGATGGGCGATGATCTGTATGGGTGAAGAGAAATCCCACACTGATGAGGTCAAGGATCCCCCAAAGCAAGAAGCTCAAACTGGTCAATGAAGAACCATGGATTCAGCACGGTTGCTTTCTGATTTCCAGATTCACCATCTTTGTGGCCACATATGGGGTGGGATTTCAGTGGTTCTATTAAAGATTTCACCTCTCTACACCCATCCATCCCCAACAATACCTTTCCTATTAGCCTTTTATGGTTCCTAAAATGCCAGTACTGGAGATTTAATCCTTTAGATCCTGAAAGATTTTTTGTCTTTAAGGAATACCTCTGAAAGGGTGACTATCCTAAAGTTAACAGCCTAGCAGTGAAAAGCAAAGCTGAATGGGTATTGGTTGATAAGTTTTCTGAGAATGAGTCCCTACAGAAACAGGCCAGAGAACAGTTTCTGGGAGACAGAAAAACACACAGGAAAGGGAGAGAATGGCATGAATATGGAAGTCAGAAGGGCACCAAAGACACACCTCACTTTTATTTCAAAACATTGCCCAAGGTCAGCCTTGACCATGGAGACACCCACACTGAAATAACCTCAGGCGTATGTTAAAAGTTCAATTTTTGAGTCATAAGGATGAGCAATAGGTAAACACAGTGTCAAGGACTTTAGGCATAAAGCTTAAGGCAAAATCAATTTCTAGCCTTAAAATGATTTCTGCTCTTGGAGCAGATATAGCAAAGAACCATTGTAGTGTTTATATTCTTCCCTAGTTTCAGATATATTTTCATTTTGAAAGCATGTTCCAATGTAAAACCACTGAATAATTTTGGAAAGGATACATATTACTATGTAGAATTCCAGTGCCTGAGTCGACAAAAATATCTCTATTTCTCATGTCAGATATCATAGTAAATTACTTGCCAAAATCCATGTCCCTGATACACAATTTGGCTTTGAAAATAGGCAAAAAAGGAGCTAATATGCCTAAGAAAGTATATGAGGCACTCCAGATGGAAAATTGACACAGTGTTGTATCTGGTTGTATGACATAAAGTTCTACACTTAAAAAAACCCAAATACAAATATAGGATGAGAGAGACAGCCTGACAACACCCATTATGTAAAATAAGGGTTTTAATAGAATGCAAGCTCAACAGGGAAAGAATTGATCATTCAAAAAGCTAACGTGACCTTCAAATGCATTAGAAGTGTTAGACCAGTACTATATATCCAGGGATCTTAGTCTATGCATGGATTTCTGAGGGTCAGTGAATTTGAATGAGAAAAACAAGTGCATTTTAATTTTTACTAACTTCTAAATGAAATTTAGCATTCTTCATATATTTTAAAAACATCATTTTTTGAAGGCTCCCCCAACTGGCAAAGAGATCTATGCTACAAAAAAAAATTAAGAACCCCTGCTTTTGTTATTTTGAGTGCCACATGAAGAACTAGGGAGCTTTCTGAGAAAAGCTGATAGGATGGTGATACATTGAAGACTCTGCATTATAAGGATCATGTAAAGGAATTAGGGATGTTTAGTCTAAAGAAGAAAAGACCAGGGACATGTGATAATGGTCTCCAAGTATTCAAAGGGCTGACATGGGAGAAATAATAGACTTCTTGCCCCAGAGGGAGAACAGGGGCAGACATGATTAAGAAGAGATTTCAGATGGATGAAGAAAAGCTTGCTAACCGTCAGAGTTATCCAAAAGTGGAATAGACTGCCTTGGATGTCTTTAAGTTGTTATGGTCATCTGTTAGGAACTCTGTAGTGGAAATTCCTGCTTAAGACATGGAAAGAACTTGGTTATTTCTGAGGTTATTCTCAACTCTGAAATTCTATGAATTAGTGAGGGTAATGATCCAGCACATTCAGTCAATAACCTTGACCAAAAAAAAATTCCATGTAGCAAGTTAGGAGCTAATTTTCTTCTCATATTAGAAAGATGCAACTTGCACCCATTTCATGTATCTTTGATTTCAAAGCACTGGGTGCCAGATGGGGAAAGTGAAGCCTAGGAAAATAAAGTGACTTGTCACAGTAAGTCAGAGACAGAACTGAAATTTGAACTCAGGGTTCCTGGCTCCTAGTTAGTATCTGGCTTCCTTAATTCATTTACATTTTCACAGAGATGTTTCAGAAAGATAGTGTCTTAACACAAGGGGGGCACCCAAATGCTAAGAGTTTATAGGATATGGCAAGCTGGTGGGGAGGTTATTTTTTGAGTAGGAAGTCACTTTGGTGACCCTCCAGTCACAATTCAAAGGTGGCTGCCTACTCTGACTATGCACAGGGTGAGCCTGGCTTATTTTATTCATCAGAACTGCTACAAGAAATGCTGTTGCTAGGTTCCCTTTCCCTTCAGATGCATATGTGTTTATCTACAGATTCCAATTCAGCTTCTGAAGTCCTTTTTTCTTTATGTGATACAAAATGCAATGCAAAAAACTTATCTATTTTCAACTGGAGTTAAATTCTAAGAGCAGTGATGGCCTAAGGCCCTCTTTACTTTTCTCAGAATTACAGCATTTAGCATCTCCTCATAGACCTAGACACATAATTACCTTTGTAATGGGTTCTGTGAAAGGAGAGGGCATTGGGCTCCTGGCTAGGATATGTGACTTTTTCTAGTATGCCTATTACTAACCTTTAACAGAGTAAATAGCCTTTCTCCCTGCTTTTATATTTCTAGTAGGAAACACAAAAGGAATTAATATTTTTATCTCTAAACTTATGAGAAATGAAGGTAACTTACAAGCTAATAATAGTGAAATTCTGGAGGTCTGTAAACCTCGTGGGATTTGGTATGGTACTGAGACATACAGCTCCATTCAAGGATATGATCATTTATGACCATAGCTAAATGAAAATTTCTTTGCATTATGTCACATTTGCATACATGCTGCATCTCTCCAGTAGAATGTAAGCTCCCTGAGGGCAGAGAATACTTCATTTTTTTTTCCGTTCTATCTCCAGTGCCTTGAATATAAAAGTAGGTGTTTTTAAAAGTTTGCTGAAATTAATACAAGGTGGTATGAAATGAGAAATCCAGTTATTCCAAAATGATGGCACTGGAATGGCTACAATAAAACAGAGAATTTGCTATAGATAAACAAACAAAAATGTATAGACTATTCAACCACCTGGTACTTGTAAATTGGCTATTTCGTTGTATTTAGGGTAATCAACAGTATTTATGTTGTTAGCTAACAGCTTCTACTCCAAACTATAGGACAGCAGGTGCATTCCAGCTGTACAAACAAAATATTTCAAATGACATGCACATCTTCCTCACAGCAAAGAATCCCTAGAGAAATTCAAAGCAAAGAATCCCTAGAGAACCTGAGCTGTCTCCAGCTTCCCCTTCAATATTCTGCTCAGACCTGCCCACACAAAGATAAAGCATCCATCCATGTCAGAGTAAGAAACACTGACACCTGACTGCAACCATCCCACTACGTGCACAGAGAGCTCTCCTTAGACGCAGCCTACCTAAAAACTTTCCATCCTGAGGCCATCCAATCCCTGCTCTTCCCAGCTCAGCACTGTTGGGCTGCTATACCTTCTTTCTCCATTCATTTCCACAGTATGTAAAATGTCCATTGTTTAAGTCACTTTTGGACAGTTTAAAAGATATGTGGTGCTATTGCCATTAAAGAGATTAGGCAATTCCCTTTCTAATCATGGATTTTTGGACTTAAACCACTTCCCATGCCCACCCCTCCAATATCCCCAAACCACAGATATAATCTACTCTGTGACATCACCAAAGGATGCTGCTGATCACAAAGGGTACCAGGTGTATCTCTGCAATGCAGTTATTTCTCTTGTATTATTGGCTTCAATTTTATATGTGTGTGTGTGTGTGTGTGTGTGTGTGTGTATACACACATATAAATAAAATTATATAATTATATCCATTTGGTCAGTAGCTTCTATATGCTTTTCATCTATCCCCAAATCTTTGCCATATTTCTTAATGGTTACAGCAGTGTCTGTAACCAATGGTTCTATGACACTTTTTGAAGGCTTTCTTATATGTTTTATGTGGTAATCAATACCTGTTTTATAGAATAATAAGATTTTAGAGTTCAAGGGGACCTTTGAAATCATCTAATCTAACCCCTTCCTTTTTACAGACTGAAAAATAGAAATGGAGAGAGGAACAGTGATATGGTACTAGGTCAGAGAACCAAGCCTGTGGCTGGGCCAGAATTAAGACTCCAGGTCCCACAGTTCTCAGTCTAAATTTTTTTCCATTATACCACTCTACCTCAAGGGCAGGTAGGTAGCACAGGGGACAGAGTGCCCAGCCTGGAGCTAAGAAGATTCATCTTTCTGAATTCAAATCTGGCCTCAGACCTTACTTGCTATGTGATCCTGGGCAAGTCACTTAATCCTGTTTGCATCAGTTTCTTCATCTGTAAAATGAGCTAGAGAAGGAAATGGCAAAGCAATCCTGTATCTTTGCCAAAAAAAAACCCAAAATGGGGTCATGAAGAGTTGGACACAACAGAAAAATAACTGAACAACACCCTCTCTCTGTCAAATGGGAGTAATTTTACTTGAATTAATTTCTATGACAATGAGAATGCTCATGATTTATTATCTGTTGAGTTTGAGAATGACCCCTATATTATATCACTCCAACAGAACATTAGTTTCACAGGGCAAGAATTTCGTACTTGTATCTCAAATACCTAGTAGAGTGCCTAGTCCATAGTAGGCATTTAGTAAGTGCTTGTTGACTGATTATACTACCATTTTTCAAGCTTAACATAACAGGCATTCTCACCATTTTAGAAATTCAAGCAAAATTATGAACATAAAATCATTATAAGATATACATAAAATAAATACAAAGTGACTGGGGGCCACTAACAACCGAGGGAAATCAGCAGTACTCTTGAAGGAGGTAGCTTTTGAACTAAGTTTAGGTATGGGTTCCAAGAGGCAGTGAGGAGAAGAGAGAGCATTCTAGGCATGGACTTTCAAGAAGCAATGCCATATATAAGGAACAATAAGTGGACCAGTTTGGCTAAAGCAGGTGAAAGGAAGTAAAGTGTAATCAGTCTGGCAAAGTAGGTAAGAGCCAGGGTTTTAAATGCCAAGTGCAGAAGCTAGTCTTTTCCTAAAGCCAATGGGGAACCACAGGAGATTCTTTTAATTTATTTATTTTGAGTTTGCAACATTCACTTCCATAAGTATTAAATTTTCTCCCCCTCCCCAAGATGGCATGCAGTATGATATGTCTCCACACATACATCCCTATTAAGCACAACCATAGGAGATTCTTGAGCACAGGAGTGATAGTATCAGACAAATAACTTGACAACCACATGAAAGATAGGAAGGACTAGACATAGGGGGACCCTGTAGGAGGCCACTGCAATGGTTCAGGTAAGAGGTGAAGAGGAACCCAACTAGGATGGTTATAGCATGAATAAAGAAGGGAAAGAAAGAGGATGGGCCAGAGTGAAGAGTCTGGGCCCAAGGATGATTCTGAGATTGGGAATCTGGACGGCTGAAAGGAAATCAGTAAAAGCTATTAACTTATCTAGAAAGAAATCAGAATCAGAAAACTTAGGTTTGCAGAGTATATCTGATATGACTATTATGTAAGTAATTATTTATTACCTTGGGTCTCAGTTTCTTCTGTAGGGTAAACAAGGTGATTTCCAATTTCCCCTTCTGTTTTCAACCTTACATTGCTATTATGTTGGTGGGTACTGGTTCAGTACCCATTTATTAACAAAAACGGGTTTGGTTACCACTAAATTTTACTTTCTTACATCAGATACACCTGGGGTAGGCAGCCACCTCAATTTCTCAAGGCAAACCTAATAATTAACCACTCTGTGACAGAACAGAGAGGTCTCTGTACTAAATATGCCAAACAGACCATTTAGTGTAAGGTATGCTGCTCTGCATCAAAGTTTCATTTTTTTTAAACACTAGGACAAAAAGACATTTTCTTTGCCATCTCTTCTTAGAATTCAGTCAGTCCCAGAGGGCATACAGAGAGTTGTGAATTTATATGAAGATTTACCTTTGACTCTCTCCCAGTGTTCCACACAATACCATGCACAGTTTTGTAATTACACATTACTCAGTTGTGTAATACATTTGTTGAAAAAGTAAATGGATGACAATGACCCACTGGATGAATAAATGAAGAAAGTTGGTATTTCACGATGCTGAATCCTGGCCTGGACCCCTATTAAATGTGTGTGACCTCAGGCAAGTTACAGCTTATGTATGTAAAATTCTTTGTAACCATAAAATATTCTAGAGATAGGAACTATTATATTATTACTGCAATTTTAATAATTTACATAACTTGTAGTTTTAAGGCAGGATGACCCCTAAGGTTATTATTAATAATTCATCATTCTACTAAAATGATAACTGTTCCTCCTTACCTGGGGTTAAAAAGATTACAAGCATTTCTGGAAAAAAAACCAACAACAACCATGCATCTCTATATTCATTCAACTCACTCTTAGTGGAATTGAAAAATGGTAGAATCCTTTCAGAGAGAAATCTGGCAGTATGCAGTGAAATTTACAAAAGACAGTCCTTGCCTTTGATTCATTCATTCTACTTTGGAAACTCATCTTGAGAATGTCATCAAAAACAGACAAAAAAGAGCTATTGATTCAAAGGTTTTCATAGCAGCATTTTGTATAATTGTATAATTTCCCCCTTAAAAAAAAATACTAAGTGCAACTTAAATGCCCAACGTTTGTTCCCAACAAAAGAGGAACAGACAAAAATATGGAAGTACTTTAAATTTAACATGTAATAGAATGCAATTTAAGACCTCCTAAGTAGGAGGATGACCCCCCCCCCAAAAAAAAAAAATCTGGGAAGAATCTTTATTAAATGATGCAAAATGAAAGAAAGTAGAATGAGGACAACAAAGTCTAAACTAATTATGGCTATATTAGAGGAAGAATGGATGCAAATGGATAGATTAAAATTTCTGTTGTGGGCTCCGAATAAGTAACTGGAAAACTGTTATGAAACTTTATGTGCTGAAATTAATTTAAATTCAAACGTTTACTAAATAAATTTAGTTATCTGTATAGTTAATAGTTTTTTATAATAATGTACTTAAATGAAAAAAAATAAAGTGTTTTTAAAAGGAATATCTTTTTCCTTTTTGAAAAAATTATCATTTTTGTCGGTGATTTCTTGTCCCCAAAATCTTGGATCTTTTGGTTTGTCAAACACTAGATTACTATGATCATTTACTGCTGTGAACAGTGGATTTAATCTATGCCCCTGAGCCACTATTTCTTAGCTAGTACTAGATGTTTTGATGATTACTTCTTTGTAATAATGTTTGAGGTCTGGTACTGCTGGGTCACCTTCCTTCACATTTTTTTTTCATTGATTACCTTGATATTCTAGGCCTTTTGTTCTTCCAGAAGAATTTTATTGTTATTTTTTTTCTAGCTCTATAAAACAATTTTTTTGTAGTCAGGTCAAAAGGAGCATTATTAACACCTTTTTATGGATCTGCAATAAAGAATGAGAGAATTTCTGATAGGAAGATTCAGAGTAATTTCTGTCTGATTCATTAGTAACTCTAGCTTGGGCAATGTACTCCCCTCTAGATTTTAGTTTTTCCAGGTGTAAAATAAACCAGTGGGTCTTGATATACAAAAAGCCCTTCCAACCTCCTAGTCTTTTTCTTTCTGTGTACTATGGAAAGGCGACAAAAGACCATCCTATCCTGGGGCCACTATGCATTTGAGAGTTTCTCTTGACTTACTCTCTGTTCTCCTATCACTGTAGCCTCTGCTGCCTACCTAAAGTAGCCTAAGAGCTCTTTTAATTGGGACTACCTGTAAGGGTTATGGGATTTAAAGATCTTCCATGCCCCGTTGGACTTGCTGATGTAGCAGGAAGGGGCGGAGCAAGAGGAAGCGGAAGCCAAGCTAGCGTTCCTGCGTTGGC
>NW_027187378.1:33958743-34006591 GCF_028583685.1 Petaurus breviceps papuanus
GACTGCCAGGGGCCGGAGCTGCTGGGAGCGTGCTTCCAGGACGCTGGATGGTTGCTGTGCGTGGGGAGAGGAGGACCTTTGCCTGAGGTAGCCTGTTCTGTTTTAAAGGCTTGAAAATGTGGGTGCTTTCTACTTTATCTACCTGTGCCAATATCATAACTACTCTGATGGCTTTCACTTTCTGGTTTTGGGACTCAGTCTTTTGGTATCTTAATAAATTTTCTAGTTTATTTCCTCATATGGCAAACATGACGTATTTTGTAATGGATAATTATATCAGCATATTTGTAATCTCTATAGGCATTGTGAATATGGCATTGCTGATACACTACCCTAGAAACAAAAATAAGCACCTTCTTTTACAATAAACCTGTTTCTTTGGATATCTTTAACACAAAAAAACAGTATTCTAAAATGTTCGATTCTGGTAAGGAAACTGTCCACTTTAATATTTCTCTGTCAGGAGCATGGCAGCCTACTTACCACAGGGCTGCTTAGGAAAGGATGCTTGTAAAACACAGCACTTCATTTTTCTTAAAGGGTCCCCCTAGCTCAAATTAAAATAGCTAATGGGCGAGTCAGGTGGAGGGGACTCAGCCTAGCAACTCAAGTGGCACCGGAGGAGAACTTCAGTGAAATTATCTATTAGAGAAACAGTCACATTTATATAGCATGTTGTACTTCACATTTCCAAAAAGCTTTTTATGCATTCATTCATCTCATCTCCCTGGCAGCCAGTGAAATAGTTATTGTTAAGTACCTATGGTGGAGAAGGGATAAGCATCATTTTGCTTGGCTCCAATGGGCAGAACAATACGGTACTATAGGGAAAGGTGTAGAAAGGCAGGTTTAATAATAATGACGATGATAATTTAACATTTTGCATACTGCACAAAGTATGTGTAAGACTTTATATATTATCTCATTTGATCTCATTTTAGTTTGAGACAAGGAAAAACTTCCTAACAAAAATGGAATAGGGCCATAATGGGAAATTATCAATATACCCTCATTCTGTTTTCTTTCACTGGTTTCAATATGATCTGCCTTGGAGCTCTTTCATCAGATCTGGTCTTGCTGAAGAATAAAACCAGTAGCTAACTGCAAGAGGCCAGAAGGATGTTTCAGTTCTACAAAGGAGAAAGCTGAGCCACTAACTGGCTGAATGCATCCAGGTTCCAATTAGTGCAAATAATAACAAATCCCCTTAAATGGTGCAACTGGCACAACTGGAAGGTATAATTATGTAAAATAGGGTAAGTGGTTCCAGGGCAATGCTGTCACTTCAGGGTATTCATTGTTCACACAAATAGGAACCTAGCTGTGGTTGGCCTAGGGTTTTATCACTAGGGAGAATTTGGACTTGACCTTAAATCTTTGAACCTCAAGTTCAATGCTTTTTCTATTATACCATATTGCTTCCTCTATGCAATCTCATCAAAAGTTAGTGGTAAAATTCACATTACAGAAATTCATGTCCCATTAAGCTTTCTGGAAACATATTTCTTGGGAAAAGTGTAGCAAACCCTTGCAAAACCTTTGCAGAATATGAGGTAAGAGAGTATAAGAGAGCAGAGAAGGTACTCTGTTTGGAATCAGAGTTGGGATGTTGACTCTGCCACCACTGACTTTGTAGCCTTGAGCAGAGCAGTTCCATTGCCTGGGTCTTAATTTCTTCCTTCACAAATCAGGGAGTTGGATTCCTTGGTCTTTTTGGCTCTAAGATGTCCTTATGATCCCAATGTAGTTTAGTTTGTAATTATATTAGCACCACAGATCTATTACAACCTTGAAGAGTTTGATTGCAATGAACAGAGGATATTCAAATATAACAGAAAAAAATTCTAAAGACTCAAGAGATGAAAAATTTAAGAAGGCTTTGGAAAAGTGACAAAGACTTAAGCCAAGTCCATTTCTGAAAGCTAAAATATTGCTTCCTTTTATTCCTGAGAATCAGTGCTAACAACTGTTCTTTGGGCTGTCTCACAGTCATTTTTTGGCAACCTGGGGAAAAGCTCTGACCCCTCTGAATCAAAAGCTTAAGGTGAATGTCTTGAGTGCTGGGAAGTGTTGTAAAAGTTAATTAACATGTGTGAAATCAAATGGGGTGTGTGGCTGAAATCCCCTTTGGAAGTGTGAAGAACTGTGATTGCTTTTAGAGAACTCCTCTTCCCTGAGGGCAAGCAAGACAACTACAGAACAGGGAGTTTTTCATTCTTTCACAAATTCCAGACTTCCCCAAAAGAATGCATGGATGAATGATCAAGGTTACCATGTCAGGACAAGGGCTGTCTTCCTCAGATATCTGGAGAGTAAGGACAGACCTTCTTTTTGCTGCCTGGAAGATCTTTCTTGTATAAAATTATCTGCAGACAGAATGGATGTGCTTATTGACAAACAAAGCTATCCTAAGGTTTAACTGCATCAGTCCTTCTGTCCTGTATAACCAGTAAATGATTTTTCAAAATGGAAAGGAAAGCCTCAAGGTTTGGAGAGCATCTAGAGAAATTATCAATGAGGTAATGGACTGACCACACTGGTAATGGTAATGGCATCTATCACAACATCAATGTGGAGAAAAATGATATGTGTGTATAAATGTGGATATATTTCATAGTTTTTCACACCTGCAAAGGGGCTTTCAACCACAGGTCCCATTTGATTCTACATTTGTATACATACACACCCACAAACATTCATATAGATTCTACATGTGAATATGTACACACACATTTATATGTGTGTGTATGCATAGGCTCCAGAGTGTTGTAATCTATTTACTACTCTGTATATGATATAATCAAACCTTCATTAATGTTGGGGAATGTGGAAATAGAGTAAGTAAATCAGAACAGCCAAAGGAGGTAGGTTATAGAAGATGGAAGCAAGGGTAGGTTGACTATAAGAGTATGGGATCAAAAGTTATTCTCCAATAGTGACGTGGTAAAGTAAACATGCAACAGATCCAAAAAGAATTGCAAACTATAAACTGTAGGATAGAATAGTTCAAGTCACTAATGATAAAAGGAATGCAAATCAAACAATTCAAGGTTCTGCTTCACATCTAGCAAATTGGAAAACATGAAAATCAGGAAAACCAATGTTGGACGAGTCAGGGAAAAATAATTACATTACACAGGGGTGGGAAATCTGAGGCCTCAAGTCAAATATTGCCTTCTAGATCCTTGGGTGTGGTCTTTTGACATAGTCCAAATTTTACAGAATAAATCCCTCTATTAAGGGGATTTTTTCTGTGAAATCTGGATTCAGTCAAAGGGCTGCATTTGAGGACCTAGAGGGCCACAAGTAGCCTTGAGGCTCCAGGTTCCCCACTCTTGCACTAATGCATGGCTGGAGGAGCTATGAATTTGTGTGATCATTCTAGAAAGCAATAGAGGAATAAAAGTATCCATAGCCTTTAACCTATAGATTTTACTACTGGGTATATTCCCTAACCAACTTAATGCTTAAAAACATTTCATATAGATCAAAATATTTATAGTAGCATTTTTTATATAAACCAACAAGTGGAAACCAAGTAGATGACCATGGATTGGGAATGGCTAAGTACGTTGTGGTATATGAAAGGAATGGAATAATACTATGCTATAAAACATGATGAATATGATAAATAGAGAAAGGGACAGGAAAACTCATAAGGCCCTGATGTGAAGTCAAAGAAATCCAAAAGGGGTGCAGCTGGGAGGTAGGGTGAGGAATGGCGGGAAAATGCCAAAGTAACCTTCTTTGGACAGAGTTATTACTAAACTAATAGATTAGGAGAATGTCATAGTTAAGAGTTCATCTACATTTTTGTACATCATTTGATAAAAAATTTCATGCTATTCCTGTGGAATACGGAAGGGAAGACAAACTCAACAGTGGTTGAATGGCTGGACTCAGATTACTGTGTTCAATGCTCAATGTCAGCAAAGCAGGAGGTCTCCAGGACACCATCCCAGGGACTGGTGCTTGGGCTTATGCCATTTCTACAGTGTTATCAATGACTCAGATAAAAATAGAGATGACATGATTACCCAATCTGCAGCTGACATAAAGATGGAAGGGAAAGCAAACACATCGGATGAGGAAGTCGGGATGCAGAAAGTTTTGACAGTCTAGAACAGAGGTGTCAAAAACAAGGGCCACACCACTCCTGAGTGTGGCTTGAACCATATTAAAATGTGACATTGAAGAAAAACAAAATTTAAAACCCAATAAAGCACAGACATTATTAATATGTGGTTTTCTAAGTCAAGATGTGGCCCCCAGAGATACATACAGTTTAGTGGCCCTCATTTCTAGATGAATTTGACATCATTGGTTAAGAATAAAGGGCTAAATATAACAAGATGACATTTAAGAGGAATAAATGTAAAGCTTATTGAGTAGCAGTGTACATAGAAGATAAAAAGTTCACCTTGCAGTCTGAACCTGGATTTAAGTTCCAATTCTAACACATGTTCGTTATGTGACCCTGGGTAAGTGACAGCCTCCTTAAGAATATAGGTTGGAAAATATTTGCTAATCTGTATTGGTAGAGGAAGTTTCCTCACCTAGATTCCCCCATGATGATTAAATTATGTGTCTGGACCAATTGCACCCTCAACTTGCCAATTAAACTCCTGGCATTTGGGTTCTGAAAATCAACGCCACAAGAACCAGATAGTGGGGGCCATGATGTCCAAGCAGGTTTTTGTTTTTTGAGCTTGAAGGGACTTTAGAGGTCATCTAGTCTGATCTTCACCTTCTAAAGAATGAGGAAATGCATTCAGGGAAGTTTGACCAAGATAATATGTGCAGTGAACAAGAGAGGTAGGATTTATAGCCAGGCATTCTGATTCTAAAGTTACTGTTCTTTCCTATGTACCACAATTGTTTCTCTCCATAGGTGACTCCAGAGACCTTCCAACACTGGAATTTTGCGGTTCTGAACCACAGAAATCTTGTATTCACCTCTGACATCTTCCATGATTGATCTTCCAAGGAAAGAGATGTGAGAGCCCTCTACCTCACCTCTCACCCTCCCATCAATCAGGCAAGTAGTTTGTAGGTAGTCTTCAGGTAGGGGATGCTTTATCATAACTGGTCTGTACCTCGAATCCAGTAATAAATACTCTAGGATGTCAAGAATTGAGCTATAGGGAGCTGACCAATTACTTGCTGGGGAAACTAGAGTCAAGCATGGGTATCTGTGACTTCCATCAAGGCTACCTACTTTCTTCTTTCTTGAAGCTGCAGGTTTCATCATATGCATTTTGTGCACACGTGTGTGTGTACACACATTATGCTTATGAACATATAACACAGACAATGAGCATATAGTTCCCTAAACCTCTAATCTCCATGGAGAAAGAGAGAGGGATGTAGAGGAAGGAGGAGAGAGAAGAAAAGGGAGAAATAGATAGGAAAAGAAGAAAGAGAGAAGAAAAGAGGGAAGAGGAAGGAGAGACAGACAGAGAGGTGGACATCTGGCCTCTTGGGCAGGGGCATGACCCCCTGTACCTCAAACTCCAGGTAGTGGTCTTTCAGCTTGTATTCATCAATCTCTTTAGCCTTGACTTTCTTGTCAGGTGGGTAAGAGCGGTGCTCAGCCAGCTCTGTGGAAATCTGCTTGAGCTTGCTTTCATGTGATTTTAGCTGTTCATCCTGCAGAAAGAAGATTCAGCATTTCAGTGTTCAGAGAAAAAAAAAAGAATCCAATAAAGGAAAACACAAGGGACTCAAACTGTACCTGATGGATTCTCTTTTGCTCAAATTGGTCATTGAAAAATGACTTCAGTTCACAATCCAATATACTATTACTTCCTCCTCTCCTCCTCCTCCTCTGGGCCATGCTTGGCAGGCCTCTTTCCCCAAGTGGGCACCAAGCCACCTTTCTCTAAGCAGGCAGTTTTTCCTTCACAAGTCAGGGTGTGATCCACCTTGTAATCTTTTCATCAGCCTTGGCTGCTACCTGGCCCCCTCAGCTTCCTCAAGAACCTCACTTTACAGATGAATAAGATGAGCAGTTAATTAGCTTGCCTGAGGCCAGAGGGTCAGCAGCTAATTCTAAACCCACAAAAGCCATGATCCCATTTTATCATATTTCCATTTTATTTCTTTATGTCAACACCTATGTGCTTTTAGGGTTATACTGCTTTCTGTGACTACTACTACTACTGACAAGGGGACAGGAGAAGAAAAGGGATTCATTACTGGATTTATTAAGAAATCACAATATGGCTTCACAAAAAAATTAATAATTTAAAAAAGCAAACACAAGAAACACCAGGACTTGTTATATGTATGCACTTCAGTGAATCCCTCAATAAAACATACAATTTATTTTTACTTAGAGGTGGCTAGTATGGTGGATCAAGAAGTTTTGGATTCAAATCCTGCCTGTCATACTTACTAGTTGTGTGATCCTGAGCAAATCACTTAATTTCTCTGTGTCTCAAGAAATTCAACAGGTCTCATCTAAAAAGTGCTAGATGGAGGTTGGGGGGGGGAGGGGTTGGCTAGGTGGTGCAGTGAATAGAGCTCAGGCCCTGGAGTCAGAAGGACCTGAGTTCAAATCTAGCCTCAGACACTTAACACAAAAACTAGCCGTGTGACCCTGGGCAAATCACTTAACCCCAATTGCCCTCCAAAAAAATAAAAAGTTCTAGATGGGACTATATAGGTGGATGGAGTTTCTATACTAGGAGTTCCTCAGGCTGACAAAGCACAGATTCTTTGCATATTTGCACATAATTTTACTTAAAATCATAGAATGCTAGGTATAGAAGGAAGTTCATTCCGTCCACTCCCTCTCTTTTGACAGATAAGGAAAATAAGGATAAAAAGAAGCAAAAAGGACTTGACAAAAGTAACATGTTTAGCAAGTGGCAAAGTCCACATATTTGAACCCCAGACTTCCTAAATATCAGTGTTGTACTCTTAAAATGCAGGGACAAATAGTCTTGGGTGCTACTTTTACAAAGAATCACAGAATCTTAAGAACTGGGGGAAGGAAGGTAGCTAGGTAGTGCAGTGGGCAGAGTGCTAGGCTGGGAGTCAGAAAGACCTGAGTTCAAATCCACACTCAAATACTAGCTGTGTGACCTTGGACAAATCACAATTTTGTTTGCCTCAGTTTCCTCATCTGCAAAATGTAGATAGTAATAGTGCCTACCTCCCAGGGTTTGTTGTAAGGTCAAATGAGATAATAATTGAAAAGCGTTCAGCACAGTATCTGGCATACAGTACTTGCTACATAGAAATTATTTATTACTACTATTATCATTATTACAAAAGAACTCCTGAGGTCAAAGACTCCAACCCATATCTAAACAGGAATGCCTTCTACAACATTCCTGTCCAGTGGTCATCCAACCTCTGTCTCCAGTGATAGGGAAATCATTAGCTCCAGAGAGAGGCCATTCCACTCCTGGAGAGCGCCAATACTTTTCAAGATTTTCCCTTTTATCAAACTGAAATCTCTCCCTCTGCAATTTCCCAAAGTAGCTAGTTCTGTCCTGTAGATAGAAACAATCTTCTCAACCTCTTAGGAGAGGAAATGTAGAACAATTATGGATAAACAAGGGTATAACATGGGTATACACACACATATAATAGAGGAGTAAAGAGAGAAAAGCAAGAAGCACAAAGCAGGGTGGGGAGAGACAGAAACAGAAATACATGAAAATGTTAGGTGATCTCATAAAGGAGGTACTAATAAGTGTGGGGAGGGTCCCAGAAAGTCCTCTTCTAGGAAGTGGGGTTTGAGATGAAGGAGGTCAGGGAAGCCTGGAAGCAGATACAAGGAAAGAGAGTATTATCAAACATGCGGGGGGAGAGTTAAGGAAAATGTCCAGAGTAGAGAGATGTAGATGTATGTGAGGGAGAGCAAGAAGGCAGGTACTGTCAAATAGCGAAATATGTGGCATACTTTCCAATAGTGGAAATGTAGGAAAGCAGTCAGGTTATGAAGCACTTTAAATGTTAGAGGGTTTTATATTTGATTCTGGAGGTAACAGTTAGCCACTGGCCATCATTGAGCCATAGGTGGAATGTCAGATCTACAATTTAGAAAAGGGACTTTGGCAGCTGAGTGGACAACAGACTGGAGAGATGTGAGGCATGGAGACGCAACAGCAAGTAATTACAGGAGTTCAGGGGGGGTGATGAGGGTTTTGCCCCCAAAGAGGCTGGATATCTGGAGAAAAGCTAAATACAAGAAATGATGAAAAGGCCAAATACACTGTGGTTATAGACTTTTAACAGGAGAAAGAGCAGAAGGGAAGTGAGCAACATTTTATGGCAAACCAAGAGGGCTCCATGAGGCCTGGTGTTCCCAGGTGGCTCTTCCCCTGGTCTTCTGTGCCATGTAGAGAAGGCCTACAAGTTGTTCTTGGAGGTTGACTTGTCAGGCACAGAGAACACCAAGGAGTGGGTAAGGGCGACTTTGCTGTAAGATCAGTCATAGATCAATAACTTTTTCTGCTCTCTTTGGGGATACAACTCTCTCATTTTTATTTATGTGGAGGATGTATATCCAATTTGTGGAAATACTGTAGAGGGATACTTTCCACACTGAAGTGGTTTGACTAGATGATCTCTAGAGTAGGGGTTCTTGACCTAGAGTATGTGAACTTAAAAAAAATTTAATAATAACATTGCTTTAGAATTGTGTGTATATTATTTTATGCATTTAAAAACATTCGGGGAAGACAAAGGCTCCAAAGGCATGAAACAAAAATGGCTAAGAATCCATGTTCCACAGTTTCTTCCATCTCTAAGGTTAAATTACCTTGGCAGTTAGAGATTGTAGGAATCCGTTTAAAGCTTATGGGTACTGGAAAGTGTAGGCTATAGGATGGAAGGCAGAGGAAAATGAAAAGGGGTAGGATGGGAGAAGAAGCAGAGGAGAGAAAGGTTGGCAAAGATCTTCAGGAAGGTCTTCAAAGAAGACCTTCAATTTATAGAGATTAAGAGATAATAAAGGAAGAGGGAAGAAAAAGGTCCAGGCAGAAAGAAGAGAAGAAAGAGATGAGTCTAGAGGAGGAGGGAAGAATTCACCAGCAGAGACCCGGGATCACTAGCACCTTTAACAGACCATGCAGACCTTTTTAAAATCTCTAATAAAAAAAAAAGCACGATGAAAAATGGCACCACATTGACAGTCGGAGAGTGGGTAGTATACAGAATAGTTCCCCTGGAAGTCAGTCTCATATCTTCCTTATTTAAAACATGATGTGGCACACGGTGAATCAGCAGGTTAGCAGAACCTACAGATGTTATAAACAAAAACAAGGATGTAGGAGGAGTGGGGTGGGGGAGAGGGAGAGAGGAAGGAGAGGGGAGAGGAGGAAAGAGAGAAGAAAGAGACACACAAAGTAGGGTGGGAAGAGAGACAGGGAGAGGGGGAGACAGACAGACAGACACAGGAACACAGAAACAGAGACACAGAGAGATAAAGAGAGAAAAGAGAAAGGAGAGAGAGGACTAACACAATCAGTTCTTAGGAAAAGAAAATAGAGAACAAAGTGTTACCAAAACAAGATGAAAACTCATCATTTTCTATGAGGTTTATTTCGGGGGGGGGGGGGGGAAGAGGAGGGACCTAGGGCAAAGCAGTGTTTGGGAGAAAGAAAATAGGTGGGAATCCCTTTAAAAAGTTATAATTGGTAGATACTCAAGGTAGGTTGATGGCAAAATATAATCATACTACATTCAATTTCACCTATACACATTCATCCTGCATTCAACGCAACCATTTCCATGAAGCGTTTCCTGATCTTCACCGAATCAGAAATTATCTCTAACTCCTCAGAGTTCTCTAATAATACTTTATTAGTACTTCTCCTATATACTTTTGATCTCTTTTGTATTATAGCCACTTGGACACCTGTCATCTTCCTTTCTAAGTTCAGGGACATTGTATTTTTTAATCCTAATTTAGCTTAGCTCTCTAGCTCTCAGTTTTCCTATATATAAAATAAGGGAATTGGAAATTAGCGGAAAGTCCTTTCGAACTGTACAGGTTAATGATCTGAAGAGTGAGGTGTTTGAAACAGAGAGTTAAGATCACTTGGGCTCAGTCTGGCCTCTGACACACATTCATTGTGTGACTGGGCCAAGACATTCTCTCAATGTTCTAGGGAACTCTAAGATGAAGTCAAGGAGCATCTCTGTAAAGGTCCTTTCCTCCAAAGAAGCCATAGGTCCAGTTCTATCTCATGAGACAGCAACCTTGTCTCCAAGGTTACTTTGCTCAACACATAACCACAATGAGATATCTGCTAAACCAGAGGCGTCAAACTCACAGTTCCAAACCAGATTAAAATGTAATTGGGAAATGTTTAACAAAATAAATATACAACATAACATAGATAATGTTAATTTATGGCTTTTTAAAATCAATATGCAGCCCCAGGGATCAGTTCCTATTTGAGTTTGACACTTTTGTGTTAAAAAATGATTTTGCTTAACTTGGAGACCACCAAAAGGCAGGCACACTGAAAGACTCTAAAGAAAAGGAACATTTAAATGCTGGGAGTGGAAGGATTGGTTTGCCTTCCTTGGATCTTGGGAAAAAACATTCTGTTAGCTCTCTGAGACTCTGAGCATATTCTGTTTTGCATTATGCATTTTGCATAGGGCCTAGCACTTTTCTGCAAACAGTGTTTGCTGCGCTGAGTTAAATTACACAGTTATTGCATGTTGCTGCTATTATTGGATCATGTTTAACTCTTCGTGATCCCTTCTGGGATTATACTGGAGTGGTTTGCCATTTCCTTCTCCAGTTTGTTTTAGAGATGAGGAAACTGAGGCAAACAGGGTTAAGTGACTTGCCCAGGGTCCTACAGCTAGTAGGCTGAGGCTTCCTGATTCCACTGACCTACCTAGTTGCCTCCAATTACTGTATAGTTATTGCTAAACTGTAAACTATGGGGGCAGGAACCATGCCACCATCATGACAATAACATTGACATGGTATTCTCTACATGTTAATAGTGGTTATTAAAAGGTAATAGATAGCCAATAGCATTATTAATAACAACATTCATGACTGAATGAATGCCTTAGGAGGTAAGTGGATAGTGCAGCAGGGGATAAAGACAGAATAAAAAAGCATCTGGGGCCATCTTGAGGATCATTTTAAGCACAGATCTGGGATTGGAAGGGATCTCAGAGGCTAGCTAGTTCAATCCCCTCATTTTTACATATGAGGAAAATGAGGCCTGGGGCATTTAAAGTGATTAGTTAAAGGTCACATAGATTGTAAATCTCAATGGTGGGATATGAACCCAGCTCCCCTGACCCCAGATCCAGTTCCCCCAGATCCTAATATGATATTGATAGCTGCAGAGTAACTTAACCCATATCAAAGGATTATTAATAAAGTCCCCTGCAAAGATGACTGTTTCTCACTGCATCAAAAACCTGACTTGATTTTCCAGGCTTTTCTACAAATGGATCCAGACGAGCAGCCCTACTTTTATTTCTTACTAATCCCCAACACCCACCCTTGGTTCTAACCCATCCAGTTCTTGACTCAAATTCTTCCCCTCGCTGTCTACTATGACCACTCTCCTGTGAAATACTGTAGCATTCAGAGTCTTGACAACAGGATTTGGTGCTTGATTATATTTTCCTGAATATCCTACAGGCCTTCAATTCACATCCTCCTTACTTATTCCAGAATCTTCTCTTTTCTTTTATGATATAACTCGAGCACTATTTTCTGCTTACTTTTTTTTTTCCTGATTTTTCTTGATTTCTCCCCTGATTCCTCTCAGTTTCTAAGGCCATCTCTTCTAGGCTACCTTGTATTTAACTGCTTTGCATATAGTTATACTTCTTGATTTTTTGTTGATGGTATGCATTTTTACATATGCACTTGCTGTCTACCCTGTAAGCTCCTAGTAGATAGGGATGTTTCACTCTTTACACCTAATATTTCAAGGTCACACAGGTTTTAAGCATTAAAGGCAGGATTTGAATACAGGTCTACTGACTCCAGAGCTCCCTAATATGACCTCGGTAGTTGCTGAGTGTCTTAACCCATGTTAGTAGCACAGTGCCTGGAACAGAGGAGGCACTTAAAAACACTTATTGACCAAGTGATTGACTAGTCAGGTGGGTTTGTCTTTCCTATCCTTTAGGACAGTGATCTGGACTTATATTTCCTCTGCACATCCTCCTCCTCTCTGCTAGGACTTAGCATAGCACTAGGCAAAGAAGAGGTGCCCAATAAATACTTGTTAAATGACATAAAGAAGGGCAGCTAGGTGACACAATGGATAGAATGCCAGGTCTTAAGTCTTGAGTCAAATCCAGCTTCAGACACTGACTAGTTGTGTGACCCTGGGCAAGTCATTTGACACTATATGCCTCAGTTTCCTCATCTGTAAAATGAGCTGGAGAAGGAACTGGGAAACCCCTCTAGTATCTTTGCCAAGAAAACCCAAATGGGGGGCGAGGGGGTAGCACAGCGAGTAAGAGCACCGGCCCAAGTGTTGGGATGACCTGGGGATCGAATTCAGGCTCAGACACTTAGCACACCCTGAAACACCTGGCCATGTAACCTTGAGCAAGTTACTTACTCCCAATTGCTCATTAAAAAAAAAAAAAGAAAACCCAAATGGGGTCACAAAGAGTCGGACCCAACTGAAGACTAATAAAATGACATGAAGAGTATGAACACAAAAGGGAGGAAGGGCATGGTCAATTTATAAGTTTCTGACCTTCTGTGCTACTTTAAAGCCAAGACAGAATACTGAATGAAGGTCGTGAAAAATTATGCAACAGCATATAAGTACATTGAGAACAGGGATAAACACACACACATATATTTATGACCTTAGAACAGTGCCTTGTACACAGCTATTTGGTGTGTGATGAATAATAATAATTTTAAAAACAAACCCTACAGCCCTGCTAGAATAAAACACAACAATAGACCCATCTTGAACCTATTTTTCAAGAGAACATATGGGATTTTGATTGCTATAAGTATCACTAGAATCATCTGGGCACACAGTAAGAGTTTAATAAATGTTTGCTTGATCATTGCCTACAATACTGCGGTATAATGCTCAAGGACAAGGCTCCTGCAAACTCTGCTTTAATAATATCAAATAGAATTAGTTGAGACTCCCCCCATCTCATCCCCACTCCCTTTTACTTCCCTCTGAGAATAGAGTGTAAAGGAAAATTCTATCTTAAACTATTTATGAGAGCAACTTTCTCTCTACAAGGCAGTCTTGCTCTTTTGAGTGCTAATGAGCTCACTTCTCCATACACATGCATACAGTAAAGTTACCATATAGTACAAGTGATTCATTTGCTCAGTTCTTGTCCCTGGAAGAGTGGTTAGAAAGTTCTATTAAAGAAGGCTATTTATGGAGGCCAAATTCAGTGTAGAAATTCAAATAATAGCAAATCTACAAAACTCTTAAGTTCACAAAGTACTTTCCCTCACAACAATCCCAAGGACAGGCAGTATAGATGTTGCTATCCCCATTTTGCAGATGGGGAAACTTAGGATCCGTCTTTCTTAAGGTCCTATGGCCAGGAAATGTCAGAACCAGGATTCTGTCTCAGGTCTTCTCATTATAAGACTAGAGCTCTTGCTGTCACCCTATACAAGTGTCTAATGCTTGAATATTGGAGTAGAAAACATGGCTAATACTCCAAAAGGAATTTTCTTCCTCCTAGAAGAAAAATGTGCTTTGGCAACATTTTTATGGAAAAACAAGTAAAAAGGGTGAATCCTCCTACATGGCAGAGTTGTTCAGGAAGAAATATTACATTCTGCACTGAGTTGCACTGATGATCATCATAGTTAATAATTAAAGCTAATATGTTTTGGATAGAAGACAAAAATAAATTAAGGCCAGGAAATGACAGAGCAGATGAATACTTGTTTTGAGAAGTATACTTTTTAAAAACTGAACATTTAATTTTTCCTTAATTATAATTTGATTTTTTTTTTCAGCAGGACAATTAATGATTCTGTGCTTTCATACCATAAATTATTATCAAGAGTGCACTCAGTGTATCTGGCATTTAGTGAAGCCTGAGTCAGGTGTGGGAGTTTCAAATAATCCAGATTGCAGAAGTGGGTTGGGAGGTCAGACTGAAAGGAAATGAGATAAAGGTTGATGTAATCATTAGCACACCTGGAAGACTGCTAAAGGAAGTCCTGAGGACGTCTGCAGGGTGACTCCCACGAATAACTGACATATCCTTCTTCCATTTTTGGCTACAAGGCAGCTGGCTCTTTTCCCCTTCCCCATCCATCTCTCGGTAATTAGCATTTCTCACTGTAGTCTTGTATCAATCATTAAGATAAACATCTAAGGGATCATTTCTTTTCTGTAGAAATGGAAGGTAAGGGGCGGCCAGGTGGCTCAGCGAGTAAGAGCACCAGCTCCAGTGTCGGGATGACCTGGATCAAATCCGGGCTCAGATACTCAGCACCACACCCAGAAATAACTGGCTGTGTAACCTTGAGCAAGTTACTTAACCCCAATTGCTTTAAAAAAAAAAAACAAAATAAATGGAAGGTAAGACCCCAAGATGAAGGTCATCTTGGTTTGATTCTATTTTCTAGGAATAAGACTGAAGGATCTGCTTTTCCCTTTCTAGAGAAATAAAAGAAAGTGACAAAATCCTCTAAGCTATAATGCATTATACTTGATGCTGTGTTCTTATAACTCCCCTTACAAAATCTTTCCTTTGGTAGATTACTTACAGAAGTTATGCCTGATTAGTATGTGTTCTTTCTGCCCAGTAACAGTAAGAAAGGGCCTCAACTGTATTGGGAGGGAAGACATTATAAAAGAAGATATATAAGATCTCCAAAAGATGATAAAATATATTATTATCAAGGGGAACTGTGGAGCATTCTTCCCGGAAATTCAGGACAAAACAGCCCCTCCTCATAGGTAAAAACAGGTAAAAGCAGCAATTTCTGTTTCTTTCTTTTCTCCTTCATCTTTCTCAAAAAGTAGTAACTAGCTGGGTGTGAAGGCTCACATCTCTGATTTCTACTACCAGGGAGCCTGATACTGACAGAAATCAAGAGCTCCAAGTTCTGAGCCGAAGTGGACAGAGCTAACTGGGTGTACCCACTGACTCTAGCACTGATAAGGTCAGCCCTGGGGCAGGGCAGACAGATGGAGTGAGGAGGGGTGTGTGGCGAAGAAACCTAGGTCAGAAACAGAGCAATTCAAAGCCCCTATGCCAATCGGTAGTAGGACTGAGCCCATGAGTGCTTTGTAGCCTGAATGAGACAGAGAGACTGAGTATTTAAAAAAAGGAAAAAGAAAGTAATAACTACTCGATCTAGTCAGCTAAAATTGCTTCTTCCATCATGCTTCCAGTATGGGTTTTCCTTATATTAAATACAGGATTTCCCAAAAGTATTCATTCAGTTTTAAGCTTTTTGGGTTATCCTTTTTGTAGAATAGTTTTAGGCTTTTACAAAATTATTCCATCTCATAAAAAGAAAAATGTACTTGCTGACAATATAAGGAAAAAAAAACACTTCATGATATAAAATGAAATGCAACAAATATGAATAAAATCAATTTATCAATCAAGGTTGGAAAGATTCATTCAGTTCACAATCTCACTTGAATTTACCCAAAAGGAGCAAGGTAAATCTGACAAGAAGATGGCGGGAATGCAGAGACAGACTACAGGAGGTGCATTATTTGTAAACTTATCTTAAATTATTATAAAAATCATCATCTTGGAAAGAATGAGTCATCGAGCTAATACATTTGTGCCATCTATCTAATCCATTGATCCCAGAAAAAGAATTAAAAAAAAAACTCTAATAAAGTTGATGCTATACTCTCTTTTCATTAATACATTTGATTATACATTTGATATGTTTGTTCCAAAAGGAAGGAAACCCTTCTTAAAATCTAATTGAAACCCCTCCTGCTACAATTTATGACCTTTCTTTTGTTTTTTACTCTTTAGTGGTAAGACGAGATAACAGACATTAGCCAATTTGGGAAATGGTAAGATGATGATAAAGGATATTTCCAACACCATAATTGTTGTTGTTCAGTCATGTCTCATTCTTCATGACCTCATTTGGGGTCTACTTAGCAAAGACACTGGAGTAGTTTGCCATTTCCTTCTCCAGTTCATTTTACAGATGAGTAAAGTAAGGTAAATATAGTTAAGTGACTTGCCCAGGGTCACACACCTAGTAAGTATCTGAGGCCAGATTTGAACTCAGGAAATAAGTCTTCCTGATTCTAGGTTTGCCACTCTATCCACTATGCCACCTAGCCGCCCTTAGTATCAGAGAGGACTATTTCAACCAATCTAGCCTAGCTATGAAATTCAGGGGCACAGAAGTGGCAAATGAATCATGTATGTCTGTGTATGACAAGTAATATAGAGAACAAGTGTGATATTTCTTTTAAACAAAGACTTCAGAACCACTGTGAATCTAAAGAAAAGTCACAATCTGTGCCAGGCTTTGCAAACAGTAATTAGTCACAACCCCAACATGGCTGTGGGTTTTTTTTTAAATGCACATATTGCATAAAAGGGTTTCGTCTTTTTTGGCAGAAGGAGGTCATACAAACTCACACATATGTCATTAAGTTCTCCTAGTCCTCCCTTCTGCATGCGGAATAAATACAGTTCCTTCATATTCTATTATGGTGCCAAGGAAAAGAATTAAGAAGATAGGTCTTGGAAACCAGCTAATGGATGATGAAGAGATGGAGGTTTGGCGTGTAGGAGGCAATAGAAATGCCATCTGTGAGAAGGAAAGAGATAAGGGCAGAAGACAAGAAGAACAAGAAGGAATCACAGGAGAGTTTAAGGGTGTATCACGGAATCTCAGAGATGGCAATCCTTTCTAAAACAGCAATCTCAGTCAATTAACATACCTGACAAGGCATCATCCAATCTTATTTTGGAGACCTCCAATGAGGGAGTACTCAATATCTTACTGAAGCAATCTATTCTGCTTTTCAACAGCTCTAATTGCTTAGAGAAGTAGCTAGGCAGTGCTGGGGATAGAGTGCCAGGCCTGGCTGGAGTCAGGAAGACTCATCTTTGTGAGTTCAAATCTGGTCTCAGACACATACTAGTTGTGTGACCCTGGGCAAATCACTTAACCCTGTTTGTCTCAGTTTCTTCATCTGTAAAATGAGCTAGAGAAATCACTTTACCAAGAAAATCTTATCTTTACCCAGAAAATCCCAAATGGGGTCATGAAGAGACACACACAGCTGAAAAATGACTGAACAACAAGATGCTTTCTCCATTTGTATTTGTGAGGTTGATTATTAAGACTGCAGTTTATTGGATTTAGCTCAGTCTTCTAGCCTGTCAAAAGCATTTTGAATTTTGATTCTAGAAAGTGTTGAAAAAAATACTATGAAATCCTATTCATTTAGACTCCTAGCAAGTAGAAACTTCAATTAACCACATTTGGAGATAAAGATCAACATCCATAAAGATGACCTAAGATGCCAAAATTATTTTCTGAATTATCAACACTATAAAAATATTAAATCGTATACTTTCTTTTAATTGGATTTTTATATTCTAATTAGGTAAATATAATCCAGGAAAAGTATAAGCATTTTCATCCTGAAGACTGACTTAACCAGAATTCTCCATTCCCCAACTATTCTAGATAACTAGAGCTTTACTGCCTATAAAGAAAAGCAAAATACAAGGAAGAACAATGATGACTGGGAATATAATTACACAGAGAAAAATCAAACTGACTCAGTAAGGAGGTCAGTAACATGTTCTTCTGGAGTCAATGGTCATCTTGCCCAGTCCTTTTGCTAATCAAAGTTTACTCTTTGTCATTTTCTACTGATCAACCAATCCCATTACCAACTATCCTATCACCATTTTTACTCTTAACTCTTGGATAGCGTGAAGACAGTTCAGGTGACAAACTGCAAATTTTTATCCTTTTAAATAGTATGGAAGTATGAGAAAGAGAAAGAGACAGAGAGAGAGACAGGGACAGAGAGAGACAGAGAAACAGACAGAGAGAGACAGACAGAGAGAGAGAGAGAGAGAGAGAGAGAGAGAGAGAGAGAGAGAGAGACTATGAGGCAGGAGGACTGTAGCATCTTCTATTAACGAGATCTTACATGAAATTTATAAAATGAGGACACTGAAATAGAAAAGACAGAGCAAAATAAGCCCCATGATCAAAATCTTTTCAAGTCCCCAGTGAGACAAAAAACACATTTGCAAGACAGCTGCCCTGGAAGGCCAGTGGAGTAGCTCAGGTATGAACACATAATATTGATTCATTAATAGCACAGAGTGCTCTAAACAACTGAGCTAAGACACACACACATACACACACGCACACACAATAAAATTCAGTCTCTTACATGGAGTGTTCTGATTCACTGGGAAATAAAGAGTTTCCATAAAGGGACTACCCACAAAATACACATATCATTAAAACCCTACTGAATATAATATAATCTTTCTTTAATGACTGGAAAACACATTTCAGCATCTTCCATTACCACATGGTTATCATTACAGTCCTTCACTTAACTATCCTTCTATCTCCCTATTGTGCCTATGTCATTACTTTGCACACAGTAGGCACTTAGGATTTCAGAATTGCAGAGATCAATGGAACCTCAGAAAGGCCATTAAATGCAGTAGGAAGACCCTGTTCAACAGCTCCAATAAGTGGTCAAACAAACGTTCATCCAGTCTCCTTTGGATGGAGGCTCACTACTCTATTCCAATAGCAGGAATCCAGTGGTTTTTACGGCATCCCAGTCTCCTTTCGAATAAATTCTCTTCATTAGGAAATTTTCCCTTCAAATGCAATGACATATTCCTCTCTGCAACTTCCACCCATTGCTCCTGGGACAAATCAGAAAAGGTCAAATCCCTCTTCTGTATGACAGGTCTTCAAATACATATAATCATAGAATCCATATACCCTTTGTTGCTGTTCAATTGTTCAGTTGTGTTCTACCCTTCGTGACTCCACAGACTATACTGTTTGTGAGATTTTCTTGGTAAAGATATTGGGGTGGTTTGCCATTTCCTTCTCCAGTACGTTAAAGGAAATGAAGGTAAAATGACTTGCCTAGGGTCACACAGCTAGTAAGTGTCTGAGGCTGGATTTGAACTCAGGTTTTCCTGACTCCAGGCTCAGCTCTTTATCTACTGAACCATCTAACTACCTCCTAAGCAAACAGAGTAACTGTTTGCAGTTCATGCAGCCAGTAAATGTCAGAGGCCAGATTTGAACTCTTGGGTCTTGTCTTTTCTAGATAAATACTCCCAGGTTCTTCAACTGATCATCATAAGGTAATGATCACAAGGTTGTGGTGTGTAGCTAGGTCCTGATGAATGTGAAAATGAATCTCCTGACAAGGTCCTATGTATCTGAATTGCACTATTTGAAGCTATAATGATATAAAATATGGCAAGTTTTCCAGCCCAATGGAAATATCAAGTGCTAATTTCCAATAATGTGATCAATTCAGGAGATTAATTATTCCTATTGATTGGTACCTAGCCCTGGATCTGGAGCCTAAGATCTAAGGTTCAAATTTCAGTTTTATTTTCTACCTGGATGACCTTGGCATATTATATCCCCTTTTTTTAGCTGATTCATCTGTAAATTAAGGGGATGATACTATGGGGCTTCTATGGTCTTTTATCAGCTCTAATTTGTGATTCTTTATTAGAGTGGGCTGGGTAAGATATCTCTTGGGGTCCTTTTCAATGATAAATCTATGATCCTATGATCAAAACCCTGGTCAACTTTCTCTGCATGTTCTCCATTGTATTAATATTCTTCCTAGTCCCCCCATTGACTAACATCCTCCTTCCCATAAATATCTTGTATTTAACTACTTTGTATGCATTTGTATTTATTTAATCTGGGGGGAGCCTTTCCTTATGTCTCTGGTGCCTTAGCACATTGCCTGGAACATAGTAAGTACTTAATATATGCTTGGTAACCTGACTTTACATTTCTACTATACATTTTTATATTTACTTGTCTCCCACATTAGAACTGTAAGCTCCTTCAAAGAAGGTATTGGATCATTTTTTTGGTACTTGTGTAGCTACTGCTAACAGAGTACCTAGAATACAAAAGGTGCTTGTTGACTGAATGATAATGAACTGATGTTATCAGTACAACTGTTATCATGTGGGACTCTTGGAAATATTTTTGTGTACAAAAAAGGGGTCTTTCTTCTCAATAGGGTAGAAACCACTGCTGTATATAGAAGATAACACCACATGGCATCTATCCACCTTATTAACATAGTAATATTTTGAGCATTTCTGTTTCCAAAAGCACATTATCTAGTGTTATTATTGCAATTTTGAAAAGTGTATTGCTAATATAAATGTTAATGAAAATGTCATCCACTAAAATCCTAATTAGAGTCTTTTCCACAATGTGGAGGTGACCTTGGGTTAAACCAACTGCTAGGCCAATGGAACACAAGCTCCAGTTGTACCTACCAAGATAGTAATAGACACAGTGATGGACTTCTGCCTGATAGCCAACCTTGTTCAATGAAATGACCTTCATTATCAGGACACTGGCTACCAGGTGATGAATTTCTTTGGCCATGGCCATTCATGAAACCATCTAATTAAGTTCTGTGATTTGCAGTAGGACAGAGAATACCCACATTAATGAAATGAAATACAGCTAGGTCCCATTTAAGGTAAATAACAAATCCTGTAAAATGGTTGGATTATTTGAATTTGCACTGTGTAGTTCCACTGAGCTGGAAACAATTACCATAGTTTACATTATTATATCTTCTAGTAGTACAAATTAGAATACAAGAGATAACTTCTTAGGATTTGTTAATCATTAATCAAGACCTAGTTGTGCTGAATAATGGCTAACTTAGCACTTTCCTTCCAAGGCACAGATGAAATTGATTTTTTAGTTTGGTTGTAGAAAAGGCGGTAAATCCTGAATACTCATGAAACTTGAATTTTTCAGTCATAAAAAAAACAAAAACATCTAAAAGATAGCTCTTCCTTCCTCCAAGAAGTGTTATTCACTTTTATGTACCTGTGACAATTTTGTTGTCGTAGCTGGAAGAAGTGGACGGCTGAACTTCTTCTGGGAGCCAATAGCTGCTGGAAATGGGGGTGCTGAAAACACAGCGGCCACACAATTAATTCTGTTTATCCATGCTTCCATTTCCTCTGGGCTCCTGTAAAGGATGGAAGAAATTTTAGGTTGTTTATAAAATTGATGTTCCTCAATTCCTGCCTTCACTCTCATTGGTGACTAAGCACGTGGTTTAAAACAAAAAAGTTTTTCACATTGGTCTTGCTCTTCAGGATACCATTATTAGCCCATGGGCATCTTTCAACCTTGTCTGGTTTATTTCATTTTAGTAAAATGCTGTAGAGAGAAAAATTCCTTTTTCTTGGTCCTTCCACTTCCTCACTGTCCCAAATCTTTTGGTTATACCTCCTTCTGTATAACTGGGGTTCTTTGCCTAGCACTATGAGCTTTTTAAAAAAAATATTTTGGGGGCAGCTAGGTGGCACAGTGAATAGAGCACTGGCCCTGCAGTCAGGAGGACCTGAGTTCAAATCCAGCCTCAGACATTTGACACACTTACTAGCCACGTGACTTTGGGCAAGTCACTTAACCCCAATTGCCCTCCAAAAAAACCAAAAAAATATTTTGATAACTGAATTTAAATATAATTGGTTTATTTTGTATTCCTACATATTTTATTCATTTAAAAACATTATTCTGAGAAGGGATCTCCAGACTTCATTGCCAGAGAGGGCCATGATACCAAAAACAAAAACAACAAAACAAAACAAAAAACCCACTCTATTCTAAGGCTGTTAGAAACTGCTGTTTCTTAGATTCTAAAAATCCTCTGGAAAGCAATGACCCTTACATCACCCTCTACCCCAAAGATGGCCATCTTCAATTTTTGCTAAGTCAGATTCCATAAGCCCCAAGACAATGATGCTCTGGCACTCACTTTTCTCATGATCTGACACTGTGTTGACAAATTTTTGGTTGACTTCATTCCTTTTAAAAATCTCACTTTCTTTTTTGGAAAAATCCAAAAATCATGACTTCTTAAGTACAGAACAGTCACATGCTGCTTGCTCTGCACTCCCTCATGTGTGGAACCAACCATCGCTGTACATGAAAGTCCTCCAGGCTGACTTTGGCTCCCCCTTTAATTAGGAATCTATTCTACCTCCCTTCTCTTCCTTCTCCAACAGTGATTCTTTTAATGCTAGCTTTATCTAATGCCCTCTTCTTGATCCTCATCCTTTTTTACCTCTCTGCAATATGTGATAATCTTGGCTATCCTTCCTTGCTAGACACTCTCCTGAATTTTTGTGACACTTATCTTTTCTGTTTCTCCCCCTGCCTGCTAGATCCTTTGTTGGATCATCATTCATATCATGGTCATTAACTATGAGTATACTCTAGACTCTGTCCCGGGACTTCATCAGCTCCCATATGCAGAGGTCTCACAGGTCTACATATTTATATTTCATTTCTTTCCTGATCTCTGAACCCATAAAATAGCTGCCAATATATTAGGCATCTTGAACTGGCTGGCCCATAGACATCTCAACATTGGACAGTCCAAAGATACTTTAAAGTTTAAACTCCACATATTCAAAACTCTTTATCTTTCTCCCCAAACCAACTACTCTTCTAAATTTCCCTATTACTGTAAAGACAACCACTATCTTCCTATTCATCCCCACTCATAATCTGTCATTCCTCAAGTCCTCATTCTCACACCCCATTTCTAATCAGTTGACAAATCTTGTCATTTTTATCTCTACCGCATTTCTCATACACATCCCTCTCTTCTCCACTTACATAGCCACTACCATATTTTAGGTCCTCATCACCTCTTGTCTATTGTCTTTCCACCTTGAGTCTTTTCTCACTCCAACCCATACACTACAGAGCCAATAAAATGATTTTCCTGATGCCCAGTTCTGACCATGTCACATTAGACTCACTCAATAAATCCCAGTACTTCCTATTAGTTCTAGGATAAGACATAAAGTCTTCTATTGGTATTTAAACCTCTTATGACTTGGCCCCTTTCTACTTTTCACTTGTTCTTAAACATTACTCTGTTCTATACACAGAGCAAAAGAGCCATTTTAGTTGATTCACTATTTTATACTCAGGGTGCTCCATCATCTCCCATATCTGTCATTCCACTGCTGAGTCCCATACTTGGAATGCCCTCCCCCACTGGCCACTACCTCTTATAACCGGTTTTCTGCCCTGTTCCTTCCAAGCCAGATGCCTTGAATTTCGGCACATTCCATTCTTTCCCTAGTTTTCCTTCCAAGACTCAGTCCAATTACTGTCTTCCACACAAAGCTTTTCCTGATTCCTCCAGATGCTATTACAGTTCTTCCAAAACTACTTTGTATTCATGCTGTATATATTCTCTATGTATTTATATATGTATAAATAACTCCTCCATTAGAATGCAAGCTCTTTGAGGGAAGAGGACTAACTTCTGTCTTTGTATCTCCTGCATTTAACATAGCATCTGGCCAATATTAAGCACTTAATAAATGCTTGCTGTCTGATGAATCTAGCTTGGCCAATTCTTTCTCTGGGTTCTTTTCTTTAATCACCTAAGTCATAAAACCTATTTTCCTACTTCCCCAAGTCAGAGAAGTATCACTGTCTACAGGAAGAGACATAACTACAGCTTTTGAACTCAGTCTTCCCTACATAGAGTCCAAACAGAATGAATCTGCACACTGTAGCAGAAGAAACATGGAACTGAGTATCAAGATTCCAGTCTCAGCTCTTCTAGGGACCTTGGGCTAGATTCCTTCTCTCTCTGTAAAGTGGAGCTAACAAAAATTTCCTTGTACTCCTCAGAGTGGTGAAAGTCACATGAGATAAAGGCATTTGAAAACACTTTGAGAAATATTAAGTAGTATATGAATGCATGATTAATAGTGATCAAGCTCCTTAAACTGAAAAATGCTCCTCCCCCCAACCTCCTCTGCCCAACCCCCATACATACTGGGCTTGAAATAGCAAGACCCTCCAGTCCGCTGTTTTGAGTTTCAGCACATTTGGTTTCTTCTCGTAGTCTGTGGCCTTTGATGCCAGGGCATGGTGCACACTCACTGCATTCTTCAAGTCATCTTCAGACAAAGCCTTTTCTGGTTTGTACTCATCCTGTATTTAAACAACACAAAGCAAAAGGCCATTAGCTAATGCTGTTTCATAGTCTTCCTTTAAACAGAGAAAAGCAAAAGCGACCCCCAATCACAGATGTTTGCTACTGATGAAAATAATGGCCACTTCTCATTACATTTGCTGCTTAATAACCTTGGCACTTAACTCTCTCTTTAGCCAAAACAATTCATACTTTGAAAATTATATACCTTTCCATGAAATTCAGAGCATCTTAACGATAAATAAAGAAGTGATGAATACAATGTAAATTGTTTTTGTTTTTTTTTAAACCAGCAATCTCCCAGGTTAATGATCACTGAATAAGGCATACATAGCTTTTTAAATGTGCTACAGAAATCAAATAGTGCCATGGAGAGAGACTCAGACTTTCATAGGAACTACAAGATTTCAAAGTTGGAATCATCTAGTCTCCTTAAAGAAAAGTACAAAATGGCCCTTGTCAGTTTTTGCAGTGATGTTGACTAGGTGGTCCATAAGGAGAAAGAGGGTGCTAAGGGTCATATAGTCTGTCTATACACATTAATTTGGTTGTGAGGTACTCAACATGAGATCCTTATCTAGATAGTGAATTGTCATATTATTGAAGGAACAGAATCATGTCAATCTTAAGTTTCTCTCTAGGAATGAAACCGAAAGGGAAGAGAAGCCTGAAGCTGAAGCTTGGCTCAAAGGTTCTCCTGGGAGAGATAAGTAAAGAAGCTAGGAATGCTGGATGTGACATGCATATACAAAGGCAATAAGAAACATCACTTTTCTGTTTATGGATAGTTGGTCACCTAATATTAAAATGTTCATGAAAAGCACCAGCAAATTCCCTCCCCCCAAAAACCCTTAAACTCATCATGAAGGTGTCAGCAACTTATGGACCAACAATTTTTGCAGAGCATTAGAAGATACGTAAATTCCAGAAGAAACCAGTTTAGAATTTTCAATTAAATTAATACATACTTTAATACTCAATGACTTCAATGCAATAGTAGACATAGGAAAGAAGGGTAAGAAATATATTGGAAAATATGCTTCAGGAGTAAAAAAAAATCAAGAAAGATCAAAGGCTAGTAGGTTATCTATCTATCCATCCATCTCTCTATTTGTGTGGATATTTTATGTGTAAATATAGCACATATATATGCAAATGTGTATGCATGCAAGCATGCATTCATTTTGTACTTAAAAAGCTATTCAAGCTTAAAACTGCACTAAGAATTTTGGAACATCCTGTATACAAGCTTCGTGATTATGTATCATGAATTTTTCTTCAAGAAGAAAAGTTGAGTCACTGGACATGACAAGCATCACCTAACATTATCACTTTCTAATGATTATAATCATTTGATTATAAGCTCCTTGAAGGCAGGCACTATCTTTTGGCTCTTTTGGTGTCCCCAGCACTTAACACAGTGCTGGGAACAAAACATGCACTTAAATTTTTATTAACTAACATCAGAAAAATGAAATCAATTCTATTTTAACTGATAGGAAATTACAGCAAAAGTTATTTCCAAACCAGCTATATGTAGTCCAACCACTGTCTTCTTAAAGCAAAGACCAAAATAAATATAATTTCTTTTAAAAAAATTCTTTTTTTTCCTCACAAAGCTTTAATTTCTAAACATATGCCTTTTACCATCCAGAACACCATCTCTTATAACAAAGACATTAAGAGGAAAAAAACAGTTTAGGAAACTAACATATGAATCAAGTTTGACATTAAATATAGTGTTCTATACCCATATGCTTCCATCTCTCCAAAGATGAGAAGAAGGTGCATTCTCAAAATCAACTGAAAATCAGAATTAAAACTCATAGGTACGGCACAAAATTGAGGGATCTTCAACCCTACCTAACTGAAAAATGTCACTGATGAGGTGAAAAAAAAAAAAAGGAAAATGGATGAAGGAATAGACATCAAACACATATAATCACCATTCCATAAGGTAGATTACCCAACCTAAATCCATCACCACAATGAGAGGACTGGAAGAGCTTAGAAACTGTCTCAGCCAGCAAACACCTCCTTGTCAAGCAAAGAAATAAGGTAGCCAAAGGCAAACCTGATTTAAAATAAAAACTCATTTGTAAAATCTTAAAGAGGGAAATGGAAGAATAGAGTGGAAAAATGTATTGTTGTAAAGGGAAGACATTTACAGAAAGCTTAGTGAGAGACCCAATTAAGCCATATCATCCCAAGTTTCAGTTAAGGCTGTGTCAAAAGAGGAAAACAGAAAAGGTCTGCCCAGATTTCTCTAAAAAGCTATTTTCTCCATCAATGACAGTGGAATAACCATATTTGGCACTGAACAAGTAAATTACTTTAGACAGTACTGTTAATTATTTTACACATAAAAGATTAATATTTTTTCCAATTATTTGGGTTTATCTTTACTTCTGAAAACAGCTGTTTATATTTGTACATATACGTATGCATGGGCATGCATATATATGCGTGTACCTATTTATGTGTGCATACATACACACATATGTATTTATGTATTTGGAGAGAGAATTCTTCTGTGTGTCTTGGTAGGTAGATTCCCAAGTATTTTATGCCCTTCTTTAGTCATTCTAAATAGAATTTCTCTATTTCTCTTCCTGTGTTTTATTGGTATTATATGGAAATGCTGATGATTGGAAAGGATTTATTTTATATCCTGAAAGTATGTTGAAATTATTATTTTAATTAATTTTTTAGTTCTCTTTAGGATTTAAGTATACCACCATATCTGTAAAACTGATGATTTTGCTTCTTTACCTACTCTTATTTCCTCAATTCCTTTTTTTTCTTACCTAATTATTACAGTCAGCATTTCTAGTTCTATATCAAAAAGAAGTAATGTCAACGGACATTTTTATTTTGCCTCTGATTTTATTGAAAAGGATTCCAGTTTATCTCCATTATGTATAATGTTAATGGCTTTAGCTATGTGATGTTTATGATTCTAATAAAAGTTCATTTATCCTTCTGCTTTCTAGTTGTTGTTTTTAAATAAAAATGCATGAACTGATGCAAAATGAAATGAGCAGAAGCAGGAGAATATTGTTGATGGTAAAAGCAATATCATATGATCATCAACTGTGAATGACCTCCCTCTTCTCAGCAATACAATGATACAAAACAATTCAAAAGGCCTTAGGATGAAAAATGCTTATCCACCTCCAGAGAAAGAACTGATGATGTATGAATGCAGAGGAAAGCACACTTTTTTAACTTTCTTTATTATTCTTTGTTTTTTGGTCCTTTCTTTTGAAAATGTGGCTAATATGAAAATGTTTTGCATGACTACACATGAATAATCTATATCAAATTGCTTGCCTTCTCAAGGAGGGTGGTGGGGAGGGAAGAAGTAACAGAATTTGGAACTCAAAATTTAAAAAAAGTCAAAAAATTTTTTGTTTACATGTAATTGAGAAAAAAAATAAATAAAAAATTAAATTAAAAAAATTATTGAGGATCCCAAAGGGCTTTTGTTTAAGTGAGTTATATGTACTGATATTTTCTGCATTTGAAATTAGAACACTTTAGTATTATTATGAAAAGTTTTGACCTTGTAAACTTCCTAAAAGTCACAGGACCACGCTTTGAGAAAAGTTTGATTTGACTATTGATCTGCTGGCACAGCAAAGATTTTATAAAAGGATTTTCATTACTAGTTCTTATAAATTAAAAACCAAATTAACAGACCAAAAAACCTAATTCCACTGGAAATGTAAATATTTAATAATGCTAAGCCTAAAATCACAAGGAATGGTAATTTTCTAAGTGGCTAAAGAGAAAGAGAGAAAACAATTCTAAGGGAAAAGTGCTACTGAAAATGGTTACAGATGGCTATTTATTAGTTCCTTCTGTAAATGAGGGAGGTGGCTCACTGTTTTGCCCACTATAGATTGCTAGGATTTTTACCTGGGAAACCCAATCTTTATTATAGTCAGTATCTGTAGGAACCTTAAACAATATGTTAAAAAAAATCTCTCCAAATTACAGCTGTGTATGTGCATGTGCTTGAGTGTGTGTGTGTCTGTCTGTCTGTGTGTTGGGAGAAGAGGAATTCAGAGAGCTTTTGTCTTTCAAACTTTATCACAGATTGTAGGGATAAGGAACATATTAGGAGAAGAGAGAAAGAAACAAAAGGAAGGAAAGAAGGAAAAAAGGTTGGGGAAAAATACAACAGAAAACAGAGGGTGTGAAATCTTGTGTTGCTTTGCTGCTTCTTCCCTGTATGATATATCCATAAAGGGAAGGAGATCATAATTAAAACTGAAAATAAGGAGAATGCCACATCACTATCCACCTTAAGAATGCGGAATGTATTATTAAGCTAGCAAACATGTCCTGGCTGACTATATCCAATAAGGAACACTGTCAGAACTAGATATCAGTTATTTTCCAGCAACAAAGGTCTGTTGGCAGCTGGTACCTGGTTAATTTAACTACCAACTTCTCTAAAATCTAACAACATTAAGTACCATTGAGGAAAAGGGTGGAACCTTATAGGCAGTTTCTCATAAGTGCCATTCTTTAATCTCAGACCTTTTACTCATCTCTACATCCAGCAGAAAGTGAGAAAACAGGTTTCTTATGCAAATCTACCAAAAGGCTAATTCAAGAATTAGGAATTCTCTTGGGATTTCATTTTGTAGATAGTTTTTGCTGTAGATGGGGGAGAGATTTGATGGAGGAACTGAATTAAAGGTTGAATGCTTTTCTCTTAGAACTTTTACCCTTTAACTAATATTCATGATACAGCCTTCCCCCCTTGCAACTTAAAGAAAATATACTTTTGTTATTTAAATAATTACATCTCTGTCCTATCTGTTCTTGGTTTCTGATTCTCTCTGTGTGTCTTTGTCTCTGTCTCTTCCTCCCTCCCTCTCTTTTGCTATTATGCAAGCAAATAGTAGGAAATCTTCCATTTTCCTCTGTCCACTTTTTCTTTCCCTTCTACTCACATCCATGTTCAGAACTCTGAGTCCTAGACAAGTGAGGAGACTTGGATGCAAACCCTAGGTCTGCTACTATGTGACCTTAGATTAAGTCTCTTAAACTTTTTGAGTATCAGTTTCCTCACTGGTATAATGATACTATTAGTATGGGCATTATTCATCTCAAAATGTTGTGAGGAAATCAAAGTACTCTGCAAACCTTAAAGCAGTAGAATGGCATGTGTCTTTTTTTTTTTTTAATGAGATGGAAATCTGTGATCTTCTTGGTATATAAACTCCCATTCACCAAAAGTAATGGCTCTTGCTAAAACTAAGTCACTTGCCCAAGGTCACAACATTAGTATGCATTAAGAGGCAGATAGGAGTGTGCAGGAGTCAGGTTCAATCTATTTTTAAGAACTGACTGTTAAATTGTCAGTGTAAACTGAAATCAGCAAATGCTACAAATAAGTGTTTGATTCATTATTGAATTGATTGTCTAGACTTAAGTAAGTGATAAAGAAATCATTAACAATGAGTATTAAATTTAAAGGTGTGCCTTTCCAGAAAGCTGGGTGTTAAACATTTACTAGAATACCCCACCAGCAGAGTTTGTTATTTAATTTATTTTATTGTTTTATTTATTTATTTGATGATGGCTAAACTAATTTTTAAAAGCTTCATTAGATATAACAAAGGAGGCTTTGTAATATGTCTCAAGGATTATACTACTAAGAGTATTTGGCAGACCTAACTGTAAATAAAAAACCCTTCTCCTTGAACCTAATGACGGTAATAGATTTCTTTGTATTTCTCCTGGTAGAACATCTTTCTGGATGTAAACAATCAGCAGATTGTTAAATAATGTTACTTCTATAATCACATCTGTTGTGAAATCTCCTAAAATTTTTATCAAGGAGAGAGGCACTTTTGAAGAAAGACTTCAGGCCTATATTTTGCTCTGATTCATCAGATTAAAAAAAAACACCAATAAATTAAGAATAGTCTTTTATGTTCTCTAGATTTCACAGTCAGCTATGTGACTGAATTACTTTATTTGTGGTAAACAAATATGTCATGAAGAATTATATTCAATAAATGTACTTCAGTGAGATATTTGTCATTATTTCCCAGACAGACTTATTTATTGAACAACTATATTACAGTGATCTAGTTTGGGACAGAGAGTACCTAGCACCTTAACAACCACCATGAATTATTTTTAATATTCTGAATTATTTTAATGGAATTATATGAATCTATCTTATTTATATTTTTACAGATATGACTATCATTATATGGGGATATGAAATATGCACTTATATACATATTTATGCAAACACATCAATATTCTGTATTATTTTAGTGGAATTACATGAATATGCTATACTTTTGTTCCCACAGATGTTTTATTCATTATTTATGGAAGCGTGATGAATATGTATCCATATCCATATTTATATAAATGAAATGATAAAGTAAATGATCTCATTAGTTAATTACAAATATTTATATTCATTTAGGGTTGGCATAATAATTCATCACCAATAATTTAAAATTACATCCTTTTTATGATATTAAATTCTTGCACCAATTCCACAAAGCAATACTTGGTTCCATAAGGCTTTTCTCCAACAGAGCAAAGACTGAGCAAGAACCTATCACCTCTGGGAAAGAAAGCCTTGAGTAGTGACTTAGCAAAAAGGACTGTATCACTCTGAGGGTCAGTCTAGCTAAATTCAGAGAGACTCAGCAGAAGCTCAGGGGGTGTGGATAGGGGGGCAGTACACAGCATCTCAACAAGATAATTCTTCCTGAAGATGGGGTTGGATTCTGCACTGGTGTACTCTATGAATACCCAAACAGAGGAAACCAAAGTTGCTTTTAAAGCACTTTTAAAAACCCCCTCACCATATCTAACACATGTTTTGTAAAACGTAATGCAGTATTACTATAATCTTAGTATATTTCTTTCTTCACAACATATGTCTAGTAATTACAAGTAACTTGACTGATACAGTTCATAAAGTTAGGTGTTTATCCCAAATTTATTTAAGATAACAGGCAATGAGGTGGTGCGGTGGACAGAGCACTGGGCCTGGAGTTAGGAAGACCTGAGTTCAAAATCTGGCCTCAGACACTTATTATTTGTGTGAGCCTGGGCAAGTCATTTAATCTCTCACATATACATATGTGTACATGTATTCAGTTTCCTCAACTGTAAATGAAAATAATAATAATAATGATAATGGCATCTATCTTCCAGAGTTCTTGTGAGGATCAATTGAGATAATAATTGTAAAGCACTTAGCACAGTGCCTAGAATATAGTAAGTACTACATAAATGTTTACTACTGCTGCTGCTGCTGCTACTATACTTTTACTGCTGCTGCTGCTACTAGCTATATGACCCTGGGCAAATCACTGATTTTGTCCGTCTCTTTTTCCTCATCTCTAAGATGGAGATAATAGCAACCTTCCTCCAGGGTTGTTTTAAGGATTAAAGGAGATAGTATTTGTAACTTTGCAACTAAAATTTTGGAACGCAGAATTCCATAAATGCTCTCTGTTATCACCATTATTAAAGATTCAAACAATATTATTTGTACAGAGGTTTTGAATTTTTAAAGCACTTTCACATGCTCACTCTCACAACCTAAGTTATTGTGAATAGTATAACTCAACACTAACAAGTTTAACTGTGGTTAATGATATGTCATCACTAATGAGCCAATGAGTCATCATTCTGCAAGATAAAATTAGTTCTGAAACTCACGTGTTCTCAGATCATTTCCAACTTGGCCATAGGACTTCATCATGTCCCTTAGATTTTATGGATTTCCGCAAAGATCTCTACTCTCCCCCTTTCAGTTTCTATGTGTTGTTTTACCCCATTAGATTATGAGTGCCTTAAGAGCAGGGGCTATTTTATGCCTTTCTCTGTGTCCCTAGCACTTAGCACAGTGTCTAGTACACAGTAGGTGTTTAATAAATGTTTACTGACTCCTATATTCTGATAATAACAATAACATTCTCACATTTATATGATGGTTTAAGTACTGTCTACAAAGTGTTTTCCTCACAGATGACCTGTAAGATAGGAAAGCATTTTAACCATAAAAACCCTGTGAGGTATATAATAAAGTATTATCATAGTCATTTTGTTGATAGTGGGGTGAAATGATTTGTCCAGGGACATACAATTAGGGAATATCAGATCTAGGCTGAAATCCTAATTCCAAGTCTAGATTCCTTTCCACCAACATCCAATTGCTTATGTTAAGGCGGTTACTACAACTATTTTACAGATCAGAAAACAGACCTTGGAGAAGCTTTAACTTACTAAGCTCTAACTAGTGAAAAGGCCTCGACTAGCAGCCAGATTTCCCGATTCTTCTCTTTTCTTCAATCTTCTCCTCCACAACCCCCAATCCTGTTGGCTCTCCGTCTCCTCCTTTAACTGTGTCTGATACAGTCTCCTTACTCTGGTCCAGAAACTCAAACCTGTGAACTTCTCCTTTTTAAAATTATATACAACTCTGCTTTCACTTTTATATATACATGTGTGTATATGTATATGTTTATATACAGACATAAGCATATACATACATGCATGCGTACATATGTATGTATAAAAATAAAATCTTCCTAGTAGAAGGAGAGCTCCTTAAGAGCACCCTTACCTTCCTGCTCTAAAGCATACTATGTGCTCAGAGTACACAGTACTCACTTCATAAATGTTGAACTGAACTGTAAAAACTGAACTCAGTCTTGTATGTTATGATTCAGAATCTCTTCAACATTCTGACCCAACCTAAGTGATGCTCTGGATAAAGCACTGGGCCTGTGGTTGGGAAGACCTAGGTCCAAATCTGGCCTCAGACACTTACTGCCTGGGTGATCCTGGGCAAATCACTGAAACTATCTGCCCCAATTTCTTCATCGGTAGAATGGGGATTAATAATAGCACCTACATGGGGTGGCTAGGTGGCGCAGTGAATAGAGCACTGGCCCTGGAGTCAGGAGGACCTGAGTTCAAATCCAGCCTTAGACACTCAACACAAAAAATAGCTGTGTGACCCTGGGCAAGTCACTTAACTCTAACTGCCCTACCTTCCGTCCTCCAAAAAAAAAAAATAATAGCACCTCCCTCCCAGGGTTGTTATGAGGATCAAATGAAACAATATTTGTAAAGAACTTGGCACAGGTCCTGGCACATAATATGCACTATGTGAATGCTGGCTATTATCATCAATTATTCTCATCTACCCTCTTCTAAGGACACTTATATTGTGTCAATTTCTCCCTAAAATGTTGCACCCAAATCTAAACATGGTACTAACGAGATGGTCCAAAAAGAGGCAGGGTTCCATGGGGCTATAACCTCCCTTGTTCTAGACACTAAGCTTCTATTAACCACTCTGAGACTGAACAAGCTGTTTTGGTGGCCGCACCACACCGCTGACTCATGCCAACCTAGCTAGCCCAGTCACTCCAACCTCCATACTTCGTCACAGCACTGCATGAAACTTCTATCAGCTTTTACCTCCTTACAACACTGAACCAGTGCTTCCTGAAGACAGAAATAATTGCTCTTTTACAAAGCAGCTTTCTGAACTCCCAAGTTCCACTGCCAGGTGCCAACTGCACTATATCAGAAGAAAAAGACCAAAGCTCACACAGGGGACCAAGAAATTTTGTTAAAAGATTCATGAAACTATAAACAAGCAAATGTACCTAAAGAAAACTGAATAAAGATTTTGTATGTGTGCATGTTTTTGCTATTGTGATTAATAAAAGATAATTTTACTTATTGTATATTACATATATTATTCACTGAATTCTAATAACCTTTTAGTCATTATGTATTTACTCAAATAACATACTGATAGTACAACTACTATTCTGTTCTTGAGATTTTTTGATATTACAATGTCTTGAAGGGAATCCGAAGTCAGGATTAGTTAAATTCTAGACTTGGAATTATATGGGTTTGGTGCCTGTCAATCCTTTTCTAATCCAGTTAATGGAAGGCTTTTCATGTGACAGAGGTAAAATCAAATGTCTAAGTTCTTTGCCTTTTTCCTACAGCAAACTGAAATAATATGTCTATGATTATGGGGCAACGATAAAGCAAATATTGAAGCTGGCAGCTGACTATAAAGCTATGTCGTCACAATAGGGAATTCATCCTCATGCCTTTAACTTTCATTGTTACATTTATTAAATACTGTTGACATGATGGAATTGGGTTAGAGGAACTAAAGCATAAATTACAATAATAAAACAATTTCCAAAGTAAGACAAATTAAATCAAATTACTTTTTCGTAAGAAAAAAAATTGCTCCCTGACATCAAATTTCTCTCCTTTCCCCTTAATAAATGGATGGCAAAGCAAACAAAAAACATCATATTCCTAATGCTTATTAGCACATTATAGAGCACATGACAGGTATATGATTAATGTTCTGTGAATTCAAAATGATACCTTTACTCAAGTATAAACTACCCTTTTAATAAGCACCAAAAATGGGATTTAGCTAAGTCATTAATTTCAAATTTGTGTAAAATGAACTTTCCTTACTTCATGGAAGTTTATGACCTCAAGGCTTGGGTTATAAAATGTATCACAGCTTTCTGACAGGGCACAAATCATTGCATTACTGTACAATTAGATAGCAGAGCACCATCTGTTTGATCCTAGGTGGGAAAGTTACTGCCATTTTCTCATCTATAAAATAAGGGACAATGTTGTTCAAATAATTCTTAAAGCTATATTTACTTCTAAAACTCAGCTTTATATCTAATAAGGTATACCCTCGGGTAAATGTTAAATGACCAAATTCTGAACAAAATTTATCAAAACATAATAAAGATATATTAATAATTCTTTTTTGAAAAATGAGACCTGTCCTTTATGGAGATAATAAGGAAAAGTAAACAGCTTTTTTTCAAGGAAAAAGTTGAAAATATTTTAAATGTTCTTGGATTCCACCAAGGAAGGTAAGAGTTGAAGGAGAATCAAAAGCAAAGTTCTGATAGATGTTATACACATACTAATAAAGATAGCATAAAGCCATCTATGATCTGAGTTAATCCCTGAATCAGTGCACATAAAAAATCCACACTTTTAAACTTTGTGATATACTTGGTTTTTGTCTTTTATACAAATTGCACAGAATAGGGGTAGTTTTTGAGTTTGGGATAGTTTTATGTTTGGATTGCAATTAGAATCACCTTTCACCTGAACTATTATTATGGCCTATTACTAGTCTCCCTTCTTCAGATCCTCTCTCTCTCTGTCTCTCTCTGTCTCTGTCTCTCTCTCTAATCTACCTTCTACACAGTGGCCAAAGTGATTTTCCTAAAGGACAATTTTCCTCATCAGTAGGATCAAATACAAATTCTTCTCTTTGATTTTAAATATCAAAGGCTTTAAATGCCTTTCACAACCTGGCTCCAAACCACTTACCTAGATGCAGAATACATTACTCCCTTTCAATTAATAAATCTATAAAGTATATAGATCATTGCAAACTTTATTTTTCACAATGATTCAACTCTACAACCAGGCAACAGAGAGGGAAATAATATTTCTGTTTATCAAAAGCATGGAAAAGTCAATGAAGGCATGATCTGAAACATCCCCAATCAAAAACAAAACAATAAAAACATTATAAAATTCTGGACCAGGAAGGGACTCAAAAATATCTGGTCCAGTTCTCACATTTTGCACATAAAGAGGCTAAGGTCTAAAGATTAAATTGTATTGAATCATTGTACAAAGGAGAGATAAGTTTAGATGGAGCAAGAAGATTAAGACAAAACAGGATTGAGAACCAACATCTCTTATTGACATACTAAGGCTCTGTGCTTAGTAGGACTACAAAAGAAATTCTCATCTCAATTAACCTTATTAACCTTAGCTTTCCTCATCCACTGTACAAGTCATTTAAAACTGTCAGATTCCTTATTTGCAAAATGGAATTAAGGTAATCTCATGTGTGGGCATACAACTGGGCCTGGATATGGGGGCCAAAAGTACTCTTCTCAGACATCAATTACAGTTACATCTGTAGTATAAATAAGGTCAACACCATCATCAGTGAACCAGAAAAAAAAAAAAAAACCAGGAAATGAAGTAACTAGATTGAACTATAAGAACTCTGACAAATGAAAGATTGTGAGTCTATGATTCAGTATATTAAAAAAGTTAGAAAGACATACAGGTAGAAGAAATTTTTCAGAGACCTCTTAGTCAAAAAATCTCAACCATCCCTCTCTTCCTACTCTTACTGCAATTTTTTCTAATTATTCAATGCATATTGTATGCAAGGGCTTTGCAAATCTCAAAACACCATAGAAGAATCAAATAATTAACAATGTTTAGATTTTAGAAGTGTGGTGTAATGAAAAGGATACTGGATTTGAAGTCTGTTGGAACCTAAGCTAAAATTCCACCTCTGATACTAGTTGAGTGACCCTGAGCAAGTAACTTCATGTTTCTCAGCCTCCATTTCCTCAGATGTAAGAAAACCTATAACAGTGCCTACCTCACAGAGTAATATAATGTGAGATATCAAATGAGATAATGTACATAAGACATCTTTGTAAAACTTGAAGCACTACAACAAATATAGTTTCAATATTGTTATTTTTCACAGATGAGAAGTTATTTTCAGCATTCTTCCCACAATACAAAGTGGTATCAAGGAACCAGAGTGACAACCAGCAAAACTCAGGCTTTGGTCCCAGCCTTTCCAATGACTTTTAAACAAGCGACCAAAACTCTTATGTCACAGCTTCTCCAAATGGGGGGGGGGAAGAGTCTCTGCCAGAAATGAGCAGAGGACTAATTAGTGGCTGTCTGTCAGGCATTCCAAATGGGAATTGTGCTTCATCAAACAGAAGCTTCCTGAACACAGCCTGTGGGAGGATGTATCAGTAGGAGTCTTCAGGTCCCATCGAGTCAGGATGATTACTTGGGCATGTGGCCTTGAGGCTGGGCTGGCCCTTTTCCATCTGGAAGTTAGGCTCTGGCACATTTTCTTCCTGGAGAAGACACATGGATTCCAAATCTAAGGGAACGGTTAAGTCCATTTGGGAACACAGTAATTACCTTGGTCCTGTGGAGGGGCTGACTGACTACTCATTTTCCATCTCTCTCTCTTTTACTTACTCTTAACTCACTCTTTCACTTATCTGACTTATTTCTGTTTCAGAAAATTCATTGTAATATCATATAGGTGGCAGATTTTAATATGGAAAAAAACTTTTAATCAAATGAAACATTTATTGACTTTATTACATGAAAAGTACTCCACTAGGGATGATGGGGAATAAAATCCAAATGAGTATAAGATACAGGGGAGCAGTCAGGTAGCGCCGTGGATAGAGCACCAGGACTAAAGTCAGGAAGATCTGAGTTGAAATCTGACACTCACACTGACACTGTGTGACTCTGGGCAAGTCACTTAACTATTTGCCTCAGTTTCTTCATCTGTAAAATGAGCTAGAGAAAGAAATGGTAACCTCTAGTACATTTGCCAAGAAAACCCCAAAATAGGTCCTTAACAGTCAGACATGTCTGAAAATGACTAAACAAGAAATAAGATATGGTTCCTATCTTACCTTTAAGGAGCTGTAATCTAACTGGGGTGATAAGACATAAATACTTGAGAAGTTAATTAAATATAACTGATTTAAAAGAGCTATTCGGTAGAGCAACGTATACTGTTAAATCACAACCCTAAAATGAGATCATTCTGACAGTAAAACACCAGCACATAGAAAAAATAATTATACAATATTATTGTAAAAAAAATCCACTATAAGGTATTTTTTACCCCCACATTTCAACTAAAATAGATATGTTTTATTCATTTTTATCTTTACTTCTTTCTTCATGCCAGTATCACAGAGTTATAGCTGGGGCTTTAAGAGAAATCTAGTCCAACCCCCTCATTTTACAAATAAGGAAACTGATGCCCATGGATGAGTTGTCCAAGGACATACAGGTATAATACATCAGAATTGCCTTTTATTTTTGCTTTTATTCTCTTCTTCCTAATTTTCCCACAACTTCTAATACTACTACTATTACCACAGATAATAACAGTAACTGATAAGAGTGTTTTCCTCAAAACACACAAGAGGTAAGGCAGTTTAAGTATTATCCATCCCATTTTAACAGATGAGGAAACTGATACAGACAAGGGATGAACTGATTTGTCCACGGTCATTATATAGCTCGGTTGTGACACACTGACACGGAAAGGGGGGACACTACACCATACAAAAGGATCCCTATGGGCTGCATATTGACTTAGAAAATTACATATTAATATCATCTACATTCTATTGCATTTTTATTTATTTTGTTAAATATTTCCCAATTCCATTTCAACCTGGTTCCAGTGCAGCGGATGGCATGGGTGGTATGTTTGACACCTTTGATATAGATACTAAGTATCAAGGCTGGGATTTTTTGCAACTCAATATTTTTAAAAGGAAGATTAAAAAAAAACTCTAAGATCATAGGATCACAGATTTAGAACAGAAATGCACCTTAAGAGATCATCTGCCTCTTTTTACACGTGAAGGAATCGAGGCCCAGAGACATTGAGTCATTTGACGAAGGTCACACAGGCAGGAGGTGCAAGAGGCAGGATTGGAACTCTGATCCTTTGACTTCTAAATCCAGCCCTCTTTCTATGGCTCTACATGATGACAGGTTCCAGAAAGATTCTCTATCATACATTAAAATCCAGTAGATCCACTACCAACAACTATTTTTTCAGCTCAGTGTGGGAACAAGGCACCCTCCTAACAATAAGCAATTGGGGTAATTATAGGCAAATATAGGTCATACGGGTAGTATAAAAATATACATTCCAAATTTGGAATGTATAGAAGCCAGATTTGGGGAGCAAAGTGTGGTCTATATTCTGGACCAATATAGGAAGTAAGAAATGTTATAAGGCAGTACACTGTTAAATTAATTTTATAAAGAAAAATTGCAATTGCAATTCAGAGGGAAAGAGAACACTATAAGCTGAGGCTGTTCAGGGGAAGGCTTCCCAGATGAGTTGGGATGTTCAGCCTTTTCTTTCTAGTATCCTTTTATTACATAAAGTGTCACTGGTCCCACAACACCAGCAACAGATGTTGACAGTCTTCTTATTGAAGTTTCTTTAGGGAATCTATGAACTAGTCTCTAAATCCTTTATCATTATTATTCATTCTGCCTAAAAGAATGGCATTTCCATCACTTTTGAAATAGTGAAGAAGGGCCAGTGAATTCATTTTCTAATATACTACCCAGCATATTCAAGGCCTCCTGATTTCTCTCTTAGTTACCATGGCAAAGAACAAAGTATCTTACTCAGAGAATCATGGCAATCTATAGGGCCTCTTTGATGTCTGTGAAAGAGGCAAAGAGTGAGGGATTTCCCAGAAGGAAATAAAAATCTCCTTTATGTGTTCACTGTATATAGCAATACTTAGTGAAACTGGAATAATTCTACTCAGTACACCCAAACTTATCTCCTTGGCTTTTGAAAACTGCTATAGTTTTGCTATGTTGTTGTTTAACCATTTTAGTCATATCTGACTCTTTGTGACACCATTTGGGGTTTTCTTGGCAAAAATACTGGTTTGCCATTTTCTTTTCCAGCTCATTTTACAGATGAGGAAACTGAGGCAAACAGGGTTAAGTGGCTTGCCCAGGGTCACACAGCTAGTGAGTGTCTGAGGTCGGGTTTGAACTCAGGAACAGTAGTCTTCCTGGCTCCAGGCCCAGAACTCTATCCATTGCACCACCTAGTCGCCTATACCTCTCTTTTACAGCAATACCCCTCCTCTACCTAGATTTGCTACTTCTTAGATTCCCAGTACTTAGCACAGTGACTGGCACATAGTAGGCACTTAGTAAATGTTTATTGAAAGGACATTAATGGTACCTCAACTTAAGATTCAATTCAACTTAATTCAATTCAACCAACATCAAACACCTTCTCTGTTCATGGTATTAAGCTAGGTTGGGGAGAAGTCTTGGTACAGCAGAGGCAAGATCCAAAAGCCCCTTTATCATGAGGATATTTATAGAGATATATGGGTTATGGAACACTCATTTTTATACTACTCATTTTTGTTTTTATTTTTAATATTTCTGATTTTAAAAAAAAGACTGCCCTGAATTTGTCTAGATATCAAGACAAAGCATCTTCGAATTTACTTGACCCTAGGTTTAAGATACACTATGACTGATAAAGAATGCTGCCACAGCCCCAAGCTCCAGGTTCTTCACTGCCTTACTGCTCAGCTTCATACATGGATCAAGCCCACTCAAGTCATCAATCATTTGATGGCTTACCTTGAAGCTTGGCACAATTCAGTTTGAAGTTACTATCATGAATAAAACTAGAATATGTAGAAATATCATAAGAGTGACCCTGAATTGGGGGTGGGGGGGAAGGATTTAAGAAAAGACAGAGATTGATGAAGACAAATACAGAGCCCAAGACAGGAAGACATGAAGGAAGAGCTTTATGTCAGTCTTACCTTCATAACTTAGGATGACTCATGAAAAATGGATATGAGGGCCATATCCAAAAGTAAGCAAATGATGAATCATTACCAGGACTGAGAAGAATGCAATCATTTTTATTATTAATTCATTGCACTCAAAAAAAATTTTTTTCAAACTGTGAACAGCAGCAGATCAGAATAATGGTGAATGACCACAGCACACCACGGAATCTTAAATTCATCATTCTCCACAATGAACAATTTATAAAATGTCAATAAAGCAAAAAGCTATCACCAGGGTGTCATTATTAAAGCTCTAGCTGCCTCTAGTGCCCAGGAAGGTCCCAGGATAAAAGACAAGTTTTCTCACCCAGCTAGGGGATCCACCAATCTTGCCACAATGCCCACCCTGCTAAGTCTGATTATTACTGATGCCTGGTTCCTGGAATCATTCTGACACAAGGCACATGTTTTAATCATCTCATCTGCCTGGGCAATATGACAGTGGAATGAGGCAGGAAAATGACCACATTTCAATTTGCTCCATACCAAAAAGGTACCCATCAATCAAGGCCTTCTGCATATCTTTCTCTTCTATGTCTCCACCTCTTAGGGGAGAATTCAGTTCTCCAGAGACCTCCCTTTAGGTTTCCCTGATGATCTGCTGCCATCTTTAATCTTCCCTGAATATCAGAAACAAGATATTCAAAGTTTCCAGTTTTTATCCAACCTATTCTTCCACTGTCCTCTAGTTGTGAGTATTATCTTTCTCCCCAAAGTATCTCATGATTTTGCCTTAAAAAAATTTTTTTTAAATTAATAAAAATCTATTTTGTTTCCTTCCTGGCACACCCACACCTCATTGGGAAAAAAAAAAGAAAAACAAACCCTTTGTAACAAATATGCATAGCCAAGTAAAACAAATTTCCAAACTGTTCATGCTCAGAAATCTATGCCTCATTTTGGTCCCTGATTCCATCCATCACCCTTCTGCCTTCTGGGATAATTTTTGCCTTTCTCTATGTCTACAATTCCTTGCTCAGTGCCTAATCTATGTAAGTGCTTAATGAATGCTTGTGGATCGACTGTTCCTACCTATCTGTATGCATCTTGTGCCCCCAGTAGAACATAAGTTCCTTTAAAGGAGGGGACTAGTCTTCATTTTTCTCTGTATCGCCATTGTATATGCTTAATAATACTCAGTTGAATTCAACATGTAAACATAGTCACTAGCTTTTATAGTTTTAAAGCTGGAAGGAACCTCAGAAGTTCATCCATTTCAAATTTAGAGAAAAGGAAACAGATTAAAAACTAAAAAAGAGATCAAATGATTTGCCCAAAGTTGTAAAAGTAGATGAGTAGCAGAATGAGGATTCAAATTAAGTTCCAGATGTAGCATTTTTTCCATTGTACCACTCTCTGGTCCTCTCTAACTTGACACAGAAATCCAACAATGGTGAGATGGAATACTCATTTAAGCCAAAGAGAAGACTGAAAAATAGTTACTGAGTTCACTTCAGTTTACTTTTCCCTCTAAGTCTATGCTTTGAAATGTGGAGATTTCTTTTTTTTTTCCCCATAAACTGGCCTGATTAAAGAGGCCAAAGTGGGACCATTTCACATGAAATCGGTTACCTTTATCTTTTGACACTGTACTTGTCCTAAGTGCTGAGGGCACAAAAAGGGCAAAAACAGTCCCTGCCCTCAGGGAGCTTACAAACTAATGTTTGTTTTTATTCTTCTCTAAGTCCTATGAAGGTAAATACCACGTCTTAATTATCTTTGCATCTTTCCTTGTACCAAAAACAAATCACTACACAAAGTAGATGCTCAGTCAATATCTGCTAAATGTATGAATGAATTTGTCATTTCCCTCTTAAGAGCACATCTACTCTAGACTCTAGCAAGGTAATTCTAAATGTTTAAAGACAGATCATAACAGTTGGAGACAATTTGTCAGACACATCTCTATTATTTATTTCTTCTAGTGAATAACATAGATTAGAGACATACAAGTGGCACAGTGGATAGACAGCTAGCCTCAGAGACAGGAAAACTGGAGATCAGATCCTGCCTCAGTCATTTACTAGCTGTGTGATCCTTGGCAAGTCACTTAAGCTCTCTCTGGCTCAGTGTCTTCATCTGCAAAATGTGGAGAATAACAGTAAATACCTTCTAGGGTTGTTGTAATGCTGAAACAACATAGGTAAAGGAATACAAATCTTAAAAGTGCTATATAAATGCTAGTTATTAAGTTGTTTTTACTCATGTAGATTTTTAAGTGCTTCCCATTCAGTGTGTCTGGTTTCTTCAAATAGGCTTTAAATTCCTTTAAAGGCAGGGCTCAAGTCTTCCATTCCTCACATCCCCTCAGTAGAACCTGGGGCACCATTTTGCCCATGGTAGGCACTTACTAAGTGTTGAGTAGTGGTTTCTCTACAAAGGTCTGAGTTCAGGTCCCCTGATAAGGCAGAGGGGAATGTGACAGAGTTATAAGAAGGAGTGGCAGGAAGGGAGAGGAGGTAAATATCCCTAACTAGAATAAGGAAGATATTTGTGCATCCGAAGAGCAAAGGAACAGAGAGAGAATGTCAAAGGCTGTCTAGGGGAACACAGGGATAGAGGGCGTGCAGATTACCTCAGAAAGAAATCAATATCAGGGCAGAAAAAAGACTCAGTAGAATGAAGATACTCTGGGGATGTAACAGTTGTCTGTGGAATGTCAGAGGGAAAGGGAAAAGAAGAAAAAGAACAAATAATGCTATCTGGTCCCCATTGCCTTCCTTCTCCCTTCCCAAAAATAAAATGAATGGTAGGAACTACAAAGAAACTCATGGAAAGAAGACATGTGAACAAGAAACAATTAAATATTCTTTTTCGGGGAGGGGGGGGGAAGATGGGGGGTGGGGGAAGCAATCCGATGAAGGAGGCTGAATATTAAATGTAGGTATTTGGTAAGGGAAAATGTTGCAGAAATTAAGATTTCTCTAAAACTGAAGACAGAATGAAATATAACTCAGAACATATTCTAGCCCAGCATTCAAAAACTTCTGGCTGGGAAGGGAGGGTCTACTGAGCATCTGTCAGACTTCCTCTGTCAAAAAAGGCACTAGATGTACCCCAAACAAGCCTCTACTAAGTTGAATTTCTATTTGGGCATAAAGCCTTAACCCAAACAGATAGCATGATACTGAAGTCTCTTTTGTCATTGCTTCTTGTAGTTCTGCTGCTGCTTCTGGTATGAATTTAGATGCTATGAATTAAGATGTTTGGATCATTACTGATATTGGTCTATTGTCTATGGTTCCTTTCAGCATCATAGTTTCTTTATTTATCTCTTTTTATTTTTTAAAGTTTTTGCTTTGTGCATAAGCCCTAAACTCCAGCTGATGCTCCTTTCTCCTTAGTGATCAATATGCTTCCTGCTGTCCACAACAAGGAAAGAATATTGGAATTTTACTAGAGAAAGTGGGTGGTATTCTGTCAATCTAACCTCTGAACTCTCAGCAACTGAAACCAAGAATATTGACAATTCATAGAGCACTTTAAAGCTTTTGAAGTTATCTCATTTGATAGCACAAATATCCTATGAGGGAACTATTCCCAGCCTCATTGTACTGATTAAGAAACTGAGGCTCAGAGGGTTAAATAATTTGTCTATGATCACATGGAAAATAAATAAAAAGAAATGGAATTCAAGCCCACTTCTCTCATGACTTCATGTTCAGTATATCTTTTCTATCTCTAACAATAAGCAAAAAATAAATAAATGACCATGGCAAAGAAACCATCCGTTAATGAGGCAATACAAAAGTGAGTGTCTGGGTTGGTAAAGTCTTATCTCATATCATAGATACAGAGCTGGAAAGGATTCTAAATTCTAAAGCTTATTTAATCTAAATCCCTCCTTTTATAAAAGCAAAAAGTAAATCTCAGAGCACCAGAGTCTGAGAGTTTATTTAGTTAACCTTGGAGCAATTAGGGAGGATTAAGGAAGAGTGAAAAAAAAAAAAAACCTGAGTAAAGTTATAATTGCCTTCCTTTAGGCTGATTCCTCTAACAACAACAACAATAATAATAATTCAATAATATAACATGATAATATAATAACAACAATTATTATTGTTTAAACCTCAATTGCTTAAAACTGCATTGACTTTTAGAACATCAATTTGAGGTTTACAAAACACTTTACACATATCATCTCATTTGATTACATTATTATCTCACACAGAGCAGCCCATTGATAGTCCATTATAGAGAATAGATCCTAGGAGTACAGATTTATAGCTGGAAGGAAACTCATTTGGTCCAGCCCTTCATTTCATGGCTGAGAAAACAGGAATCTAGTCCTGGAAGACCTGTGAGATCACCCAAGGAGTAAGCATCAGAGGCAGGATTCAAACTCAGGTTCTCTGGCTCAGAAACCAGAAAATAAAGCTGAAAGATGTTAAGTGTCTTGACTAGGGCTGGGTAGCTGAGGCAAGATTCAAACTCAGGTCTTTCTGATGCTAACATACCTACTTCACAAGGATTGTTAGGAAAAAGGGGGTTAAGGGGTGAAGGAAAGAAAGAGGGAGGGGGAGGGAAAGGGGGGGGAAAGAAAGGGGAAAGGGAGGGAAAGAGGACGGGAAGGAAGGGACAGAAAGGAAGGAGGGAAAGAGAGAGGATGGGAAGAGGGAGAGAATGAAGAAGTAGAAAGAACTGGTCTAAAGAGACTGGAGATATCTGAATTTGAATTCCTTCATTTACTATGTATATAAGCCTAGGGAAACTACTTAACCTTTATGAACCCCAGTTTTTCCTCTACAAAAAGGGTAATACTTTGGGGTAAGGTCCAAAGGGTTTCTGTAAATATCAAATTAGCTAAATGCATGTAAAACCCTCTACATATAGGTAAATGATCTTATAAATGGGCATTGGTGTCACTGGACCTTGTATGAGCTTCTCCTCCTGTTTCCTCACTTAGGGGATCAGAAGAGATAATCACAGGAAGGTTCCCTGAAGTTCTAAATCTTTGGATTCTAGGACTGGAACAAAAGGAGAATAAGCAAGCTGGGCTGGAGTTTTCTAGCGGGAAGTCACACAGATACCCAGGTCATGTCATATCCCTCACTGCAGGAAGGATCAACTTTTCTGATCATTTGTTATGCGCGGTGGAGGGAGCCACAGGTCTCCATTTTGTTTCCTATTTAGATTTCCTCCAAGTTTTTTAACTACAAACCAAGGAGGCCATAATCAAATAGGCAGGGAAGTACTGCTCCACAAACTTGTCAGAGCAATTAAACTCACAAGAGGGAGCGTGTCACCACTCTAGGTTCACCCGGGGATTCTAGAGAACAAGTGTCAGCTGGTGACTAAGTTGAGATTCATCCCTTAAGCCCAAACATGGATCTCTCATTTGTCATTTGACCTTTTCTTGTTTTCTGAAGAAAGTCCCTTTCCTCTCCCTCAAGGGCCATACTGACAATCAAAAGACAACATGGTTTTGTGATTTGTAGATGTTCTTTTTTTCCACCTCCCTTCCATCATAAGTGAATGCTTTGCTACCATGTTGGCATTTTAATGTGTTCAAAAAGACATCATTATAATGGTGAAAAGGATGCTCAGCTTGAGCGGAGAAGTCCTGGGTTCTGCCCCCATCACAGAGGAGGATCACATTTAGTAAGTCACCAACCACTTTAAGTGTCATCTGCAAAATGGGGGTGAAAGGCAGTTTGGCTTAGTGCATAGAGATCCAACTGGCAGTCAAGCTAATGACTTGGGACCACAGGAACTATTTAAGACTATAAGATGTGTAACAGAGACTGATCTGCTTTGGTGGTACCTACAGTACCTAGCTCATAGGATTGTTTTAAGAATCAAATGAGACGAGCACTCTGTATAAACATTATTATTGTTACTTGCTACCTAGGTGACCTTGGGCAAACTGCTTAACCTCTCTGGGCATGTTCCTTCATCTGTCAAATGAAAGGGTTGAACTGATGACTGCTAAGGACCCCTTCATGACCCTATAAAATTAAATCCACGGTGTTAACACACAGTTCCATTTTCTATTCTCTAACACCAATTTTGTAATATCATAATGCTAACATACACAATGGGAGGAGAGGTGCACCCCATAATCAATATCCACCTGATGTACTCAGACAATAAAGAAGCATTTATTAAATATTTACTATGCATCAGGCATTATGCTAAAAGCTGTGAATAAAAAGGGGGAAAAAATAAAAACTCCCTGTCCTCAAGGAGTACATTTTAATAGGGGTGATAATATCTAGAAACAGCTCTCATATATATGTTCATGTATGTGTAGACAAATATATACATGTATAGACACACATGTGTCTACATGCCTTGATATGTACATGTGTACACTGAGTAGATGGAATGTAATCTGAAAGAGAAAGCCATTAGTAGTGGGGGGGGACTGAGAAATAATAGCTAGATAGTATTTATATAGTGCTTTAAAGTCTGCCAAGCTCTTCACAATGCTCTCATTTGTTCCTCACAACAACCCTAAGAGGTAGATGCCATTATCATCTCTGTTTTACAATATGAGGAAACTGAGACTGAGAGGTAAAGTGATTTGCCCAAGGTCATGAGGCCAGTGAGTATCTAAGGTATAATTTTAATTCAGGTCTTCCTGACCAAATCAGATGATGTTTTAAAAGCACTTAGCATAGTGTGTAGAACAAGTTGTTATAGAGTCATTTAAGTCGTGTCCAACTCTTTGTGACTCTGGGATTTTCTTGGCAAAGGTACTGGAGTGGTTTGTGATTTCTTTCTCCAGTTCATTTCATAGATGAAGAAACTGAAGCAAACAGGGTGAAGTGACTTGCCCAGGTCATACAGTTAGTGTCTGAGGTTAGATTTGAACTCAGGTCTTCCTGACTCCAGCTCTGGTGCTCTATCCACTGCATGGAACACAGGAGGTGCTTAATAAATGCTTCTTCCTTCCTTCCTTCTTTCTTGACTCCAAATCCAACATTCTATTTAAGGTTTGAGTTGAGCCCTAAAGAAAGCCTGGGAAACTAAGGGGCAGAGGTGGAGGAAGAAGGCTCTCTGACTTAAATTATGCTGACCTTCCTTCCTTCCTTCCTTCCTTCCCTCCCTCCCTCCCTCCCTCACCTCTGCCCCTCAGTTTCAAGGACTAAGCTGAAATCCTAC
>NW_027187378.1:34006601-34076456 GCF_028583685.1 Petaurus breviceps papuanus
GAAGAATGAAACTAAGGACAATAAATACTTGCACAAAAGGGGGAAAGAAGAGTGGGAAAGCAGGTGGCCCAAAACCAGTCCTTCTAAGCAATGATATGAATGGTCTTTATAGAAACAATTAATGTACAGAGAGAGACCAACTTTCCTTTCAATGTCAGGGCTCTCCCTGAGTGATAAAGTAGGTATAGAAATTCTATGGCCTGCCATTCCATGAACTGGTGTGGTTTTTTTGTTTGTTTGTTTGGTTTTGTTTTTTAATGAATTTACCAAGATTAGTTTTTACCATCTTTTAGGGCTGTTGTTTAGGATGAATTTCAGCTAAAAAGAAAGGTGTCTTTTTTTTTCTAAAGAAAGTAGGATTTCTGCTGGGAAAATAGCTGCAATCTGCAGATGAAGGCAAACCAAATTTAAAAGGATTGGTGCTGGCCCAATATATGTATATATACACCAGCAAAAGGGCTGGGGGTGAGACATAGAGGGAAGGAGTCAATATAGCTGACTTGTTAAAACAGGGATCACAAATAGCAGGAAATGCCATCTGATCTAATGTTTCATATGTTATTTTGCACCAGAAATTGTCTCTCTCCCAGAGAAACAGAAGTGTAGAAAGGCAGTGATGAGAAAACATTTGAAGCATATTAGAGAGTGTGTGTTTTATAAAATAAAGATGAATATGAATGAAATCTTGAAAAAAATTTTTTTTTACCCCGGGCTGTGAATTTCTCTAGAAAATCTGTGTCCTTATGTCATAATCAAAGAGAAAGCTAAAAATGTAGTTCCCAAGAGGACATATGGTAAATCTCAAGTTCTCCTTAGCCCCTAGCCCCTCAAGGGATCTCTGTGGGGCCTCTACGTGGCTGTCCCTAGTGCAGTGGTGTCTTTAGTAAAATGTTCCTGAGTTTTGGAGGGAGTACATATTCTGATTCACAGGGCAGGATCCCCTCACTGTCTACAAAGAATAAGTAGGATCAGAAACACACATTTAGTGCTTTAAGACAAAGCAGGTAGTTTTTGACAAAAAGTGTGACAAATTCTTCCAGTTCTGAGTGATTAAGACCCACCATGCAAAGCTAAGCTAAAACTCCATTTAACTGAAATCTCATAATCTAAGTTTAAGCTTGGTCTGACTTAAATGACACAGGATCACAGGTCTTAGAGGCAAATGGGACCTTATAGACCTATAAGTCCAATTCCCTCGTTTTACAGATGGGGAAACTGATACACAGGGAAGTCAAGGTCTTGACTAGGGTCACAAGGCTAGAAGGAAGTCTGAGGCAGTATTTGAACTCAAGTCTTTCTAACTCTTTTCCATTTCCCTATTGAGCATGCCCTGATAGCTCTAATCAGACGAGAGTTAAAACATGGTTAGTGTTTAGCTATAAAACATCTATAATGGAAATGTTGCATACACATATAAAATATCATTAAAACTATTAAGAACAAGGTTTATTCTACCCAACCAAAAAAGGGTAAGCTGGAATTCTCTTGCAATTCAATTTTCTGATCAATCATATTATTTTCTAATTTGAAACTAAGTATATACAATTAAAGACAACTTTTCATTAAAATAAATTGGGAAATAAACTGTATGCAAATAAGATTTGAAAAAGCAACAGGTCATCAGAGTGTAGTGTGAAAGGTGAAATGAGATTTGTTTATTACTCTTCAGGTGGTCAGAGGTGACTTGTATACAATAGGCCTTTTTTTCTGTGCCCCTTCTTTAATTACCGTTTCACAGAAAATTCTATTTTTACCTTTTGTAAGTAAAGCACTGTTCCCTTCAGTACAGCATAAAAGGTCTTCCACCCTCGCTTTCCTCTTGGAGCTAAAAAGAAAACAAAATAAATGGGAAAAATCTTACTTGAAGTCAGTTGGCATTTTAGAAAGACAATTAACATCGTTAGCATTTCTCTGTTCAATGTGGTGATTATGATTCAAAGTGCACCATTTGCTGCTGGAGACAAAATAAACCCCCCACATGGTGGATGAGAAACTGACTTAAAGAATCTTTATTTTTCAAAGACAACATTCCAGGGCACAGCAAAAGCTGCTGGGGAAAGAGATTTGGCATAGTCATTTGAGACAGAACTTTGTCCATTATTGGGAGGTGACCAGAGAAAAACAGAAAGGAGAAATAACCAAAGAGAGATGTTAAACATCTCCTAGATGGACAGGTCACAAGCCTTTTTGCAGTATCTGAACCCTTTGCTGTAGCTTTTTGTCATCTTTTCCTAAATGCTTAAGGCTTAGAATGAACCCAGTTCAGAGCTGTAGTTTTACAGCTATATGGGACTCTAGCTGTAGTCCAACCTCGGCTTTTTTAATTTTTTTTAAGTTTTATGAATAAAAACAAGTTTTATTGATGCCTTGTGTTTTTTCCCTACCGTTGTTCCCTTGCAGACTTTTCTCCCCCACTGAATCTTCCCTTGTGATAAAGGAAACACTGCCAAAAACAAAAAACAAAACAAAGCAAAAAAACCCGACAACCTTTGTGTGGGTCTCTCATCATTCTAGCAAAAGGAATAAGGTGTTTTACCATCTGAAATATTTCAACAAACAAAAAAGAACAAGTCTGGCAGAAAAATCTTTTAAAAATGATTTTGTTGTCCTTTAGTAATAGCTGACCAAAAATAATATTTTCAGATCAACTTTATTTTCAATCCATTATTAATACTATTTTCATCTAATAGTTCCATTAATAATGACAATAATAATAATTTTATTTTATTTGGACCTGTGATTTGACAGGGATAGGGCCAGAACCTGTGCATTTATTGATTAAAAGGAACTCCAGGGTGAGGAAATTCCTTCTACTGATACAAGCTGGTACCTTCTCTGCCACTTGGATTTAACCAATAAACATTTATTCCCTAGAATAGTGCCTACTATGTGCCAGGAACTGTGCTAAGAAGTCTAGAATCTTAGAAAGCTGCCTGGCTTCCCTGGCTTCCTTTGAGTCTCAACTAAAATTCAAATTCTATCCTCCATCTCAGTGATTTCCCTCTGACAATACCTTCAATTTATCCTGTATGGAGTTTGTCTGTAAAGAAGTGTTTTCATGTGGTCTCCTCCAGGCTGTAAGCTCCTTGACAGCAAGGACTGCATTGCTTTAGGTTTGTTTTTGAATTTTCTTTGTATCTCCAATGTTTAGCACAGTTCCTGGCCCTAAGGAATGCTAGCTGGCTGACCAAGAGCCAGGAGGTTAAGTGATAAGCCACCATCACTATATGTCAGAGGAGAGGGGTGATATTCTCAATTGCAGAAACTCTACCGAAGCAGATCTCTGTACTTTATAGTCTTACAGAGTTTTCTAGGGAAATTAGAGGTTTAGTGAAGTGTCCTTGGTACCACAGCTAATATGGCATGGGATCCTAGGGCCAGAGGAGACCCAGAGGTCATGGACTCCAACCCAAAGGTTAAGGTGCTCACAAAAGGTAACATAGGTAGTATGTGGCAGGGCTAGTATCTGAATCTAGGTTCTCTGATACTTGTTGGAGGCAAGAATTTGAACTCAGGTCTTAAAAACAAGACTAACCCTCTCTCCACTAGGCTATATCATGCATCAATTACCATGATATTATAAGCAACAGCATTACAAAGGCATTTACGAAGAAAACAGCAATTTTCTTTTCTTTTTTTTTGAGGTAATTAAGGTTAAGTGACTTGCCCAGAGTCACTGAGGCTAGTAAGTATCTGAGGCTAGATTTGAACTCAGGTCTTCCTGACTCCAAGACTGTTGCTCTATCGACTGAGTCACCAGTTGACCCAAATAAACAAATTTCAAAACAAAGTTCTAAAGTTCTTATTAAAAATAAGCAATCACATAAACCTCATAAATGAATAAATCCCAACAAGTGTTCTAGAATTGGGAACAATGTCAGATATAACAGTTCCCTTTGTAAGATGCTTCACAACTTTAATTGTCCCTTTCACTTACTTACACTAGAGGGGATAGGGGAAGTTTCAATTGATCACATTTCCATTTAAGAAACTCAAGAGTTTTGTTTTGAAATCCATTCTTCTTTGTTTGTTTATTTGTAATTTTGCAGAACCATGGAAACCAACTTTTAAAATTTAGTAGCTTAAAACACATTGGGCATCACGATCATAAGAAAATAACACAAATCGGAGATAATAATAATTGTAATAGCTAAAAGAGCACTTTAGAGTTTACAAATTGCTTTGTTCACAACAAGCCTGAGACAAAGCCGATTTTAAAATTATCAGCTCCCTTTGAAAAACGAGGGAAAATGAAATGCAGATGAATCACATGATTTTCCTACAGTCACACAACTAAGAGAGACAAAGCAGGCCTCCAAACCCAAGCGTTCCAACTCCAAAGCCACTAGATACCAACCCTACCCTGACTGCCTCCCAAGCTGTTGCCATATGTGCCTTTCTTCTGTACATGGGATGTATACAAGAGTTGAGTTTGTGGATGCTTGTCTAAAAGTTTGAAACTCAAGTCTTGGTTTTTGGCACTGTATCTTAGCTAATCAAGTTCCCTTATTTTATTCATTTTTAAATAATGGTTACTGATACAAAAATCAATATTTATAGTAAAATAAAGCCCCCCAAATATGAAGACTAGGGGATTTGGGTTCAAATCTTGTCTCTTGTTCTTACTATTTCCTTTGTGACCTCAGGCAATTTATTTTACCTCTCCAAGCCTCAGATCTATCATCAGTAAAATGAAGGGCTTGAGGTGGATGGCTTCTGAAACCTCTTCCAGTTCTAGATATGTGCCCCCAGACTAACAATAATATTATACAATAAGGTGGTAGCACCTCTGTCACTAGCATATTTAATGACTGAAATAAGGACTACAAATTAAATTAAAAATAAAATAAAATTTTTTAAAAAGAAAGAAGAACCAAAGTTTTGGGTTCAAATGATATATTTGGACCCAATCTCTGATAGGTCTATTAATATAGGTTGCAGAAGTATTTAACATTAGGTCTATATTTAAGTTATTTTAAAAAGATAAAGACCTAACAAATGTACTGAATTTAGAAAAGCCTTTAGTGACCACATATCCCTTACTCAATATCAGAGAATTCATGGTGAAGAGAAGCCATGAAAATGAAATGTATGCAGAAAAATCTCAGGTAGTGGTGGACTACCTCATTAGTTGAACCTTGAATCCCTTCTAAATCAATGATCCTGTTATCAAGGTGAATTGCATCTAGAAAAAATGTAGCCTATTTATATCTGCTTGGTCAGCTTATCTAAGAGTGCCAAAAAAGGTGTACTTATCCCTTATTCTAAATTCTAAAATTCATACTCTAGACAGATTTTGTGAATGTCAAAAAAAAAAAAATCCTATATTCAGATTGGGAAGAAACCATAGAAATATAGTAACTGCTTCATTTGAAGTTCAACTCTTACTCTACACAGACTAATTCATAAAAGGAGAAATGATGCAAAGTCCTTTAGGGATCATAGCTTTATAGCTGGAAGGGACCTCATAGGCAATATAACCCAACCCTCTTGATTTTAGAGACAAGGAAACTGAATGAGTTAACATACATATAAAAAGTGTTTTGTAAACCCTAAATGTTGTAAAATGTTAGCTATTATTATTAGGTAATTTAATACATTTGTAGAATGGACTTCTCCTCAGCTGAATTCATGTACCATTCACCACTGATGAAGATGGATTCAGGGTACATGTCATTATTAATTCCTTCATAGCTACATCAAAGATCTATGGGAAGAGAACTCAGAAGAATACAGGTTCTCTTGCTATGGATATTTGGTAAGTATAATGGTTGGCAGCTTAAAAAATACAGAATTAAAATTGTCCATTCTTCCACCTTCATACTTATGTGCCAAACAATATTTTCCAGAAGTTCTAGATGTATTAAAACTTCAGTTTGGAAACAAAAAGATAATTTCTTTCTTGGCTTACAAAAGTTCTTGGAGATTGTCCAACATAATAGCACATATTACAATAAAAAACCTATAGTTTATTAAAAACTAGATATTTTTTGGAATTTTATCAGAATTTGTTACTTTTTAATGATAATCCTTTATAACATGTATAGTGCTTTAATTTTCAAAATACTTTAATGCTCATTATCTCATTTAGTATGTTGGGATTATAGGTTTGGAGTTGGAAAGGATATTAAAGGCCATTTAGTTCAATGTCTCCTCATTCCATTTTACAGATGAGGAAATTCATGCCCAAGGAATTGTTTTCACTTCACCCCATGGGTTCTCACAACTCTCTCAAGTAGAATATAAACTCCCTGAGGACAGGGAGCTTTGCTAGCTGTGTCTTTGTATCCTCTGTGCCTAGGACAGTGTCATACATATAATAGGAACTAAAAAAAATCTTACTGAAATGGTAAAGAAGGTAGAATAATGTCATTCCCATTTTACAGATAAGGAAACTAAAATAAAGATTTTAAAGTAATTTGCTCACATCCAAATGGCAAATTATCGATAGAGACTAGACAAGGATCCAGGTCTTTGGACTTTATGTCTCTTTTTGTATAAATTGGCTGAGTAGTTATCACTTATTCTTATGTTTATGTCAAATGTGAAGCTATATTTAACATGGACTTTGCTGTGACCAAAAAGAAAGCTTTAAAAAAAAATCCTAGCCAAAACACAATTGTCAAGTCTCCTCTCATTGGGTACTCAGGCATTCTGGGCTTAGAGAATCATGTGTATGTCCGTCTTCTTTATAGCACACAGATGCTCATTTCAGTACCACGCTGAGCTATCCACCTGTCGAAAAGGAATCAAAACATTTGCTCTGTGGGCCTTTGGAGGAAGTAAAAACCATCCCTTTTTGTTGGCACACAATCTCAGTACCTGCTGCTAAAGCATATACGTACCCAGCAGAAGGTAATAGGCAGAAGGAGAGAAATACATTGTTAAATGTGTCTGAATAAATCTTTCCTTGACTATGACTGTGCTCTTGCAAGAAATGTCAAATCAGAACTTCAAAGTGAAGGTAACAATATAAAATGCAATCATTTTACAGTGAAAAATATTCCTTACATTACAACAAAGTAGAAATGGAGACAACATGATGGAAAGAAAGGAGTATTGCATGAGGAGACAGGAAACCTGGGATCCAGCCCCATAGTCACCCCTTGCTAGGTATGTGATCTCTGGCAAATCAATGAACCTGCCTGATTTACCTGATAACCTTGAAGGTTGTTCTGGAGTAAGATATATCATTTTATGTGTCAGGATTCTATGACCTCCAGCACAAGCATTCCCAAGAGAAGAGGAAAAGTACTGTTGTCATGTATTCAGCTATCACTAAGTTTGTGAGTGAGATGCATCATCACCACCAAATTCATCCATCTTATCTATGTCTAAGACCTCAGGCAGTTTATAGCACAGCCTAGCACAGCACCTTTCTCTAGGTGAACAACAGAGGGGAATACGGAGATATGAGAGAGCTGAGTGGGAATAATAGATCTCCAGAACTACAATGCTATAACAGGAAAAGGTCTAACTGGATTCTCCCCACTCCCTTCTTCAGGTATTGTCAGCTCCGTAATGGACCACAGAAGAATATTAGCCAAGAGGTTCAATTCATTGATAATGGTAACAGTGCTGGAGAAAAGCTGATACTTTCACCAGAGCTACTGGCAGCAGATGCTACCTCTCCCCTCTAACAGTTCAATTATCATGCCTTCCATATTATGATTTTAACTTTTCACTTTTCCATCTACAGCTTTCCTTGGTTTGAACTCCAAGGAACATGATGCTCACACAATGGGTACCCCCCTGGTCCATCCCCTCTCTCTTCCCAGCTGCCATGTTTGTATTGTCTTCTCCCATTAGACTGTAAACATCTTGAGGACAGGGACTGTTTTTCTTTTTCTTCTTTGTATCCTTAGTGCTTAGCACTGTGCCTGGCATGCAACTTAAATGTTTCTTGAACCAAATTGAATTATTCTTTGAGTTCTTTCAAAGTCTGAACTCAAAATTGAAGCTTCCTCTGTTTTAAGCATTTCAGCTTTGCAAAAAAAAAAATGTCAGTAAGACTCAAATATGACAGATACAAAATTCGAAGATTTTTCCTACAGGAAATGTAATCCTTAAAATCATAGTCTTCACCTCAATTGAGTCAACAGATATTAAATAGGCACTATGGGATCAATTCTGTGCAGACACTTGCCTATGGGCAGAAGAATAGAAGCTATAGTCTCTATTCTCAAGGTGCTTATAGTCAAGTTGTGCAAGACAGTTTTTGTGACAAGGCAGAAAATACAAGGCAGCATATGATAAGGTGTAAGACTGTATGAGACACAGATCATTCCAGAATGGAATGCAGAGAAGGGAGAGATGGTGTTGGGTAAAAATGTCAGAAGGGGCTTCATATATGCTAGCTAGACTTTTTATCCTCTCTTTAGTTTTTAAAATTGTACAAACAAAAGTTTTCATCACATCTATTTGTATTTTGATACAACTACCTGAAACCAGAAGCACAACTCCCTAGTCCTGTGTTCACAAACTGGCGTTTCCCAAAGTGAAGTGTTTATTCTTTTGTCCATAATAAGACAAGTCTACATTCACCAACACTCAAGAAGGCTTCATTAATGAAACAATAAAAAGATCACATCATATTAAAAGAATCCTAAGATATAGGTCATGAAGTTAGTGTTTGTGAGGTTCTAAGTGAATTAATAATAATATACATTTCCTTTTGTAACCGTAAAGGAGTCCAGTCCTTAAAGGAAGTCAGTAGGCGAAGAGGAAGGAGAGCATTGCAGGCATGGGGGACAACCAGAGAAAATGTCTGAAGCCAAGAGATAAAGTGTCTTGTTCATGGAACAGCCAAGAGGCCAATACCACTGGATTGAAGAGTATGTGTTGGGTATGACTGGAAAGGTAGGAGGGGGCTAGGTTATGAAGGACTTGCTCTTTTCATTCAGTAAATATTTATTATTACTTCTGGGTCTCTGCACTAAGCATTGAATGAAGCAGGGGAAATTGTGCAAAAAAAAAAAATCCCTTCCCTCCCTATCTTGCAGGGTTATTGTGGGGATCGAACGAAATAATACTGGGAAACAGTATGGCAGGGTGGATAGAGTGCTAGACTTGCAGTTATGGAGCTCTGGGTTCAAATCTCATCTGTCACTTATTATCTGTGTGGTCAATGACAAGTCCCATAAATTCTCAAAGCTTCAAGTTCATGGTCTAGTGAAAAGAAACATAGATGTTTAGCTCCAAGTCCTAATCACCTGGACAGCTGCAATAACCCCTTAACTAGATTCTTTTCTCGACAATCCATCCTTCAGAGAGCTACCAAAGTGATTTCCTAAAGCGCAAGTCTGACTTCCCACTCAATAAACTCAAGTAGCTCCATATTACCTTGAAGATCAAATAGAATTTCTTTTGTTTGAAACTTAAAGTTCTTCACAACGTGGCCCCCAAACTATCCTTCTGGACTTAATACACTTTTCTACCTTCTCTTCTTTCTGTGATCTAGCCACATAGACTTTGTTTTGGTTCCAAATTCATAAAACTCCAACCACAATCTCTTTATTTCTACTGGCTGCCCTCCATGCCTGGAATTCCACTTCTTTTTCACTTCTGTTTCTTAAAATCCCTGGTTTCCTTCAGGATTCAGCTCACTGTGGAGCAAGGTGGGTCAGGGTAGACTTCATGATGAAGTTGTACTACAATTAAGTTTAAATAATACTGAAATGATAACAATAAAGACTTCATGATGAAGTTGTAGTACAATTAAGTTTAAATAATACGGAAATGATAACAATAACTGATGTTTACATAAGGCTTTAATATCTGAAAAGTACTTAACAGACATTATCCCATTTGAACCTAACAATAACCCTGTGAGATAAGTACTAATTGAATTACCCCTATTTTAAATATGAGGAAATTGTCCCAGAAAAGTGATTAACCCACATTCACCTAATTAAATTGGTCAACAAGGTGGTGCAGTGAAGAGAGCTCATGGTCTCATCTTCCCTAGTTCAAATCTGGCTTCATGGGGCGGCCAGGTGGCTCAGCGAGTAAGAGCACCGGCTTCAGTGTCGGGATGACCTGGGGATCAAATCTGGGCTCAGATACTTAGCACCACACCCAGAAATAACTGGCCGTGTAACCTTGAGCAAGTTACTTAACTCCAAATGCTTAAAAAAAAATAGAAAAAAAAATCTGGCCTCAGATACTTACTATCTGGGTGACCCTGGGTAAGTCACTTAACCCTGTTTGCCTCAGTTTCTTCACCTATAAAATGAGCTGGAGAAGGAAATGGCAAACCATTACAGTTATCTTTGCCAAGAAAACCATAAATGGGGTCACAAAGAGTAAGACCCAACTGAAATGACAAATACCACATAACTCATAAGAACTAAAGGTGAGAGATAAACCCCAGTTTTCTTGAGCCACCAAGTCCAACCTTCTTCACTATATGAGCCAGCTTCTTCTCAAGAGAACTGATAGTTTTCAGGAAATCAGAAATGAGACAGGATAGTCTTTCACCCTATGTGATGGAGAGGCTATTCATTTGAGGCAAGTGATGCCTCAACAAAGGATTATAAAATAATATTTATGACTAGCATTTATATAATGCTTTATAGTTTGCAAAATGCTGCACAAAGGTTATCTCATTATATAATAAAAGGAATAACTGAGATTATAAAGATACTGATATTCCCTGGGATGTTAGATGTGGGTAGTAATGGTGAGGAGAGAATTGGAGTAAGACCAATAGGGAAGAATCATGACATGTTCATTCAAAATAAGCATTTATTAAGTTCTACTACATAGAAGAAAACTAAGCATCCTCTCACTGATCCAATTTCAGGTCTTAAAAAGGGTAGTCTTATATCTCTGTGTCACTGGGGTAGAGAATAACTGAATTGTCTCTGCACTTTAATGGAGCACAGCTGTTGATTGGCTTCATCTGACTGCAGATGGCTTGGTCATATAATATTTGCTGGATGAACAAGGGGGAGCTCAGAAAGCAACAAACCTTGGCCTTGGACCATTTGCCTCCATGTACGCTGGTGCATAAGGCTGAAATTCATCAGGTACAAATTGGAATTGGGTTTAAAAAAAGATTTTACAATTAAAATTTAGGTGACATATAGTTAGATAATAAAAAGATCTGAGAATCTTAGTAGATCCCATTATGAGTCACTAGTGTGATGTGGTAAACAAAGACCTAACATGATCTTGGACTTCATTTAGAGATTCAGGAGCTCCAGAAAGAAGGAGGTGAATGTCCCAGTGTTCTCTACACTGACCAGACCACTTTTGGAGTATTTTTTAAGTTCTAGGTGTCAGTTTGGGGGGTAGACTGGTAAGCTAAAGGAAGTCCACTTCAGGGCAACCAGAGTAGTGAGGGGCTTAAGACCACGGTACATGAGGCTTGAAGTTTCTCACCATGCCCAGAGAAAAGTAGATTCTTCAGATGCCTGTCTTCAAGTGTGAACTAAGATTGTCCTGTGGAAGAGGGATTAGATCTGTTCTTTTTGGCCCCACAGGGCAGAACTCCAGGTGCAAAGAACCTTTAAATTAAAACCTTCTAAAAGTGCAATATGTTACCTTGGAAAGTAGCTGGTTTTTCCCCACTGGAGGGCTTGAAGAAAAAGAAGAATGGCTATTTGTTGGGTTTGATAGAATAAGTACTTCTTTCACGTATGACTTGGTCTAAGTGGCCTCTGAGACCCATTGCAAGTCTAAAATACTGTGATTTTGTACTGACTTTTACTGTGGTCACCACCCACCTTGCTTCTCTGGAATGTCTTTGGGGAGCTTATCACTATGGGTCTGTAGGAAGGAATTGTAGAACCTGCTTTTAAGTGGCAATCTGAACATTTTGATCTCCAAAACGAAATCACTTGCTCATCTCTATCCATGCAATGCTTCTGTGACAACCTTACTACAGGGGTGGTATTCTCATTCCCTGCTGCTGGGTCAGAAATCAGAACTCTGAAACACTTTTTGGAATACCTGAGTAATTACTTAATGGTTAATGTCTACATAATTCATAGCCTGCAAGTGAAAAACCAAATTCTTTCAGATCTAAGCAAATGAAAACGCAAATCGTCTTAGCATCTGCTCAAATGAGAACTTGGCAGCTTCAGAAAAGTTGCAGTCTTTGGTTCTCTTGGCAACTCTGGGGTTTTACATTCAATTCCTTTTATCATCCTATATCCACCCAAGTCCTTAGAGCTCACTTGAAGAAATCCATTTAGCAATTTACTAAGTCAGGACAAGGAATACTTTCTTGGGTTTAATGATAACTTGACTTCATTAGAGAACTTATGGAGTTCAGGATTAGAGATAAGGGAATAGATTTTCTTTACCCTGCTCCTTTTCTCTTGAAAGGGACTGGTAATAAATTATACTTAAGTATATGGTGATAGGTTAGAAAGGATCAATGGACCCATTGCAGCAGGGAAAATCCCACTTATTTTTAATCTCTCCAAAGGTACTAACTTCAGACAAGATTTAGAGCTTATATAGCCAAACTCATTTTCAATTTCTTTGTATCTATACTTATGATAGATTTTGTTTAAGAAAAGTAAGTGGCTTTCTAATTTCATTCAAATGGATGACTATTTTCCAACTCCATGATTTCCTCTTATCTTTTGAGTACTCCTCCTTCTCTGAGGCAGAGAGTAGAGTAGAAACCTGGTTTAAGGCTGGACTCCTCCATTTACTTATATGACTTTGGATAAATCATTTCCTTTCTCTGGGTCTCAGTTTGCTCATGTAATAGAAGGAAATTGGAGTTAAAGTCTCTAAGGTCCCTATCTCCAACATTCTGTGATTCTGTCCTCTACCCTAATTACTATATCTGATTTTTTCACACAAGGTTCATATGGAAAAACATAGCAAATGCTTCATTCCTTCATTTTCTTATGATGCAGATGATTCAAAGTGCATTCCTTCAGTGTTCCCAAAACATCTTTAAATTAATGTAAAATGATAAAAATTACCTATTTTTTCCCCAAATAGTAGAAAAATTCAGCAAAGCTATATTCACTGGGGAATGGCTAATGAGAAAGAAATACTGCTTTCAGTCATAGCCTGAAGGCTAACAATTTGGGACCTGTCAGGCCTGGAAGGAAGGAACTGTGGGAATGGGACCCTTCCATGCAAAACAACTTGTTTTCAATTTCTCAGCATAAATGAAGAAAGACAACCCCAAGGATAATGAAGTTCCAACAGTGTAGTACATTCCAAAGTAAATCCCACACTCTGCTTGAAAATGGAAACAAAGATGTCATCAGCATCAGCTTTCCTGTAGTGGTATAATTGGGTCATATCTACACTGAGCTTAAAAATGTATGAGTTTTTTTACATCATGAAGCTACCAGAACCAGTTGCTTTGTTTCACTGGTGACAGCAACTAAAAATTTAGCAAAATTTTAAGTTTTTCTAACAGTATAATAAAGCACAAGTTAACCGGAGTGAAAGGTCTTTTAGTTATACATCATATGGACAGTTGCAGACAAATTCAAGCAGATAATCTTTCTATTCTACATCTAGAGCAAGAAGAGGTTAGATAAATTAATGGATAATAAATTCACAGACTAGTAGAGACCTAATGTTGAGAATGAGATTGTGGTAGACAACTATTGAATTCTCCCTGCCCAATCTTTTCTTGGCTCCCACCATCAGAGAGAGTCTACCTGGTTGGATGAGCCACTGGTCTGACCAAATCAATATGGCGTTACTTGAATTCTTCTGTGGCAAGAGAACAACGGTCGAAACTGTGGATACTACAAAAGTTTAAAGGAAGACAGTCTTGATGTGAAACAGCTCTTCATCTGAAACTCAAGGGGCACAGAAAAGGGAGTAGAAGACTATCTTTTCTATTTTGTATTTTGCAATCCACAAGAGGCAATGTGGCACAGTGGACAGAAAGGTGATCTCTAAGCCAGGAAGAACAAAGCTTAAAAGTCCCACCTCTCACATATACTGGCTGTGTGACCCTCAACAAGTCACTTGACCTATTCTCAGAGCTGACCCAGCCAACTCTCCAAGAATATAAGTTGAAAATAAGATGCCCACTTACACTGGCAGAAAAAATTCCCAAGAGATACCTACAATTCCAGTTAAAAAAAAAAATCAACAGCCACTTAGTATTATCTTGCATCATTGCCTCTTTTTGAAAAAAAAATCAAACAATTTTGAAAATGATAAAATATTTAGTAAATCTTTACAATATTTCCTGTGAAGACACAGAGAGGTCAGGTATTATGATCTCTATTTTTACAAAAGGGAAACAAATCAGCCATTCCTGCCATTGGCCAAATGATAACTCTGGTTGTCTCAGGTTCTTTCCAGAGAAACATACTGTGTGCATTTAGAAAACTGGGGAAGATGAGAATCAGGGAAGGATCAAGAGACATAAGGCTAGTCGCAGTATAAGCTAGGTCAAAGGTATGCATAATTTAGTAACTTTGGGGGTGCAATTCCAAATTTTTTTCCACAGTGTCTTCTCTAGGCCAACTCACAGCTCCACTGACATCACATTAGTGTGCCTGTTTCCCTGCAGCCTCTCCAACATCTGCTCTCTTCCTTTTTGTTATCATTGTCTGTTGGGTATGAAGTAGACCCTGAGAGTGGCCTTAATTTGCATTTCTCTATCAGGGATTTGGGGCATTTTTTCATATGGTTAATGACAGCTTGGATTTTTTAAATTACAAATTTTTTTTTTTTTTAAGAGTGGGATAAGAGGAGTGGCTAGGTGATGCAGTGAATAGAGCACTGGTTCTGGAGTCAGGAAGACCTGAGTTCAAATCCGGCCTCAGGCACTTAACACTCACTAGCCATGTGACCTTGGGCAAGTCGCTTAACCTCAATCGCCCTGCCCTGCCCCCTCCAAAAAGGGCAAAGAAACTAACAACCTAGATATTTTCGGGGCGACTAGGTGTTGCAGTGAGTAGAGTGCTGGCCCTGGAGTCAGGAGGACCTGGGTTTAGATCCGGCCTCAGACACTTAGCACACACATACACACAAACCTAGTAGCTGTGTAACCTTGGGCAAGTTACTTAACCCCAACTACCCTCCAAAAAAAACCAAAAAGAGTGGGATAAGACCTGTGCAAATTTGTGAGTAGCAGAGAAGTCAGCAAAAAGAGAAAGAGTGAATCAGAGGGTGAAATCATTGGGAAAATGGGCCTGACCTTGAACAGACATGTCAAAGACTTAAAAAAAAAACCATCAGATAAAGTCATTAAGCACATAGTTTCTGAACCTATCATGGTAATTAATAAATGGACTGAGAACATTACTAAAGTTATATGGTAACTAAGTCTAGTCTCTGAGTTAAACTACTCAGTCTGATAGATACTAATATTTATATTCATAAGTCAGATATGATGGAAAAAGATGGATGTTTAGGGAACTACTCTTTGAGTTAAAACTTCTACTCAGCCTGATATACACTAATATTAATGTTAATAAGTCAGATATGATGGAAAAAGACTGATGTTTAGTATTAAGGTGTGTGAAACACTTAAACATCAAAGCAGAGAAGAAACAAGCATAACAGAAAAAGAGAACTTTTTATAGTCTGTTTTCTGATACAGCAAGGGGCAAACTATGGAAGATTTTGACCAAGCATAAAGGAGAAGAAAGGCCCAGTGACAGCCTGTGATGTCACCTGAGGACCAGCTGACATAAGGATAGAAAGGTTCATAACTTATTATGTTAGCTAGAGGCTAAATTTGTCAACTATAGAAATAAAAACAACAACAACAATAATAATAGAGCTGTGTAGATTTGTTTATAGAAGAGAGAGATTTATGAGAGTGATTCAAGATCGTATCAGTGCTATCAGACCTTCCAGAAAAGGTTGTCCTGAAGACATTTGGAATTCTCAAGGAAGATTATAAAAGAGAAATTGCAATATATCACCTGTGGGTTCCAAAAACTTAGCACGTAGAAAAACATAGTTTGGTGGCCAAAGTTACATAGCAGAATCAATTACCAAGTATTTAAGTGTCTACTATTAACCAAGAACTAAGCTAAGCACTCACTAGGGGGCCAAGTATAAAGCCCCTCACTAGAAATACAGAACTCCAAATATTCCAGAGAATTCAACAATTAAACATTACTGGAAGACCATCACCAATGAAACCGTTGGCTCCAACTGTCTGGATGTTACGTTGATCCATAAAAACTAAATAATTCTAACAGATGTCACTATTATCAAACACTCAATTTCTGAACTATGAGGAATGAAGTTTTCATATCTGAGACACCTGGTTAAAAAAAAAAAATCAAAACCACATGGGAATGGAATGAAGTACAAACCATTCGCACCATCCTTTCTGTCCCAATAATGCTCCATCAGAGGCTTTTATTCACTCACTCTTCCTACCCCCCCCAAAGGGTTATCTTATTCACCTCAGCAATAATAGTCTGCACAACATTAAACAAAAGAATATTAGGATGGAGCCTAGTACCATGAACACTTCTGTCTGAAATCCATACAAATAAGATGAGATGAATACCAGAATAACAACAACAGCTGATATTTATCTATTTGATCCAGACCTATGATTTCATTGGCTTAGGGAATTCTTGGTATGAGAACTCCCTCCATGACATAGATGTATAATCCCACAGTGATTTATTTATTTATTTTTTTGCTTTTGGGAGGGCAGTCAGGGTTAAGTGACTTGCCCAAGGTCACACAGCTAGTTTTTGTGTTAAGTGTCTGAGGCTGAATTTGAACTCAGGTCCTCCTGACTCCAGGGCCGGTGCCCCTTCCATAGTGATCTATAATTTAAGAGAGCTGCCTGGGGGAAGCAAGAGGATAAATGATTTCCTCACAGTCATTTTATATCAGAAGTGGAGACTGACCCCAGGACTTCCTGACTCCAAGGCTGGTCTTTTATTCATCATACTAGGGGTGGGCTGACTACTGCAGTAGGTCACATCTGACCCACTGTCTATTTTTATGCTACTTAAGATCTTAGAAGGTTTTGGTTTTTTTTAATATAATAAATATAATCCAACATAATATTACATATTGTGTCATAATGTATAATATTATGATATATAACATGTTATTATATCATAATATATTATATATCACAATATATTATGCTATATGTTATTATATTATTATATAATAGGATATAAAATATGATATAATATATTATTATATCATATAATAAATATAATTCAATATAATAAACTCAAAGGGTCAGATTTGGACCTTAGGATATACCCTTTGCAAAGTAGTTTACCACATGGTCTCTCAATTCACACTTACATATAATTTTAAAGCTTGTAAAGCATCTTCAATATACCATGTCATATAAGCCTCACAATGACACTATAAGGAATGCTAGGTAGCACTTATATAGTGATTTATGATTTGCAAATATCATAACATTTTATCCTTAAATTATCCTTAAATAAGTTAATTTTATCCTGCAACATCCAAATTGTTCAAATAAATGCCACCAACAATTCCAGGAGTTAAGCGCTATTATCATCCCAATTTTACAGATGAGGAAACTGAAGCAAACAAATCCTCTACACAAGGATCACACTGCTAGTAAGTTTCTGAGACTGGATTTGAACTCAGGCTTTCCTGACTCCAGATCCAAGCACTCCATCCACTATATCACCTAGGTGTGCTATCATTATCATTATATTAATAGCTATTCTAATAATTAATAATATACTTTATTATAATAATAAATATTATGTGTTCATTTTAATTATGCTTAATAAATTATAATATATTTTATTCATACTTTATTAGTAGTAACATGCGATTATTGCTGTTGTTATTATCTCCATTTTATAGAGAAGGAGACTAATACAAGGGTAAAGTAGATTGCCCAGGGTCACACAACTAGCAAGTATCAAAATATAAGAGTTCAACGCTATTTCTGGACTCCGAGTGCAGGACCTCCAGACAATTAATTCTATTTGGCACCAATGTTCTCTACTAAAGTGGGAAGGGAATGTGATTTGCCTTCATAGAGAAAATACACATCATTTCAAAATCAAACATCCTTGAAATATCAAAGAAAAGAAAACAGGAGACCAAGGAAGGAGATGACAGAATTAAATATTAAAATTAGGCTCCAGATGCACAGTTAAAGAAAAACTACTGGAAAAAGGAATAGGAACTTCATGTTCTAAAACCAGCTTGGACCAAATAATGGTTCCACAGAGAACACCAATTCTGAGCACTTTTCCATTTTTGCTGGTCCCATGCCTTGTATACAGATGTTTATAGGGTGACAGCAGATTGTAGTGGGATGTCTAATAAAATATGGAGAAGTCAGGAAAGCTGTGTGTTAGTCCCAGTTTAGAGGACAACTCTTTCCTTCACTGTACCTCAGTCTCATCATCTGTAAAGGCCAGATGAGCTCTAAAGACCCAATCTAAAATACTATTAATCCTGTGATTATGAAGCTGATTAGAATTTTTCTCCTCCCTTCATCTAAAAATAGCTTTTCTATAAACTAACATAATGCGATGCTTTGGTGGCCACCCACTCATTAGCAGGCCCCTTTTCTTCTTCTACAAAGCAAGAGGAAGTAGATAAAGGAGAAAAATCTCCAACATCCAAATTATTCAAAGAAATGCCACATTTTCCTAAGTCTTCAGTAACTAGCTAAGTAAGTGGGGTCCTGGGCCCCAGAATAGGGTTGTTTTTATTTTACCTTGATTTTCTAGATTCATTTATTCAAAATATATTTAATGATCATTTTCATTATGTAGAACATTGTCTCAGAAACTGGAAGAAATATGATTTAATGGTCCTCGTCCTAGTAAAGTTCACAGGCCAATAGGAGAATAAGACAGATAAATATAATAATTATGTATGTTAGAATCAAAATTATAAGTGAGAGGTGAGATATTTTTACCAAATATGGAGATCAAGGAAGGCTTCAAAAAAGAGGCAGAATGTAAGCTGGGTTTTAAATGGGTAGGAATTCCTGGGTAGGAATTCAACAGGAGATGAGGGGAAAGGAGGCCATTCCAATCAAAGGAAACAGCATGTGCAAAGGCTTGGAGGTAGGAGACTACTGGGAGACAAGGTAGTCTGAACTTAGGGTTTCACTGAAGATTTCTGAGCAGAGGAATAACATGGCTAGATCTATGCAGGACAAAGATTATTCCAACAGATGCATGAAATCTGCACTGAAGAAAAGACAGAATGGAGGTGGGATGACCTTGAAATGGTAAGAAAGAGATACTCTTGGGATGATCCTAGTATACCCACCACACCACGTGAAAAAGCAGTTAAATGGTAAAAGCCTCATTGTGGTTCAAAGAGTAATAATTTCTGTTTCAAACAGTAATAATGTACTTTTTGTATCTTTTTTTTTAATCTTCCAATTTTACATTTTGAAAAATGAGTGACTGCAGAATTAGATGAGCAGACATTGGAGTTTTTGTCACCATGACAAAACATTGTATTAACACAATTCCTTCAATTTTCTAATCTTTTATAATCAACAAAAAAAGAAAAAAATCAAAGTCAAAAACATAATCATATTTTGTATGTACTCTACAGCCTGAATTTTTGTTAAAGGGCAATTCAAACAAACCACTGTCCCTATAAAGCCCTAAGAGGTTTTATAAAGCCAAAGAATTAGAAACAATGTGAACAGAACATCTAACTCCTTAGTTGCTTCCCATACCCTTCCCCTTCTAAGTTGGGTCAATTATCTTTTATTCATGAAACACACTGTATATCTATACTTAATAAAGAAAGGGAAAGAAACAAACCTTTACTAAGAGCATTGTGCTATGCACTTTACAAACATCACATCTGACACTGGCGATAACCCTAAGGGGGAAAAGCTACATTACTTCCATCTTACAGCAGAGGAAACTGAGTCAGATAGCAGTTAAATGACTAGCCTGGTCATACAATTAGTATGCGTCTGAGGCTGATTTAAGCTCAGGTTCTCCTGACTTTAGGCACAGTGCTCTATCTACTTCACCACCTATCTACGGCCAAGACCACAAACTTGGCAACATGACCACACTTAATTAAAAGTGCATAACACTATACAACAGAGGCAGTAAGGGGTTTGTGACATGGTTGGAAAACCTGAGTTGGAGTCAAAGCCCCCTATACCTATTAGATATGTGACCCCGTGAAAATCCCTTTGTCGTTGAGAGGCAGTGAGTGTAGCGTCATAAAAACTCTGGATCTGAAAGCAATGGAGCCTTGGATTCACATCCTGCCACTGACTCTTAACAAGCTATATGACCATGGGCAAGGAAGTGTATTTCTGAATCTTAGTGTCTTCATCTGTAAAATGAGGATAATACCTCATTCAGTGTGGTTGTGAGGATCTAATGTGATTAATGTATTTGTAAAGCAGTATGTAAATGTCCATTATTATCACTGTTACTACTATTGTTGACAATAAATGTTATTTTGCACTCTGTAAAAAATGATTTAAGTGAATATGCTGGTACACAGACAGCACTGAGTGCCTTTTTTTCACTTATCCTCTGTATTTCTTGGAATAATTTCTCAGTGAGATCATGAGCTGGGTAAGACACAGAACTCTGAATTCCATTTTTGAGTCACTCAAATCATCAGTGAGGTTGTCAACCATAAACATAATTTCACGTTAGCTTCATTTTAGGAGACTATATAGTTTGGGTGATTTATTTTGAACTTCATAAAATAAGCGAATAGTCTTATAACATAGCAAAAGATAAACCATTTTTCATAATTATGTACAAACTTGTGTGTTGTACTTGTGAGCATTATTCTGCTTTTGTTTTCAATGGGCTGGTTGTTTTTTGGAGGAGGATGAGCAATCATGACTCATAATATATGAATCCATAATTGAAAGGGAAGTCAAGTCAACTGGCATTTATTAAGCACCTACTATAAGCCAGGCACCGGGCTGAGCAAAGAAGATATAAAACAGCCCCTGTTCTCACTCAAGGAGCTCACTGTCCAATGTCAAAAAACAACATGCAAACAGCTATATACAAGGAGAGAAACTTAAGATTAAGGAGGACTGGGAAAGACTTCTTGCAGAACAAAGATTAAAGGAAAGTTTTACAAACGTTTTACAATTTAGCTCAGCTATAAACCAGGAAAACTTGATATAGGAAAAATAAAAGTGATATACTGTACTATGAGCCTAAAGAACAGAAAATACATAGAGGGAGATTTCACATGTGACACAGGCTGAAGAGGGAAGTAATTTCCACAGCTTTTTAAGATTTATAAAATGCTTAACATATATTAGCTCATTTAGTCTCAAAATAACTACATCTCTAGCCTCATCTGAATATGAAAGTGAGACTGAGGGAGGCGTTAAGGGATTTGCAAGGGTCACCGCTAGCTAGGAATTGTGAGAAAGAAAGCCAAACTCTTCCTGATTTCAAGACCAGTCCTCTATTCATTATTTACATGCTGGTCACTGAAATGTCTTCAAGGAGAAACTGTATGACAATTTGACAGGAATATAAAAGGCATCAATACTTCAGGTAGGGATTAGACTAGATGAACTCTGACATCCTAACTATACCACTCTATGACTCTACAATATGCTGTAAAATTAGGTGAATCCCAAACTGGATGAATATCCAGACTTCAAAAATTCTTCTTTTGTTTCTTTTTTAGGTCCAGACATTTCAACGTCAGCTTGGTCTCCAGTGGAAAATTTGAGGCATCTCTGCTTGACCCTGTGTTGGTTTCATTAATGATGGACACAGGGGCTGACATGACATGCTTATCAAATTAAAAGATGCACAGAACTAGGAAGGATGGCTAACACACCAGATAATGGAGTCAGACTCCAAAAAGATTCTGACAAACTAGAAAACCGGACTTAATCAAATAAGAGGAAATTTAATAATGACAGATATAAAATATTATGCTTGGATTAAAAAACATCAAAATTTCAAGTAAAAGCTGAAGGAGACACAACTACATAGTAGTCTATCTAAAAAAAAAAGTCTGTTTTGGGGGGTGATTTTGAACTAAAAGCTCCTAGGCTCAATGGTTATTAGATTTGGAAGGGACCTGAGAGTCATCTAGAAGAAATTGAGGCTAAGGGGTGGTAAATGAGAAATTTCCAAAGTAGAATGGGCTATCTTCGGAAGAGGTGGGATGCCTTCACTTGAGGTCTTCAAGTCAAAACTCAATGATCACTTGCCAGGTATGTTGTAAGGGGATTTTCTTCAGATGTGATTTAGACTAGATGTCCTCTGAGGTTCCTTATCACACTGAGATTGTATCTTTTCTTCCTCTCTACCTTTCAGGTTTCCTGTCTACAAAATATGAATAACAATAATTGTACTTCCTACTTTATGGAACTGCAGTAAACTGCAAAGCCACATTTAGTGGCCTGTTAATCTAATTATATAAAAATTAAGCTTTCATCCACTGGACTCCATGGAAGCAATATAAAAAATTAAAAGTAAAATGTTTACTTTAACTGTTAATTGGATACTAAGGGAAACCACAAAGGGAAAATGACCTTACAGGAAAACAGAAATTATTTTTAAAAATCAGGGAGTGAAAGATGACATAAATCTCTTCTCAGAACTTATATAAAAGTTTAAATTTGCTGAGCACAGGTTTTTAGGTAATGAGCGAATGAAAACCTATGGTTTAAGGGTACCTGTCAAAAAGACCATTGCTTTGGAATAGATTAATTCTCTTAGGCAGTTTGACTATACTGAAGAGAAGTATGGTTTTCAAAGTAATCACAAAAGGCATGAAAAACTGAATTTTAAAACTCAGAATACCTTACAGACATGTAGAAATCTGAAGGTAAGTAATCGTAATTACTAGGCGTCATCAGTGTCCTAAGACTCAGGCCTGTTCAGGGACAAATTCTCCTATACCTAGCTGGAAACAACAGAACCCCAATGGATGTAAAAGCTTAGCCCTGGACCAGCATTTCAAACCAAATCACTTGCCCTAACATTCAGCTACTTTCCTATAAATGTAAAATGGAGAAAGAAAAGCTAGAATTCTAGTTTAAAATAACTGCTATGGTTTTACCTCAATTTTTTTTTTTTTGGTTAAAGTGAATTTTCTAGCTGAGGAAGACAACTGTCTTGTGATAAAACCCCATTCTACTTTTATTATCTCTTAATTATAGTGTCAGTGTTCCCAATGTTATACAATAGCTAAGAATTGTGTCGGCATTCCCATTATAAGGCCTATTTTAAGCAATTTGTGACTCATAACATCAGCAGTCTCAAATGTGACATGTAGGTCTAAATTTTCAAAACCTTCTTTGACAGGTGAGTGTGTGAAACCTGAGAAATTAGTTACCCACCAAACCCAGCCAGAGACACAATCAAGTGCTTGTCTGTATATCAAACTTGGTGAAAAGAAGCAAGGGTAAATAGCTATTTCAAGGTCAGTGAAGCTATATACATATATGCATAAAGGTGTATATACACAGACACATACAACTATGTAGTTATAAAGTTATATAGTAATATATTGAGCTTAAATATTTTCTCAACTTTACAAACCAAAGTGATCTCAAAACATGGACTGATTATAAAACTGCATAAAACCAAACAAGCTTCATGCAATTATAAAAATCATTTTTCTATTTCAAATTATAACTCGGGCAGACTAATATGATTTAAATACTAATTTCAAGTGGTAATTTAATACAAGAAAAATATAAAAATTGATTTTTAGTCAGTCAACAAACTTATATTCAGTGCCCATTATGTATGAGTCAGTCATTTTGCTAAGCACTGAGGATACAAAGACAGGTAAAAGGTAGTCCCTGCTCTAACGCAGTACATAGTCCAATGGGAGAGACAAAATGCAAACATCTATGTATAAACATTAGGCATCTAGGTGGTGAAGGACATAGAGAACTGGACCTGGAGTCAGAGCTCAAATCTGGCCTCAGATACTTATTAACTATGTTAAATCTGGGCAGGTCACAACTCCAATTGCCCAAAAAATGGAAAAAAAAAAAAAAGGGATTGGGAAAGGCTTCTTAGAGAGGGTGGAATTTCAGCTGGGCATTGAAGAAAGCCAGGGAAGTAAGGAGGAAAAAATGAGAAGGGAGAACATTCCAGGCATGGAAGCTAAGAGTTGGAAATCAAAAATATCTTGTTCAAGGAACAGTAAGAAGGCTGATGTAAATAGATCAAAGACTGATGAGAGGAAGGTATAAGATGCAAGAAGACTGGAAAGGCAAAAAGTCGACAGGTTACAGGGGGCTCTAAACACCAAAGAGAGGATCTGATATTTGATCCTGAAAGTCAAAGTAAGCCACTGGAGTTTACTAAGTTGGGGTGAGATGGGGGTGGGAGGCAGATATGAAGACATGGTTGGAGCTTAGCTTTAGAAAAATCACTTGGGCAGCTGAGTGGAGAATGGGAGAGACTTAAGGCAGGCAGACCCACCAGCAGGCTACTGTAATGGTCCACTGAAGGCCTGAACCAGAGCAGTGTCAAGAGAAGAGAAAGGGATGTATTGAGAGATGCTGCAAATGTGAAATCAATAAGCCTTGGCAACACAGATTAGATATGAAGGCTGAGAGATGGTGAGGATTTGAGGATGACTTGACCACAAGAATAGTGGTACCCTTGACAGAAACAGGGAAGTTAGGAAGAGCAGAGCGTATCGGGGCAAAGAGAACAAGTTTAGTCTTGGTTACAATGAATTTAAGATGTCTATGTGGCAAGCAGCTTGAGATGTCCCAACAGACAGCTGGAGATGGAAGACTGGGGGTTGGATGAGTATTTTTGAGAGTCATCAGTGATGATAAATGAATCATGGGAGCTCGTGAAATCACTAAGTAAAGTAGTACAGAAGGAGAAGAGGGCCCAGGAGAGAGCCCTGCAGGACAGTTAGGGTGAGCAGGCATGACCTGGATGAGGGAATACAACAAAAGAGACTGAGAAGGAGCAGTTACAGGTAGCAGGAGAACCAAGAGAGTAGTATCCTAAAAATCTCGAGAAAAGAGAGGTGAAGAGGTTGACTGAGGGTGACAGAAGATGCAGAGAGGTCAAGAAGGATGAGGATTGAGAAAAGGCCATTGGGTATGGCATTTAAGTGGTTGCTAATAACTTTGGAGAGAAGTTTGCATTGAATGATGAGGTCAGAAGCCAGCCTGTAGAGATATATGACTATTATCATTTTGAGTCAAAAGGAATGCCTTTCAAAGTCCCAGCAACTTATGGATTTAAGTTTCTCACTGATGACAGTGGTAATGATGGCATCACCTAGACCTTGATAGGTTTGTTTTGATTTTTTTTAACCACCCTCCCCCAACTGAGGTACAACTCTAGGTTTGAAAATTTCCCCAATGTTGCAAAGTCTTTAATTTACAGTCTTAAGATAGTTGCCTGTGGAACTTAAATGTTAAGGGATCTAATCATCAATCACACACTGGCCAAAAGTACTTATTTAGCACCTACTATGTGCAAAGCATTGTTAGGTGCTGGGGATGCAACTGTAGAGAATGAAATAATCCTTACACATAATGGTCCTTTGTGTCTGAAACAGGAATTTAATCCAGGTCTTTCTAAATTCAAAGTCACCTGTGTCTTCACTGATCCATACTGCTTCTCAATAACAGTGTAAAGGGTATTGATTAGAGGGATTTCTAATTAATGATCAATAATGATTCCAGATAGCCAACAATGACAAATAATGCTCCTTACCTCCTAATAAAAGAGCTGATGAACTAATATGCAGAATGATATACACATTTTTAAACATGCCAAAAAGGAAATTTTTCTTGAAGGTATTCTCTCACCACAGAGTATGGGGGAAAAATTAATGATCAATAATTGAAAATAATAGAACAATTAAAAAAATAGGAAGCTCCTCAAGGGAAGTTACTGTCTTGCTTTTGTATTTGTATCTCCAGTGCATAGAAAACACAAAATAGGCACTTAAAAATGCCTTTTCAATTAAAAAACCAAACTAAAAAAGCATATGGCATGGTGAAAAGCGCAATAAACTGGGAATTAGGATGCCTAGGTTCCAGCTCCCATTCTGTTACTTGCCAAGTGACTTTGGACAAGTCATTGTCCCTCTCTAGGGCTCAGTCTTTTCATTTACAAAATGAATAGGTTGGATCAGATGATTGCTAAGATCAGGCTCAGTTTAGAGGCACTATAATGTTAATGATTTTCAGATAACTTCACCACGTTTTCTAATTATACCTAAACACAGATGTTTCTAGGGGTGGATCTTTACAATGGAATGAAATTTTACCTAAATAAAATTTTGATTGAATTAATTTTTCCCAGGCCATTAATTACTCTCCACAGAATGAATTTGCCAGGCTTGCAGCTTTCTTAACTCTTTAAGGGCGATAGATACCATGCTACATATTTGGTTATATGTGTGCTAGACAGACAGACAGAAAGATATGCCTCTTTGCAGATTTATTGAAATCTAAAGTTCTGAGAACCATTTACAGCCACTCAAAATTAGAAGGACTATTAGCTCCAATTTGAGCTGAGCAGATTAAACAAACTGCTTTCAGAGTAGAAACTACTTCTACTATTTTTCTTTGCCTTTCAGAGTAATCAAGGCAAAGTTCTTAAAATCTGAATGCCTCATTACAAGAACCTTATAATGATTTTATGGTTTTGCTGGCAATGCTTATCCAAAGTCAGAGGTAATCTTACATTTGAATTGCTGATAGTTCATTTCCAAAGTGTGCTGACAATTCATTGGATTTTGAACAGATTTAAATCATTTTCTAAATGTATTCAGGCCCCACCTGGCCAGTAAGATACAGGAGGCCAGTACAATTTGTGTATAATCAATTTATATCAGAGCTGCTCCCTTAAAGCCAGGTCCCTCCTCATACACTAAAAATATATGTTATCCCCTAAATAAAAATTAAAACAAGTAAAATCAGCTGTCTGAGGTCTCGAGTTGGTGTGTTTATCTATTTCAAGCTTCTGGTCTAAAAACGAATTGCTTAATATTCTTTGTTCAATTGAATATTAATTTTTTCTTAAAGTGGACATTAATACAGAAACTTTTCATCCATCACACAACATACCACATTACATTTCACACAAATGTGATGTGCTTCCAAGTTAACTTTAAAAATAAAATATCAACTTAATAATTGAACTGGTATAGTCATTTTGCGAACAGGAGAGAAAAGCAGATGAATTAGTTGATAAGGAATAAAGAGTTGATTAGCAGACAGATTTTCAGCTTATTCATCTACCCCGTTGCAACAGGAATATAAAATAGGTATCCCTGGCAACAATAACAGTGAGGTCAGAAAGACATTTGCCAAGCAACTAACCAGAGTGTTTCATAAAGGCTTATGGATGCTAGCTGTTAATCTCTATGGCTTTGCATGAGGAAGAGCGTGTAGTTGGGCTATTACAGCATCCTCTTCCCCCCCCTTCAGATTTTAATATTCTGCATAATTTCTGGCATTACTATTAGTTTTTTTCTATAGGTTTCAAATTTCTATTCTGTTCTCAACATAACTGTTTACTACCTAGGAACAGAAACTTTATGAGAGCAAGACTCTTCTCTAATAGAGTGTATTTCCTTATTAATACACTGTTTGGTACTCAGTATTTAATAGGTAAGAGGAATAGCAGAATAAAGAAGTGGTGTTTCATCAGCATGGCAAATTGGTGTGGAAACTCACAGCAACACTACAGATCCAGACCATTTTTGGCAGGGCATTGCTTGAGTAGAGGGTGACTTGCCCAGCATCGTAAAGCTAGTCAGTTGATCAGTAAACCAGCATTTACCATGTGGCTACTATATGCCAGACAGGCACTGTGCTAAGAGCTAGAGGTACAAAGGAAGGCAAAAATTAGTCCCTGCTCTCAAGAAGCTTACAGTCTAAGGGCATGGAGAGAAATAAAGGTGAAAGTGGGGGATAGTAACAGGGGGAAGGCACTAATACTAAAGAGGGATGGGAAAGCTAAAGGTGAATCTGAACTCAGACCTGAAGGGAGCCGGGGAAGCTAGGGGGCAGAGGAGTGAGGACGTGGGGGAAGTTAAGAAACGTCAGAACCTGGATCTGAACCCATGCCCCACACCCTGCCCACATTATGCCACGAGATCTAATAAATGATACTGAGAAATAACACATGGTAGTCATGCAATACAGTTTGCCAAATAAAGAATCTGTAATTTAATTATTACTAAAGTGTTATTATTTTTAAAAGACTGCATGACTTCTAAAAGTTCATATAAGAAAGTTTTCAGCCTCATCTAGTTATGATTAGAAATGGTCTGCAGGAATATGGGTCCAGTAATAGACTACCCATAGGGCAGTCAGGTGGTATGGTGGAAAGCGTGCTGGGCCTGGAGTTTGGAATTCTCATCTTCATGAGTTCAAATCTGGTTTCAGACATTTACTAGCTGTGTGACTCTGGGCAAGTCACTTAACCCTGCTCACCTATAAAATGAGCTGGAAAAAGAAGTGGTAAATCACTTCAGTAACGTCGCTAAGAAAACCCTCATGAGGTCATGAAGAGTTTGACAGGACTGAAAATGACTAAACAACAAAACAACAACAATGGATTAAACATGTTTTCTTAGGACCCACCTGAGAGCCAAACATGTCCAAAGAGACTCATTAAAATAGGTGGGACTTATTCATCCTATACAAGGCTGACTTTGTATAGGTTTGCATGTTGTCTCCTCCAGGAGACTGAGAGTTCCTTGAGGACCAGGCCTGTCTTATGCCTCTTTTTGAATTTCCAGAACTTAAATCTGCTTGGTCAATAGGAGGTACTTAATAAGTACTGATTGCCTGGACGGAGGATGATTTATTTTCATAACCACAGAAACAGTCTGAGTTGCAAAAGGGTTGCAATCTTCATCTAAGGAAGGAAGAAGCCACTACTTCTTACAGCAGTCAGCTCCATTATACTGGCCTCTAAGTGACACAGGGGAGAAAGTGTTGGCCTTAAGATCTGAGTTTGAATCCTCCCTCATATACTGACTAGTTATGTGACTCTGGGCAAGGCACTTAACCCCTCTCATCCTCAGTTTCCTATCTATACAATGAGGATAATAGCAGCACTTAATTCAGAGTTATGAAGATTAAGAGAAATAAAATGCAAAGTGCTTTGCAAATTTTAAAGTGCTATATAAATTGCTAGCTATTATTATATAGAGCTTGCTTTGCTTTTGAAATATATAATTAATGTAACATGTGACTCTCAAAGCTGCCCTGCATGTCTGTGGTCCTCCTGGCCTACCTTCTTTTCTCTTCTCTTTTTTTGAAGGGTGGAGAATAGGGGACCTTTCCCGAGCTTCCTGCCATCTCTCATTTCCCCCCAAAGAAACAAAAAACCATTGTAACAAAAAGCAAACAAAGTCAAACACTGACCATGTCAAAAAAATGTATGACTCGTTCTGCACCCAAGTCCCCTGCCTCTCTGAGGAAGTTTTCCCTGACAGTAGGCCTAATTTTTGCCTCTTTCCAACTTCTCACTCATTGCTCCTGGTTCTGTTTTCTGAGTCTAAGCTGAGTAAACCTAAATCCCTTTTATATAACAGTCCTTCAAGTACCTGAAGACAGCTATGAGTTCCCTGAGTTTTCTGCTTATGCAGGCTAATAAGTCTCAATCTACCTTCATATGACCTTGAGTGAAAGCTCTTCACAATCCATTCTGATTTTCACTCATGTCCAAGTTCTTCACAGAAGATTGACCCAACGTACAAATCACAGAATATTAGAGATAGCCACCAAGAACCTTTAACTGCCCCCTGCACTATCTACACACATGCCAATTATCTTAAGTCAGAGACCATACACAGTCCTAAATGATACGGGTGGTGACCTGAATTTGAGAAGGTCTTTTATTTTATTTTTTTGCTTTTTGGAGGGCAATTGGGGTTAAGTGACTTGCCCAAGGTCACATGGCTAGTAGGTGTTAAGTGTCTGAGGCCAAATTTGAACTCCTGACTCCAGGGTCGGTGCTCTATTGACTGTGCCACCTTTTATTAAAAAAAACAAAACAAACTATGATGCATTAAGTTTCATGAAGTGATTTACACAAAGAAGGCTGCATAACAGTAAATCGAAAACTGGCTTTGGAGCAGGGAAGCCCTTCCTTCAAATGCTGCTTCTGACACAAAGTAGCTGTGTTCCCACTGGTAAACTACTTAATCTCTCAATTTTACCACCACCTCTCAAAGACTGCTACAAACAAGTGGCTCAATTGCATCTATGAATGGAATTTCTACATAATGATGAAATCACAGGTCTAAATTTTAAAAAAGGGAGAGAATGTGCTTTAAAGTTTTCAATCACTGTCATACTTGATCCTCATGTTATAATGTTATACTTAGGCCAACTGTTGCTGTGCATTCTTTTTTCAGTGTGTCTGTTTCTTCATCACCCCATTTGGGGTTTTCTTGGCATAGATACTGGAGTGGTTTGCCATTTTCTTCTCCAGCTTGTTTTACAGATAAGGAAACTGAGGCAAACAGGGTTAAGTGACATAACCAGGGTCACACAGCTAGTAAGGGTCTGAGGCTGGATTTGAACTCAGGAAGATGAGTCTTTCTGATTCCCAGCCCAGCACTCTTTTCACTGAACCACCTACCGGTAGCACACTACAACTGTAGTTCCCTTCCCACACAATACATTTATTACACGCAGAAGTTTTAGCTAGGGAGTATACAATTTCTATCTTGTAGATTCAGACATATTTTCTCCATTACATTTTCAGGGCATGTGTCTTTAAGTCATATGCCAAAATTCTACAGATGCTTCAGTCACAGGATAATAGAGTTGCAAGGGACCTTAAGAGTCATATGGGAACAGAAACAGTGAGTTTAAGTGACCTGCCCAAGGTCACACACATATTAAATAGCAAAGCCAGAATTTAAACCTAGATCATATGATCCCAGATCCAATATTCTTTCTACTATACATGCTGTTACTCGTCTCATTTCCTTTTTTATTTTTTGAAAGACTAGGTCTCTCTATCTCACCTAGGCTGGAAGCATAGTGACCACTGGAATCCTAATACTAATAGGCAAAGATGCTTTAACCTGCACAATTTTTCCAACGTAGGCTGGTTCACCATTACTTAGGTAACCCTCTACTCCAGGCAGCTCTCCATATTGGTGTCAGACTTAGTCCTAATGCAGCTTTGAACTCCACAGTTCAGTAAATCTACCAGCCTTAGCCTCCTTAGCAGCAAGTGTACAGACTACCATACCCGCTGCTGCCCCTCATTTCAAAGCAGTTGACCTAGGTAAGTTATACGATGTGGTTGTTGCTGTTTTTAACTTGACACAATCCAGAAAATACATCTGCATTCCTGATTTAACTTTCCTAAACATTGTCAAAATGTCAAATTTAAGGTGTCTGGTAAATACTGCTATTCTATGAGAGATTCGACCTGTTCCTTTAATCATGATTTGCCGCAGGGTGTTAAGGTTTTTAAGCTGAGCAAATCTTTAAAAGGAAAAATAAAGAAATTAAATGTTTTTAGAACTCATGGTTCTTAAAGGTTTAAAAAAATCACAACTACAACCTGACAATTGAGTCCTCTGACTTCATAACAAATATTAAAGGAGAAACAAAATTAAAGATACCAAATCTTAAGACAGCCAAAGTGGTCTCTAAGTAACAAGTTAATCAGGGTTGTGTGAGAAAATAATCCCTCCATAGAGCTTTGACCTGAATATTCATTTACCAATCACATGCTACTGCAGTACCTGTCAGCAGAATGACATCTGGCCATGTTTACACATGTGTATAAAACAGAACAGCTTTTCACCAAACAAATCAATAACGCTGAACCCAGAGAATGTAAATAAATCCCCACTGCCTAATTGCAGAGGTGTTCAGGAGATCATTACAGCCAGATTTCCTAAGAAGTAATAAGATCCCCCGCTTCCTTCAAGGCTCAGCTCAGGAGCCACTGAGCACTGGACAAACAGAGTTTGTGCTATGTAGCAAATACTGCTTCAAGAAATTAATATGAATAACTGGCAATCAAGGACAAATCCATGGAGTCTAAAGTTTCATAAATTAAAAATGCAATTGTCTTTCTTTGCCATTATTCCCACTGTTTTAAAAACTGCAAAAAACCTAAGACCAGAGATCAACAGGCTTGGATCCTAGGGCCAGATCTATCATTAAATAGGTGCCAAGCCTTATTTTCCTTACCTGCAAAATGAAAGCTTAAAATCAGATCATCTCTGAAATCCCTTCAAGCTCTTAATAGTCTACAGAGTTTTCTGGGAGGACAAAGGGGGAAGAATACAGAGAGAAATGATATATGATGGGACTTCTGAGTAATTGCTAAACAACTAGCTTCTTATTTCTTAATCTAAAATATTTCTCAGCAAGGCAAAGAGAACCTGGAAGTGATCTATTTACTTGTAACTTTTTTATACTGTATCTTCTGATTTAATCTACTACAAGAACATCATTATGAACATGGGTGATGTAAAAATTAAAAAAATAAATATTTGTTAATAAATTTTATTAAAATAATTTATAAAGAATATATTTATGTAAATAATAAAATGAATAAAAATTAGTTTATGATGATATGTGGAGAAAAGCAGGTATTCCAATGGAAAATACAAAACCTTCAAAAGCATTTTTTACACTTAAGAATAAAAGAAAATCACTTACCTTTATTTGATTAAACTGAAATGAATTCAACCCAATAAGCCTTTATTAAGTGTTTATCATGTGTAAAGAACTGTACTAAGTCTTGAGGGGAATACAAAGACATATAAATAGTTCATGCCCTTACAATGCAGACCTTACAATATGATAGGCTATGCATGACTTCTATTACCTCAAAGAGAAAAAAGAGCAAAGGTCTAATTCATTTCCAGTTCTCAGTATGGAAATTGATATATGGATAATGTGAAAATGAAAATAAACAAAATTGCTTACTCTTCTTTCCATCCATATCTGCATGGATTTTTCGAGCCAGAAATCCAGTTTTATAAACAGCAGCATTCGGGTCATGAGGAATGTCCAAGAAAGGATTAGTGGTGCTGCCAATGCGACTGATGGTCTTTGGATGAGTTCCATTAGCCTTCTCATCAGTTCCTTCTGAAGATTTTTTTTTCTCTTCATCATCTCTATTAAAGAAAAAAAGTGGGGAGGGAGACCACAAAGATTTATTTAAAAACATATAAGGTCTATCACAACTTTAGAAAATGATGACATTTAGCAAGTAATTTGTGTTCTGATTGTTTTGCGGTCAAGAAGAACTTAACTTAGCCCCAAAGGACTGAATGAGGACCAAGGATAGAAGTTACAGGAAGGAAAGTTGTAAGTAAAATCTTAAAAAATTAGAACTGCCCCAAACAACAGAATCTGTTTTAGGAGAAACACCAGAAATAATAGAATCCATATATCACCATTCTACATGCCAACTGGACCCTAGAAGAGATATAAAACTGGGGAGAACAAAGCTTTACTAAGATATGGTTACTAGTCTGAAGGAGTTAACAGTTTAGCAGGGATTAGATATGACACAACTACAGATATAATACTCATTCAACTAGGCGTCTCTAACTTTCTTTCTAGATTGTTCCTCCTTTTTATTTGGTTGGTAAGAGGGGTGTTTTTTTGGTCCAGACCTATGATTTTCTTGGTAGAGGGAAATTTCCTCTAGCAAAATGCAGATTGGCAAAGATTAGGTAACTTTACACATTTAGAGGGCTGCCTGGAGCCATGAGAGTGTAATTGAGTTTCTAGGGTTACGCAGGCTTTCTATGTCAGGGGCAATAATGTCAACTGAGTGCTGGAACTCTAAGGGCAACTCTTTTACCAACCATACAACACTCCTCTCATCTACTAGTTTTTAGATTCTGTGAAAAAGATGTCTGAGGTAAAGATCATCCTTGATTGGAGGGAGATAAAAAGACTTCACGGAGGTGAGGGCGTTTGAAATGAGTAGGATTTAGGATATGAATCTAGAGCTGACTTCTAGTCACCAATGAGGACATTCAGTAGAACACCCTCATATCTCATTTTTTAGATGAGGAAACTGAGGTCCAAGATAGTTAACTGACTTGCCCAAGCTCACTCCTTTAGTAAGTATCAGAGGTAGAATTAGAACACAGGCCTTCTGATTCCAAAGCCAAGGCCCTTTCTACTCTACCAAGATTCAACAGGAAAAAGTGGGAATGAAAAGATCACTAAGTTATCCTTTCAATACTTGAGAAGGGAGTGATTGAGGAAGTAAATGAGTAGTGACTATTCTGGAACACTAACCCCAAGCTGTATTTTAACGTATTGTGTGAACTTTTCATAAATACTATCTTGAATAGTCTTGGGGTAGACAGAAAATGTTGCTGGGCATGGGAGAACAATGCCAGTTTGGACATCTCTGTCTCCAGGAGAGAAATGCTTAGAGAAAAGAATAATATTAAATTAAATCAAATGGCTTCCAGCAGACTTATGCTTAAAAAAAAAAAAGAATACAGTATTAATGTTTTTTTCCCTGGCATTTCTAACTCTAGTCTCCCATGTGTATTTTATCTTTGCAACTAGAATGTATGCTTCTTACAGGCAGATACCTGAGTGAAACCTGCACTGGATGAAGTGAAAACGTGAGAGGATTGGTGGGATTTTATTTGTTGTCTACATAAGGGTCAAAGATGCAATCCAAGAACACCTTTATATTCTACAGTGTTTACTCAGAATCATTTATTTTTAAAATAAGATATTTCCTATCGGTTACTAGTAAAATTCAACCATGGACTTCTAAGATACCTCCCAGCCTTAGATTTTATGATTCTAATGAAATTCCTAATTAATCTTTAAGGTTGTCTAACTCTGACACTGAATCTTTGACTTTTTACCCCTTCAACAAATTGCTGAAAGCAATTTCAACTTAGCTAAGAGATAAGTACTTACTGGATTCAACAAAAATCTCATCCAGTTAATAATGGCTTGAAAAACAACTTAAGAGAGTCTTTGGAATTCCAATAAATGCAATGATAGACCATGATTCTAGGTGGGTAGTATGATTCCAAGTTGAAGCTTGCTACCCACATACTGACAGAGTTGTGATGGACTGGAAATGCAAAATCAGACATCTATTTTTAGATAAGATATATGAGGAAATTTGCTTTGCAATATGCAAATTTATTATGAAGGGTTAGGGAAGTAGAAAGGAGAGGAAAAGACAGGATAGTTAACTGAAAAAAAAAAATAATGCTATTAATTTTTTTTCTTAAATGGTGGAAATGTCCCAGGCAAGGTAATACAGAAGGCTTAGCAGGTTGGGGAGATTTGGAAAATGTAAAAGCAGAAAAGGAGTTGTGACTTTTCTTACAAATTATGGCTATTTTAAGTTCCTGAATACTCAGTCTAATTCTATCTTTTCTAAAATCTTGATTATAGATTTTTGGTATGATAACTTCAGCAATAAGAACAACTATAAGATGACAATTATATATTTGACTGACTGAAAAATGAAACTAGCTATCTTACTAAAAAGATAATGGTAATCAAAGGAAAAAAAATTGCAAGAGGGAGATGATGATTTGATGCTCTCAGTACTTACTATGGAAAATGACTAGTAATCAAAGAGAAAAACTAGTCACACATTTCCAAATGCACATATTTAAAATGAATAAAAGGTGAATAGTCTCATCTTTTAAACAGGACCAGTCCATCCACTCTGACCTGTGACATTTCATTATGAATTTGTACTAACAATATAAAGTAATAGAAAATCCATATCTGTTAAAATGCGACTAATTAAGTGAGCTTAATAATAAGTGTTTGTAAATGCAAAGTGTTTTCAGATTTTCAATATTTTCTCCCATGGATTATGTCATTTTAAACTCAAAATTAATAAGCAGACTAACGTGCTTCTAGGGGGCATCAATAATATCTGGACTGAAATGAGCATCATTTCCCAAACTCAAATTACAAACAAAAAAAGATTAGGAAAAATGATAAAAGCTTACTTAGATATGGCATTTGTTCCCATAAACATTCTTATTGTTAAACCCTTAAAGGATTCAGAACAGACATCTGATTTGGGGGTTGCTGAAGTTTTGTTTTCCAGTCCTGACCTAAGATTTCATTATTGGTTTGAGAATCTTGGAGATATCTATATCATGGAAATTCTCTCTACTGAAACACATCAGCAACCCATTGAGGAAGCTGCTAAGAACCCTGAGAGATTAAGGGAGTACCCCAATTTCATACAGCAAGTCTCTGTTCAAGATTGGTCTGGAGCCCTGGTCTTCCTGAGTCCAAGGCTATCCCCATAGCCACTAGAAAGAACATGATGCCTCTCTAGGCAGGTATTATCCCCATTTCACAGATTTAAAAACTGAAGCTCAGAGGTCAATAACTTATGCTAGATCATATGAAGTAGCAGAGCTAGACTGAGAATTGTGAATATTTTTGCAATAACATTTTAAGATATCCACAAAGTACACCCAGGGCCTCCTCATAGCACAATGTTATCCTTTGGTATTGGAGGTAATGATTCAAGCCCTAGCAGGTTCTACCATGCTGGAAAGGCTTTCCAATATGGTTCCAGCAACAGATTGAGTCTGCTTTTCAAGGAGTTATGGAGTTAAGTATGGAGAAGTTAATCACCTGTAGCCTAGCAACTGATGAATTATTTAGCATTGGCGGCCAATTAAGCAAAGAAAATTACAAACAGTCCCAAGTTTTGTGTGGCCCTTCCACAACAGTGGCATAGTGGTGAAAGAAGGAGCAGAGCTAAGAATTGTATGGTGTTTAGATCATCTGTAAACAATACCTTGTCTTGCTGATATTTTACTTGTAAATGACAGACTCAAGAGACAAGTCTTCTACTAGAAGAATGATTTCATACTCATCTTGAGACCAACATAGAGTTCTTCTCCTATCTGTATGACTGCCTGCTCCTTTGCTTGCTAGGTCTTCATCTATGACATGCCCACTTACTGTGGGTATTCCCCAAGATTCTGCCCTGGGCCCTCTTCTCTTTTTGCTCTATGCTATATCTCAGGTGGTGATTTCATCAACTCTCACGAGTTCAATTATTATCAGTATACAGATGATATCCAGCCCCAGTTTCTCTTCAGACCTACAGTCCTGTATCACCGATTCAATTTTGGCCATGCCAAAGTGGAAGTCTTGTAGGCATTTGAAATTCATTATGTCCAAAACAGAATTCATCATCATTCCCTTGAAAACCTTCCTTCTTAAGAATTTCCCCAATACTGTTGAAGAAAGTACTATCTTCTTAATTGCCCAGGCCTACAACTTCAGTGTTCTTTGTATATTGAAATGTTCATGTTGGTTGATGCTCATCAAATTCATAATAAAAAAACTAAAATAAAATGGAAACTGGAAAACAGAATTCAAGACTGATTTTTTTTTTTTAACTTATGGACTAATGCTAGTGATGAGTCTCCATATTTAACCAGGCTGCTCCTTGGACAGCAATTCAATTCTACAAATCACATACATATATAAATGTATGCATGTATGTGTCCATTCATCCATCCATCCATCTGTCCATCCATCCATCCATCCATCCATCCATCCATCCATCCACCCATCCACCCACCCATCCATCCATCCATCCATCCATCCAACTATTGGGCAGGCAGGCCACAGAGCACTGGGCCTGGAATCAGAGAAACCCGAGTTCAAATGCAGACTCACATGCTTACTAGCTGGGCAACCCTAAGCAGATCACTTAATCTGCCTCAGTTTCCTCAATTGTAAAATGGAGATAATAATAGCATTTACCTTGCTGAGCTATCATGAGGATAAGATGAGATAAATATTTGTAAAATGCCTGGTACACATTAGGCACTTAATAAATGCTTATCCCTTCCCTTCCTCTCCCCTTGGACCCCAATCTATTTATTTTCAAAAACTGGGTATCCCTATCTCACTCAGGCTAGAAATGTAGTGGTTATTCATGGACCAGTCCCACTAATAATCAGCATAGGAGTTTTGACCTGCTCCACTTCCACACTGAGCTGGTTTTCTCCTCTTTATGCAATGTGGTAAATCACCACCTTCAGGCAGTCACCATACTGACACTAGACTTAAGCTTACTGCAGCTCAGAACTTCATGCTCAAGAGATCAGCTTGTCTCAGCCACCCCAGCAGCAATAACAGGCTTGCATGTGCCACCATGCATGGTTCAACAAATGTTTGTAACTGATATTGGAGATATAGACACAAAACGAAAAACAGTATTTGCCCTTGAGATTACATTATACCAGAGTGGGGGGTGAGAGTGGAATATAACATGTGATCAAATAAATACAGGATAACACTCGGAGAGAAAGAGGGGGAAGGTTTGGGGGAGGAGGGAGGATTGCAAAAAGGTTTCAGTAGGAGACACCTGAATTCAGCCATAAAGGAATCTGAGGATTCCAAGAAGTGGAGAAGAGGAGGAAAAGCATTCCAGATATTGGGGAAACACCCAGCATAAAGATCAGAAACAGGAAATGGAGTCTTGAGTTCAAGGAATAGCTCATGGTTCAATATACTTTGGATATAGAATGAATAAACAGTAGTATGAAATGGCTAGAACATGACTATATCAGGCTAGAACATGACTATATCAGGCTGAGAACTGTGCTTTTTATTTAAGAGGCAATAGGGAGTCAACGATGTTTTTTGAGCAGAGAAATTACATGATCAGATTCATTTCTTGGGGATATGAATTTGTAGTTATATTGAGTCTAGATTAGAGAGGGGGAAAATTGAAAGCAAGCAGGCCCATAAGGAGGGTTTTAGAACATTTGAGACAAGAGGGGATGGAGGTTTGAACTAGGATGGTGGCTGTGTGACAGGAGGGAAGGGGACAGATAGGAGAGCTGTTACAGAAGTACAATTAACAAGAAATGGCAGTTCCTTGGATATACAGAAGGGGGGCTATATAAATTGGATATACAAAAGAGAGAGGAAAGTCGAGGAAGACTGTGAGAGCTTGTGAGACTGAGTGACTAGGGCAAAGTGAGAATTTAAATGGGAAGCTAAGTTCATTTTGGACATACTGAGCTTGGAATGCCTCTGGGACATTTAGGTGTCAATAGCCAGCAGGTGATAATGTTGGTGACGTGGGCCTGGAATTCAGACAGCCAAGTTTATACTTCCCAATACAACTTTCAAGAACTCAGGATTTCCTCTATATTATTGAGGAATTAGATTGGGACTGTGGCATTTCAGTAAATAGTTAGAGGAGGGATAAAAATTTCTAGCCTTGGGAATTATAAATCTATCATAGTCATAAAAAAGGGAGCCATTTCAGTTCTGGCAAAGTTGACCTCACAGAGAATGATACTACTAATATTTTTACTTCATCTTCAGCCTTTCTCTTTTGAACATAAAAGTCTTGAGTTGTTTGCTTTTCTTTCCTTGGAGCCTTCATCTTGCCAAGTGCAGTGATCAGCAACTTTAGTTAATGAGACCAAATCCCCTAGACTCCTAGCTTTATTAGAAAACATCACTAGTACCTGAACAGAGGACCTCTGAAAGCAGTAACTTTTACCTCTCCATCAGGAGCAAATAAATCAATAAAAGTTAGGGGAATATAAATTGAAGATACCAAGTTACAGATCATATAGACAAAATTCACTGCTACTTTTGAGGATCTATTACTCTAATGACTTTCTCTGAGCTACTCTGGCAGATCATTTGCTGAAGATGATGCTATAAATGATTTTCTGAAAACGACAAAAGGGGAGATGCCATGGAGTTCTCTGCCCCGACTGTGGAAAAAATAACGAACACAGAAATAGGCCATTCACCAGTTAAGAAAACTCCTGGGAGCTTATCTTCTCTTGAGACATTGGAGTATAAGACAGGTTACAAAATCAATTTTTAAAAATTGTGAACTTCTGATGTACCTACCACATCTTGTGTAAGGTGCATAGTTCTCTGGGTAGGCTAACCTATCTATTCTTAACACTGCACTCCATTTAAAAAATGATAAAAGCTATAGAAAACCTTTACTCTTTGCTATTCCTTTTATGCCCTTTGAACATTAAGCTTCTCTTGAGTTATGTACCATTTACATCAGGTGCCTTTTACTTTTGGAACCTTGAAAAGGGGTTAAGAATTTATAATATTAATACAACTAATACTATCACACTCAACCATGCATGCAGAAAGAAAACCAATTGTCTTCAAAAGGTGTCAAAATCGGTTGTTTGAAAAACAACATATTCTAAGGAAACATGAAATATCAGAATATACAAAGTCTCTTCTAGAACTCTATTCACTCTCATAGGTTTTTCAGGCATTGACCTCAAGACCTATTTTGTTATCCTGGGATAGCCTTGGGAATTATAAATATATTATAGTCATCAAAAAAAGGATCCACTTTAGTACTGGCAAAATTGACCTCACAGAGAATGATACCACTAATATTTTTACTTCACCTTCTACCTTTCTCTTTTGAGAAAGTTTATTTTGTTATCTTGAAAATCTACGCTCCAAATGCACAAATACTAAAACCCAATAATTTGAGGGTGGGAGGTAGAGAAGGTATAAAAGCTGTCATATTCAAATTATTTATTTTCCCAGAATGTATAGGTGAAACATTACCTGATCCACACTTATGCAAACTAATCATTTATTGCTATATTAAATAGCTACAGCATTAAAACAATGCACCAAGGTATTATACTCTCTTTTCTTAGGCCCTCCCTGATAATGACGATTTGTTTCTTTTGGGGGGAGGTAGGGACTTTGGGGAGGTGTCTGTTTGGGAGACTAAATGATATTGCCTAGGGTAGGTAAAAGGGCTATTCACTGACTAGGCTTTCTTCCCAGTTATGTTTCTAGTTAGCTGGATGGCCTTAGGCAAATCACCTCTTAACTAACGTCTTGGGCTCTTCAGTTTTCTCATCCATAAGAGGAAGGGACTGGACTAGATGAACTTCAAGGAGCTTTTCAGATCTAACTATAATTCTAAGTACCTTCCAGCTGGGCACTAATGAGAGTCAGGATGCCTGGTGGTTCACATTCTGAAAGTCTAAGGGAACTCTTAGGTAAAGAAGTAATTAACTCTGAGGCTGATAGTTCACACCCAGAAGAGTTTATGAATCATAGCATCAGAGAGTTGCAGAATTTTAAACAGAAAGATCATAAACCTCGTTAGAAATGACTCCCAATTCTTTTTTTTGCCCCCCAAAAGTTTACATTGTTATTTATCCTGAAAAGACAGGAATTTAGCTTTCAGATGTACTTAAGAGAAACAATTGCACCTAGAAAATTGAGTGTGACTTGTGAGGCTCCATGACATTTTATCCTCAGTCAACAAAACACTCTTCCCCTCAGGAAGGGAATGCATCCCCAACATCACTGTAAACAAGATTATGCATCAATCTTAAATTTGAGTTTTAATATCCAATGCACTTACAGGCAGGCTAAGAATATCACAGGTTTTCTGGGGTATCTGTGGGCTACTACATTAACCAATGGGATTTCCATATACAGAACATACCATCTAGGTCTCCTACACAGTTAGGAGGCAGACACACAAAGGTAAGTGGCAAAAGTTTAAGGTAACTGCACAAACTTAATTTGGAGGCAATGCTATTTGAATTATTTGAAAGGTTTCAGATAATGGTATCATTATGCTTGAGAGGATGGAAGATGCATTTAGATAATATTTATTTCCCTTTCTTCTAGGACTCTGGCTTCCTTACACCTAAGTTCTTAGAAGGACAAGGAATTGAGGTCTATCAATACCCATTTCAAGATAACAAAATAAGACTATAACCCTCTTCTTGAGGTTAAACCTATGAGAGTAAATAGAGTTTGAGAATGAGACTTGTATATTTTGATATCTTCATGTTTCCTTGGAAATGTGTTGTTTTCCAAACACCCAATTTTGGCAAAAATTGGTGGCAAAAGTCATACCTATGGCCCCTCTATGAAATGGAGTTGGATTCATGGCCTCAGTACAACATAAAATGTTTTCTGTGGGTGGGTTACTTTTCAACATGAATGAGTCTTAGCATACTACATTCAAACATGACATATTGGTATACTCTGAAAAAGAAATGACAAGTTGAATATGGGTAATTTGGGTAAAAACTGATTTTTTCCCTAAAAACTGGTATTTTTTCTACTCTGAAACCTTCAAATACCATTTTTCTTTATGAGGGAATAATGTTGTTGTTGTGGTTCATCTGTTTTTGAAGAGGACCAATGATAAACATGGAGATTATGTAGTGATTGCACAAAGGTACAAGTATGTTTTGGTGACTGTTAAAAAACATAAGTATGTCCACAACCTTTGGAGGGTAGTTTTTCTTTCATTCTTTTGATGTCACTGAAAAATGTCATATGTGAAAGGGAAGAAAAAAAGCAGCTTTGTTTTTTAATTTTTCTTTTCTGTTTAAGCAATTTAGAAATTGAAAGATTTGTCTATTGAAAGTAATAACCATACCCTTCCTAAAATTAAAAAAAATTAAAAAGAATGCAAAACTCAAACTTGGGGGTTAGTTAAAACATTACAAAGAAAGCCAGAAAAGAAAAAAAGAACCTCATTTGTTGGGTTGGTAATGCACTGGTAACCAGCCAGCTTGAATAAATGTTCCTGAAAACTCTACTGGGAAGCTTTTCAAAGTATATCAGTAATAAACAATTCAAGCTGTTCATCCATTGGGATATACTTTCTTTACTATTGATCCAGCTAATTGATTTTTCTCTTTCTTACTATACCTCCTGTAAATAAATACACACACATATACATATACACACATGTGTGTATATACATATATATGGCTTTTGTGCACGTGTGCACACATTCACACAGAGGTTGAAAGTAATAATTGCTTTTATGTACACATGTGCATGTGTGTACATATACACATACAACAATGTGTGTACATGTATACACACATCTGTATATGAAAGCACTATCATGGCCTTCAATAGCCAATGCACACGTATGTATATGTATGCCCACATGCATGATATGGCTGTACATCATATATACACATACATATACGCATGCACATATATACCTTGTCTTTTAAAAGCAATGACAACACTTTTATAAACAGATGTGTGTATAATTGTGTGTACATGTACATACATACACATATATACATACATACGAAAGCTGTTGAATATATGTATGCACTTAGTCTGGAATTAAATATTTTACTTTTACAAAATATTTTTGCCTTACTTGTATCATTCTGTAAATAGTGCTCTAAAACTGACTCAAAAAAAATGATCTAAATGATGGACTTGTGATAAAAAAAAAAGTCCCTCTAATCCCTCGTTCCATAAAACTTTTCATCTCATTGACTTTAAGGTTCCTTCAGTTCCACTGAGGCCATTAACACTATATAGTTTTCCGTCTGTTTGCCACCTGACTGTTCCTCTTATTCTGAAGTAAAAAAGATATGAAGAAAGATGATTAAGATTACATGATCAACAGACTGCATCGTACTCTATTGCTCTCTTTTCAGCATCATGCCCACGAATATTTCAGCTGTAAGAAGGACGCTGCCATTCTCTTCTAAATGTTGATGTAATTCGCAACATACATAAGGAATGAAGCTGATACTCTTCACTGATGCACAAACTCCGTGTTGTGTCTCTAAAAATGAAACGTCCTTCACATATTCACATAATAAACAAAGATTAATCTTTTATGTTTCTGTAACTCTTGACATGGGAATGTTTAGAAGATTATCATAAGGAACTGGTGCTTACACACCAAAAAGATACTTAAGTGCAGAATGTGATTCAAACTCCCAATAAAGCCAACAGGGACCCAACTATGCCCCTCTTATTTTCATCTTCTAAAGCCTAGATTAAACTTCTTTTTCAATTAACAACTAACTTATCTATCATTTTTAGCCCTTCAGATAAAAACTACTGAGTTAAGAAGGCAATATGGAACACTGCAAAGGGTAGTGATTCTGGAGTCACAGGATATGGGTTCAAATCCTGCTTCTAATGCTTTCTACCCATGTGACCTCGGCAAATCGCTTAACTTCTTTGGGTAGGAGTTTTCTCATGTGCAAATGAGGGAGTTCGACTATATGACACCTAAGGTTCTTTCCAGTTCTAGATGATCCTATGACCAAAAGCCAATTATGGAAAGATAAGCCCAGGAGCACAAAAAATAACAATAATCTCCAGACTACTGGCCCTGCTTTATCAGACTCTGCAATCATCACCCCCAGGAATCTCTTGGAGATTCACCCTGATGATTACTTCTACAAAGGCCACCAAAAGGCCCCCTTATCTTTAACAGCTGCTGAAATCCCAGAAAACAAGGTTCTCACCACCCAAGTCCTTGGCATTATCAAATGGATCAATGTTGGAAAACGGATATGGTTTTTATCAATGGAAATGACACTAAATAAGATGTGTCACAGACTTTTTGGGGGCTGCATCGTAAGGATCACTACAAAGCATTTCCACTTTACTTATAGCACAAAAATCCTAAATGTGCTGCTTCTCTCAATAGAATATGAAGTCCTTCAAAGTTAGGATTGTCTTACTTTCCCGTGCATACCCTTAGCTCCTGGCATAGTACTTTGTGCATAGCAAGTACTTAATAAATACTTTCTTCTCTATCATCTCTAGGATACAGGAGGACAGTTTTAGAGTCAATTCCAAATTTTCAGAGTCAACTCTAATATATTTACTTCTTTTTCTTCCCTTTTTTTGTACTCTATTTGATGTACAGTCTTCCTGATATTTTTACTGCAAAAGCAAGCAGCACTATCCATTTTCTAATGCTCTAGGAATGCAGGATTTAAAGATGAAAGGAATATTAGACACCATTTAGTTCAACCACTTACTTTTTGGATGAAGAAACTGAGGCTGAAACTTATTAATGATTTGCCCATGGTCACACAAGGAATAGGTGGCAGACGATTTTAACCCAGATCTTACACTTGTCCACAGCCTTTTTACTTTTTATTTTTTTTTCTTTTGCTTTTTGGAAGGGCAAGGCAGGGCAATTGCAGTTAAGTGACTTGCCCAAGGTCACGCAGCTGTGACAACTGTCTGAGACTGAATTTGAACTCAGGTCCTCCTGACTCCAGGGCTGGCACCTATTCACTGCATCACCTAGCTGCCCTGTGACTGTTCTTTATAGTAAATATGTCCTATGCAAATATTTTTGTTTGTTTAAATGTAATGTAATATGATGTTTGTTTAAATGTAATCTTTCCATCATTAACTAAAAACTATAATAGTGGAGGGGGAAAAGTAATATTTGTTTTCATTCACATTGATTCACATTTCATCACATTGAAAAGAATTCTCATAAATATTTAGAATATGTAGATTTAACTTTAAAGAAATATCTCTGGATCTCAATTTTCTCACCTGCAAAAATAAGGTCATTGCTTCACTGCTGACCTTACCCTCTTTTAGAACAGTATTTTAAAGTTTAAGGAAATAATCACTTCCACATTTTTATGGGAAAGGCCTAATATTAATGAAAGGTCATTACATTTGAGTGAGAAATTTACTACTAGAGAGAGGGCTCACTCTACTCAAATATACTACTAAGAAGTACTTAGTCTAAGAATGTTTTAGAAATCCAGAATCATTAGTGGATTAATATCCTAAAAATGAGAAAATTAAATTATGCAAGAAATCATCTTTTGAGAATTTAAATAATTGTAATTGGTTATTTAAACAAAAATGAAAAATGGAAGGAAGCTATCCTGAGGCAAAATCTGAGCAGCAAGCAAGGAGACACTGTGGATAGAGTACTGGAGTGGAGTCAGGAATAGCTAAGTTTAAATTTTAGCTCAGTCACTTACTAGCTGCATGACCTTGGGCAAGTCATTTAACCTATCTCAGTTTCCTCATCTGTAAAATGGAGATAATGATAGAACCTACTTCCCAGGGTTGTTGTAAGGATCAAATGAGATAATTATAAAGTATTTAGCATAGTGCCTGGTACAAAGTAACTCCTATATAAATGATCATTAAAGGTTATACCTGTTCCAAATAGCATGGTCTGTGTCAACAAGGAGTAATTAATTATTCATCAAACTAGAACGCAACTTTGGGAATAGATTACTTCAATTCCTAAACTAGATAAATTTAGTGGGGATAGGTAGGAAGGGAGAAGGAGAATAATCAATATTTATTCCACAAAATGCAAGTTACTGGGCATCAGTAGTATGTTGTTATCCTTGACAAGTGAGTTTTCTTTCTGGGCCTTGGTTTGCTCGTCTGTAAAATGGGGGACCTGAACTATCAGGTCTTTGAGGATCCCTGTAGCTCCAGATTTATGACTTCATGATCTAGCTGGCCACAGACTAAATTATGCTTTATATTCCATCTATACATCTTGCCATCTGCACAGTGCTTTTCAACTCTTGCTCTGGACACAGTACTTAAATCAGTACTACTATTGCTTCTGAAAAGGGCATATCAACCAACTGCCTCAATTTATCGGATCAACTCAACCTCTTTTTGACTCCTTTCACAAAAATTTGCTTTTCTGGTCAACAGACCCCCATATCTTTTTGTTGTTGTATTGTTTTTCAGTCATGTTTGACTCTTTGTGACCCCATTTTGGGTTTTCGTTGCAAGGATCCTGGAGTGGTTTGCCATTTCTTTCTCCAGCTCATTTCACAGTTGAGGAAACTGAGACAAACAGAGTTAAGTGACTTGTCCAGGGTCACCCAGCTAGTAAGTATCTAAGGTCAGATTTATCTTTGTTTCTCCTATCAGTAAAACACTAAATAGGCAAAACTGTTTTCTTTAAAGGAAGACAATAATGCATTCCTTCAAAGGAAGGAATAATAGAGAAGTCAGAGATCATATAGGTAAACATTATCTAATATGTTCATTGAGTCAATGAAAACAAGATGACAATTGGGGAAATAGCATAAAAGGAATTAGCCAAACAATATTAAAGTATGACTTCATGCTTGGGCTCAGTTATAGGATATTAGAAATGTCACAGAGAAACAACATTAGAAAGAACAATTAATATGTGGTATGCCTGTGGTGCCACCCATTGCAAAGAGCCTTTAGATGCCCTGAGGGCACTGAAAATGCATTATCCAGTAGCCTAAAGTTTCCTTTGCAACATCATCCCACTCAATATCCTAGAACAATTTGATATGTGAAGGCTGATATAAAACAATTCAATTTTAGAAGCAGAGATAAGAAAGGTTCCAAACAGTTCTTGTTGCAAAATGAATTACAGGGCAATATGTAAGAGCAGAGTTCAACCTTTCAGTGTAGGGTTGAGAAGAGATTTATTCAGACAAATCAATGAGAACAATCTGCTTCTTGATAGGAACATTGGCAAGGCTGGCACTACAACTAACGAAGAAATAGGTAGTTACCTTGAGCGAGAAGTTATCAACATTGATAGAGCAGGGACTTCCAGCTCTTGTACAGAGACAATACCCATCTCTGCCCTCCAGCCCCCCCACACCTTTGATCAACAGAGCGTAGTATGGGCAAAGAGTGAGAGCACTGGTCTAAATTCTTACTACAGACCTGCTAGTAGCTAGTAATATAATCCTGGGCAAAGCCCTTAACCTTTCCCAATTTTAGTTTCTTCATCTGTAAAGTGAGGGAACTGTTAATAGATGATCTATAATTACCTTGCATTTATTTGTCTTCCCCAAGAGAATGTAAGCTCCTAAAAGGCAGGAACTATTTTATATTTTTTTGTTTTTTAACTTCCTTGCACACTACCTGGCATACAATTGGAACTTAATATAGGCGTGATTTATCAATCAATTGGCTGACAAAGATGCCTTCTATCTTTGAACTGTCTTGCTTGATAATTCATGATGCCACCCTCTTCTCTCTGTGTCCAGTACTACATATCATAATATTTTATATTAAAGTAAGTTAAAATTCATTCTATTCTGATGGCTTTTGGGGGGATTTTGTGTTGTCCTCTGAGTTAAATGGAAGTACTTGGCTGACCTGTGGAATGGTGACGTACATAATGGTGCGTGACAAGTGAGAAAGATGAAAAAGGGTCCATCATCCCATACCAGGGATTCAGAAGGGGGTTTTAGATCCATATTTCAATTTAATGGCCTAAAGGAATTGCCACACAATAGACGAAGGCAATAGAGGAAGTAATAGCATTCAAGGATTTAAATTTCAGTTCCTATATACTGATACACTGTCACATGAGCAAATCTATCCTCTGTGCCATTCTTAATTGAGAAGACAAAAATAAAAATCAGAAATCACTTAGAATCTAAAATGGCAGCTGAGATGTTTAGAAGGTGATTATTTCCAGTGTTTAGCACAATGTGGGTACCTAATAAATGCTTCATGACTATCATTGACTGATTTTCATGGAATATCATTAGAAATATGATTTTTTAAAATTCTCATATAAACATTACACTTACACTTTTTCATCACATTCCTGAAAATAATTAATTTTGTTGTCTAAGTTACTTAAGAGATCATAAAGAGCCTGTCTTTGTTAATTCTTAAATTGCATTCAGCAATCCATGGGGACCAGGTACTCAACCCCATTTTAGCTTCCTTTAGTGAACTGTGTTACAACGTAAGCTCCTGGAGGGCAGGGATCGTCCTCCTTTTTTGTATTTATAGTACTTACTCATGGCACAGTACCTGGCACATAGTAGGTACTTGATCAATATTTATTAACTATGCACTATGATGCTTTGTTTTATTTTCATCTAGACCTGTGTTTTCATCAATAGTCAGGAACTCCCAGTATTGAGACTCAATTTGTCCGATATGTCAAAAGCAGGATCTCAGGCCACGTCTTCTCAACTTTACGGTTGGTCCTCTAGTCACTAAACCAAGCTACCATCTTCATGCTTTGTCTTGTTCATATTAAGATTAACACTGATATTCAAATGAATATTCAAAGACTCGACCAGGAACATGTCTGATGGTGGAGTGAACATCACTCAGTATTAAAAGAAATCCCCAAAGGAGATCATTCTCTCCTTCAGGAAAAATTCTACCCTGACAAGATGTGTTTACTATTTATTGGGAGTTCCTCTAACATACAGAGTTAACACTGAAAGAACACTTAATTTATTTAAAGCATACCACATAATATACTTACACTGCCCATTCGAGTTTCTCATTCTTGATTGAATTGTAGAGAGCCTGAAAAGAGAAAAAACAAAAAGGGATTATTCTTCTCATTTTATTGCCTTTAGAAGAATTTAGTAAACAAGCCTAACAAGGCAGAAATGAGAAAGCAAGCAACCTCCCACAGAGACCAGACACTCATCACAGGAATAGGCCCAATTCATCAAGAGCCTACTGCCACTTCTTACCAAGAGCCTTTTTATGAGGCCAATGACAATTCTGTGAGTGGGAAAAGGGGCACAAATGGTATCTGTACATAACACGTATAGAAGAAAATAAAACTTGAAAATAAACTTTCCACAGGGTAAAAAACAAACAAACAGGGGAGGCTAGGTGTCGCAGTGAATGGAGCATGGGCCCTGGAGTCAGGAGGACATGAGTTCAAATCCAGATTCACACGCTGTGTGACCTTGGGCAAGTCATTCAATTCCAACTGCCCAATCTTCCCCCCTCCAAAAAGAAAAATAAAACCAAATCCCAAAAAACAACTTTTAATTAAACATGATGCATAATACTGCTTCCCCCACTAATGACAACAAAAGAAGCTGAATTGATTAAAAGTAGGCTGCACATTCTTATTTTCTGCCTGAATGAAAAGGTACCTTGCTGATAATTCTTGTAATGGTATCTGTATATTTTAACTATGTAACCAACTTATAAAATAAAATTATAAGTTAGCTCACAAGTCATCTGGTACAAATCTTACATTTTCTTCTCAGCAGAGAAGAAAAAAGGCTTAAGAGGTTAAATAATTTGCCCAAAGTCTCATAGGGAAGTAACTAAAAGAGGTCATAATTTTGAACTCCTATGTTTCCGAATCCAGCATACCTCCCACTTCACTATGTTTATTTTTGAAAATGAGAGTAAAAATTCCATACATAAACTAATGAGATAAAGTTAGATGGAAAGAACCAACCAAGACAAAGCATGAAAATCAGTAGTAAAGTATCTTTTTTAGGGGTGAAATTTCTGAAAAGTTCACAATCACCAATAATCTTTAATAACTTGACTTCACACTGCATACATTTTCATTTGGAATTAGACATAGGGCCAAGGTCCATAGAGCCTCATTCATAGGAATGATAAGTACTCGGTGGAACAAGGCAGTTCAGAATAAAATGTGACAATATTCTATAATGCCACAGTCTAGAACCTATTCCAAGGTCAGGCTTATTAATCTTCTTAGCAAGGAACAGTAGTAATGTTTTGGAATTTTAAAAATTCAAAGTAGAAAGATCTGTGCAAAAGGAGGGATTAAAGAATGGTCAGGAATATCATAATTTATATCCTACCGTCCCATGAAAGATGTGTCACTCTCTAAGTCTTATGGATTCGAAATTAAAATTTTAAAATCATAAAAATATACCATGAGTATCCTTGGTCCATCCACCTCTAGTAGTATCCACACATTGCCCAGGATCAAATGCAATAGAGTCAGCTTAACAAAAACCTGTCACTTTGCACTGGTAACTATAGATGATGATCAATTCAATTTATGAACACTTATTATGCACCTATGATGTACAAAGGTACAAGGGATAGATAGAAAAATAAAAACTAAATAGATTATGTATGACTGGTCATTATGAGGGAAATAATTCATGTGGTTACCAAATTAATCTTGCTAATATACAAGCCTGATTAGGTCACTTCCTTGCTGAAACATTTTTTTCATAGGCTCTTTATTAATTTTAGGATAAAACAAAGATCTTAGCCATGCATTTAAGATCATTAACAGTCTAGCTCCAACAGACTCTTCTAGCTTCATTTTACACTGTCACTTTTCACATAATCTCTGCTCCAGCCAAAATGGACTGCTAGCAGCTCCCAAATCTTGACACTTCATTTTCCTGAAAGTGACTAGGGATGTAGTCAGTCAGAAGGGTAAAATAATGATGTGTTTATGTAGTATACCCCACTAGCTGGAGACTAACAGAGGTGGATATTTTCAGGACATTCTGAAAAGGGCAGAGAAAGGGAATGTCAGGAAAGGTACCAGTGGATAGCTATCTTTAAAGGGGCCCAATTATTTGACGCATAGGTCATCATGGGCTCAGAAACTTCAATTGTAAAAAGACAGATCATTAACTCTGCCACCTAGCTGCCCAGATTCTACAGACTTGGTTACTGGACTCATACAAGGGATACTAGAATTATCCAGTACAACTTATAACTTTGGGGAGGAAGAGTACGGCTCTTGTTGGGGTAGGTGAAGTGGAGAAGGGCAGAGAAGATAAGGTGAAAAAAGAGAGAAAAAAATAAGATAGAGGGAAATTTACAAATAGTAATTATTACTTTGAAATGTGAGCAGGATATTTATATCAGCTCTCTTTGTGGTGGCAAAGAACTGGAAACTGCAGGGACCCCCATTAATTGGGGAATGATTGAACAAACTGCGGTATATGGTAGTAATAGAATATTTATTGTGCTTTAAGGAATGATAGGCTTAATGATCTTAGAAGGGCATGGAAAGACTTGCACAAAATGATGAAGAGAGAAAGGAACAGAACCAAGAGAAGATTATATACAGTAACAGCAATATTGTTTTAAGAATGACTTTGAGTAACATTTTGACTATTATAAATTCACAAATTACACACACACACACACACACGCACACACACACACACACACACCTCTCTGTGTCTAACGGTAGCCATCTTGGGGTAGGGGAGAGAAGGAAAAAAAGAAATTTATGTGATAATATCATTGTATATTCCAGGGGAACAGAAAGTTCTACATGGTAGATTTGCTGTTTCATGTGCAATCATCTTTTTTATTGTACTGTGTTATAAAAATGCTTGTTTTGTTCCATGAATTGAAAATAAGCTAAATTAAAAAAAATTAATTTGGGGAAGGGCGGCTAGGTGGCACAGTGCCCTGGAGTCAGGAAGACATGAGTTCAAATCCGACCTCAGACACTTAACACTTACTAGCTGTGTGACCTTGGGCAAGTCACTTAACCCCAACTGCCCTATCATCCCCCCCTCCAAAAAGCACACAAAAAAAAAATCAAATCAAGGGGAGTATTATATTCCTGTTTATGTCATACCATTATATGGTACATCCCTCATCACAATATGAAAAGCCTAAAATTGTTACAGTTATTCTTGCCTGCCCTTGTAACACTAGCATTATAAAGGGTTGGAAAGTCCTATAATTCTCTATTAGTGGTTTGTCTCATTTAGTAAATGTTTTTACTTTTTGAAAGATGATGCCTCTATAAATGCATTACAAGCAAGCTAATAATAAAATAGGAACATTACTAATTTTAATAATTCCCTAGATTTCCCCTTGAAAGCTAGAGGCATTATTCAGAGAAATGTTATATAGTAATGATTTAAAAAGAAAAAAGCATCTAGCATGTATATAGCACTTTAAGGCTTGCAAAATGTTTTACAAATATCTCATTTAATCTCCACATCTTTGGGAGGTAAGCACTATTCCTATCATCCTCATTTTATAATCTCAAGCAAAGAGAGGCTAAGTGATTTGCCAGGGTCACACAGCTAGTAAATGTCTGAAGCAGGATTTGTACATTTATGTCTTTCTGACTTTATGTCCAGTTCTATCCACTGAAAAACCTAGGGAAAGGGAATAGGGTCAGTAGAGAAGGACATTAATTGAAGGCATAAAATAGAAGTCAGGCAGACAAGAAAAAGGAAGGCTAGTAATGAATAAATGAAAGCAAACAGCTAAAAGCCACAAAGTCACTCAAAAACTTAAATATTTATTAAGCATCTGTTAAGTTCAAGGCATTGTCCTGAGTAGTTACTTCCATAAAACATTTATAATCTATGGAGAGATAGGATGCATGTATATATAAAGTAAGACACAGGGTAGAGATAACCTGATGGAGTACTCTAAAAAAATCTGAGGAGGGTGCAATTACTTTCAATTTAGATGACTTGGTATTTGAAGAAGATCTTGAAGTACAGGAGAATTTTAAAAGGCAGGGATGTGGATAGAATATATTTCAGTCATGGGATATGGCTAACACATACAAGAGATAACTAATATTCCTCTCTGCCTGAAATCTAGATTATACAAAGAAAGGAAGGAGGCAGCAAAACAGCCTTGGAGCCTTAAAGATTTGGGTTCAAGTCCCAGTTCTGACACACACACGCCATGTGTTATGTGTCAGAACCTCTAAATGTTCTAGTCAATTCTAAGAACCCTGAGTTGCAGATAAAGGCTCAGTCAGCTTAGCAATAAAAACATAACAATAAAAGCATCTACCTCCATTCAATGAGTGGGAATACCATGAAATGATCCCATTAAACCATAAACTCCTTGAGAGCAGAGACTGTCTCTGTTTTTCTTTGCATCCCTAGAATTTAATTCATATAGTATCTGGCACACAGTAAACAATATATGCTTGTTGAATTGATGAAATAAAGTGGTAAGACAATATTCAGTATTAAATGTGACATGAAGAGGTTTATACTTTATCTATAAGGCAGTAAAAAAATAATGGACAATTTTACAGCAAGAGTGCAACAGGGTCAGACCAGTATATTCGAAAGATTAATTTGGCCAATATGGTATGGGTAGATAAGAGAAGGAGAAAGCCTGGATTGAAGGAGGCTAGGTACAAGGCTATTAACAATAATCCAGGTGAGGAGACATGAGGGACTCAACTGGAATGACTGCAAGTTTAGCGGAAAGAAGAGGCAATGTAACAGGATCCTATGAGAGGGAGAAAAGAGAATGTGATCAATGACCCTATTAGGGAGTGAGGGAAGAATCAAATCTAGCTCTAAGATTTCAAGCATGGATACTAGAAACAATATGGAGTGATATGTGTGCTCCCTTCAATAGTGATATTCTCCCTTCCCACTCTCAGGGAGCCATCCCTTACAAAAAAGATTTTTTAAAAAGAAAAAAAATAAGTAAAACTAACAACACACACACACAAAAACAGGAAGTTATATGTGACCTTCCACACAACTAACTGTCCTGGTACCTCCTCCACTTGCAAAGGATAAAGAAGAGATGTTTGTCCACATCTTGGCCACATTTGTGACCAAGCTTGTTCTTTATAAACCTGCAGTTCTCATTTTCAATTGTTTTGTAATTATTCTTCCATTTACATGGTTGTAATCGTTTTATATATTGTTTTCCTGGCTCTGCTTTCTTCATTCTACAGCAGTTTACATCTTTCCAGCTCCTCTGTAACTCATCATTTCTTATACCACTATAATATTTCATTGTATCCATGGATGACACTCTGTTCACCCATTCTTCAAATCAACGGTCACCAATTCTTATATAATACAAATACTGCTATAAATAAATATAGAGGTGTTCTTTTGGTCAATGACCCACCAGAGGGCATCCTACTAGCAGGGGAATCTCAGCTATTTCATTTGCATGATTCCAACTTCTTTTCCAGAATAATTGCACCAATTCACAAAGCCACCAATAATGCATTAGCATGCCTGTCTTTCAACAATCCCTCCAACACAGGCTGTTCCTATCCTTTGTCATCTCCTCCAATTTACTGAGTGTGAGGCAAATCCCAGGGTTGGTTTGATTTCTATTTTTTTCATTTTTAATTATCTGGAACATTCTTTTGATGTGGCTATTAATACAGTGTACAAGTTCTTCTGAGAAATGTTCAAATTCTTTGGCCACCTGTCTATTATTTTGGTCTTTTTATCAAATACTTAGCATATATATACACATACATACACACATAACATACAGCACACATATACACATGCATGTATATATGTGTGCACACATATATACACATACATATATATACTATAGCATATATACAAATTGTTCCAAAAGACAATGCAATTTTAAAGATATTTTTAAACTGAAAAAGCTTAAAACTACACTAAGCCTTTTAGGAAACGCTATGTGTATGTATACACACATGCATATGTGTGGTTGTATGTGTATATATACATATGGTTGTATATGTGTGCACACACATATGCATACATGCACATGCATGTGTGTTCAGCATTTGCCATATATACACATTAAGCATTTAACCTATTACATGTATGCTAGGCATTTGAGATATATGTATAAATGTCTATTTAGGCATTTTTCCCCAACAGACTGTTTCCCTGATGCTAGAGGAGTTAATTTTGTTTGTGCAAGACCTTCTCAATTTCATGTAACCAAAATTATCTATTTCATCTTTGGTAATTGTATCTATCCTCTGGTTAAAAGTTCATTCCCTATCCATAACTGCCATACCTGTGAAATGTTATATGACATGCTTCTATTATAATTTTGTTATGGTATGATCTTTAATATTCCAATCATGTTATCTATCTTGAATTTATTATGGAAAATGGTATAAGTAAGCTGTTGTGCAAAGTGCTTTTAATAACTCTAAGCTTATCTTTTAAAAAAAGGTTTATTTTTTGACTGAGAAGATACAATAGGCAACAGATACCTAAAAGAAAAGGAATAGGAAGAGGGAGAGAGAATTAGCGGAAAACATAAGGAAAAAAAGTCAGGACAAAGGAGAGTCTGTTAACAGTGGTAGTGGAGGGGGAAGTCAAAGAACACAGTAGAAGGGGTTAGAGAGGACAGGGATCAAACAGGGATAAGGATAAGGTGGATGGTTTCATAATGGAAGAATTAGCAGAGGAAAGAGATTTTTACTCAGTAAAGTAGCAGGCTCTGAATGACAGGCATTAGAAGATTAGGGGGTTGGAATGCTAACTCTAAGTTACGAGGGGGAGCTAGCAGACAGAAGTGTGGAGAATATCTTAATCCCAAGGTTCCAATTATAATTCTGTTACATGATGGCACTTTCACAGGTCCCAGGCAGTATGCACTAGGCTTGATAAATACAAGAGAACTGCCTGAAGCCCCAGCTTCACCACATCATTTCTCAGATAAACTGTTGCTTGCCCCTGCTTGATATACTGTCTCAGGGGATGTGGTGGATGCTACTGTAGGAACAGCAGTAGGCAGCCAGGTGCTTTGCAATCTTCCCCCTAACACAACGATGAGGGTCCATGGGAAATGGAAGCTTAGAGATTAAGACCTATACTGTATCTGGACACCAACTTCAAGGCCTAAAGAGGCTATACTTGGGCAACTAGGTGGTACAATGGACAGAAATGGAGTCTGGGGGCACAAAGACCTGAGTTCAAATTTGGCCTCAGACACTAGCCATGTGACCACGGTACAGGCAGTCAACCTGTCTTTGCTTCTGTTTACTCATCTGCAAAATGGGGATGATAATGTCACCTACTCTAAAGGGCTGTTGTGAGATCAAATGAGATAACTACAGAGTGTTCAGCACAGTGCCTGGAGCATAGCAGGTACTACATAAATGTTAGTTGTTACTATTAACAACTAGATAACAACAATATCTTCTCCCTTTGCCTCGGATGCTTGGTGCTTGTTAGAAAGGAGATTCAAATTTGGAAAGGTAATATATTTCAATGTTGGTAAATCAGATTCCGAAGAAACTATGTGTATTAATATCCTCTGCCTTAAATTTAAGGGATAGTGACTGCACCTTGTGATCTCAATAGTGTAGGGAACTTCCAGGTCATGGAACTCCTCTCAGTCCAGTCTCCTACATTTAGTAGTTTAAAGTCTTAGGAGAGCAGCCAAGAGTCCTGAAAGGTTAAATGACTCGCCTAGGGTCACACAGCCATCATATTTCAGAAGCGGGACTTGAACCGAGGTCTTCCTGGTGTCAAAGCTAGCTTATCTAACCACTACACCATCCTGCCTCTCATGTTTCTTTTAAAAAGTTATTTTAAAGTAGATCCATACATATAAAGGCATATCTAGTTGAAAGAATTAAATACATCTATAATATTTGAAGGTCAAAGATATTACTAAATTTGAAATGTTGTTCTATTATATGCCTCATTACCAGATCCAAGCAAACATATTATATTAGGGAAATGTTTTGTAACTATCTTAACAAAAAGCGAGCCTCATGAATAATTCAAGCCTTGTTTATTAATTGAAGAGCAAATTGTCAGGACATTAGGAATTGGGTAAGAATCTAACTTGGATATCATTTAGTAGGAAGCTTCTGAAAATAAATGTGAAAATGGAAATGAGTGCTGTTAAATTTGCATTTACAGACCAAAGGATATACCCATTATATTTTAAATTAGCTCAGCATAAAATTAGTAATCCTAAAGATTCACCTACCCTTCATCTCTTGTTTATGCATAAATTATTTGCCTACTGGTAAGTCTGATAAAAACTAAATATTCATCTGCATTATACATAAAGGACAGAAGCATATTATTCAAACCCATGAGGAATTTACATTAATAAAAATATTAATGAAAATGTGTCTAGTTTTATAGCTTCTAGAGTCGATCTCCAGCAGTAACATATAATACCAACCCAACCCTGCAAGCAAAGAGCACAGCAATAGAATTTGGCATTTAAATGGCATCTCACAAAACAGGAAGGAATATTTTGGCACCAATGCTCTCTGAGTATAGATCTAGTAATGATTTTACTATAATGTCCTTCATATATCATGACGAATGAATTAATTAACCTATAATGTCTTCTCAGTAGTAATGAACGGTTGTGCTAAAGCCAAAACTGTCTCATCTAGTTGCCTCTGTGACCATTCTTTAAATGGGCAGCTTAAGGAAAAAAGCCAAGAGTAACAGGACCATGCAAGTATGATGCAATGTTGACGGAATGAATCCAGGGAGGATGTGAGGGGCTCCCCTAGGAATAAAGTGCAGAAATCTTGTGCTGTTGTAGAAATAACAAAATGACAACGCAGTTGGAAGATCTGGTTTATAACTTATTAGATGTCTGACCCTGGGCAAGTCATTCAGTATTTTCTAGGTCTTGGTTTCCTCATCTGTAAAATGAAAATGTTGAACTTTGACATGATACCTAAGTTAAATTGGATGATATAGACAATTAGAGGATAGGACAATATTGAAAGAGGGCTTCATTGAACCAGTAGGATTTGTGCTGCCTTTGAAGGGTAGTAAACCATGAATAAGGAGAGAAGAGAGATGCAATCTAAAAGGATAAAAAGGAGGATATACAAAGAGAGTTAGAAGAAAAGCAAAAGAGTATGCAATAAGGGATCAAAGGGGAGAATGATTTGGAGGGAGAAAAGCTATGGTGCTGGTCTCCATTTTGTCTCTTTTTTGCTTTGTTTATGAAAACACAGAAAGAAATGCTAAACACAGAAGAATCACAGAATTACATCCATTCTCTGAACTCTTCCTCCCCCTTTTTTCCCCCTCTCCCTTCTACTTTACTACCCTAGAGAAACCTCCAGCCACTGAACCCACTCCCCTGATTGATGACTGTGCCTGGACTAAGGGCTTGGGGCTGTGAAGCAACACTTCATTTCTGATTCCCTTCTCCAAACTGATTTCTCCTTTTTACAAACTATCTTGCCCTTCTTCTTCCCAACTCCCTTCTGGTTCACCTTTATGAGTTGTCTTCTTCCAACAGAGTACAAACTCCTTGAGGTCAGGAGCTGTTTTGCTTATTAATATCTTCAGGACTTAGCACATCTTAGTATATATACAATATGTGCTTAAATGTTCTATCTATTCAGGCCCCCACCCCCCACACACCTCCTAGTGCCTTCTCTTCCAAGGTTACCTTGTCTTATTTGCATATGTCTTATACAAACCCACACCTGCACATACAGTGTCTCCCCCCATTACAGTATAATCTCCTTGAGAGGAGGGACTGGTTTGCTTTTGTCTTTATATCCTCAACACTTAGCACCGTGCTAGGCACATAGTAAGTGCTTAATAAATGCTTCCTTGCTTGACTGATGCCAAGGATATTTTCAGGTATGGTCTGCAGGTCTACCATATTTTTCAATCAGTCTTGCTTTCTCTTTCTCCTAACCAAAGATGTCATCCTTAGGCTGGGAACATTTAACGACATTTAAGAGCCTTCCCCAGTGGCATTTTGTTGACACTGAATAGGACATTATGAGTTGGTGAAATTGGAAGTGCCTCATTTGGGGGCATGACAATGCAAAACAAATTGTCTCAACTACCAAGTCCTGGGTAGCCTAGACTAATTTACATTTCCAACCTCTTCCGTCTCACTTTTGATTACTTCACAACTAGATAATAAGATGCAATTTCAGTCAAGATAGAGAACAGCTATTGTGTCTAGGACATCTAATGTCTCATTTCTATCCATCATCATGCTACAATGTCTCCTCAATTTTCTACCCCTCAGGAAGCATATTTTCTACAAAATATGTACGTGGATTTCAGTTTGAGTAATCATTAAAACTCAATGTACTTTCTATCTGTCGGTTCCCTTCATCCTTCTGGAGGTGGGAGGAAACCTGGCCATAGCTTCCCCCACTCAGGCCCCTCAGAATTAGAAAAAATGGAATATCAACTTCTTAGCCTAAAAAAGAAGAACTCTAAGACACAACCAGCCTCTGGTGAGTGAGTCTGAGACACATATACAGAGAAAGGAAATAGTTATTTGAGGATTAAACTCATCTACTATTTTATCAGCCCCTGATATATACTGGTTGTACTGTTATTGTAATATTATTATTATATGATATTAGTATATGATATAATAGTATAGTATTAGTATATGATTAGTATATAGTATGTATAATATAGTAGAATAATATACTGTATTATAATATATAATATACCATATTATAATATAATAATACAGTATATAGTATATTAGTATATAATTGATATATATATCAATCATATTAGTATATGACCTTGGTCAAGTCACTTAAATTCCTACTGTTTATGCAACTCTAAAGTTACAGAGAAGGTGCCAACCAATATTAATAGAGGTAGTTTCTTCACCTAAGATTTTCCTACACCAAGGGCAGTCAGTAACCTTACAGTTCCCTGTTCAATTGGCATTGTGTTAAAAATGAAAAAGGGAAAACATAAGTCCCTTAAGGGGCTAATGAAACAAAATGTAATTTTATATTAATTTCTAGGTGGCTGGAAAAATTCACAATATTTTAAAGTAAAGATCATCTGGTTTGGAATTTGAAGACATGTATTCAAATTCCAAATCTGCTAGTTACTGTGTGATTTGGGGCATCAATTCTTCTTTGGAACTCAGTTTTCTTCATCTAAAAAATAATGGGCCTCTGCTACATGACCTTTAAGAGATCTTCCAGTTTTTAAATCTATGGTCCTTTGATCCTACAATCTGGCAAATGAGGGGCCTGCAACGGATAAGGTTCCTTCCAGTTCTAATTCCTATGATCCTAGGAATTCTATGCAAGTATTTGTAACCATAATCTAGGAGGATGCTGGTTTAATCACTGGCTCTCTGGGGGAAAACATACACACAAAACAGTGTTAAGAATAATGTGTATCATTAAGATTTTTCTCCATCACTTACTTTAGTCTAAAAAATCAGCAAAACAATAAATCAAGCTCTGATTTATAGTGTTTGCCCATTTCTGAGGTATAAAGTAAGACTAGGTAAGAAATGAGGCAAAAAAAGCCTCTTTTACCTAGGCAGGAAGAAGAATCAGTCTGTGAGGGGAAGACCTGCAGGGTTTCTGGCCAAAACAGAAACAACTGTTATTTACATTCACTCTGAGTCATCAGATCCCAAACAATGACCAAGTGAGGCTTCGGCTGAGTCCTACTGTTGCTGCTCAACCAGTGAGAGTCAGAGTGATCTGAGTTTAAGGCATGGGCAAGAAATCATAAATGAAATTACATGGGGCAAAAGAGTTAATTATTCTAGTTTTTTTTTTTTAATGACAGAATAAGTAGAGAAGAGAAAAAAATAAATCTATCCTGTACATCCCAAGATATCTTTTGAGGTTTCAGTGATTGAAATGTATATTCCTTTGGGGCAGAGCACCCACAAATAAGAGTATGATTCCCTATGAGGAGGGTAGGGATTAAAGAAGCAGCAGCATGGCTCCACTGGACCTGGCCAACTGGGTCCCTAGTGGGGCAGCTACTACTATTCACAGATTGCTCGAACAGTAAATTTAACAGTCCAGCAATGTAAAAGCCCACTTCTTCAGAAAGCAGACTTTTGGAAAACTTTCCTTTGGGATTTATTTTATGTCCAAGCTCAAATCAAAGCACCTCAGTCTGTATTTCACTCATTTCCTCACATTTAAAAAATATAGAAGGCTACAGCCAGATACATCAATACTTCCTGCATCTGAATTTCATTTGGTGTAGGTATTCCTTCTAATGACCTAGAACCCCTTAAAAGTCTTTTAAGGGTTCCTGTGGGGATCCACACTTGAAGCTTTTCTAGCCTGGTAGAAGCTGTCTGAGCTTATTATATGTCTAGGCATAGACTATATGTCTAGAATCCAGAGTCACCTTCAAGCCAGATGAGGCATTGCGCATTGCAGTAGAACTTCAAGGGACACAAGGCTACATAGCACTCTACTTCAACAAACTACCTGTTTATTAGTTTAGAACATACTAGCTTAGAAGCCAGGCCAGAGACATAAATTTAATTCACTCACTCTGTCAATTAACATTTATCAAATGAAGAATAGGTGCCAGGCGCTGTGCTAAACACTGGGGATACGAAAAGAGGAAAAAGACAGTTCCTGCCCTCTAGGATCTCACAATCTAATGGAGAAGACATCAAGCAAACAAATATGTACAAATTTGCCATATAAAGAATAAATAAGAAAATAATTAAAAGGCAGGCACCAGAATTAAGAGGGAGAAAACCTTTCTATAGAAGATGGGATTCAGAAGATGGGACTTGAAGAAAGTTAGGGAGGTTAGCAGGTGGACATGAGGAAGGAAAGGCTTCTGGGAATGGGGAAAAGCTAGAGAAAAAGTCTGGAATTGAGAGATGGAGGGGGTATTGTTCATGGAACAAGAAGGATGCCAGTGTCACTGGATAGAAGAATAAATGGTGGAGAGTAAAATATAAGAAGACTGGAGAGCTTTAGGAAAGGGCTAGGTTATGAAAGGCTTTGAATTCCAAATAGACAATTTTATATTTGATGTTGGAGGCAATAGGGAGTCATCAGAGTTTATTGAGGGGGAAGGCATGTGTGACATGATTGAATCTGTGCTTTAGCAAAATCACTTTAGTGGTTGGAGGAGGGTTTGAAGTGGGGAGAGACAAATGGTCATATCCTTAATCAGAAATAGAGTCTGTAAGAATAAGAAAAAACAATACTTATCCATCCTCTAGATAGGAAAACCAATCTTATTAACATTATTTGTGCAATGCAGAGTTCTACCAAGTGGATGGGGATCTTTCCCTCTTTTTTTTTTTTTTGCTTTTTGGAGGGCAATTGGGGTTAAGTGACTTGCCCAAGGTCACATGGCTAGTTTTTGTGTTAAGTGTCTGAGGCTGGATTTGAACTCAGGGCCTCCTGACTTCAGGGCCAGTGCTCTATTCACTGTGCCACCTAGTTGCCCCTTCTTTCCCTCTTTTTAAGGGGATCCCCACATTGTGCCAAGATGTAGGAGAAATGCTTTTAAGAGAAAATTCCAGAGAGGAAAAAGAAAGATCCTTTGCTGACCTCAGATTCAATAGGCTGATTTACTTCTCCCCAGATGCCTTAGCTCTCACACTGTGGCTGGTGTACATTCCCCCTTGCTAAAACTTCTAGGGCTCTGCTAATTTTCTAAAAGAAATAATTTGGAGTGAGTCTGAAGAGATGTGTTAATACAAGATTGAATGTACTTCTGTTTTTATATGGATCGTGTTGAACCAGTGGAGTAATCATATTCTCCATCATTTTCTTATGTAAACACAGAGGTTGCAGAATAATGAGGTTATAAGAAGACAAATAAGTGCATTTCCCTATAGATTTAGCACATAATTTGGAAGATTATGTTAAACAGAAATTTTAATGATATAAATGCAAAAATATTAAAAATAACCCAGAACCTTTCAAGATGATTTGAAGATGGAATGAGCAATTTCCTCACCGACAAAATGGGGATCAATCAAAAAAGAGGAAGAACTTAGTATGTGCCAAGCATTGTGCTAAGGGTTGAAGATACAAGAAAGGTGCAGAGTCCCTGCCTTTAAGGGGCTGCAATAATACATAAATAACTAGGTAGATACAAGATATATACAGAATAAATGATAGGAAATCTCAGAAGGAAATGTCTATCAGATGAGGGAGGGCAGAGGGTCTAGAGAGAACAGGAAAGGAATCTTGAATAAAACAGGTTTGGAGCTGAGACTTCAAGGAAGAAACTAAAAAGGTAGGGATGGGTGGGGCAAAGAATTCCAGGCTCAGGGGATAGCCAGGGCAAAGACACATTTCCCCAAATAGTTTCTGAGCTTCGTTAGAGCCTGAACTCTCTTTATTTCTAGCATTTAGCACAGTGCCAGGCACATGTTAGGTCCTTAATAAATGTTCATTGACTCACAGGCAATGGAATGGGGTGACCTGTAAAAAGAACAGTAAGTAAGCCAGTGGATGTTGCTAGATTACAGAAAAATGTAAGGAGACTAGAAAGGAAGGAAGGGTCCAGGTTATGTATATCTTTAAGTACCAAACCAAGGACTTTACAACTGATCTTGGAGGTAATAAGGATTCACAGATATTTACTAAGTAGGGAGGAAGAGGGTAAGATTGGCAGACCTGCTCTTAAGGAAAGTCACTGGTGGCTAACTGAAGAATGTATTGGAGTGGGGAGATCCCTGAGGCAAGACAACCAGTCCATCTGACAAGTGATGAGGGCCTGAACAAGAGTGGTGATGGAAGAAATGAAGAGAGAAGGAGAGAGTGGGACATACATAAGAAATTTTGTGAAAGTAGAAAGGACAAGACTGGCAATAGACTGGATATGTAGGGAGAGTGAGGAGTCTAATATTACTCACTGAGTTTACAGACCAGACTTACTAGAAGGATGGCAGTATACTTAACAGTAACAAAGAAGCTCCGAATAAGTGAGTGTTTCAGGGGAAATTTGCCTATAATATTTATCTTTCAGGGCTGTTAAGAGGATCAATTGATATAATTCAAATAGAGGGTAGGGCAAACCTGAATACACAAATATTGCTTATTTCTCCAACAGAACAGAAATTCCTAAAAGGTAGAATATACTGCATATAGGAGGTATTTGATGCTTACTGTATTAGACTGGATTTAGTTTTTAAAATTTATTTAAATTTAAAAGAATTTATGGTTTCTCTTTTCACACTATAAACTACATACTTTGGTACCATTTAATTTTCTAATCTAGGCACACAAAAAAAGCGTTTAAGATGTATTTATTTTAAATCCACTAGGTTAACATTACATAAATATATGCAATTGGGGGAAGGGGAGTACTATTAGAATATCAGTTTTGATTTGTCCAATTACCACACAACTGCCAAAGTGGTATTGCCAAAACACAGGTCTAACCACGTTACTCGCTTCCTCAAAAGGCTTCAGTGGCTCTCTCTTGCCTTGATGATAAAATATAAATTCTGTTGTATAACACTTTTAACCTGTCATAATCTGGCTCCAACTGTTTTCTAGAATAAGGGTATATTTTGTACTCTAGCAAAGCTGTTCCATTTGCTATGTCCTATACTCATCTTCCTAGTCCTGTTGTCTATCCTTTTTATTTTTTTAAGCAATCGGGGTTAAGTAACTTGCTCAAGTTTACACAGCCAGTTATTTCTGGGTGGGGTGGTATCTGAGCCCAGATTCGATCCCAGGTCATCCCAACTCTGGGGCCAGTGCTCTTACTCAATGTGCTACCTTGGCTGCCCCTGTCTATCCTTTTTTACAGGCTCTCTACCATTGCTGGAATGTTCTCCCTCTTAACATCTGCCTTTTGAAATCCTTGGTTTCATTTGAAGCTCAGCTCAAGAGCCATTTACTATAAGAAGCTCTTCCTTTTTTTAGAAAATTTTTTATTTTGACCCACTCCTAATCTGACTAGATGCTAGCTGCCCCTTTCCCAATTATTATCACCTGCCCTACCTCCCAGAAAAAATTAAAAAAAAAAAATATATATATATATATATATTGCCTTTTTTTTGGAGGGGGAAGGCAGGGCAATTGGAGTTGTGACTTGCCCAAGGTCACACAGCTAGTAAGTATTAAATGTCTGAGCTCATATTTCAACTCAGGTCCTCCTGACTCCAAGGCCAGTGCTCTATTCACTGCACCACCTAGCCCCCCTCCCCCAAATATTTATATTTATTTATCAGTTTAACAACTGTTTGCCCCCTTGAGAGCAGGAACTGTTCTATTTTTTCTTTGTATCCTAAGAATCTGGTACAGTGGCTGACACTTAGTAGGTGCTGATGATTTTTTAAAAATTTAATTGAAATATTCATTTAACGTGGTGATTCAAGTTTGATATTCTTCACTTGGGTACACTTAACAAGCTCTTACTGTTATGCAACTGGTTACAAAATAACCAGATATGTGAAATCCTTGAAAATTCCTTTTTCTTTGGTTGTCTATTTTTCATTTAGTTTGATTGATGAGTCCTGGGGAATATTTTTCAAGCAAACAAGCAAACACTAATAGTGTTATCTCCCACGCTGATTGTTTTAATATATTAAATAACTCCAATCCAAACTGTTTCCAAATAAAGAGACACTCACTGAGCTTGATATACTTCTGTTAGCAAAACGCTTTAACTTGAATTAACAATTTTTTATTGTAAACACATCCTAAAAAGTCAGGGTAAACACCAACCAAAATATTATCCAATGTAATAAGGATTTATTCAATAAGAATAATAAGGTATCATTACAGGAACTACAAAGTAGCCTAAGCATGCATGACAAGGCTCCCGCTCCCAAGGTACTTACAAATCTTTTATTTTAAACCATTTAGAGCTCTTAGGTGATGTATTTTTTATATTTTCATAAATCTTTTTTTTTGGGGGGGGGGGGATAAGAGAGTTAACATCTACAAGGTGGACTTCAATTCTTGGTAGTAGACTGAAGTACCTTTCATATTTTTTCCCCTAGCTACTGAATTGCTCCAAACTTAAAATTAAAATTCCTTTCAAAATGGAATTTTTAAAACATAAAAATAAATGGGCAGATCACAAACTCTTTAAAGGCTAGGAATCTATGTTGTATACATACATACATACATACATATATACATATATACATACATGCCTCTGCAATTCCTAAAATGTTCATTGCTTGGCATAAGGCTGATGCTTCAATAAATAGGCTTATGTTAAAAAAATTTCCTTCTTCCTTCCCATCCTTTTAAAAATACATGAATATATTAAATCTACCTTCTCCCTTCCCCCTCCCCCACCTCTGCAAACATTCTAACCCCACTGCTGACACTGGGTAGAATCAAGAGACTGGCTTACTACGCCATCCTGAACAAGGGCCATCCAGTCTCCACTTAGAGGGAACTTACTAACTCTCTAAGCAGCTCTATCCACTTTTGAGTATATTGACTCATTTGGACAGTTTTCCTCATGTGGGTATGACCTTCAGTGGTATGGATCACAACTCATCCATGTTTTCTCACTCTCTGCAACTCTGGTTCCACGTCCTCTTATAAATCCTCCACAAAGGTTATCAGCTGAGTGTGTTAGCTGTTGACAGTATGCTCTTGTGCCGTAACTAGCCTACCTCCTTGGCTGGTTGGCAATATTCCCTCATATTCTGTTTCCCATATAATTTGCCATTTGTAAAATGTTGCAACCCACTTACTCCCACCACCAGTCTTTGCATTGCTCTTTGGGTGACCCACAAATTAAATGTTTTTAGACTATCATATTCAATGACTCATAGCTATATAGCTTAAACAGAAGAATAAGTTAAAATGCTGGGCCTTTGTTGCAGAGAGAAGCTAGAAGTCCTTTAGAGAACAGTCCCTTTATGGCAATCCAACTTGATTCTCTTCCTATTCAATTCTAGACCAAGGTAACTGTCCATGCACAGTATCAGTACATGATATATGTGCTGATAGATCATCTCTACTGCATCTATCCAACTTGTACATCACTGTCTAGATAATAGGGGTTGTAAGGGTTATGGGATTTAAAGATCTCCCATGCCCCATGGATGTGCTGACATAGCAGAGCGGAAAAAAAAAAAAAAGGGGAAAGAAAGGGGCCTGGCGGTGGGGGGTTGGTGGCAGTTGCCTTTTTTTTTTTTTTTTGAGTTAGAACTCTGGCTGAGCACTGCCAGAGGCCAGAGCTGCTGGGAGCCCTCTTCCAGGACACTGGGTGGTTGCTGTGAGTGGGGTGAGGAGGACCTTTGCCTGAGGTAGCCTGTTCTGTTTTAAAGGCTTGAGAATGTGGGTGCTTTTTACTTTATCTACCTGTGTCAATATCATAACTACTCTGATGGCTTTCACTTTCTGGTTTTGGGACTCAGTCTTTTGGTATCTTAATAAATTTTCTAGTTTATTTCCCCAAATGGCAAACCTGACGTATTTTGTGATGGATAGTTATATCAGCATATTTGTAATCTCTATAGGCATTGTGAATATGGCATTGCTGATACATTTGGCGACCAGGATGGGATCACAAAATGTCAGGCCTCTATTTGGAAGCAGTGGGGCTTTAGAGGGAGAAATGGCTATTCCAGGATGGGAGGATTTGCCTTATTCCTCTCTAGCCAGAGAATGGGCTAAAAGCACAGGGCCCTGTGAAAACTGGGAACCAAGGCTAAAAGAGGGAGAACCTGGAGATTTGGAAAGATGTTTGAAAGCAATACCCATAGAACCAGGCAAAGAACTGGCAGGAGTGTGCAGGAGAGGCTGGGTGCTGCTAACAAGTTATCGCCTTATGTGTAAAAGTAGGGATAAGCTGCTGAAGGAAAGAGCTAGGATGGCTAGGGAGTCAGCTGGTTTGCCTGAGGATTCTTCTGTGTCACAGTACTCAGAAGAGCAAACTGGAGGGACTCACGTGGTCCAGGAGCAAGCTACTGTTCATGTAGCTAAAAGGAAGCAAAAAACGAGCAGAAGGAATGTGCATGCAGCTTTTGTACAGGCCGGGCAGAGTTGCCCTGACAGCTTCCAGGAGAATGTGTGTGAGGAGAATGGAACAAGGTTAGATGAGGAGTCTCCTAATGTAGAAGCTCTCCCCATACGAAGAAGAAGGCAGGAGAACCACCGAGGCAAAACAGAGTCCAGGGAGATAATTGAGGATTTCACTCAACAGGAGATCACTGATATATTGAGTAGATTTACCCAAAGAATGGGGGAGTCTTTAGTGTCTTGGATAGTAAGAATCACTGATGAAGGCGCAGGAGGAATAACACTGGACAATGAGGACTGTTTAAAATTCATAAGTATCAGTCAGAATCCTTTTGTACACCAGGCTTTTAGGGATCACCATATGCAAGGAGGAAATAACAAAACTAATCTTCTGGCTTTAGCTGCAGAAGGTTGCAAAAAGCAATATCCAACTGAATCTATGTGGCCTAGGGGAGACAGACCCTGGTACTCACTTAGAGACTGTATGAGAAAGTTAAAGGAGGAGGTAATGAAAACTGCTATCCTGATTGGAGATGCAAATGCATATTATGATACCCCCCTAGGAGTTCCTCATAGAAATATCATAGTGAAGACGGCTCCTCCTGCATATAAGCACCTAATTCTGACTCTTTTAATTGGAGAAATAGGGCACCCTCTTTCAGAGGTGCTGGATAAGATTTCACAATTAAGCGATTTAGGGGAATGGGAAAAAGACAAATTGCCTCGAGAGAGAAGAGTAAACAGCCAGAGGATTCAGAGACAAAATAGACCCACAAGAAGGGAACTGTTTACTGCTCTATTAAGAGCTGGGGTGGACTTTAGAAGAATAGATGGTATTCGAACTGAAGAGCTGCATAAGCTGTACCAAGAAAAGGTACTTAGCATTAGAATGAACAGGGAAGCAGGAACCACCCCCGCAGGTATTTCTGAATCTGAATCTTTGTATCCAAGTTTGCCCCACCTTCAGGGGGAATAGGAGATAGGCCAAGCCCCAGCCCAGATAAAAGAAATATGCAGAAGAGATTGCAGACCCCATATTGGTTTAACAATATATTGGAAGAATGGATCAACTACTGTGACTAGGGCACTGATTGATACTGGGGCTGAGGCCACACTTATCTATGGAAACCCTGATAAGTTTAAACATGGAACTCCTATTACCATCACAGGTCTAGGAGGCACTGAAATATCAGCCAGACAGGTTAAAATAACAATGAAAATTGGGCAGTTACCTAAGAAGGAATATACTGTGGTTGTTGTACCCATTCCTGAATACATCATTGGAATAGATGTATTGAGAGGCATGACTCTGAATTTACCTAAAGGAAGATACCAATTTGCTGTGAGGAAGATAGGAATACAGTTTTAGTGGGAAAACTAAAAATGTACCCAATCACTTTACCTGAACCTTCTGAAGTAATTACTTTAAAACAGTATCGTGTGCCAGGTGGGCAAGATGAAATTGCCACTACTATGAAGGAATATGTTGAAGCAGGAGTGTTAGTCCCTACAACCACAAGATGGAATAATCCTGTCTGGCCAGTAAGAAAATCAGATGGGACGTGGAGAATGACTGTGGATTATAGACAGTTGAATAAGGTGACTCCTTCTTTGTATGCTGCTGTTCCAGATACCATCACCTTAAATCATTTATTCTACCGTGAGTGAGGCTACAATAGTCTGGTTATTGTCTCTTTGCTTCTTCTTGATTTTTTGTTTGTTCACCTTGTTTGTTAGATTTGTTTCCACAGGCTTGGTACCCTCCATCTGTAGATGCCTGATAGCTTAAGCTGGATGTCACCCCCTGTCTGCAACTGTGATGTGTCACCCTTGGACCTGGCATCAAGCATATTAAGAACTGACCTCTCAAATGGGACCCCTAAGGACAGGGACAGCTCTACATCCGATTTCAGCAGCAAGTAGCCATAGAAGAAGAGATCTTCACCCCTTACCACAAGATTTTGGGGCCCCATTTGTT
>NW_027187378.1:34076856-34116608 GCF_028583685.1 Petaurus breviceps papuanus
TTTTTTTTTTTTTTTTTTTTTTTGAGTTAGAACTCTGGCTGAGCACTGCCAGAGGCCAGAGCTGCTGGGAGCCCTCTTCCAGGACACTGGGTGGTTGCTGTGAGTGGGGTGAGGAGGACCTTTGCCTGAGGTAGCCTGTTCTGTTTTAAAGGCTTGAGAATGTGGGTGCTTTTTACTTTATCTACCTGTGTCAATATCATAACTACTCTGATGGCTTTCACTTTCTGGTTTTGGGACTCAGTCTTTTGGTATCTTAATAAATTTTCTAGTTTATTTCCCCAAATGGCAAACCTGACGTATTTTGTGATGGATAATTATATCAGCATATTTGTAATCTCTATAGGCATTGTGAATATGGCATTGCTGATACAGGGGTTCTCTTTGAATTTCGTTTTTCCCTATGAATACAGACTGAATTCCTAGGTGATCATTCAACTCATTTAAAAGGATTTACAATGGCACAGGAATTGATTCAATCAGTAAAATGTCATTCATGAACAAATGCATCTTGAAGATCTCCTCCTCAATCTAAATTGAGAATATCTCTTCCACTTGGACCCCACATAGAATATCCTCAAAGATGGCAAAAAAACACCATCAGTGAGAATGTTTCCTTGTTTTATGACTTGAAATGAATCATCAAATAAGATTATCTCTCTTACATCTTAAAAGGAATTTTGTATGATAACTATATATTCATAAGGTATACTTTGTTAGAGAAGCCCCTCAAACACTACAACATTTTACTATATTGAATAAAATACCTTTTATATTCAAACAAAAAGGACTGTGGGATCTTGTATCCTCTGTACATTTTGATCAATTGTATAACTTCGAAGATTTAGTCAACTGCAGAATTTCCTCCTCTGAAACCCTGCTTATTTCCTTCTCCTACCCTCATGAAGAATTCACTAAATACGGTTTTTAAAAATTATTTTCATAGACTTTGTAGTAATGAGAAAGTGAGTAGGTGGTGTAGTAGATAGAGGGCTAGATTTGGGGACTCAAAAGATCTGAGTTTGAATGTGTGACCCTGGTCAACTCACGTAACCTCTCATTTCCTCATCTCTAAAAGGGGGATGATGATAATAGCACTTATCTTACGTGTTTGTGAGGATCAAATGAGATAACACATGTAAAGGGTTTAAAATCTTAAATCCTAACATACATGTTAGCAATTTTTTATTTTTATTATTCATGCTTTTAATGATTTATTACCTAATCATTATTTTTATTATTCATGTCTTCTCATTTGTCTTGTAAAAATAATAACAACAATAATCATATAAGACAACTTATCTAGAGCTGAAAGGGACCTCAAAACAAAGCTCATGATTTTTTTCCAACCACTAGTATCTTTACTTCTTTTAGACATCTTGAGATTCAATACTTCTGTGCCCTCAAAAGTATGTCACCTCTACCACGTGTATAGTTGGTATGGTTCAGCTTCTCTTTCATCTCTGTCTTCTATCATACACTAAATTATTTCATGCTTCCTCATGAAGCTCATTAGGAACAATGGTGTTGCACCCAAATATAGTGACCTCATTGTCATATATATAGAGAAAACAGCTAATTAAAGAACCCGACAGACATTTCCCATTTTTAACCTATTGCCATCCTTATATTTCCAACCTTAAATGTCCCTCGATGTAATGGCTTAATAGGATTGTTCACCCAACTGTGTATAAACTTGTTTTTCAATCTATTTCTCACTTTCATAAGATATATGTACTTAATCTTGCTCTTCTGTAATATTTTACAAATTAATAAATGTGCAGTCATATCCTTATATTTGGTGGGAAAACCTAACATTTGTTGGTTCAGGTGGTTTGTAGGCGTTTTTTGACTGATGATGATTCTTATTGATTAATTCTGCTTAGGAAAAGGTTATGGTTTATATTGATGCCTATCATTTTATTGATGGTTTTACTCCAACCCTTCTTTGTTTGTTGAGAAAAAAAATTAACTTTGGAGGTACTATTATTTAGTGTCCATCATATCCACCACTCTTCTTGAAAGGAGTATTCAGACTATGTAGGCTTGAGGATGCCATATATTATACTATATTTCATATTTAATTTGTTCCCATATTCTTGAACCATTTTCCACATTTTCTGCCATACTCCCCTCAATACCCATTTTTTCACTGAAGCCACCAACCATTAAAGTATACACTAACATATCATGTTTATTGAGTTGTTTAATAGCATTCATTAACTAATCACTTGCTGGATCTTCTTCACTAGAGTCTTTTTACTGTAATCATTAGCAATCCTTTGGACAGCTTCTGCCATTTTTCTACTAAATTAATATTTGGGGGTTAAAAAGGAGAAGTTCTAGTTAAGCAACATACAGCATGATTCCTCTGCCTCAGTGGAAATGAAGGGTGGTAGAAAGCATATATGGGAAATAGAGGACAGAAGGAGGGAACTCATGGGAGAGGTTTCTGAGCACCTGGAAGTAATTCAGGGGATTGAGGTAATAAGATCCCTTGAAACCTCAAATGAATTCTACTGAACACAAATGACTTCTACTAGCTCAAGTAAAACTACTGTCTCCAGAGTTAGTAATCATCTCTTAATCAAAGAGTTCTTAATGTACGTGTGTGTGTGTGTGAGAGAGCCTTTCCCTTTCACCATACAGACCTATGTATAGTAATTAAAAAAAAAAAAGTTCTTAAAATGAAAACCTAGGATTACAAAGGAAACCAATTATATTGAAATAGTGATTTCAAATAGTTTTTAAAACCAGCTTATGAACCCTAGGTTAAGAATCCTTGTTGCCAAATCTCATTGCCTTTTCTCAGGCCTCAACCTTTTTGACATCTGCACTTTGTGTCACCGTTGACCACCTCTTCTCCTAGACACTCTCTATGTGGGTTTTTTTGCAACCATTTTCTCTTCGCTCCTACCTATTCAGCCACTACTTCTCAGCCTTCTTTAGACTGTGAGCTCCTGGAGAGCAGGGATTTTTTGTTCCTTTCTTTGCATCTCCAGTGCTTACTTAGCACAATTCCTTGAACACAATAGGTGCTGACAACTGCCTGTTGACTGACTAGTCCTTAGGTGAATCATCCTGGACCATCACTAGTGGTCTTGACCTTTGTCTTGCCACTGGACTTCAATGACTAGAGGAGAGAATGAGGCTGATTGATGACTTTGGTGCATCTCTGCCCCACTCATATACAATTCACTCTAAAGTCAAGACATTACCCTCAAGATGTCATTGGTCCTCTTCAAGAAGGAAGGGTCACCAACAACAATAACAAGATGAATCATCATTCACACTGCACACCACCTGTGCATGAATATACCCAAAGGTTCTGTTTTGGGTCATCCTTCTTTTCTTTCTTTATACTTTCTCACTTCATGATCTCATCAGCTCCCCTAGGTTCAATTATAAACTCTATGTAGATGATTCCCAAATCAATATGAACAGCTCTCAGCTTTTTCCTGAGTTCTATTCCCACATCACTAATTACCTGTTGGACATTTTCATTTAAATATCCTGAACACAACTCAAATTCACCCTGTTCAAAACATAATTCATAATCTCACCTATAAAATAGAATCTCCCTCCCCACCATATCCCACACTTGTCTGTTTTCTTTTAAAATTTTTTATTTTATTTTTAATTTATGAAGTAAAACAAGCATTTCCATAACATAATAGAATAAAAAAGACGATTGCATATGAAACTCCAAGTCTATTATGTACAACTTGCTATGCCTTTTAAATACATAATAAAGTTATGTTAATTTCTTTTTTTTCCTTTTTCTCTTTTTTTTTTATCCCTCCATTCCAATGATAAATAGAACTCACTGAGGGAACTATATGTCCATTTACCAACTCCTCATTTTACTTGGTTTTCAGATGCTTATTAATCAGTTCTGCTTTTTAGCCTGGCTTACACCTGGACACCTGGAACTGTCTGAGTTTGATTATAGAGAATCCTAGACGATATAAATAATACTGACACAATGCTTCAAATCTCCATGATTCCATTTCACCCTGTATAAAACTGGGAAATAAAACAGAAACTTAAAACAGTCTTGGGATTTTCCACTAAGATAAATGCAGTTTTCTGTTTTGTCTGATATTTTCACCGTCTTATCCCCAGTCCTATCCTCTACAGTTGTCATTTCACTCCTTCCTAAATCAATTTTCTTAAATAGATTTTCATTAAATTTTTAAATTTCTTAATCAGTTTTCTTAAAACTGTTTTATAAATCTACTTCTTTATCTACAAGTTTAAACTCCCCAATAGGAGCCCTTGAAGGCAGAGGCAGTTTAATTTTTGTCTTTGTACCTCTAGTATATTTCGTTATATATAGTAGGCATTTAATAATAAACCATACAATGGTTTCCCTTATTATCGATGACTCTTGGTAAATGGGGCAATAGCATTTGAGTAGCATACCTTCATAATATTAACCCTCTCAAACAGACATATTTAGGGACAACTTAAACTAAACGTTTAAAAAAGAAATAATGTCCAACAAGAAGTACTCTGCTATAGAGGAAACACTCAAGGGCCGGACAGATATATGAACTTACATCCCTTTCCAAACAAGTTCACGTGCAAAAAAAATTTCCATAAACACTGTCATCTAATATAATAATTCTGATAGCTTGGAAACATAAATGCAGTTAATTTCAACTCCATTTTGTTCCATATTCCATTTAAGCTTCTTTCCAAGCAAATCTCAGTAAACAAAAGTCAACTCAATGTATCTGGTGTTATTTCCCAATTCAGAGTATTTATCATTACTTCCTGATTCTTTTGTGTACTAACATTTCTATTTTATCTCTTCCAGTTAGGTTCCTTAAAGTAGATATGGATTCACCAAATAAGATAACTCTCTTATACATTAAAAAAAAAACATTCAAAATAGTCTAAGAAAAATTTCAGTATTGAACCTTGCAGTGTGTGTGTGTGTGTGTGCACGCTGTTAACTAGATTATAATTCATCACTCTTTTAGAGCCACCTACAGCTGTCGAGAGTCAGTGTTCACATCATGTACCCTGTGGGCCATATAAAATAATGTCTTATAACTCAAAGGAAATAATGGAGGTATAATTTCAAACATTCCAGTAAATGACAGGCAGTATCTCTTAAAATGCCTGAGAAAAAGGACTGAATTGTATGTGATGATTATAGGCATTTAGGTGGATACAAACAGTTGAAAAAAATGTTCTTTATTATAAATGGACAACAAAAGGGTCTCACTGTGGTCTCTGACATTTAGACAGAATGCCAGGCAATTGTGCCCTCTCACTTTACTGCATTAGATAGAGCAAGGAAGATAAAACGAATTGATTATTTTAAATGGATTCCATCTAGGATGTTACAGGTGACCAAAACCAGGCACTGTATCACAAGTCCTTCAGTACAAATAACATTACCTTACATTCATATTGCAGCTTTACTGTTATGAAGCTATACCAACCTCATTTGATCCTCATAATGTTACGGTAGATAGTTCAGGTATAAATCTCATTTCCCAGGTGACGAAGCAGAGACAACCAGTTAAGTCACTTGCCCCAAGTCACATGGCTAGTAAGTGGTGGGGTTCTAGACTCAAACCCAATCAATTCTAATTTCAAATCCACCATGTTCTCCATTATTTGCTGCTTTTTTTTTAACCCACAAAAGAATGCATCCCTAGGATAAAAATCTATTTCTCTTCTCACTCTCTTCTAAACTCTCTACAATCTCATCATTTGATTGAAATTACTCTCTCCAAAGTTAATGATGATCTCTTAATTGCCAAATCTAATGGCCTTTTCCTCAGTCCTCATCCTGCTTGACCTCTCAGCAGCATCTGGCACATAATCATCCTCTTTTCCTGGATATTCTCATTCCCTCTCTCTGTCTTTGTCTCTCACTCCTATCATGTCTCTCTCTCTCTCTCTCTCTCTCTCTCTCTCTCTCTCTCTCTCTCTCTCTCTTTCTCTCTCTCTCTCATCAATCCTTAACTCAGCCATCAAACACATCTTCCTAAAGCACGGTGCTGATCATGTTATCCTCTACTCCCCACAAATTCCAGTGGCTTTCCTGGTACCTCCAGGATCAATTATAAACTCCCATGTTTGGCTTTTAAAGTCTTTCACAACCCATCCCTTCAAACTTTCTAGTCTTCTTAGATTTTTTACTCCCCTTCACATATTCTACAATCCAACCTTCTTGCCATTCTCCACACAAGACACTGTCTCCCTTCCCTGGCTATCCATCCCCCTATGCCTGGAACATTCTCCCTCACTTCTACTTCCTAGCTTCCTTTAAAACTGAATTCAAATCCTAGCTTCTGTAAGAGGCCTTTTCTGAATCCTATCCCCTATACCCCACTGCCAATGCCTTCCCTCTGAGAATATTTCCAATTTAGCAATGTATCATGCATGCACATTGCTCTTGGCATAGTTGTTTCACCATCAGAATGTAAGTTCATTGAGAGATGAGATCATTTTTACTTTTCTTTGAATGCCCAGAGTTTAGGATAGTACCTGGCATATGAATAAATGCTTGCTGACTGAGTAAGTAAATGAGCCCAGAGCTGGCTCCCAGACCTGAAGGAAGAGAGCTATGCCCCATGATGAAAGTGGCATTTGAACTAGACCTTGAAGGATAGGCTGTATCATGAAAGGTAGAGCAAATGGAAGCAATAGTAAATTTATTGATAAGGAAGTCACTGGTAGAAGTCACTGTTCAAAGAATGGTTTCAGTTTGTGATGAAAGTCAGATTGTCAGGGCTTGTAGGGTGAGTGGGTGGTCTTAAACTGTGACATGAAGTACAGACTACTATTTCTAGTGGTTTGGAAGGAAAAGGAAGGAGAAGGATAGGGAGGTAATTATAAGGTTGAAGGAAAGCTGTTTTAGGGTAAAGGAGACCTGTTATATTTTGCAGATAGATGGTAAAGAGTTAGTGGAGAAGGAAAAATGAAAAAATTCTTGAGGGAGGAGATGATCAAGGAAGAAAGGTCCTATGAGGAAGGGGAAAGGGATAAAAACCAAATGTCATCAATGGGTCAAGGAAGTACAGTTATTTGCAAAGAAGATGTATTTTTCCCTCCTTTAATGAATTAAGATTCCCATTTCTTGGGCTACTAGTTAGAAAGGATTAGGAAAAATATATAACAGGTAAGTAACTAGGTAACTTCATTTTCCATCTCCTTCCATCTCGCTTTGCTTTCAATTCCAAAGAACATCTTGATTTCCCCCTTGGTATAAGCCTATCACTTTAATTTTCATCACTATAGATGAAAGCTAATTGACTCAGCTTCTGATACCCAACATCTTCTCAATTTCCCCAGTTGTCTCTTCCCTTTGACTGGAGGGTTAGTAGGTAGAGCAGGGCTCTGAATACTCAGAACTTTCCAGGGAAAGCTCCTTTCTCCATGAGCAGCTCTGCTAGGTTTTGACTCCAATGAACATGACCCCAAACCAGGTACCTACTACTCTCTAGTAGGAAACTCTACTCTCCCCAACCCCTCCCCTTTCACTTTCTTTTGTATATAGTTTTCTCTCATTAGATTGGAAGCCCCTTTAGGGCAGGTACTCTCTTTCTTATTTATATCCCTAGCACAGTACAGAGCCTGGCACATAGTAGGCACTTAAATATTTATTGAATTGAACTGAATAATACAGAGTATGGATGAGATCTGAGTAATGATCTGAGACAAGTGCAGAGTATGGGGAAAGATCTGACTGTATTCGTAACAAGTCAGAAGCTGTTGGAGTCACAATTGATGCACGTGATTCTATAAGGAGCTAGGGCAATAGATTTTGGGGGTTTTATAGGTCAAGATCATCCAAAATGAACTGAATGTATATTAAAAATAACAATAGGCTTCCATATGATTATTATAAAAGCCTGGGAGACTAAGGAAATGAAGCCATTTTCTAGAGATAAATCTGGATTTTACAAGTACATTACTGTTCCAAGAACAACTTTCGTAGGGCTTCACTTTCTAGTCAACTGGAAGTATTTAACAACCTGAGAATTTAATGAAAATGAGATGAGGTAATTTACTATTTTTAGAAAGACTTTATCCAACAGTTACATGAAAAGTTCCCAAGAAATCTAATTGGAAACAATAACAAAAACAAACATATAAACAACCTGCCTGAAATCAGAAAGATCTTGAGAATATAAATTCAAAGTCCCAGCTCTGAGGTCTTGAGCGAATTACATTCCCTTTACAGTACTGTTTCCTCTTCTTTCACAACATGAAGAAGTTAAAGTAGATAATTTCTAAGATCCTTTCCAGTTTTAACATTCCATGAAATCTATAAGATGGGCCAATGAGTACATACTACATTGTTACCAGATCATGGAAAATAGGTATACAGGTCTTAAGAGAGAAACTTAGGTGAAAAGGAAATAAGACTAAATATTTTAAACTTTAATTGCTGATCTAAAACCAAAGATACAATAATTACCAGGTAATAAATGATCGAGGATTTGTCCATGTTGTCCAGTGGCTCATCCTGTCCACATCAGTATGGACAACTAAATAAAACAATTTTCAAAAGTTTAACAGTGAAGCCAATCATCAGTATACTCATTCCCACAGGGTTTAACCAGTTAAACATCAATCCCACAGTACCTTCCTAATCAAAGATGAGTGGAAGGATCCTGGAAAGTACTATGGTGGTCTCCCTTGCCCAAGAACCAACACAGTTCACAGTCTCCCTGGTTACTTATACTTCTATAGAAGTTCCAGAATGTTAACCTCAAATTACATCACTAAGCTCTGATCTCTTTCAATTGTCTAGGAAATGCTATTATTTTTTTCCTTCGTTGCTCTGATTCTTTTCAGAATTTCAGTCCTTTTTGTATTTTTTATTTGTTTGCCCCCATCCTTGAGCTCTGATGAGAGTGTTTAAAAAAATGATAACCTGGCTCCAGATTATCCTTCTTCAGTTCAGGAACTATATCTACATTTTTAAGCAGCTGCTTTGAGAATTTAGGGGTTTCTTTAAGGATAAAACATTTTACTCCATGTGGTGAAACTCAAGGCCCGTGGGCATTTTAAAGACAAAGCACTCAAAAGCAAAAACATTAACTAGCCCATTGCTCAATTTTAGGAGAATGATAAGACATTTGGGAGTATGAGTGGGATGGGTGATGATGAAAGTGAAGCTTCGATTTTAATTAAGTTCAAAGGTCAACAAATGTACCATGTAAGGAACACAGGTTCTTCAAGTTTCTCCCCTAATGAATGGATAGAGGGATGCTGAAGAAATGCCTCTTTACCAAAATTCCTATTCAATCTAAAGAGGTCCAAGCACCAAATCAAGAAAAATCATACATTGCTTTGCAATTTCAAGACACACAAATGAAATTAGCCAAACATAAGGGTTCTGGCAGGGCTAACTGTCTGAGCAAGTGAAGTAACTTGCTACCCATGGTTATGTCATGAGAGATCAAAATGTCCCTTACTTACTTCCCTCCAACAAACATCTATTAAGAAATACAACAAGCAGTAATACTACAGCACAATGTACTAGAGATACAAAGATGAAATAACACCCTGTCCTCAAAGGGCTTACCAGTCCAGGGACAGAGTAAAAGGTAGAAAGTAAGACATGGACATAAGTAAAAAGAAAAGAGAAGTCGACGAGAGGTGAATGGAAAGTCCTATGAAAAAATCTAAGGCAGGAGAGAATACTTTTAAGTAGGGGGAATCAAAGAAGACATGTAGGAAGAGAAGGATTTCAAAAAGAGGAAATGTGGAAGAACTGTACTGCTCTAGGCACTGAGGAGAGCCTGTACAAATTCACGGAGGTGGGGGAAGGCAGAAACTGCTAATAGCTGCATTTGGCTAGACTAAAAAGGGCATGAAAAGCTGTTATGCAAAGATGGGGCTGAAAAACTAAATTGGTACCACAGATTATGGAGGGCCTTGACTGCCAGGGTAAGGAGATGTTGTTATTATTCTTAGTGTTACTTTATATGGCAGGCAATCATGAACCAACAAAAAGTTTTTGTTTGTTTTATTTTAAAGCATAAATGATATAGTCAGACCTAGGCATTCAGAAGATTATTTTAATAGCTAAGTAAATAAGTAAAGTAGACATAAGGTTATAAAGTCAAACGTTGTAATGGGAGGGACACAAAACTTGATGGCGTTTGGTGGATTCAGTTCAAATCCCAACTCACAGCCTTGCCTGTGTCATCTTGGACAAATTACTTCCATTCTCTCCTGCTTCAGTTTCCACATCTGTAAAATGAAGGGTATGGGTTTCTAAGACCCCTTCCAGCTCTAAATCAAGGATCTCCCATAATATTGTACCCTACCCAATGGATCCAATGTACTCTAACTATCTCTAGACCACAGGGAGAGAGTCTTGCTATCTGGATGTACCAGAGTATACTGGTCATTCTTCTGATATCATTGACTATTAAAGCTCCTCTGGTCCAACTTCTTCATTTTACAATAGGAAACTTTTTTCCCAGCTAATGAGGGCTTCTACCAATCAGAGAAATGTTTTTACTAATCTCAGAATGGACTGGTTCTGGCTTGCTTTCAAGTTAAAAATAAACAAAAAGGGAAATCACAGAATATTTTTAATTGTGGCTACAAAATCAGTCTCTAAATATTACAAAACTGAATATTTGAAAACCTAGTTAGAGATAGTTTCATGCACGTAGAAGATACACAGCTATTACCCATCCTTTTCCCCAGTTCAATCTTTCCTCCATAAAACATATGAGATGAAGAAGCCCTACTGAAAACCACCCACCATATACATGCTCCAACAGGGCATTGTAATGACTTCTTCAGGTTGCCTTGGTGTACAGATTTGTACAGGGGAAATATAGCCTGCAAAACCTACAAAAACTAGAGAGAAAAGAGTTGGGAGGGACTTTCCCTAAACACCCTACATCATTCCAGATCCTTTTTCCAAAGTAAAATTAGGTACTCCTATTGCTTGATCTCCAGCCTTTGGGTTTCTTTCAAACAAGTTTACAGTCAACATCTTCTCATTAATGTATGGGTTTTTTTTGTTTTGTTTTTGATTTTTTTGGAGGGGAGAAGGCTGGGCAATTGGGATTAAGTGACTTGCCCAAGGTCACACGGCTAGTAGGTGTGTCAAGTGTCTGAGGCTGGATTTGAACTCAGGTCCTCCTGATTCCAGGGCCGGTGCTCTATTCAATGCACCACCTAGCAGCGCCCCCCACCCCCCATTAATGTATGTTTACTGAAAACATGCTTTAAAAAAGACAAAACTTAACTTCTCTGCCCCCTGATATTTAATCTTCACCATCAAGGAACCTCTATTGCTCTAAAAGTTATGTTCTTAGAAATTCAAATCTTAGATACACACAATAGAAAGACCGAGTCCTTACAAATGACTGAGTCAAACTTCAAGTATTTTTAAAGGAACAGACATCTAGAAGGAGTAAGTGATGGGTCCCAGGTGAGAATAATTAGTAGCATCACCAAGCCTAGAACTGAGCTCTCTTGAGCCTTGATCTCATTTGCTTTCTACTATGTTGGTTGTTCAGAGGCTCAGTCGTGCCCAAGTCTTTGTGACCCCATGGTCCATTGCACTTTTGAGAGTCAGCATGGCATTGGGGAGAGACTTTGGAATATAGAAAGAAAGCCTGGGTTCAAATCCTTTCTCTCACTAGCTTCTGTGACCTTGGGCAAGTAACTTAACCTACTTTGTTGAGCCCAGGACATTTATACTGATCAGGACTGATTGTGAGGCTCAACTAAGAGTCATCTGTAAAGTGCTTTACAAACTTTAAAGTAATATACAGTCATTTTTTTTTTTTTTTACAAAGGTCCTGCTATGTGCAAAGCATTGTAGAGGGTCACAACAAGATGAAAAAGATATGGTCCTTTGCCCTCCATGAGTTTATAAAATAGCAGAAATGTATGCCTCCAGCCCAGACACTCAGTCTCCATCAAGGCTGAAAAGTTTTTCACTCATCTGTCCGGTGAATTTTAGACATGCATTCCTCATAAAACACTTTTCCCTGGCTGTCCCTCATGCTTGAACCTCTCTCCCTCTTCACCTCTGCCTCCTGGCTTCCCTGTTTTCCTTCACATCTCAGTTCAAGTCCCATCTTGTGCAAGAATCCTTTCCCAGACCTCCAGACCCAGACTTATACTGCCTTCTCTCTGACATTATCTACGATTTATCCTACACACTTTATTCCTACATAGTTGCTTAGCAGCTGTTTTCCCTCCACCATTCCCATTAGACTATAAACTCCTCTATAGAAAGGAAAGGGTTTTTGGATTTGTTTATTTTGGTTTTGTTTTACTTTTCTTTGTATGCCCATGCTTAGGACAGTGACTGGCACATAGTAGGTGCTTAATAAATGTTTGCTGACTCCACTTTTCCAGGACTGAAGTTGATTTCTTGTGTGTGGAAATAAGCTGCTTCCCCTGAACTACTTCCACAAAAACAAATAAAGGAGACCAATTAAAAAGGCAGCTGATGGAGTGGAAGGAACACTGAGTGGGAGACAGAGGTTCTAGACCCAGGCACATTCATTTCATCTATGACCACAGGAACACTATTCTGTGAATCTCTCAGAAAAAAAGAGGTGTGGATTAGGAAATATATGAAGTCCTTTTACATCCCAAAATCACATTTCAGAATGAAATTAAGGCTTTGTGCTTGCACAACCCCAAATTCTAGAATTTTACTCTTTAAGGAACTGCTTCCAATGTTTAATTAAAGTCAACGGAAGAAGGCTCTGCACACACCTGAAGGTCTGCACTGCCACCTCATGGCCAGCAGCATGCTGATCAATTGTTCCAGCAACAGAACTGCCAAGCTAAGTCAGACCGAATAAATCCTCTTTAATTGACTGCTTTCTTTTCCCATCAATATTAGCATCCTTCCAAAATGCTTGAATATGTGCACTCTATCCATCTTGTGCATTAGGATTATAAGTAACCAGTTTCAAAGGAAAACCAAGGGGAAAGGATGGCTTCTCTTTTTTAAGAGATTCTAAAATACCTAAAGGTAAATTCCATGTGGAAGATCAAGTATTAAGTAAATTGAGGTGAAGTTATTTAATTTTAATAAGCTAACTCATAATAAATCAGAGGGCCTCTGATAATGTGAAATTTCAAGTTTCCTACTGTTTAAAAATCGTAAAATCAAGCCAGGTTCCTCAGGTATTTAATTTAAAATGCAAAGAAAACACTGCTAAGCTTTTGCAATGCCCTCAAAAGAAGAAAACTGTTAAGCAAACCAAATGTGAATGTTATTGTTTTAATTGAAATTTTTTAAATTTCTGAATTTACACAGCAATTTTTTTAAAGCTAGGAAATGATGACTAGTGAGTTACTGAAGAAAAAAAAAAACAGAATATTTTTGAGCTAAGAATATCTGAACACAAAAATTCCAAAGATGGAAGTTTTACATTTATCAAGTGCACTAAGCTTCTTCTAAACATTATGGCTTGGCAAGGGGATAATACTACTGTTTTTAGTCTTTGTAGAGTCAGACTGAGGCCTGGAGAAATGAAATTAAATAGCCAGGAACACGTAATGAATTAATGATAATCCCTTGGGAGAAAACTAAGGACTCTGATCATTGTAAAGCATTTCTAAGTTTGAAGAGCACAGAGTTAGACAAAATCATATGTGTAATTTAAAAGATTAACATGAGCAAACTCTTAACTGACCTTTTGGGTGCTGGTAAATATCAATAAGTGTCAAAAGATAATGGGAAAGAACACTAGACTTTGAATCAGCAGACCTGAGTTCGAATCCAAGCACTTGTCTCTACTGTCCTTTGTGACCTTGGATAGGTCACTAAAACCCTCTCTGGGACTCAGTTTCTTCATCAGTAAAACAAGAGTCTTAGACTAGCAGAATCTACGGTTCCTTATAGATCTAAATGGGATTCTGTGAATTGGAATTATAAATATTTGCATGTGCTAGTATAAATAAATGTGCAGAAGATTGTATGTGGATGTCTTTTTAGAGTAATACAGTTCTTTTTAAATTTTAGAATAAACTTAGCTAGAGCAAGATTTTGGCTAATCTTTGATTTTCTATATGAAGAAACTTAGCTATAGCAAGATTTTGGCTAATCTTTGATTTTCTATATGAAGGTAACATAGTACTTTTTTTTTTTCAGGTTCCGTGTAATCTTTTATTCGGAGAATGAATTATCGTATAAAAAGCATATGGCTTATGAATTGTGCTTTTGAAACATACTCCTAATTTCAGACCCTCAGACCCCATACACTTAAAAAAAGATATATAATTCATATCATATGTAACATGGCATCATCCTCTAACCTTGTTCACTCATTAAAAGATTGGTGATATAATCTGAAAACCAAGAGTTTGGAATTCTGTTTTACAGACCCATGACACTCTAAGGCACATTGCACTTTACAACCAACAAAAGTCTATGGGGTGGGGGTGGGGAAGCAGATTAATTAAGTTATTCCATGTGAGCATCTCTGCAGGAACAGAACACAGGGCACACCCTCTGCAAATTCCAAACCCAAGTTAAATCACTGCCTATGTATTTAAGGATTCCAGAAGAGGGAAAATGAAACACTGGGAAGGTGCTGCCCGCATGAAAGAATAAAATGAATCCCTGACAATCTCAGCATCTTAAGAACTGCCTGTTTACTGCTACCACCACTGTGGTACCACCCTTCCTTCCTCCCTCCTTGCCTCCCACCCCCTCCCCCTCCTCCAGTTTAATATGTCACCAGGGCGCATCACAGTGGGAGAGGGTAGTCATGGCACCCCAGGAAGTCTCCTAACACAGTTTCAACAGAAAGACTGAGATAGACATGCCATGATAACATACATGACCATGAAGATGTATGTTATTCACGAAAATGAGCAAATAAGGTTTGGGGACACATGTGAATGCTAATCTTGGCCACAGCAGTTTAGGTACCATTGTCTACAAGGGAGGAAGAAAACAGGAGGGGAGAATTCATAAGCAGTCAATGATATATTCTTATATATCCACACACACACAAACCTTCCTTGGAACTTATTTCTTTTATAATTAAACTCATACAGTGTCTAAATGTTATTGAAGGGATTGGACAAGGGTGGAAGAGGAGAAAACTCTTGGAAGGACTGCAGTCTAATGGGAGACAGAGACAAGAGAGAGACAGAGTGTGCATGTGTGTCCTGGTATGTGCATGGGGCTTGGGAATTTGGACACATAAGACAGGTATGCAATATTGAAGCTTCCTTTGTACACCTCACTTTGATGGGGGCTCTTGTGCTTCAAATATCCCCCATCAAGTCACTTCAATTCAAGAGGCTACGTTCCACTGTGAACACTACATCTCTAGCTTTGTAGTTATGAGAACATAAGTCTTATCATTCCATTTTTAAAACCTGTGGAGTGGGAGTGTTTCTGAGCACCCTGTTCACACAGATGGTGGTGGGATGCGTCTCGAGAATATGTTGCATGGAGTAAATGCCCATTTCTCTGTGTAATCACACTCTTCATATGAACAACAGGAATTATATTATACTTGTGGCACAGATAACCTGAGGGCAGTTGCAATAAACACGTGCAATGTGACAATAAAGCATGTCCATATGCATATAGGAAAAATGCTGAGAAAATGCTCTAAGTAAAAATGCTCAGGCTGGTAATCCCATACATTAACACACACACACACACACACACACACACACACACACACACATTTTAGTAGAGCTGCAATCCACTATTTTTACATGGTATCCACACATGAAAATAATAAAAACAGATATACAGAAATAAATGAAAGATAAAGGCACACAATACCTCTATTCTACTCTAAATGATTTGAAAATACATTACTGTCACAGATCATGTCAATACAGCCCTTCCTGAGATAAAACCTTGAATTGAAATGTCAACTAACAAGCGTTCCTAATCATCTTCTGGCTGGGGACTGTTGCATCAATATCCCCAGCAAATAATCTCCCTACAGAACTGAACGTAGTAACCACCCCTTTATCTTGAGCCCAGCTCCTTTCCCAAGCCTGTGGCTCACTCCCGACTTCACAGGGTTATCCAAAGTAATTTTACATACCTTGCTAATTCCCCCTAGCCTCACATTCCACAAGAACAATTAGCAAAAAGGTTTTCTTTCTTAAAAAACAAACCAACCAACTCATTATTCCTCTGACGGCAGAACTGACAGGAAGGCTTAGGATGGTATATATATATTTTTTTACCTTAGTTTCCTTAGCAGAAAACTCAGAGGAGTTGGAAATTTTCATAGACTTGGACCGGTGGGACTGCCTCCGGATGGAATCCTCTCTGGAGTATTTCACTGAACCTGTGGTTCTCACCCGCACCTTGCTGGCACTCTGCACACTGTTAACTCCAATCATTTCCAAGGTCAAGTGGGGAGGGGGCTTAGAAGACTGAAATTAAAAGGCACTTCCCAAACCTCTGCAGGGATAGAAAGCTGGAGGAAATCTGTAACGAGTGTGCCTGTGCAGCCCCGGAATGTGGCAATCAGCGTTTGCCTGAGATGCACCAGGCTACCTCCCCTAGCATCCTCAACTAGCCTGTTTGCAGTGAGTCTGATTGTTCCAGGCATGGCTCACGTCACTGGCTGCAAGGGGGGAAAAAAAAGCGGTCCCACCCCTGCTACTCTTCCTTCTTTTCCACACACAAACACACACAGAACATCGGATCCCACACTGGAATGAATGGCATTCGGCCACAGCAGTCCATGTACATCCCAAATAGCGACACTAATACTCTTGTGGGCTCGTTAATGTCAGCGAGCAAATAAAGATATCACAAATAAAAGGATTTTGAGTCATCTGTTAGGTACCATGTGGGACCATGTGGGGGCTGCAATTGCAATATCAGCTGGGTGGGTGGGGGAAACAACCCAGGGGCTTCACAATGCTCAAACATGGGATTAGTCACAAGGGCATCCCCTTAAACCTCTCTTTATCATTTTTTTCCTGATGCTTACAACATTCTGCTCAGCAGCTGTCCAATTTGTCTTAATGTTCAGGCGAATAAATGGGGCTGAGCTTTAAGAATGCTTCCTGTGACTTCAGTGAACTAGACATTTAAATATATCACTAGACATTTAAGTAGGAACAGCACTGGCTTGCATAGTAAATCTACAATAAAGATGCTACACTAGCATTCCTGACCAGACCAAAATGAAATAAAAGAATATTGGCATGTTGGCGTACATGAACTTTAAATATGTTTAAGGATAAAATGAGGAGGATTATAGGATTTTCAGCTGGAAGGAACCTTTAGAGATTACAGATAAGCCACAAACCAAGGTCAGATAGATAGTAAAGAGAAGGAATGGGATCAGAACTCAGGTCCTCTAAGACCTTTCCACTTCCATGCAAAGGTGACTCAGGAACCTATTAACACAAAGACTGCATGCTCACAAAGAGATAGAGTAATGCAAACATGTAAATGAATGCAGAACTTTTCTGTATTCTGATTTCCAGCCTTGTAGTGCCTATATATCAGGAGAGTGTTTGATGAGGACACATACCTTTATAGAGAGTGCAATGATCCCTCATTTATTCAGGGTCTACAGAAATGAATTTTCTATTAACTGAAGTAGTTGTTATTGTTGCTTGTTTTGGTAAATATTTTTGAGTGAATATCTCTTTTAAATTAATACATTCTTTCATTCGTTGAAAAAGCTTTTTTAGGTGCCTGTTATGTGCAAGGTGCTGTAAATATATTGCATGCATTCCTCTCCTGACAAGCAGACTTTACCAAAACTAATTTAACTTTTTCTGAATAATCAGGTTCACTCCATTCAACAATTCTGCTAATGAAATTATAAACATCAGTTATACTTGCATGAAATATGTCAATTCCTGATGACTCTGAAAACACGAGGTACGTATCATCTTTATAGGTCCTAACCAGTGTTATTAAGCTTTAAAAAGTGATCAATTGATCAAGGCTGGTAATTATAACTTGGAAAGCATGCGCATTCATTGTCATGCTAAACACCACTCATGCTCTCTTAAAAGGTTTAAAAATCTGTGTGCTGTTTAGATAAAAGCAGCAAACCCTTTGGAGCCTAAGAGATACAGGGTTGTCTGATGCCACACTAAAGGCCATCTCTGCATCTTGAATCCCTGGATTTGTGTTCTCTCCTTCCATAGTACTACTTTTAAATTTCTTACTGTTATCTTATCAATATGCCTATTTCTGATAATCTCTTTTTATGTCTTATTGACTCTAATCTACTTTATACTAGGTAGCCAGATGAATGAATGAATGAATGAATGATGCACTTATTATGTACTAAGGACTGTGCTGAGAACTGGAGATAAACACAGAAAAGACAATCCTTGGCTCTCAAGGAGCTCACAATCTAATAAGGGAGGCAATACATAACGGTTTCAGGTGTATGTAAAATGGAAAAGTCCCATGATTCTTACGATGCAGGGGTAACGCAGATATTAATGTCTCTTCTTTAATGCTATTTCCACTGATAAAATTATTTTGGTTTCTGATGCTGAACCATTTGTTGGTGCAAAGGACTTTGGTGGCGAGAATTTTCAGATGTCTTCAAAAGATGTGTCCACAGCCTCTGCAGGAGCAGTTGCCAGGCTGCAAGGACTGCTCCCTAGGGTGTTGGCTGCAAACACTAGGCTGGAAGTATCACTATTCAAAAGGCTGTTGGGTTCATAGCCCTAGGATATCTCCATTAGGTTCTGAATGGAAACAGTAAACAAGGTGGTGGTGGAGGTCATGGTGATGGTGATCTGAATTTGCTTGACACATGCTGCACCCATCTCCCCATCTTTTCCTTAGGGTACTTTGCTGCCTTAATTAGCTTGGCTTGCTGCCCCATGTTGAACAGCTGGTTGGCATTTGGCAGGGATAACTTTCCCCTTCTCCAAAGGAGTTGTTTCTCTAGATGATAATTATAAAGGCTGGGCTGGGAGCAGGACCCATGAAGATGCTGCTAAGCCCCTGGTTTCCTGGGCCTATCTGACTATTGGAAATTGCCCTGCAGCTGCTACTGGTGATTACCAGATAACCAAGCTGGCTAAAATGTTGTCTAAAAAATCACCACCAACAACAACATTCCCCTTCTCCACCCTGCCTTGAAAGTTTTGAAAGTGAGGGCTTGAGGAGTTCTCTTATGCACTTACATGAATTTTGTGTAAGAATTCCCTATCATTCATTGATTCAATCATTTACTTTTGCTAAATAGGGTTCCTGCATGTTTTCTAAAGAACTGAGGTTGTCAGAGAAGTGATCTCTGCACACATGAGATGAGTTAGTGTTTTGATTCCAGTATTACTGCACCCAAAAGATAACGTTTATTTTCAAGGTGTATTTAGAATTCCCTCTAGACCAACAGCTCTTGCTTTACCTGGGGTCTGTGATCTTGGATGAGAAAAAAATCACATCTTTACTTAAAAATAATTTCTTTCTTTTTTAATCCTAATGTATTTTAAGCATTGCTCTGAAAAGGCGTCTCTAAGCTTACCTGACTGCTAAAGAGTAACCACACAAAAATTAAGGAACCCTGTGCTAGACTAACGTTACCTGATTTTGATACATTCATGAAATGTTTCCTACATGTAGAATATATATGTGAAAACCTCAAATGACAAAACACCAGCTTCCAGATAAAAATCCCCAAGCACTACTATGTGTAAAAGATACAAGTCTCTGGGTTCCTCCCAAAAAAGTGATTATAAATACAGAATGTCAGTTCGACAGAAATAAACCTTGTGGAAACTAGCCAGTTACCACAATGAGCTTTGGGTAAATGTCTCCTTTTTTGGGTCTGGACCTGTGATTTTACTTTAGGGAACTCCCCAGAAGGAAACTCCCTATACCAATGAAGGTCACCACCTGCTGCTTGGCAATTTATAGTCTTACAGAGTTTCCAAGGCTTTGAGAGGTTAAGTGATTTTCCCAGGGTGACACAGCCAGTATGTATCAGAGGGAACACAGCTCTCTTGGGCTCCAAAAAGAGTATTCTATCCACCAGGACACACTGCCTCTCAAATCACTCCTAATGACCTTAATTCGTCTGTTTCTTCAATAGAATGATGAGAGAAAAATAAAGAGACAGATATGGCCCATAAAATAGCAAAGTAGCATCATAATGTATAAGGAATTTTTTTTAACATGGGGCTATAAAGGGAGGGGTGAAAAGATTTTTTTTTTTTGTCAAATTAGGAGATTGGATCAGATCTCCATGAGTATACTGAGTCTTCTTGGAGGCAGACTTAATAAATCCCCCTTCTACCTTTGTCCCATAGTCCTTTCTCAAATTAAATTTACTCTGGTTGGAATGAAGAACATCTCTGTGTATATTCTCCAAAGGTTCCTTTACTCAGCTCAGGGTATTATGGCCCACACTCTTTACCCAGCCTCCCCCTCTTCTTGCCCATCTGAATTTTATCCATTCAACAAACCCAGCTCAAGTCCTCCCCTTTCCAGGCATCATTCTACTTCTAAAATGATCTCTACTCATCACCAATCTTATTACGTTACTAAACCCAGAATATTTGAACAGTTAGTTTTCTTTTATTCATTACTGTTTCATGTGATTCTCCCATCTCCAACAAGCCTGTAATTTCTTTTTGTACAGGAAAACCTTGTTTTATTGCACTTCACAGACACTGCATTTTCTAAACAGACTGTTGTTGTTTGTCCTTCCTTCCCCAAGAGGACCAATGACATCTGGAAGGTGATGTCTTGACTTGCAAGTGAATTGTATTTAAGTGAGTCAGGACTGTGCAAAGTCAGCAGTCTCACTCTCTCCTCCAGTATCATTCAGAGTTCAGTGGCAAGACATAGGTCAGGATGACTGCTTTTTTTTTTTTTTAAGAAACTGAAGGTTTGTAGCAACCCACCAATAAGCAAGTCTATCAGCACCATTTTTTCCAACAATATGTGCTCATATCATGTCGCTGCCTCACATTTCAGTAATTCTCAGAATAGTTGAAACTTTTTCACTATTATTATATCTGTTATGGTGATCCGTGATCTTGGATGTTACTATTATAATTGTTTTTGGGTACCACAAACCCCACCCATATAAGGCAGTGAATTTAATCAATAAATGTTGTGCATGTTCTGAATGCTTCACTGACGAACCATTTCCTCACCTCTCTCCCTTTTCTTGGGCCTCCCTATTCCCTGAGACACAACAATACTGAAGAACATTACATAAATTTAGTTGCTAAAGCAGTGGCAGAGTTTGAGAGGATTGAGAGTTCTGAAAGAAGTCCTACTGTGGGTTAAATACTATCAAACACTGTCACATGCTATAGAGAAATCATTCATGAAAGGAAGAGTCAATTGATAAGGCAAATTTCTTTGTTGTTTTATTTTAAGAAATTGCCACAGCCACACCAACCTTCAGCAACCACCACCCTGATCAGTCAGCAGTCATCACTGAGGCAAGACCTTCCACTGGCAAAAAGATTATGACTCACTGAAGGCTCAGATGATGGTCAACATTTTTTAGCAATAAAGTATTTTTAATTAAGGCATGTACATTAAAAAAAAAACATAATGCTATTATACCATGATCCAAGACTGAAAAACTTCTGATGAAAAGTGCTAACTCCAGAGAAAGAACTGGTGGAGCCTAAGTGTAGGTATCAAAGGTAAGCATCAAAGATACTTCTTTATTTTTCTTGGGTTTTTATCTGTTTTCTTTCACAGAATGACTTACATGGAAATGCATTTTGCATGATTACACATGTATAGCCTATGTCAAATTGCCTGCCTTCTCAATGAGAGTAGGAGGGAAAGGAGGGAGAGAATTTGGAACTCAAAATTTGAAGGAAAAAAAAAAGAACATTAAAATCGTTTTTTCATGTAATTGGGGAAAATAAAAAAAAAAAGCCATAATGCTATTGAACACTTAATAGACTACTGTATAGCATAAATATAACTTTTATATGCACTGGGAAACCAAAAATTTCATGTGACTCACTTTACTGTAGTGATCTGGACCCAAACCCACCATATCTCTGAGGCATACCTGTACCTTCCTGCAACTGTCAATAACAGATTATCAGGTACTTCAAAAGCTGGACAAGAAGATGACAGAATTACATATAAGACATGCAGACATTTTTCTGCTCTGCTTATGGGAAGATTTCTTAACTCAGGGTCCAAGAAGTTTTTTTTTTTTTTAATATTGTTAACTTTTTAATAGGATTACTTTCCTTTGAAATCTATACTTCATTTTATGCATTTAAAGAGATTATCCTAAGAAGGAGTCCATAGATCACCAAAAGGAGGCCAAAACATAAAAAAAATGTTAAGACACAGGGCGGCCAGGTAGCACAGAGAGTAAGAGCACCGGCCCCAGAGTCAGACACTTAGCACCCACCCAGAAACACCTGGCCACGTAACCTTGAGCAAGTTACTTAACCCCAATTGCTTAGGGGCGGCCAGGTGGCTCAGCAAGTAAGAGCACCGGCCCCGGATAACCTGGGATCAAATCCGGGCTCAGATACTTAGCACCACACCCAGAAATAACTGGCCATGTAACCTTGAGCAAGTTATTTAACCCAAATTGCTTTAATTAAAAAAAAAAGTGAAGACATGATCAACTTTGGGGCTCACTAGCCTACAGATAAGGAACCAGCTAATCTACACTCACAATAAAGGGAATGGTCAATGAGAAAAGAGAAGTAGCTGTTTAAAAGCATATACCAGCACTCCACCAGAGCCAATGGCAACTACAGGAAGAATTGAAGGAGAGGGTAATTGTCTAGAGTCCAAAAAGGACAACATGATTTTCTTGTTGAGGACAACACTTATTATATAACCCCCAGACAGACTTCTACAAGCGCACAAAAGACAATCTGAAAAGCTATTGTTACCTTGTCAATCTCAAAGTCCCAGTTGTCATAGCTCCTGGATGCCCTAGAATGGGGCCGGAAACTGTCATCTTACACTTTGTGTGGTGGGTGCTGTAGGGATCTCAATAGATTAAAAGACTCTCCAGAGTTCTGAGGCCTCTTTTCTCATTGGCAAAATAAGGGGGCTGGACGAGTTCAGCAGCTCTCCAAGTGTGAGGGGATCCCTGAGATCCTTTCAGGGGTCTGCAAGATCAAAACTATTTTCATAATAACTGTTTGCTTATTAAAATACTCCTCCCTTTTCCAACTATGTATCTGTCTGTATGAGGAGGTGGGATTTTCTTCTGTTCCAACCAAAACAACATATCTCAACAGACTAAATGCAGAAGCAGATGAGAATCCAGCTGTCTTCTAAAAGAGATTTGCAGAAATATACTTTTAAAAAATGAAATTCTCACTTTTTTTTTACTTTGGAAAATATAGTTGTTTTTCACAAAATGTTACTCAATATGAGTAACATCATTTGCTATGTTTATTCATAGTTTATTATTACTAACATTTATTATTATTGATGAATTAATGATTAAAGATCAGTTTTAACTTCTAATTACAGTAAATGTCAATAAATGTAACCTATAAAAGCTTTGGGGTCCTCAATAATTTCTGAGAGTGTAAAGGGGCCTTGGGACTATTAAGGGATCTCCTGAACTTGTCTTCTTGAATTGCCTTGTTTTCCAGAAACACTTGACTGAGAGCATGCAGGAGGTTCTGAATGTGTAAAGTACAAAGCACCAAGCCCCCCAGTTGACATAATGTGTTGTTTGCACCCCTAGCTGGACTTCCTGTGTTCCTTTGGGACTCAAGACAGGCACCAGTCAGTCTGTGTTAGGCTGAGAAACTGCTGGTGCACCTGAGACCAGGTAGATATTCAGACCATCCTATTTAGCACAGGGGTGGGGGCCCCATGGCCTTTTATTAAGGGGCTTTGTTCCGTGAAGTTTGGATTCAGTCACACTCGAGGACCTAGAGGGCCACACGTAGCCTCAAGGCCGCAGGTTCCCCATCATTGGGTCTAGCAGTTCCCAAGGGAAAAGAATGCACTTTTGCCATCACCTTGCTCCTTCTCTTCTGGGGGGTTTTGTCCTTTTCCCACTTTTACTTCACCTTCCCCCTCCCATGCCACACCCCTTTAAGTGAAGATTTCTGGTAACTCCCCCTTCCTTCATCCTGCTGTTATAAATATACAAACTTCTGTGTGGATTGTGAACTCTTTGGGTTCCATATGCATGTTAATTTCTCTTGTAATAAACCTAGTTTGCACAAAAGTTTCATGAAGTTGTGATTGTCTGTTGACAAGACCAGAAGGTCTTAGAACAGTTGTACAAGATGATTTCTCACAGATGAACCTAGCCATAAGTTAGAAAATAAATCCTATCCAAGAGAGTTGCCTGAGGCAGGCAGAAATTCAATGATTTACCCAGGATCATCCAGCAAACAAAAGTTAGTAAAGCCATATTTAAACCCAAGTCTTATGGATCCCACACTCAGCACAACATCCACCATATCACACTGCCCCTCGAGACCTTTCCCGCACTAAAACTGCAAGATTCTATGATTAATATCTATGCTTTTCAAAGGTCGACACTGCCACCATCATACCTGGGCTAAATGGTTTCATTTCTGCGAAAGCTAGTTTGACTCTGGATCACAAGGTGAAAGGCTGAATTTTCCACCAACACCTGTCCATCAGAACACATAAATACATCTCAATGCAGCTACCTTGGAATGGGGTTACTCAAAGCAATATAAAACTACTAGAAGGAAAATGAGGGTGGGGACAGAGCCAGCCAATCAGGACAGGACTTCAAAAAGACAATCTCAAAAAGTATTTGAAAGGCTGACATGTGGAAAGGAGATTTATATTTGTTCTTTTTGATCCCCAAGGGCAGAAATAGGGGAAGAATTTGAAGAAGGATAAATTTAGGCTTAAGATACAATAAAAACTTCCTAGTAAACACGGCTATTGAAAATGATCTGCCTGAAGAAATTTGTGAGTTCCTCATAATTAGAGAGGGGCTTGAAACTGGGTAACCATAGGTCAGGGGTACTGGCTCTAGATTAGGTATGAGTTGTATCAGATCTCTTCTCATAAAGGTCAAGGATTGTTCCTGGGGTCCTCATGCAAAGTTTTCTCCTGTATCCATTCCCATTAGAAGTTGTTTTTGCTATAATACACTTCTTGATGGATGATTAAAAAAATGATGTGGTCAATGGAAGAAAGGAAAGATGTGAATAGGAACTTTAAATCAAACAGGTGCATCCCCTACCCCTCATCTGAAGCATATCATTGTGGCATGGAATTCTTGGACACCTGAAGTATATCACTGTGGCATAAAGATCCTGGGATCTGGAAAGCTACATCGGGACAGCATGGGCTCTGCTAGGTCTCCAAGCAAGAAGGGAAAGGTTTGAGTTTGAGTAAGATGTTAGATAGTTTGTCTACAACAACAACGAGTAATAGCTAATATTTATATGGTGCTTAAATGTTTGCAAAATACTTTAAACATATTATCTCATTTGATCTTCAGAACATTCCTGAGAAGTAGGTATTATTCCAATTTTACAGATGAGGAAACTGAGGTCAAAAAGAATTGAGACTTGCCATGGGATACATAGCCAGTAGGAGTCTAAGACAGGATTCACACTCAGGTTTCCTGACTCAAAGGTCAGCACTCCATCAACTACAAAGCCAAGTTACCCCAGAGGACCAGCAGAGCGCAGAGGTAAAACTATCTCTGGAATCAGAGGATTCTGGCTCAAATCCTGGTTCTAGTATTTCTATCTGGGTGACTTTGGACAGAGAACTTATCCTCCCCATGACTCAGTTTCCCCATCTGTAAAATGAAAGGTTTGGATCAGATGGCCTCTCAGGTACCCTAATAGCACTTTGACCTATGGTTTTATGATCCTAGCTAAGCTGGGTAAGGCATCTTCAAAAGAAAGTCAGTCACCATGTGAAGAGTAAATTTATTAAAACAACTCATGAAGGGCGATGAAGAGACAGGTTGTATCAGTGGAGGGAGTATGCACACCAATGAAATCACAGACACAAGAGTCCAACCCTGACTAGCTTTAGAGAGAGTCCACTTATACCTGGAGTCCATCTTTAATGGAGAAGCACAGCCCTTTAGGAACCAATATTTAGGTCTTATATAGCATGTGAGAACAGGTTACCTCATTCTAACAGGCCTAAAGGATGCCTATGGCATCACATGCCTTCAGTTCCATCTGTTCCTCATACACACAAAGCAACAGAAGGGGGGAAGAATCTTTAAATAGATTCTTCTTACATTTAAAATTAAATAACATTCTTGAAAAAGAAATCTGTGAGCTTGAAATTCATTTTAGAACAATTTCTAAAACCTGAAAAGAGCATCCCTTTTCCCTTCCCCCTACACCCATATGAACCTTTGGTCATTTCAGGAATTTTAGACAAGGTCCACATGTTGGGTTTGCTGTTAGGAAGCTTGAGAAAATAGGAAAGTGGAAGTGATTGATTGTATCCATGGGTTTGCTGTAAACATTTCTATACAACTTAGATCTTCAGATCCTATCTCATAGGATACTAAAGCTTGAGAATAGGAAAGAAGCACAAATTTTCGTCAAGCAGCAAGCTAATAACAGTCACAATTAAATGGATTTGCTGGAACTTTTAAAAGTTACAGAAGATTTATAAATTACTTTGTGGAAAAACAGGAAAGCCTATGGATATGACTAAGATAACCTTTCAATTCTACTGAGATATCCTCTCAATTCTCTACTTTTCCTGTGGATATATGTGTGTGTGTGTGTGTGTGTGTGTGTGTGTGTGTGTGTGTGTGTGCGCACACACATAAATGAACACACCCCCACCATTATTACCACCCCCACCCTAAAACCATGAAAGATTATATATAGGCAAAGAAAGAGGCCTTAAAAAGGCCTGGTCTATTTCATGATCCTTTGATCCCCAGTATATAACTGAAATTCTTATCATTGAAGTAAATAACTTCATAAGCTAATGTCTCTGGTTTAAGAGCACTACCCCTTATTAAAATGCAAATATGGCATCTGGTAGGGGCTGGAATGGGTGGGGAGGAACTACAAAAAGTCATTTTCAGTCTTTAGTACCTTATTATTAATAATTTTCTTTGTTTCAGTCAGATTGGGACAAAGGATGGGAGAGTTTTTTGATGGAAGGACAGAAAGAAAGTGGACAAGGAAAATAGGCAGCTGAAGATCTTGAATGAGAGGCAATAAATACACTCCCTCCCAGAGCAGCCCATTTCACTGTAGGACACCCTAGTCATTCAAAAGCTTTTTCCTGCTTTTGAGCCTAAATTTTCCTTTTTGCATCTTCTGTTTTATAACTAGAGACCTGGATATCTAGTGGTAATAAGGAGAAAGGGCAAGAAAGAATGGCAAAGGAAAGAAAAAAATTGGAAAGAGGATTAGGAGGAAGCTAAAAAAAATTTTTTAATTTACTTCCCAAAATCTGTCCCTCTTCTCACAATCTCAATAGAGTCTGGGCTCAAAACAAGAAACTCCTTCCTTTGAGCAGAAAATTGCTCAAGTGCAGTCGGTGATTCCTGACAGGCAGAAGCTAACATTATGCAAGTGTTTTAGAATCATTATAGCACTATATAAATGTCAGTGATCATGACGGTCATTGCTCCAAATGGAACCATGACAGGCATTTACGTCCCAAAACACCAATGTGTGCTGCCCCTAACCATGACCTTGGAGGAAGATTAGTTTCCACTCTTTTCCTAGCTCTCCTCTGTGCAGAGCAAGATTAAAACACACACACACACACACACACACACACACACACACACTACAATCCACTCTTCAAGATATAGAAAAGAGAATTAGTTTCACTTTTAAAACTCAGCGAAACATTATGAAATGTTCTATATTCCCTGACACACTTTCTAATATATAGCTATTCTCTTTAGTTCTCTCCCCAAGTGGCTGAACAAAATGAAAATACTACTCTATATCTGAAATCATAACTCACATTTGTCAAGAGGTTAGAAAGAATTAGGCACTTGGAAGGCACTGAGGCAGAAAACCACACAGACCACAACTTGCAACAGGTGCGAAAGATTCCTCTTGGGATACTCCCATTGAGAGAGAATTCTATGAACTGATATTCCTGCCTTGGACTGACAACACGGAGGAAGCAAGGGATGTTTCCAGCCCACCAACTGCCTGCCTGAGGACCTGGGATCAGCCACTTCCACTGGCTCCCAATGTTGGGGAGCCAAGGGCCTTCTTCACCCCATCCTACCAATGAGCAACTAGAAGAAAGACAAGTGGTACCTGCTTCCATGAGGCAGAACCACTTTTTCTTTTCCCCAAGCAATACTCATTGCCCAGTTGCCAGTTTCCTACCAGGTACGAGACACTCCCTGCCAACTGAATTCCCAGATCTCTACCTCTTCTGTAGATAGATATTCCAGAATCAACTTCACCCAAACCCTGAACCCAGCATCTCTGGGCATTTCCACCTGCCCTGTCACTTTTCCTTCATGTAAGTACTACCTAGATTTTTCATCTGCCATAAATTAAACATGAATGCTACTTTTGAGTGTTGTCTGCCCAATTAGAATGTGAACTCCATGCAAGAAGGGCCTGCCCTGATTTTCTATTTTTATCTTCAGAACCTAACACAGCACATGGCACAGAGTTAAATGCTTAATAAATACTTTTTTTTTTTACCTTTAATCTACCATGGTACAGAGGAGAACCAGAAAATGGGAAGGGAAACAATTACATAGTAAAGATGGCATCAAAATATTCGTTCCTATTATTTCCAACAAGCTGTTTTTTTCATGACACTTTAAAAGATAAATGCCTACTTCTAGCATTCAGGGCCCTTCCTCATGTATTTGCCTCCCTGACAATAAACATCTACAACTCATTTCATTCTTGTCACAACCTTTTGTACCAGAAAACCATAAAATAGAGGTTTCGCTCTATGCTCGAACTATGAAGAATCTACCAGGGCTAAAATCCTACTACTCTCATATGAGTAGAAACAGCAGGCATAGGTACATTAAGATAGGTTACCTTTTAGAAGCTGACCAAGTGAACTAACATTCTCTGAATTGACAGCACTCAATCCTGTAGTTTTCTCAAAAAAGCTATATACAGGGGCCGCTAGGTGGCACAGTGAATAGAGCACTGGCCCTGGAATCAGGAGGACCTGAGTTCAAATTTGGCCTCAGACGCTTGACACACTTACTAGCCGTATGACTTTGGGCAAGTCACTTAACCTCAATTACCCCCCAAAAAAGCAAAAAGAAAAAAAACCAACCCACTATATACCACATGGCCTATGTTGCAATGATGAGTGAACACATCTCCTTTAGCTTACTTCAAGGCTCAAAGGACAGACTACTCACGGAGCATCCTAGAAATAATGAAAAATGAAACAAGCAGAACCAAGAGAATGCTGTATACAGTAACAGTAATATTGTTTTAAGAACAATTTGAATGAAAAAGTCATTTTGACTATTGTAAATACTCACATGAACTATAAAGGGCATATTAACGAAAAAGCTATCTGTAGTCTGAGAAAGAAGCATGTATAGAATGTTTTACATCTATATACATAATTGTGTCTAATGGTAGCCATCTCTAAGGGGGGAGAGGTGGAAAAAAAAAGAAATTTACATGATAACTTTTACTATCTATTTAAAAGGAATAGCAAGTTGTACAAAATAGATCTGCAGTTTCATGTGCAATCATCTTTTTTATTATACCGTGTTATAAAAATGCTTCTTTTATTCCAAAAATTAAATAAACAAAAATTAAAAAAAAAAAAAGAATCCTAGAGCACTGCCTTGTACAGAACAAAGGAAGTCATTTCCACAAAAAGCAGATTGGTAGATTTTAGGAGAACTCTGTGAGGGTTCAAGTCATTCATTCTATAGGAAATTCAAACAACCATTTCATTCCATAACACTCAAAGTCAACCAAGATCTACCACTGTGTGACTTTTCCCATCCTTCTACTCCTATCCCTCCCCCCAGCTGACATGGTCTTCCTAGTACCCGCAGAAATATGCTCTGCTCCAGGCATGTTCATAGCCTACCCTGGGAGAGAGAAAACAGACTGGAAGAGTTATATTTAATGCAGAGTTATATCTGATATTCCAAAAGGAGGAAGGGAAGGGATTTATCCTCAGGAGGAAATATTTGATACAAAAGGATGAGTCCAAAGTCCTGGGTTCAAATCCTGACTCTGCTGCTATGTATCACTTATACAAACACGAACAAGTCATTTTCCCTCTACAAGTTTCATTTTCCCCATTTTTAAGGGGACTGAATTAGATAATCTCTAAAGTATCTTCCAGCTTTGGATCGTTGTTCCTTCTCTTAGAAAGTCAATACATGATGATTAATACCCCACAGAAGCAGCCAGGGGATAATGGACAAATCAGGGTAGAGGCAGGAAGACTGGTAAGTTCACACCTCTTGACGATGTGACCTTGAACAAAACCACTTAGCTTCTCAGTCACCCTGGCAGCTCTCCAAGACACTAATTATGTTGGCCAGCAGGTGCCAATTTTCATTGGTATCAGTGATTTCTTCATGAGGAGTTCCCATACCAATGAAATTGGGTCCAGATAAAAAGAGAAACACCATGACATAAAAAGAAGTCTAACAGATACTTGTCCCTTGTCTCTTTCCTACTTTGAATCTTGTAAATTAAAACTATTAGAAATACTTAATATTTAAGCAACCTGAAAAGGGTTAAGTTTTGTCTATGAGCCTTCTGAAAGAATAGTAATGCAGAGCTCCAAGGAACTGTTTTTCAACATTAGGGTGCTTATTTCCAAGGGCACCTCATTTAAAACAAAATTATCCAAACTCAAGTGGACAAAAGGATTTTCTGACAGAAACTGCTATCTAAGACACAGTGAATCCATGTTTGTGGACAACCTGGAGGCAACAGAGACAGGATGGCCTGTGTAAATTTACAGCATTAAAAAAATATTAAGGCTGGGAAGGGGTGGGGGGAACGTATGAAGCTTGAAAAGTCTGAGTGGCAGGAGGCTGAGCTTACTAGGTATCTGTGCTAAGCATCCCAGCATCAACATGGTGAGTCTCACGGTGAGTTCACATTGCTTTGTTGTTGTTCAGTCATTTCAGTCCAGTTTGACTCCGTGACCATGTTCATTTTACAGATCAGAAAACTGAGGCAAACAAGGTTAGGTGATTTGCCCTGGGTCACACAGCTAGGAAGTATCTGAGGCCAGATCTGAACTCAGGTCTTTCTGCCTCGAAGTCCAGAGCTCTATCCACTGCACCACCTAGCTGCCCCATCATGTTGCCTAAGGAGGGGCAAATCAACCCATGAAACAGGGAAGTTCAAAATCCTGAGCCACACAGTAGAGGCCTTGCGTCTATGAGTACCCATTATACTCTCAGCCTGGGTAAGATAGGGAGCCCTTGTCTTTAAAAGGAAAAAATAAGTAAACCTCTTAGGTAAATCTCCAAATTAAAATATTTTTAAAAATAAGTTTTTACTGATATTTTCTTTTGTTTGCATCACCCTAATTATCCTTCCCTCACCCTCACAGAGAGCCATCCCATATAACATATAAGGAAAAGAATTGGCACAACTGATCAATATACAGGGAAAAGTCTGAAAACATGTGCAATGTGGAACATCTGTGGACCTCCCACCTCCATAAAAGGATGGACTGGAGGCTATCTTATCATATCTTGTCATTCAAAGCCTGCTAGATCTGAATCATTTTGTTAATTTACTTTAGATTTTTTGGTGTGTTGCTGTTCTACTTCATCTTCTTGTAGTTTCTGCGTTGAAAATATGGAATGCTCCACAAATTCGTGTGTCCTCCTCACACAGAGGGCCACACTGAGCTTCTCTTTAGTATTACAAATTTTAATGTATATACTGCTTAAAGAACACCCTAAATAAAAGGTTTTGGGGGAAAAAAGTAAATTAATAAAGAGGAACACATTTAAGCATCAACTGAGAAGGGGAAGTGACATCAAGACAGCAGGGCTAATCCAGGCATTTCCAAAATCTACTCAAGATAAAAATGATACCACAAAGCCTCGCAATCTCTGAGCAGGTTAGCAAGCAGCAAAATACTGATCAAATAAGTTGGTTTTTTTTTTTTTCTGAAAGCTAATATTACGTAGTTCCTGAGATCACAACTTGAGTTGACTAGGCGAAGGCTGACAATCTAAATTAAATCTTAATGTTGCAAGAGGAGGCTATGTATACAATAGTCAGTGATACCTGACAACCCTGACTATGCCTTCTAGACACATCAAAGTCAAAAGACAAAGTATGAAAGTAACAGGATAACAGCATCCTTCAGGCACATGAGAAGAGTTGACTCACAATGAATTCTGTGCTGAAGAGGTCATTCAGTCTACCATCTGAAACTTATCCTTTGGTACATCATTTGCTTCTTGCTTTATCCTCTTTGCAGGCAACTTCAGACAGTTTCACAGACAGGACTGACATTTCCAGGACGTTGACAGTCTGGAGGCCTATTGCTTTGGGAAGTGTTTGGGGGCCTTTGTGACAAAACTTAATTATCTGTCCTAGCAGAAGGAAAGCTGCTATATAAATCCAAAGTAACATAATAAGAATTAATCATGAGGAGACATGGCGGCACAAAGATGAGATGAGTTACAGGGCACTGGCCAGTCAAGTTGGGCCAATGTTCTTCTGGGAGCTGAATCACACTGGCAAGTCTTTCCAGGGCTGCAGACTTGAAGTGAAGGTGGAGAAGGCAAAGCAGCATGAGAGAAAAGAAAAGCAAAAAAAAAAAAAATTGCACATCCAACAAAGGACATCCAAAAAACACAAATGGGAACTGGAACCAAGCAATACAGACACAGAGGAAAGAGGGAGTGGCTGTGGCTAGAGTCACAGGAGAATCCAGAGAACAAGAATTCATCAACCCATGCCTGAGTTCCAGACTCGAGTTCTGATCATGCTGGTAGCAACTCTACTTGCAAGCTTGGGGTTTTCTCATCGGCAACCTTTCTCATGAATAAGGTCAGCTCCAAACCATTCTGTTCATTCAGTTCAATCATTTTTCAGTTGTGTCCAACTCTTCATGGGGTTTTCTTGGCAAAGATCCTAGAATGGTTTGCCATTTCCTTCTCCGGCTCATTTTACAGATAAGGAAACTGAGGTAAAAAGGGTTAAGTGACTTGCCCAGGGTCACACAGTTAGTAAGTGTGAGGCTAGTTTTGAACACAGAAAGATGAATCTTCCTGACTCTAAGCCTAGTACTCTATCCACTGGCACCTCCCAAAGCTTTACACTAAAAGTGGTTGGATTTTGGTTGAGGAGGAAAAGGGCAGATATTCAAAGATTTCAGTGAAGTCTCAAAAGCAACAAGATGGGGTTATTAAAGTGTGAGAGGATTTCAAAATGAATAACCCAGGCAGACAGCCTACACTTATTGAAAAGATTTTAAGATCAATGTTTGTAGAACTACAGGCAGTCTTAGATTTTCAATAAAACACAAACTGGGAAACACCTATATAAGCTATTTTAATTCATAAAATTAGATTTGCTCCTGATAAGTTGGGTAGTAAAAACATTTATATGCACCAAGATAACAAGTACATTTACTAAAGAATAAATTTGTAGGATTTCTTTAAAACAGGAGTTTCTTTAAGTCTGTGGTCTGTAACATTTTTTTCCTTAACATTTTGATAACTGTTTTCAGTATTATTGGTTTTATTTGTAATTCCATGTTTTTTATTTTATGCATTTAAAAACACTATTCTGAGAAAGGGCTGATAGGGTTCACTTGACAGCTACAGTTTTCCATGACACAAAACAAGTTAAGAACCCCTGCTTTTTTTTTTTTTTTGCCTTTTGGAGGGCAATTGGGGTTAAGTAACTTGCCCAAGGTTACACGGCTAGTGGTGTGTGTGTGTGTGTGTGTGTGTGTGTGTGTGTGTGTGTGTGTGTGAAGTGTCTGAGGCCAGAAGCAAACTCAGGTCCTCCTGACTCCAGGGCCAGCACTTTACTCACTGCGCCACCTAGCTGCCCCCAAGAACCCCTACTTTAAACTGAGAAATACCTACTGTGATTTGCCTGTTTGACAAATTGAGATTCTCACAATATACAAACTCTATTAATACAAGAGGATCAGATATTTTGTGGACTCTGACTCCTTTATGTTATAGATTCATTAAAAGTGATTTGCCCAAGGTCACATAGCTAGTAAGTGAGAGGGTCTGAATCTGAACCCAGGTCCTCTGACATCAAATATAGTGATTTTCCATAGTACTGTGCTGTCTCAGATGAGTGGAATGTGCCAAAGAGCCTAGAGGTCAGTGAACAGACTTCTTTACAGCTGAAACTGACATCACAAAGACCATGCATTTTGCTTGTAACTGAGCCCACCAGACCCTAACTCAACGACAGCACAGTAATCTGGGTTATTTACTGAAGGCACAGACTATATTATAGCACAGTACCATAATTTATATTCATAATCATGATCCTACCTCTACTAAATTGCTACAGCAATGCTTTATTATGGCAGAGGTCACCCTGGGTTCTCAAAAACTATTTTCCATTGGCAATTACAAACACGTTGTATCTGTGATGACTAACTTTAATAGATTGGGCTCTTCTCAGAAATGCAAGGCTATAAGACAACTCCAAAAGACTCATGATGGAAAAGGCCATACACATCCAGAGAAAGAATTACATAGTTTGAATGCAGATTGAAGCAAACTACTTGTCCTCTCTCTTTTTTGTTTCATTTTGTTTTGTTTCTTCTTTCTCACTGTTCATTCCATTGATTGTAATTCTTCTTTACAACTTGACTAATGTTTGATGTGAAGGTATATGTAGAGCCTATATTGAATTGTATGCGGCCATGGCTTGGGGGGGGGGGGGAAGAGGAGATCAAGGGGGGAAAAGAGAGAGAGGGAGAGAAAATTTGGAACTCAAAAGCTTATGGAACTGAATGTTGTAAACTAAAAGCAAATAAATTTAAAAAAAAAAACTATATTCCACTGGATGAGAAGCTCTGACAGGTTCTATCTAGATGGAAGGGCTCCCAAAGTACAAGCCTGGCAATAAAGTTGTTTTCTAAGGCCCAACTTAGCTAAATATATAGAGGCTCAACACCAAGAACTGGGCCACCATAGGATTAATTTCTTTGGGTGTAACGCATGAAGACTGTCTACTGAGGGATGTAAGGGTTTAGCTGTGCATCAGTGAGGAGAATACCCACAACAATCTCATAAAGTACTGAAGACAGTCTATAAAGGATGAAAAGATTTAACTGTGCATTAGTGAAAAGAGTAATCTTGTAAAATACTGAAAGTTGAAATATAACAATAAGCCTGAGTCCTGGGGAAAAGGCTAACATGGGTCAAATATTCCATTTAAAAGGATGGTAAAGTGTTTCATAAATTTTATTACGATAATTGTTTATATTTAATTTTTAAAGGTATTGGGGGTAAAGATTGAACTATCTGGTGAAGTCACACAGAGTTATCTCCTTCCCAATGACTCATGATAAATGGGATATTATTGTACTCTGTTTCCTTAAACCGAGACACATTCCCATTCCAGAACAGAAGAAATAGATGTATTTTCATCCTTGATAAAATCATAAGCTGAATCATGGTGAACAAAGTAGTTTAAGAAGAGCAATTTATATACAAAGTTCAGATAACTACACCTGTTTCTCTCCTTTTTTCCATGGCTAAGTTTCTTCTTGAAATATTACCAGGAAGGAGAGATGCTAAACCTCAAATAAAAATCCATTAAATTCCTTCACTGATTAATGGTTTGAGAGGGGTTGTTTAAAACAAATGGCTAAAGTTGGAGAAATGTACACACACACACAACTCTATGTGTAGAGATATATAGATGTGTGTGTATGTGTTTTCCCCACAAACTGCTCATCCACATTCAGCTTACCATCACCATGAAAAATGGAGTGGGTAGTGCTATTTGAGGAATTAAAATTTAAAAAAAAAAAAAGACACTGAGTCTCTCAAAGTACAAACCAAGCCTCCTGAATGATCTATTCAACAAAAAGGAATAAGATGGAAAAAAGGTTATTTAAGTTTTCTTGTTCCTTTACCTATAGAAATGTGAGGTCACTTACAGGATGATAAAGACATCATTTCTCTGCTATTAGAAGTGGGCTTTGGAACACTGTTTTCCACAGAAATAAGTTGACTGAGACTTTTTTTTTTAAGGGACAAGGCTCTAGAAAAGGAGCAAGGTGTCCCTTTCTTCTTATTTCTTAAACCCTTCACACTGTCATTGGTTCTAGTTCCAGCTCTGATTGTGACCTTGAGGTCAAATTTCTCTATGTCAAAAAAACATGAGGATTGTACTAAATGTCTGAGATCCATCCCACCTCATTGTGACATTCTATAATGATCTGGGGAAGAAGCAGTTTATAATATTTTAGTGGTAAATGAAAGTCATGAAAAAACATTTGGCTCTTAAAAGTTATTTCATTTTCCTAAGGAAAGATATTCCTGAGCTTTGTTCTTGAATATGTTTAGGCTAATAATAACCTTCAGGACTGCATGTCCCTGTGGCTATTGTGGGGTGGGAGTGGGGACTGTCTTTTTCTCAAATGCATTGATTTTCAAATGAAATATAAACTTCTTGACATTATCATAAAAGCTTCAGGTTTGGCAGATTTCATATCAGTTGTTCTATGAGAGCTCAAAATAACAATGCTCTGGGCTTGATAAGTCCCAACAAATATTCTGAATCTTTCCTTGGAAATAAAACAATATTGCAATGCTCAAATATTAATGCATAATAACATGATTCAAATTTCCATGCATCTAAAAGTTACTATAGACCCAAATATCCAAAGAAGTCTTCCACAATATTAGGATATAGGCACACAGAGTTGGAAGGACCTTAAAGAATAGTAAGTCTAATCCTCTCATTTTACAGATAGAGAAACTGAGTTTCAGAAAGGTTAAATAACTTGTCCAAGGCCACTCTCAATTAGTAACTCACTCTATTCTTTGGGGGTTTAAAAAGTTATACAACAGTCCTTCATTCATTCCTCTAAACTTTTAAATGTCTTCATTTGTCATTCTCTCTTTTGCTCCAGTCTCTAAGCATGAAGTTATATTCTCCCCTGAGCTCAGGGCCAAGCTCTTGGACTGTATCCTTGATGCCGTTCACGTAATCTGTAATTTCACTCCATCAACGCTCCCCACTTCTCTCTCTTTCCCTTTTGGCTTTCTTTTCTGTCCTATGAACATGATTAGATCCTACCCCAGTCTTTAAAAGAAAAAGTGTCCTTCCTATCCCCTAAAACCATGATTTTCTATCTTTCTTCTCTATTAATACCAAAATTCTAGGAAGAGTAATCTATACTCATTATTTCCACTAATTTTTCACTTGTTCCCCTCCACAATCCCAGTGCAAACTGGCTTCTGTCTATACTACTTTACTGAAACTGACTTCTCTTGGGTTAGTAATAATCTTTCACCAAATCTAATGACCTTTTCTCTGTCTTCACTGTCAATGATGTCAATTAAGTCAATAAGCGTTTGTTAAGTGCTTATTATAGATGAGTCAGGCACTGAGAATATAAAGAAAGGCAAAGACATAGTCCCTACCCTCAAGAAGTTCCCATTCTAATGGGCGAAAGACAACTGGACAGACAATGGTGTACATACAAGACATAAACAGTGTAAATGGGAGGTAATTTCAGGGGAAAGGTCCTGGCTGGTGGGAGGGAGGGAGGGCATAAAAAAAGGCCTCTTCAAAGAGGTGGAATTTGAGCTGAGTCAGAAAGCAAGCAAGTAGGTGAAGTATTTAATACATTAACCACACCTTTTCTACAATTTCTATGACATTGCTTTCTCAAGGTATTTCTACCATTCTGTCTGTTTTTTAATCTCCTTTGCTACTCATTCTTCTCCCAACCCTTAAAGGTGAATTTCCTCCTATTTTTTCATACCTTGTTCTACAGTATCTCCCTTGAAGCCATTCTACTGGCTTCAACTATCAGTTCTAAACAGACTCTCAAATGGCATTTCATTTCCCAACTTCTCCCCAAAGCTTTGGTTTTGTATTTCTAACTGTTTACTCAAGACCACTACCCTAGGTTTCTGGCCAAGTCCTCGCTCTTCAAAACTGAATTCATCACCTTCTCCTTCCTTACCACACTCAAGCCTATTTCTCCCCCCACAAACATACCTTTATATTTATTCTGACTCTTCTGAATCATCATGAAGGCTCATAACTTCAGTCATCTTCAATTTTCTCTCCCTTCCACCCTCACCTTCCAATCCAGTTGACAAGTATCAAGCAGCATTATGTAATAGAAAGGGTAACATATTTGAGGTCAGATGAGTTCAAATCCTGCCTCTTAATTCTGCATGACATTGGTCAAGAAATTTAACCTCTGTATTTTATTTTATTTTTTGGAGGGGGAAGGCAGGGTTGAGTGATTTGCCCAAGGTCACCCAGCTTACGCTAAGTGTCTGAGGCTGGATTTGAACTCAGGTCCTCCTGACTCCGGGTCAGGTGCTCTATTTGCTGCACCACTTAGATGCCCCAATTTAATCTCTTTAGACAACAGCTTCCTCATATGTGAAATAAGGCATTTGAAGCATGTGATCTTTGGAATCCTTTTCAGGCTGTAAATTCTAAGATGCTAAACATCTCCATATATCTATCCTTTTCTTCAGTAAACTTCTTCATTTCCTCTCCAAATGCAGCTATCTTAGTTCAGGCTCTTTTGTCTGCACTATTGAAAATGCTTTCCTAGTTCTAAGACTCTCAGACTTTTCATTCTTAAGACCCTTTTCCACTGTTAAAAATTATTAAGCACCCCAAAGAGCTTTTATATTTATGTAGGTTATATCTATCAATATTTGCCAAATTAGAAAGTAAAACTAATAAAAATTTTAAATATGCCTTTATTAATTCACTTAAAATAATAATAAAACTATTACATGTTAACATAAACAACATCTTTAAAGTGAGAAGTAACATTATTTTACATATCATCACAAATTTCTTAAATGTTGGCCTCATAGAAATCAGCTGGATTTTCACATCTGCTCCTGCATTCAATCTTGTGATATGCGGCTTTGGCTGAAGTGTATAAAGGAAATCTAGGCTCACACAGATTAGCTGGAAAAGGGAAGAGTTAATGGATTAACATTTCAATATTTTTATGAAAATAGTTTTGCCTTCACAGATCCCCTGAAAGGGTACTATGGATTCTCAGGGGTCTGAGGACCATAACTTGGAGAAGCGCTGACCAAGTCCAGTCCCCTTCTACCAAGAGGGAAAGAGGCCTCAGAGCTACTGTCATCTTTCCTTTCTCTTGTCTTATCTTTCATATTAGCCCCAGTGTAATCTTCCTAATGCAATATATTCACAATATCATTCTAAGTACTCAAAAACCTTCAGAAATATTTCCATTGTTGTCCAAATACAGTGTAAACTCACTATCCTGGCATTCATGGTCATCTAAAATTAGAATCTAACTATCCTTACAGCTTTATGTCATCTTACTCTTCTTCTTTCTATGCTCTATGTTCTAGACAAATCTAACTTCTATCTATTTTCTCATCTAACTTCTACCTAATTTCTCATTTTCCTCCTATCTTTTAAATTGAATGAGTAGAGTGAAAGACAATATATTCCAAAATTTCCATAACAGCAGTTTTGAGGTAACAAAAAATTGTGAACAAAAGAAGGAATTTATTGGGGAATGACTAAACAAATTAAATGTATGATATTGGGGAGGGAGGGAGGCAGGGAGGGAGGCAGGGAGGGAGGGAGGGAGGGAGGGAGGGAGGAAGGAAGGAAGGGAGGAAGGAAGGAAGGAAGGAAGGAAGGAAGGAAGGAAGGAAGGAAGG
>NW_027187378.1:34116618-34128933 GCF_028583685.1 Petaurus breviceps papuanus
GGAAGGAAGGAAGGAAGGAAGGAAGGAAGGAAGGAAGGAAGGAAGGACAGACTTAATGGCTATATTTGGGGCCCTCCTATCTTAAATACCAGTGGTAACTGTTTCTCTTTGGAACAGCAGTCCTGATGGTCTTCCCCTCCTAGCTTGATTTTTGTTTCTTTTTTCTAATTAAATCTGCCATCCCTTGACTCACTTCTTAAAGAAGCCTATTCACTGAATAGGTGTCACCTCACTCCAAGTGAGCAGGAGAAAAGGACTTAGCCTAAAAGGGCCAGGGGCTCCCACGGCATCCTGGGTCATCTCCAGTCATCCTGATGAATATCTGGCCACTGGACCCAGATGGTTCTGGGGGAGGAAGTGACCTTGCACTGCCTTCCCTCACTCAAATCAAAGTCAACTACAAGTTATGTCATCATTTCCCTGATGCCATGGTCCTCTTCAAAAATGAAGGATAAACACAGCGACTAAGTAAGCAGTCTAACTGAAAAAGCAAGACATCTTAACAGAAATGCAAAAGGTGGCATTTCAGGGAGATGGAGGAAAGGGAGAGAGGAAGAAGGGTATAATCACCTTCACCACCACCTCCTCATGAACCTTGGTGGACATAGCCTCAAGATCCTGGGTCAAGAGCATTAGCCATAGTTGGGCCCACCAGACTGCTGGTCCTTTTCCCAGTTTGAATCTTAGCCATCATCAAGAGGAGCAACCCCTGTGGAGAAGGGGCCTACCAACCCTGTAACTACCAATATCAACTACTGACCAATTACCACCAACAAGCAGATAAGCCCAAGAGCCTAGCAGGGGAATAGCAGAACCCCCTGGATCACCAGTCCTGCTTCCAGACTGCCCCAATAGCTATCATCCATGGAATCAACTACTTCTGCCAAGGGCAGAAGTGTCTTTTCAAAAATCAAAGATACTGAAGACTCTAAAATAAAGTTCTCATCACCAAAGTAATTGGTATGATCAATATCAGAAACCAACAGTTTTTAAAGGAAATGACATTAGAGAAGATGCATTACCATTGGCTTTGCTGATGCAACCAAGGGCCACTGGGTCTACTGGAAATGTGAATGCCTTGAAAGCAGAGGCAGTCTTCCTTTTCTATTTCTATCTCCAGCACTTAGCACAATGTTTTAACCATAAGTGTTCATAAATAATTTTTTATTTGTTCATTTATAGAAGATTATTCCACTGTAGCTGGCAGTGAAGTAGATAAAATTCTGGGCCTGGAGTCAAGAAAACCAGAGTTCAAACTCTGCTTCAGACATTTATAAGGTGTGAGACTCTGGGCAAGTCATTTAATGTTTGCCTCAGTTTCCTCAACTGTAAAATGGGATAATAATACCACCAACCTCACAAGGATGTTCTGATGATTAACTATTAATAATAGTTGTTAAGAATGTTTAGTTAATGGTACATGGTAGGCAACTATATAAATGCTTATTCTCTCCTTCATTCCCTTCCTTACCATAAAAGAAAAAAATGAATGATAAAGTAATCCAGCACACTCTCTACCTCCTGTTGAAGTCTGAGCCCAATTTGTTATCTATCTATACTGTTGCAGATATAAGTACTACAGGACAAGCTCTCTAAGACAGCTTTTCAAATATATGTTAAAATTTGGACAATAAATAGTTTTTCATCCACTTTGGCTTTCCTATGTAGATGGGCATGCCAAATTCCTCTGGGTGATTACAGATCTCTATTAGGAGACTCTGACAATGTTCTTGGGCTTTATACAATCAGCACAATGTTGTCTGCAAACAGGACCTTACTCTCCACAAAGAATCTATGATTTGGATCCTGCACTGGAGTTTAGATGAAGAAGAACTTGCTTTACTCTTTTTAACTTTGCCATTACCATGGACTCCCCCTTAGGAACAACTGGTTGCTTTGAGTGTGCCCACAATTCCAAGTTTTCTAGTCCTAAACCACTTGACTCCAGGCCCAGAATCTAAAGAAAGAAGTTGGTTTAACCTCTCTTCACATGTACATTAATTTTTAAATTTTTATTAAAATGCACTGTATTCACATTGTAGACATTTAGAGATTACTCTCGCTTTATCAGAGGGCTTTGGTAAGAAAGTATAGCTAATAATACAATTTCATTAAAAAGCACTGTAATGGAAATGCAAATTTAAAGATCTTCCCTGCCCCTAGGCTAAAGTGCACCTGGAGACTGGGGAGGGAGGCTTGTTTTTCAGTAGATACTTTTTGATTGGCCAGTGGGTCCAAAAGGTTGTTACATTCTCTGAGCCAGGAGAAGGCTATATAAGTCCTGATATGTAGCTTTGTTTTGGGACTCACTTTGAGAAGTGTTCTGTGATTTGATCTGAATTCTGGGAAGCCGTTGTTGAGAGTCCCCCGGCTTTGAAAAACCCAGAATGTGGAAACCCAGATGTTGACTGGGTATGGATGTAATGGTTGGACAGTTTGGAAATCTGTCTACTTGATGTTTCTGTCTTGATAATTATGCCTGTGTACTTTGAGATTCAGGGTGCTGACCTTTTCTCCTGAATAAGGTAAACGATATATGTCTGACTGATTAAAGTAAGCTTGTTAACCCATTTTGAGTTGCTTTCCTTTAACAAAGCAGATCCAAGAACCTGTGGTAGCTGCAAACCCTGAGGACGCTTGGGGTGCTTGCTGCTACAAAATGGCGTCACGAACAGGATCTGCAGAGTAAAAGGAAAGTATGGGGGCTGGGATAATCGTTTGTTTCCCAGTTGTGGTAGCTGTGACTCTGTGGAGCCATGGAGCAGAAGAGAAGAGTGGCCTTCATGCAGACTTCACTGAGCTGAGGGCGGGAATGGTGAGCTGCCTGCATCGGGACCTGGGCAGAAGCCAGGAGCGGCTGCCGCCTGTGGGAGAAGGAGCCCAGGAGTTCAGAATTCAGCCACAGGAAAAGATAAGAACTGAGCAGCAAAGCAGGGGCACTGAATGTGTTTCCTGGCTGCATCCCACAGTTTGGGACCCAGGGGGAGGATGGACTTGTGACTATGGTGGGTGGGATGAAGTGCCTTGGATCCCCAGGGACCCCACCTTGTTGGTTTTGATGCCCAGCCCCCTCTCTGTGCTTGGAAGCTGGGGCTGGAGCTGTGTGAGGGGAAGGACACTCCCCTCCCTCCAGAACTTTATTTGAACTCTTGTTTTCAATTGAGGTAATAATGCTATGTACTTTGTGTTTGTTTAAGGCCCAGTGGCCACGTTGGTAACTTTAGTTCTGTACTTTAAAAATGTGACCTAAGAAATGTTCAGTGCTAATTTAAAAGTAAATTGTCTTATGCTATGGGCATGAAAGATCTTGGGGCCGAATGTAATGGAAATTTAACGCTTGGGGTGCTTGCTGCTACAAGCACATGCAGCAGTTCACTGTACCCTACCTACTTTTTTAAATGAACAGAAATCTATTGAAATTGAAAAGATTTTCCCAAATAAAAAAAAAGAAAAACAAATTTCTTACATTCTTTATAATATGCAGAGTCAAGCAAAACAAATTCCTTCAATGGTTATTATATGAGTGTCTAAGTGTACACGTGTAATATTCTCCAACCAACATTCATCTTCTCTCTGTAAGGGATGGCATGTTTCATCACTGGGTTCTTTAGAATTATGAATGGTCATGCTGATTATATTTCTTGTAAACTTACAAAACTGTTTTTGCAGTATTGCTATTGTATAAATTGTTCTTTAGGTACTTTATGTAAAAATTTCATTTATATTTCTAATACTGCTGGGTTATCTTGTGAAGCACAAACCTGTATTATTTTTGAACATTCATGAAATTAATTTAGATACAGCTTCTCATTTTAAAAAAGCCTAACTGGCCACTTGGAGAAAGAATAATTTTTTTTTTCAATCTGTAAATTTAGCACTTCTCTCAACAGCATCTAGGCATTAGGCAATCAGATCACCCATGTTTATGATCAGAGAGTGACCTGTCTGGTTCTATTTAACTTAGTCTGGCTATTGAGTCAAAGCAGGATCTTCAGATCTCAAATCCCTGACTCTGACTCACAATTCTCAGTCTGATTCCACTTAAAGTTCCTAATGATCAGAAAATAGCAAGCACCAAAACTCAATCACTTCTGTAGTTTCACATTAAAAAAAAAAAGTTCAACTGTATGACCAAAATTTTTTTAAAAGGTATAATTTAAACTACTCTGCATATGGCAAAACAGGAGGAATGATGTCATAAAGGAACCTCAAATCAGGTATCATAAAAACAATGTGGTTTGGTAGTTCATGTTTTACTCTGTGGCCTGGCCATTCATGAGGACAAGGGAAATCAGTGTGTCTTTAGAAATGGATGGGGGCATGGGAATATTAAGGATCAAAGAGAACACCTTTGTTATTCATTCTTTCCTTTCATAGGGGAGAAGAAAAAAGGCTTGTTTTTTGCCTGAACATCCTAAAATGGGAATGTACCATTCCAGTACAAGAGTAGTTTTTTAGGTGAAAATTGAAATATGATAGTCTGTTTGGACAACATTTTCATCTATCCCTCAGTTCTCAAATTCTTATAATCTGACTTCCAACCTCATTACTCCCAAAGTTACCAATGGTCAGAGGATTTTTTCAAATCCTCATTCTTTTTGGTCTCCTAGTAGTATGGCATTTGTTCTACCCAGTACTAGTTTCTCTCCCACCCTAAAATTACTTAGTATTTACTTGGTTTACATTTTGTATTCAGACATGTATAATGCAAAACGTTCCTCTTCATGGAATGTAAGCAGCTACTTACATGAAAAAAAGCAGGAACTTTCCCCCCTTTTTACCTTTTTTTCCCCAGTGCCTGGGTCCTAGTACATAATAAATTATTACTAACATTAAAGACCCAAAAATCTCTTGCCAAGTAAAGGTATTAGCGAAAATTTCTCCCCTCCCACGACTTAGCAAATATGAGTATAATAACACTCCCACAACTTAGGAAGGGCTTTATTTCAGTGGCTGAAACAGCATGTGTCCCGTACTAGACAATTACAAATTATATGTCATATAAACACAAACTATTCCTATAAATAAATCATGTAAAATTCCTAGATAAGTGCAATGCTATAAAAGATGGAAAGGCCTATAGTCTAATCCCCTCATTTTACTGAGGAAATGAACTCAGAGTAAACAATTCACCCAAGATGACAAAGGTAGGAAGTCCTGCAGCCAGGTTCTGAACCCAATCCAGCAGTCTTTCTTTCTCCTGTAAAAAGTTTCCTCTCATTTTGTACTGGGATACATAATTTTAACTACCATCTATACTGGCCTAAAACAGTGACAGAAAATTTCCACAATGTCATCTGCAGAGCAAGATATGCAATCTGCCTCATCATTTCATCCCACTCAATACCACTTAAGCCAGGCCAGTCAATGTAAGAGCACACGATGGGGACAGAAACTTTCAGTAAATGGCTTTGCCACTGTGTAATCCTGACAAGCTAGTGATTCTTTCTGAGCTTTATTTTCCTCATCTATAAATGAATGCAGTGAATTAAATGATCCTTCCTTAAGATCCCCTCCAGCTCAAAAATGGTAAGAATCTATGAAAAGGACCTCAAAATTTACTACATCCAGAAATCTCAATCAAAATGTATGTATGTATATATAATTCAACAGGATTAAGATATTCTGCTCTCCCAACACATGCTGTTACCAAAATTCTCTGTTCATAGAACAAGGAGGCAATATGGTACAGTGGAAAGGGCAGAATTTGGAGTCAGAGGACTACAGTTTGAATATGACCTTGGAAGCAAGGCCCTCAATTTCATTTTCTTCATTCGCAAAATAAAGTCATTGGAATAAATATTGGCTTGAGCTCCTTCTAGCTCTAAAAACCCAAAAGCCTGTAAGTCTTAAAACTACAATGAAATTTAAAGATCATGTATCCAATTTCCTCATTCATATACAGCAGGTCTAGAGATCTGATGTCAATTTTCTAAGTATATACTTCTAAATTATGGCAGACTATAACCACACTGTCCCCTTAAAGGTGAGAGTGAATGAGTGACTGAGTGAGATCAGAAATAAATGACACTTTTTGCCAACACAATCTTATCTTTTTGCAATTTGAAAAATTCCAAGTTTAAGTGTGACTGAAAATATTCTCAATACAGTAAATCTTTCAACTATCATAATAATAATAAAAGCTTACTTTTCACTAAGTTCACCCAAGTATCATAGTATAAGGGGTACAAGTACTCTTAACCTGATTTAACAAATGGCAAAAGTAAGGTTCTAAAAATGGAAGAAACTTGACCACAGTTTCATGGCTACCAGAAAAGAAGGCACTCTACTCTTAAAAGTCAATACTTAGGAGGCGGCCAGGTGGCGCAGTGAGCAAGAGCACCGGCACAGAGTCGGGAGACCTGGGATTGGTTCCGGCCTCAGATACTTAACACCCACATAAAATAACTGGCCACGTAACCTTGAGCAAGTTACTTAAGCCTAATTGCTTAAAAAAAAAAAGTCAATACTTATCCCACCCCACTACAACGACATGACAACACGAGAAAGAACTATAGATCATAGATTTAGAGTTTGTAAAGTCCAACCCTCCTCATTTTATAAATGAGCAAACTGATGCAGTAGAAGGTTAACTTAGAATCACATAGTTACTAAGAGTTTAAGACAGGATCTGAAATCCAATAACCTCTATTTTCAGCCTCCAATAAAGTATCATATGGACAAAAGTTATCATAGTGTCCGTACTATGCCCTGAGGAAGTATACCTTCATTAATGGTAAATGCTGATAATGACATCATTTTTGTGGCTGTATCACACAAGAGCTAGACATTGTATAATTTTTGCAACACACAATATGCATTATGAGAGAAACAGTGATGGTGCATTTCTCCCTATTTCAAAAATGGTTTTATTAATTTAATCACACATTTGGATAGAACTTAAAAGGTATGTGAAGTCCAAGAGTTTATGATACTTGGAGCTCTGTGGAATGAATATGAATATTTGGAACACAGGCCCCAGGATGATTCATCAGAAGGCAAAAAGTTCAAGAATTTAGTCTCACGGAAAAAAAAAATACAACTATGCTTCTGAAATGACATCATACTTCCGTTTTAAAAGTTGGGTACAGGAGCTGCCTTTCTGCTCAACCATTTACCAAAAACATTCTACCAATAGACTACTGATAACCCAACATGAAAACAGACCAGAGGGAACAAACTGAAGGAAAATGCGTACATGTATAAATGTGTGTGTATGTGTGTGACAGAATAAATAATTAAAAGCTTAGTAAACTATACCTATATCAATAGGTACATTCACAAACTGTTGAATTAACTGATGGCTAGTTTTTAGATAGGGATATTAGTGCAATAAACTTGTATTTAGAGAAAAAATATTGGATGAGCAGAAGTATAACTGGTCACTGTGATAATGTGTACATAGCCTGATTTTGTATGTTCTAGCAACCCTAAAAGATATATTAAACTTCAGTAATATATTAATTTTATGTTAAAGCAATACATTGAAAAGACAACTGAAATACCATCTACTAACTTGCTGACCACCCTGTGTTATTAGTCACAGTAGTCACAGTCATATAACAGGCAGTCATAACTTAAGAGACACACAATGAAGCCTCATGCCATGGGACCATGTAAGTAGCACAACGTTATTATAGCTGAGGCCTCTGGGTCACATGAAGCTGTTGGCAAGAAAAGGATTCCTGATTGTCCAAGAAGTGCATGGACTAGGAGTCCACTAGTCTGGCCAGTCAAGATTGCCCTGGGGATGATTGCAGATTTCATCAAGCGAGAGGTTGGTATCCACACAGTCAAATGAGTGAAGGCACAAGAGGACCAAAAAGTTACTTTTGTACAGGCAGACAAGGTGTAGACTCTCAGAGTCAGATATCAAGAGGAACACTGATGAATAGGTCCACTTTGATCATGGGAAAGAAGCTATTTATTGTATCTCTACTCTCTTTTGACAGAAAATTAAAGGAGAAATTATCCCTATACTCATGACTGACTTCACAGGAAGAACAGTTCCCCAAGGATTTAAAAGGTAATATTCTTTTTTATCCCCCATCCTATCATTCCCCCAAAGTGAAATACTTATGTTGAATTCCTAATTCAGCTCTAATACCTGGCAAATTATGATGTAAAACTGTGAATAAATACTGTTTGTCATAAATCTTTAAAACCATACAATGATTATCTCAAGTTCAGGCAAGTTACAATGCCTTATACCTTAATAAATATGCTAAAATAAAAATCCCCCAAATCGTATGTACTTGTCTAATCACTCCTACTCTAGATAGGCAGTGAGGCCCTTGAGAATAAGGTTTAAGACTTATTTTTATTTTGACTTTGCCCAGCACTTTGTATAGGTCACTGAAACACATACTGAATAATTACTGGTGAATGTTACTTAGTTCCATGGACAATGAATGGGTGCGAATGAATGAAGGAATGAAGCATTTATTAAATGTTTACTATGTGCCAGGCACTGGGACAAGGTTGAGCACTAGAGATACAAAATAAATAAGTGAATGAATGAATATATAAAAGAAATCAAGATAATCCCTTCTCTTAAGAAGTACACAATCTGAGGGGCGGCTAGGTGACGCAGTGAATAGAGCACCAGCCCTGGAGTCAGCAGGACCTGCGTTCAAATCGAGCCTCAGACACTTAATACACTTACCTTGTATGACCTTGGGCAAGTCACTTAACCCCAACTGCCCTTCCCCCCCCCCAAAAAAGCACACAATCTAATTGGAAGAAACAGTACATAAAAGTAGAGCCGTCCTATGGGTATAACAGTAGGACACAGCAAGGCCCAAAGGTCCTTACATTATATAAATTAAGTCAAATTACAGTACCAGAGAAAGCAGGGATTAGAGGCAGGACAAATGGAATGGCCAAGAGGAGGTTAGAGCACAGTGATAGGGCAGATGGTAGGATCTAGTTATCCTCCATCTAGTCAGAAGGAACTGAGCAGTTGACCTCTGCATTATCCAAGCACTGTGACAAGTCCAACAGCCCAGTTGAAGGCATTCACAATCAGGTAAGAAGAATCAGTAAATCTTAATTTTCTTTTGAAGTGGGCAGAGGTCATCATGCCTCTAGTATCTCTAGTAATGAATCCCCTTTGACAATGTTCACTTTGGCCTCAAATTCATTATCTTTATTGATTCACTCATTTAATTAAACAAATATCGAGTACCTATTACAGGGAAGGTACTAAGATCAGAATATAATACTCATATCAGGGATACCTACACGTGCGCAGGACTCAATGTTATAAATTCTTATTTAATAGTTAAAAGGGGCTTATTTTTATCATAAAATATGGAATAATGTGTATTGACCCTTGTGAACCCTGAGGATTACATATTACTATAGCTAATACTAACACTTTATTTTACCTTCTGTTTGTGGAAAAAGGCAGAAGTCTCAAGAGAATTATAAGACAGCATGATGTAGACAACAGAGTGCCAGCCTTAGACTTGGGAAGATGTTGGTTCAAAGTCTTCTTCAGTTAGTTACTCATTGGATGAGCTTGGGTATATCACTTCAACTGTCTGATCTTCAGTTTCTTCATCCATAAAATGGCAATTTAATCTTACCTACAGTATCTTGGGTTTTTGTAAAGTTTAGATGAGATAATGCATAGAACATGCTTGTAAACTTTTAAGCACTATTTAAATCAATCAACCATAAAGATCTTATTAGACATCTACTATGTGCACCAAGTACCACACTAGGTACTATAGATATAAAAACAAAAAATAAAATAATCTTTATTTACAAGGAACTTGTGACTAATAGAAAAAACAACAGATCGAATGATAAGTGCATACAAAATAAATATGAAGTGAATAAAAATAATTAAATGTAAAAGGCACTAGGAGCTAGGTTCATCACAAAAGGTTTCATATGAGCACGTGCTCAAGCTGGATTTTGAAGGAAGGGAGAGACTATAAGATGAAGGTGGGAGAGAGGGCATTTCAGGAACTCAGATGATCAGATTGGCATTTAAGGCAAAGTATTTTTGGTAGCAGGACATAAGATGGTGGAGAGTGGGGAGAAGATTTAAGCTGTAAGACCAATCAGAAGGCTGTTGACATAACCTAAGTAAGAAATAATGAGGGCCTGAACTAGCAGGGGACGAATGTGACAGATGCTATAGAGACAGAAATGACAAAACTTGGAAAATGACCAGAAATGTGTGATGAGGATGAATGAGAAGTCCAGGATAATGTCAAGGTTATGAACCTTGGCGAATGGAAGGCTTGTGATATCTTTAAAAGAAATAAGGAAAGTAGGAAGAAGAGCAGGTGGGAGGGAGGGCAGTGAATTCAGTTCTAGACACATTTAATATATCTCTAGGATATTCATTTTGATATACTCAATAGGCCATTGGTGATCTGGGACTGAAGTTTAGGGGCAAGATTCAGGCTGACTATTTTGTTTGTTGTTGTTTGGTCATTTCAGACACTTCTGACTCTTTGTGACCCCATTTGGGATTTTCTTGGCAAAGACACTAGAACGGTTTTTTACCATTTCCTTCTCCGGCTCATTTTATAGATGAGGAAACGGAAGCAAATAGAGTTAAGTGACTTGCCCAGGGTCACACAGCTACTAAGTGTCTGAGGCCAAATTTGAACTCATGAAGGTGGGTTTTCCTGACTCCAAGTCTGGCACTCCAACCACTGTGGCACATAGCTAATACATAAATCTGTGAGCAAAATCTCACGTGAGGGTATGAGGTTGCTGAGAGAGTGCAGAGGGAGACCAGAAGAGAGTCTAGAATAGTGAGGAAGACCCAGAATTAGAGAGCACAATATGGATCCCTTCATGTGGATGTTCCAGAAAAGGAGGTGGAGAAGCAACCGTTACATAGGTACAAGGAGAGACTAGTACAATAAAAACACAGAGGACAGTGTCCAGGTGGTCAATCATGTCCAGTGAAGCAGAGAGATGAAGAAGGTTGAAGACTATGAAAACTCCACCATATCTGACTGACAACAGAGAGATAATTAGTAACTTTGGAGGGAAAAATTTCAGTTAGTTGAGTGATGAGTTTAGGAAACAATGTAATTGATTAAGGAATGAGTTAGAGTGGAGGAAGTGAAAGCAGCCAAATAGACCTTTTTTCTTTTTTTCTTTCTTTTTTTCTTTTCTGGAGGGGGAGTTCAACTTTAATATTAAAGTTCCTTATGATTTCTTTTTCCTGTTTATTTTCTCATGCTTCTCTTGCTTCTTGTATTTGAAAGCCGAATTTTCTGTTCAGCTCTGTTTTTTCTTGGAAGCTTTTGATGCAGGAGTTGTGACTTTGTTGTCTTCTTCTGGTTCCATGTTTTGATCCTTTCTGTCCCCAGAGAAGGATTCTATGGTCTGATCGTGCTTCCTCTGCTTTCTTATCTTGCCAGCCAAAAACTTGACTTTTGAGCTCTTTGCCACAGTAGAACTCTGCTTCCAGAGTGGAGAGAGCTGTGTCCCAAATTGCTGGGGTTTTCACAATTGGTGTCAGAGCTCTGGCACACTGGCTTTCCTCACCCCAGGACCACCACCCAAGACTGCAACCTAGATCCAAGCAGGCCAAAGCAAGAGCAATTACCCTTTGAATGGTTGCTTGGTTCCCCTACAATCTGCAGGCCAGGAGCTCCAGAGGCAGCTGCCTCTGCTGCCCCGGGGGCAAGGGTCGGACCTAGCTTTCTCTCACCCTAGATCAACAGGGTTCCCTACTGACCTTTTGCTTTCTCTTTGGCATTTATTAGTTGAGAAGTCTGGAAAATGCCACAGATGCCAGTGATTCACTCCTGACATCTGCTCTGGATGATCTGTGCCGCTGGTCAGGCCACCCCAGGTCTGGGCCCACGAGGCTCACATGAGAATGTGCTCAGCTTCCAGCCGGTGCAATAGACCCATTCTGTCAGCCTGCCAAGCTGCCTTTAGTGGGAGATTTGTTTCTCTGTCACTTTGTGGGTTCTGTAGCTCTAAAATTTGTTTAGAGTCATATTTTACAGGCATTAGAGATGGTTGGTGTGGCAGCTTAAGCAAGTTCCTGCATTTTCTCCTCCATCTCTGCCTCAAGTAGACCATTTTTTTCAATGTCTGGCTGAGAAAGTGAGGTATAAATAGGAGGACATCTTAAGGGGATAGTAGGGTCAACTGAATGATGGGGAAGATTTAGGCATGTTTGAATGGGAAAGGGAAGGAACCAGCAGATAGGGAGAAGTTGAAGATCTGAGAGAGAGAGAGAGAGAGAGAGAGAGAGAGAGAGAGAGAGAGAGAGAGAGAGAGAGAGACAGAGAGAGAGAGAGAGAGACAGAGAGAGAGACAGAGAGA
>NW_027187378.1:34129033-34184632 GCF_028583685.1 Petaurus breviceps papuanus
GAGAGAGAGAGAGAGAGAGAGAGAGAGAGAGAGAGAGAGAAGAAGGATGGGGGAAGAGGTTGAGAGAAGGGAAGGAGAAGGGGAAGAGATGACTAAGGCTTCAATCTTCTGGAGGTTAACAGGATCAAGTGCACACAGAAAAGAAGGACTACCTCCTTGTCAGAATCTGGGGATATTGTGGGAGTTGATGCTAAGGAGTTTGGAGATTATTAAAATGTGAGAAGACAGAGCTCAAATAAAATACTCTTTATTTTTCAGTACACTAAGAAACAAAGCTCTCAGCTGAGAGAGAGTGAGGAGGAAGAGGTGGTAAGAGAAGGGAAGGTCTGGAATAGCTTTTTCTGTGGTGAGTGAAAGAGGGAATCAATTAGGAAGGAATGAAAGGACTGCCTTTCCACAGTGAGGGCGCAATTCGAGCTGAAGAGCATGAATTTATAATGTACCCAGAAAAGCACAGTTTTGTGTCTTCTTCCAGCTCTGTTCTGTGGCCTGTGAGGAAGAGTGGAGGAAGTTGATGGTGGAAATAGTTCAGGGTTGAAGTTTGGCAAGAGATGAGTAGCTATTAGATAAGGAATGGAGAATTTGAGAAGATGTGACTACAGGGTTAAGACTTAAAGGGAAGGGATGTAAAATGAAAACAGGAGTAATCGATGACCTAAGCAAGTACTGAGATTTTGTCAAGGGCAATGTGAGGTTCAAGCTAAGGTAGGAGGGCAATGATATTATGATCAGATTTCCTAAGGATAACTGTGACATCCACGGTGTGACCATCCAGTTCTATGGTTGAGGTGGAGTGAAAGAGTAGGTCAATGGTATTTAAAGAGGCTGAGGAATTGGAAGGTTAGGGAATTTGAAAAAGAATCAATGTTAGTGTTATTATTGTAGTTTTTATTATATACAAAATCAGAATAGCAAGTGTCCTTCATAGGGTGGATGCTTAATAAGTGTTTTTGGTGCCGTTACAGTGTTCTGTGACTACAAAATTCAAACATTTGTCATCAAATATATCCAGAAAATAAAAGAACAAACATGGAAATCCTTCAGATGTTAAGTATTAATACAAGTTTTGATAATATGCTTATTTTCACATATCTGAAAATAATGAAGTCCCAAACTTCAGAATAGGTTTTCCTACATATTAATAATACTGATACAATGTACAACAGAAGCGTCACATATATGTAGACACCCACATTAATTTATATATTAAGATAGTCTACATGCTTTTGTTGTTCAGTCATTTTTCAGTTGTGTCTAACTCTTGGTGACCCTATTTTTCTCGGCAAAGATATTGGAGTGGTTTGACATTTCCTTCTCTAGCTCATTTTACAAATGAGGAAACTGAGATAGGGATAAATGATTTGCCCAGGCTCATACAGCTATTAAGCATGAGTTCAGATGTAAACTCAGGAAGATGAGTCTTTCTGACTCCAGACTTAGGACTCTATCCACTGTGTGTGGACAGAATGTGCCCATGCTACATGCTACAAAATCAATTGTTAACGGCTATTTTGGCATATAATATGATTGTGTGTACTTACTATTGGAATTCTGCACATTATATGTTACTATGGCTATTGCTTTAATCTACCTAGCCTGTGGATAAAGTTAAAATATTCCATCTGCCATATTCCCTAGCAAATGGGTCAACTGATTGAACAGCCCTTTTCAATTCAATTCAAATGAACAGTCATTTGATTCATGACTTTCTCAGTCCCCTTATTTCCACATAATTACTAAAACTACACAATTTTAAACTATTCTTATACAGAGGAAACTATGTCAAAATATTAAACTGACAGGCAAAATACTGAATTATAACTCTTGCTAATGAAAATCACTGGCCTGGTTATCTGTATGATGGGTCAGGTTAAACCAAGTAAATCAGTGCTCAATTCACACTGGAAAGGACTTATTATATTCAGTCACCAATGCAGACTACAACTCATCTATGACTTATTATCTTAATCCATCACTTAAGGGACAGAGGGATTAAGTAATTTACTCAGGGTCACACATAACTAGATGGAAATTTCAATTCCAACCCCAAATTCACTATGGCATGCTGCATGCTTCATTATAGAAGGGAAAATTATTTTAAAAATCTTCCTGATTGTTTGTAACATATCTAATTCTAGGTAAGTTTTCAAAGATCTATAAAACAGAAAAGGCGAAATATTTCAGTTTTCAAAAGACCCCTGGTTTCATAGTTATAAGTACTTCTTTCACCAATGCAAATCATAGTTCCCCCATGTTTCATGAATGGTTGGGGCTAAATATTTTATCTTCTAGTTATCAGTCTCCTAATGATAAGTATTGGAAAACAACTGTCGTTAGCTGACACACATCTATCAATCACTAGGTCTAGAACGGAAACCTTGACAGGTTGGGTGGACCTGTCAACAGCTGTGGTCCACTGGGGACCATGTTATGGTGAGCTATCAGGGGAGGATGCTACTGGAGGTTCTTTTAAACATATTAACTTGATCTGGTAATTTAGACAATGGATTTCAGGTTTGCATTACCACCACCCCTTTCTTTTCCCCAGTGATATCAGGCACCAAAAGTAACAGATTTACAAATGGCCCTGCTGGCAGCTCTCCAGAAGAAAAACACCATCCATTTTTATAAAGCAGGAAACTTACAGCATTTTCTCAGCTTTTAGTGATCTGACTAATATTCACAAAAAACACTTCCTGGTGTGGAATACTGCACCCACAGGATCATTTCTGGTTTAGGAGGAATCTAGCTTTGTCTATGGGTGCTACAATATTCAAAAGAACTAATAAAAAAAATTTTAACCTCAAACTATACTTGGGATTAAAAAAAAATGTATTACTCAAATAATCATCTATCTCTTTAAGTTTGCTAAATGCTATTTCAAAATTTGCATAAAGGGATGAAGTTTTAAAACTTCCAAAGGATGCTGAGATCAGGGTATCTGCTGGAGCCAAAGTAATATATAATTCAACAAATATCACTGTGTACCAAAGCAAGAAATGTAAGCAAAAGATAAATCACACCATGAGGTAGCGATGTGATGAAGTGATTAAGCACAAGGCACTGGGAGGAAAAGGAGAAAAACAGAAAACAGTCCCTACGCGGAGGAGCTTATGGTCTATTGATAATAATACCTGATTTGTGGGACACAGAGGTTTGCAAAGAGCATTATCTTGTTCCTCAAGACGACACCGTGAGGTGTAAGGACCATGGTTGTTGTTATCCTCAGTTTACAGAAAAGATACTGAAGCTGAAAGGGGTTACATAAACATGCCTTGTCCAAAAGTCCTCCAGCCACTAAGGATCTGAGGTGAGATCCAAAGCCCCCTCTTCCTAACTCCAGGTCCAAAGCTCTGAAATAAACGGTTCAAGGAAGAAGTGTTTTCAGAGCACTGTAAAAAGCAAGACTAAAACCAACAGAGAACCAGGATATGCATCACTGACTTCTAATTGAGAAATGTTTTTTAAGACAAAATCACAGGGAGTCATTTTCCTATCCTTGGTGGCATAGGGAATTAGACAGAGATCTTTGGGTTTGGGGGACTGCAGTTGTGAGAGGTCCCTGATTCAACACAGAGGCGGCCTGTCAGTGTGCAGGAGACAGGAACAAATGTCATCTGGTAGCAGTCTAGTGTCAGTGTAGATCCACTTCTGCCTAGAGGTATTGGACAGAGGTAAGGACCAAGGTAAGGAATGGTTGTGGACTTGAATTATATACTAGGCAAGAATTAGGAATAGAAGTGAGATGTAGATGTTTAATGGGAACAGGGCAAGGTCTCATAGAAAACCCCAAGAGCAGTCTGAAGCCTATACCTCAATAACCAGTGCAGAGAGCCCAAAATAAGATGAAGCCTTTGGTTTTGTGGATCTGGTCCTGCAAAGCATGTGAGGTAGCTAATGGTGGCCAAGCCAGCAGCAGTCTATTGAAGTGCCAAGAAGAAGCAAGCCCACACCTGGTATACGTAGACCTAGAACCAGGTAACAGGAAAGGAAAAAGAATTAATTATGCACCTACTATGTGAGGGCACTATGCTACAACAATTTATAAATATTTCATTTGATACAGAAATTGCAAAATTCTGAACATAAAGAAAGTGATCAGTCTTCACCCTGAATCAGATAGCACACTGAAAGCCTCCCTCCCAACCTGCGCTGCCTCTGAGATCCTTGAAAAACACAGTACTCAGATTCCATGAAAGAAGCAGCAGTACCCAAGAGAATACAAAAGAGATCTGAGCAATTACTAGATATTTCCTGCAGAAGTTCATACAACCTGGTCCTAAAAGGTAAGTAAGTAAGGCTGGATATCAGACTGTATGCTATCTCGGAGAGGGGGGAGGAAAGGATGGGGAAGAAAATTTGAAACTCAAAATCTTATGAAAGTGCATGTTGAAAACTAAAAAATAAATAAATTCTTAAAAAAAGAAAGAAAGTAAGGCTGAAAGAATGAGTAAACAAAAAGTGAATCCCACCTAAGAGCTGTTATGGTGATAGAGACGCCGAAGACACAAATCCAGAAGAGAATGACACTAAAACATCTACAACCAAAGTTTCAAAGGAAAATACAGATTAGATAAATATGCAACTAGAATTCCCAGAAGAAATGAAGCAAGTGTGAGAATTAAAAGGATTTTATAAACAAGATCATGAGACGAAAGAACTGGAAAAGAAATGAGTCATGGAGACCTAAGACTTAGAAAGAGAATGCACAGATAAGCCTGGGAAGTACAAAACCTTCCCCCAAAACAAGAGACTCTGAAAATTTGAATACAACAAAGAGAAGACAATAACTCCATGACGCAATAAGAAATACCAAAACAAAGTGAAGAGACTAAAAAACAGAAGAAAATGTAAGGCATTTCATATAAAAAATAACTGATCTCCTGGGCGGCTAGGTGGCACAGTGAATACAGAGTACTGGCCCTGAAGTCAGGAGGACCTGAATATAAATGTGTCCTCAGACACTTACCACAAAACTAGCCTAGCTGTGTGACCTTGGGCAAGTCACTTAACCCCAATTGCCCTCAAAAAACACAAACAAAAAAAATAACTGATCTAGCAAACAGATCAAGCAAAGACAAGAGTCTGTTGTTTTACTAAAAGCCACTACCAAAATCATTTGGATATCACATTTAAAAAAAACATGAAAGAAATCTACTCAGTCATATGAGAATGAGGGACCAAAGTGAAAATACAAAGAATTCACCAAACAATCCAAAAGAAACCTCAAAATAAGAACTCCAACGAACATCTGAGACAAAAATCCAGAGCTTTCAGGTCAAATAAAACAGCCTGGGGAAAAAAAAAGAATTCAAGGCCTGAGGAGCCACAGTCAGGATCACTCATGATTTAGTAACCACCACTATAAAGGAGCTAAAAGCTTACAAATCATCAAGTATTCTAAAAGGCAAAAGATTTAGGCTTACAACCAAGAACAACTTATTTAGCAAAACTTGAATAATCTTGGGGGAGGGGGGGAGGAGAAAGGAGCCATCGATGAAATATAAGGGCTTCTAAGCACCCCTGATTAAAAGACCAGAAGTGAGTAGAAATTACAAAATATAAACATATAAATCAACACAAACACAAAATGGTAAATATGTGTAAGCAATCAGAAGACACTAAAAAACAATGAAGAATTTCCACTGTAATAGGGGGACATAATGAAAATATTCCCTCGAAACCCTAATATTATCAGGGGTAATAGAGGGAGTTAAGTAAGACAGAAGGCATAGGAGTATATTTATGTTTTAATGATCTCAAAAGATGAAAGGTAAAGATAGGGAAAAGGAATAAACCAAGTGCAAGAGGGGTGGGGGTTAGAAAGGATAGGAGTGAGGGGTGGCTAGGTGGCGCAGTGAATAGAGCACTGGCCCTGGAGTCAGGAGGACCTGAGTTCAAATCTGACCTCAGACACTTAACATAAAAACATAAAAATCTGACCTTGGATAAATCACTTAACCCCAACTGCCCTCCAAAAAAAGCAAAAAATAGAAAACAAGAAGAAAGGATAGGAGAAATTATCTCACATAAATGGGGTACAAAAGTAGAAGAGAAGGGGCAGGGAGGATCAGGTGACATTTAACTTTTATCTCAACTTGTTATAGGAGAGAATCCATATATACACAACATCTGGATACAGAAATACATTTCACTCAACAGGAAAAGAAGAAGGGAAGGAGAGAGGGGGGGATGAAAAGGATAGAATCAGGGCAGGACCAGTTATTAGAAAAGCAAATGCCAACCATGAAGGCTGGATCAATGAAGAAGAGTTTAAAAGGCAAGAAAAGGTAGGAACCTGTGAAAGGGAGAAAGAGCAGATTGTAAAGCAAAAAGAACAACGCATACTCCTTCTTTTTCTTTATAAAGATGGAGAAGGAAGGAATCTGTCCATTTCTTGTTCTTGCTATGAGATGATAATCAAATCATTAATACCAATGCCACTGGAAAGGGCAAAGCATTCTACTAGTGCTTCACTGGCACTACCAAGACTCTTCCTTGTCCAACATTCCAAGCATATGTTTCGCATCCATTTATCACATTGTGGGTTCCTTGAGGGCAGGTATTGCCTCACTGATGTACTGGTATTCCCGGTGCCCAGAATATTGTCTGGCATATTGTTTAACAAATGGTCTCTTTGATGTTGTTGGGTTTTTTTCCTCTCTCCCCCTACCCCTCCTCATTCACTATCTCCCACACACTGGTGGAGAATATTGATTGTTTACCATCTAATATCATCACACCCACAAGCAGAGGATAATGATGAATGAAAGATAGTTGTGGGCTAGTGATTTCATTGTTTTAAGTTAGCCCTGGATGAGGAATCTCCCTCTACCAATGTAAGTCAGCAACTCTTTCTGAAACATGGTCTTAGTTAGACAACTTAGAGAGTTGTTTAAAGCAGAGATGTCAAACATGCCACCCACTGTCTGTACTCACTGGTCTGAACCAGATTCAAATGTAATTGGGAGATATTTAACAAAGATTTTAAAATACACTAAAACGTGTACAATATTAACCTGTGGTAAGGATTCAAATGTAATTGGGAAATATTTAACAAAATTTTTAAAAATACATTAAAATATGTACAATGTTAATCAGTGGTAAGTTAACATGCAGCCCACAGGACTCTTTACGTACACTTTAATAGTCCCTATATTTGAGTTCAACATCACTGGTCTAGATGTTCTGAGGGATCGTGATTTGCCTGTCATGAAGCCAGTATGAGTCGGGAAGGGACCTAAACCAGGATTTCCTGGCTCTAAGGCCAGTTCTTTATCTACTATGCCATACTGATACCTTTCTGTCTTAGGTGCTATATATCAAGCATGATCTCTGGCCTTCAGTAGCTTAATTCCTAAGCTTCCATGTGCCCGTATAATGAAGTATTTGTAGTGTACTATTTAAAAAGCAGGATAACTCTCTGAAGTAGATGGATAATTTTTGCATGACTATTCCCAAAAATGTCTTCTCAAGAAAAATAACAAAATCTGAAAGTAAAATCAAGGACTTAAAATGGAGATGAAATTCCTGAGCCATGACTTGAAGGGTCTATGCTTTGAGTTCTTTTTCCATTACTTTGGACACAGCAGAAAAGGCAATGGGGACAGAAATGGCATCCCTGACACTAAGCTCTAGACCAGTTAGCTCTAGAGCTAACTACAAGCACTGAGCAAAGGACATACAGAGATGGTCCTGATGGGGTACAGGCTCTGGGAAGCCCCTTGTTTTACTTTGAGAGAAGGCTTGAGTCGAATTCATTCAGCAGAACCTGGCATGTTGGTATTTTGGGGTCTTGAGCACCCCTAAACCTCCAAATCTCGACAGTCCTGCACATTCACACACTTGATGTAAGCTCAAGAAGTTGGCTGCAAGACACAGCAGACCCAAAGCTAACATGCCTGTAAGAAGCTTGGCAACAAGAACAAGGGAGATGAGAATTCTATATTTACTTTGCCCTGGTTGGACCCCATCTGATGTCGTTTGTTCAGTTCTAGGAGCCTAAGCAGGAACACATCCAGAGGAAAGCAACCAGAACTGACTGGGGACTCAAAACTGTCACAGGAAAATGGGTGAAGGATTCAGAGCTATTTAGCCCAGAAGATAAAATTAAGAAGGGCACGATGGTTACCTTCAAACATTTAAAGGAATTCCTTGGAAAAGGGAATAGGAGTAGTTTTTCTAGCATCCAGAGGATAAAGCTAGGACCAATGGGTAGAAATTACAGGGAGGCCAATCTAAGGCTAAATTGTCTAAAAGGGAGTCATCCAAAAGTGGAATGAAATGACAGAGATGTTGAGTTTCCTGATCACTGCAATGTTCAGATAGAAGATAGATGATCGTCTTTCAAGCATGCTGTAGATTTCTTGCTTCAGATAGGGGTTGTACTAAATGGTCTTTGAGGCCACTTCCAAATATAAGGTTCTGGGTTCTACAATCCATTTGAGGTATTTCAAGTAGACAGAACCGCCTTGCAGTTAAGTATCTGCCTACTTACCTGGGACTTGTTAATAAATCTTTCCCCAGGTTCTTATTTATCATTAAGGCTATTTTGCCTCTGGAAAGAACAGGTATCTCTTTTTTGATGAAAGGAAAAGTTTCAGAGCAGAGCTTCAGAGAACAAGATCAATACAAAATGCCGTTTTGTTTGCTGTTTGCATCCTCCTGGGAAATGTCCCCAAAGAATAAAGATGAAGTGGAGAAACAGAATTCTTTGATAACAAGAACCTGAAGTAGCTTAAAATCAGTCCAATGCATGGATCCTTTATGTAGGATTGCCAGAAGTCACAGCAGGTGGGAAAACACCTGGTTCCTTTGAAATAGTCTAATTCAATTAGTACATAACATAGTTACTATGCATAATACTAAATCACTGGAAAGTCAGTGGTGGGTACACCGATTTGGAAAAGGTAGAAATGTAATGAACTATACTCCTGTATCAAAGCAAATGGTAGAGTTTTCTCATGTAGAATTTGACTTAAACTTCTATGCCTAAAAATCTTGCAAGATCACCAGTTTGGTGTTGCAACTGAGGGAGGCATTGATTTCTGAAGGAAACAGTTAATTCATCAAAACAGAGAAAGGAGCTTCTTGGAAGAGAAAAGAAACAAAACATGCCAAAAAAATTACTTCAGTAACTGCAATATGTGGGTGGGGGGGGGGGGGGTGGCAGGCACAAACTTCATATAAGTACTATGTCTTTGCTAATACATGAGATAAAGGTCACTTGCCTTGTATTGGACTTAATTAAATCACTCCATGTCCAATTCTTATTGTGGGCATTAGGGGCCAGTTTCAGAGTAGCTTCAGGGTAACTTCTGATATCATGAGTAAGGGGAAGAAAGCAAGGTATTCAATTCTTTTTCTTTTTCAGTGGACTACCAACTCCAGTCCTATATTTCCATGCCCAGTGCACTGAACATTGATTCCAATCTCTTCAACTGACCTAAAGCACTAGACCTAGGCAGGTCCAAGTCTGGATATCTAGCTTCTTCCATTCCCTCTGCTCCCTGAACTCCCATCCAATTTTCCATTCATTGCTTCTGGAAATGGAATGACAATCCACTCCCTTATGGATGTACCCACTATTCCTGTAACTCTGCAGACCAAAATGCCCTTTCCTAGTCACTATTTTCATATATATATATATATATATATATATATATATATATATATGCATATGTGAATACTTTTTTTTTTCTTCCCACATCAGAATGTACCCTCCCTATGGACAGGGACTGTCATTTTTGCATTTACATAGGCCAGAGCCTATGTGTTTGATACATAGTAGAAGTTTAATAGATGTTTTTTCCCCAAATACATTCTTTACTCAGTCTGACTTCAATCTTTCCAATTCATTTTAATCAATCTTCTAAAATATGTTGCTGCCTTGTTCAAGAACCCACAATCTCTCCACAATCTACTGTGGAGTATTGTCCTGAGCCTAACATTTAGTGTTCTCCCTATTTAACCACCTACACCCATTCAATTTTATCTCTACTTACTCCCCAATCCAAAGTTAAACAGAACAGAGATCCATGGTCTAGTAGATAGAAAACTGGGCTTATAGTCAGAAAAACCTAAGCTCCAGTTCTTCACTTAGTAATTTTCTGACCTTGGGCAAGTCATAACCAGTTTGGGTCCAAGTTCCCTCATCTATAAAATGAGGGGGTTACATATAAGTCATCAGCATTTCTACATATTACCAACAAAACCCAGCAAGAAGAAATAGAAAGAGAAATTCCATTTAAAATACCTGCAGACAATAAAAAATACTTGAGAGTCTACTTGCCAAGAAAAACCCAGGGATTATATGAACATAATTATAAAACACTTTTCACATGAAGACAGATCAAACAACTGGAGAAATATTAATTGCTCATGGGTAGGCCAAGCCAATATAATTAAAATGACAATTCTACCTAAGTTAATTTATTTATTCAGTGCCATACCAATCAAACTACCAAAGAATTATTTTACAGAACTAAAAAAAATAATAACCAAATTCAAGCGGAAGAACAAAATGTCAAGAATATCGTGGGAATCAATTAAAAACATGTAAAGGAAGGTAGCCTAAATTTCAAACTATATCACAAAGCAGTAATCATTAAAACAATCTGGTAGTAATTAAGAAATAAAGTGGCAAATCAGGGGAATAAATTAGGGGCACAATAAACAGTAGTAAATAACCAAAATAAACTAATTTTTGATAAATCCAAAGATCTAGCTTTTGGGATAAGAACTCAACATTTGACAAAAAATCCTGGGAAAATCAGAAAGCAGTTTGGCAGAGACCAACCTCTCACACTGTATACTAAGATAATGTCAAAAGAAATAAATGTCTTAGACAAAAAAAGTAGTATCATAAGGAAATTGGGAGAAAACAGATAAATGTTCCTGTCAGATCTGCGGATAAAGGAAGAGTTTATGTCCAAACACAAGAGATAAGAGGGGATTACAGGAAGTTAAACAGATAATTTTAATTACATGAAATGAAAAAGCTTCTGCACAAACAAAACTTTGCTGTTGTTAAGTTGCTTTTTTAGTCCTATCCAACAATTTATGACCCCATTTGGGGTTTTCTTGACAAAGGTACTGGTGTAGTTTGCCGTTTCCTTCTCCAGCTCATTATACAAATGAGGAAACTGAAGCAAACTGGATTAAGTGACTTACTCAGGGGACACAGCTAATAAGTGACTGTGACTGAAGCTGCATTTGAATTCCGGTCTTCCTGTTTCTAGGCCCAGCATTCTATCCACTGCCACCTAGCTGCCACAAATAAAACTAACACAAGGAAAATAAGAAGGGAAACATGAAACTTGGGGGGAAATTTCTGTAGCAAGTTTCTCTCAAAAGGGCCTCATTTCTCAAATAACAGGGAACTGAGTCAAATTTATAAAAGTAAGTTAATGCCCAATTGATAAATGTTCAAAGGATATGAACAAGCACTTTTAAGAAGAATCAAAGCAATCAATAGTCAAATGAAAAAAATGCTTAAATCACATAGAGAAATGCAAATGAAAACAACTCTGAGATGCCATCCTACACTTATCAGAGTGGCTAACATGACAGAAAAAGGAAATGACAAATGCTGGGAGGGATGTGGAAAGACAGAGACACTAATGAACTATTATAATTTGTGAAATAGGTTCAATAGTTCTGGAGAACAATTTTGAACTTCACCCAAAAGGCTATGAAACTGTATATATTCTTTGACCCAATAATACTGCAAGTAGGTCTGTATTCCAAAAAGATTTTTAAAAAAGTAAACAGGAACTATTTGTACAAAAATATTTATAACAGCTCTTTTTGTGTTAGTAAATAATTAGAAATTGAGGGGATGCCTATCAATGCGGAAATAGCTGAACAAGTAGTGGCATATGAGTGTGATGGAATACTATTGTGCTATAAGAACTCATGAGCAAGATGGTTTCAGAAAAACCTGGGAATACTTAAATGAACTGAAGCAAAGAGAAATGAGCAGAAACAGGAGAACGAACATTGTATACAGTAAGAGCAATGTCACAGGGATGATCAACTGTGAAAGACTTAGCTACTCTGATCACTACAATGATCCAAGGCAATTCCAAATAATCCATGATGAAAAATAATATCTACTTCCAGAAAAAAAACTGATGAATTCTGAATATAGATTGAAGCAAACATTTTTTTAAAATTTTGATTTTATTCTTTTGTTTATTTTTTTTGCAACATGGCTAATACCGAAATGTTTTATATGACCTCATATGTATAATTAAAATCAAAGTGCTTGTCTTTTCAAGGAGTAGGGAAGAGTGAGAGGCAGAAAATTTAGAACTCTAAACTTCTAAAAATTATTGTTAAAAATTTTTTTACATATACTTGGGGAATATTTAATGAAATAAATAAAAAAACTTTTGCAAAAAATAAATGAGGGAACTAGACTTGATGCCCTATAAGATCCCTACAAGAGCTAAATCTATGATCTTATGAAATAATTTCCATCTCTATCACCATTCTCCTTTCTTCTCTGTCTTTATTTGGGCTGTTTCCTTTTCTCTGTTCTCTGCTTCTTCAAACTATGTACATCCTTCAAGACCCAGCTTCAATATGAGGCATTTGCTCATTATTCTGGTCTTCTTAGATTTCCCTCCCCCTTATCTGACCTTCTTTAGAATTTAGGTTGCTAAACTGTATGATATGAAATAGAAAATGTGTTGCCCTGTGTTCTACTGGGGAAGGGAAGAGAACAAGCATGTATTAAACACCTACTATGTACCAGGTATTGCTAAGCATTTACAAATATTATCTCTTATTGGTCCATACCTTGCCTCCCTTTACTAGTCTTTGAGTAAGCAAATATTTATTTGTTCCCCACAAATTACCAGTCACACAGTATGTAACACTCAAGACATTCTGAATCACCTTTTTGAAAATTCAGCAGCTTTGAAGCAAAGTCAAAAAACCTGCTCACCCAAACAATCAAGATATTAGGGGTTTTGCCCTATATTATTGGTTACTTGTTAAGTAAACGTAGTACCTTCCAGTTTTTAATTTACCCAAACAATAACTTTTTGTAGCAGTGTAATGGCAAGCAAAGAAGTAGTTCACACCTTGTTTCAGCTATTGAATTAACACCTTGTTTCAGTTCATTTCTTTTGAGCCTTTTATCAAGTCTGCTAAGAAACAGAACATTCCAACCCTACAACTTGTGAGAACCCTGCAACTTGTGAACGCTAGAACTCATGAACTCCTGTAGCAGGAAGGGGAGGAGCTAATGACCATAAATATGGAGAGATCTTGGCTAGAGACAGCAGAACTGAGAAGAGGACTCTTGTGGTGGCAGAGTCAAAACAGAGAAAACATGTTGTATCCCTGCATTCTGTTTGTCTGCTCTGTGTTGATGTTTGTGATACTTTATACAGAAGCCCTGGGACCTTACTGGAAGCTTTGAAAGAGGATTTTCTGATTGTATGTTTACGGAAGTCCTGAAGGAGGGTTTTGGAGGTCCTGGGACTTTACTGATGATTTGTGCTGACCTCTTGGACCTTGTTTGTGGGTCTGTGTTGATTTCTATGTTGATGTTTTGTGTTGAGTTCTCAGACCTTGTTGGTGGGTCTGAGTTGATTTCACAGGCAGATAGTGAATTGATGATGGTGCTGGCAATGTGCATGAGTATTATTGTGGCTCTGTCAAGCTTTGTCTTCCCAGAAACAGGAACTGTGAAGGACTTGAGGTGGACTGGACACTGTGAATTTCCATATGGAACAAGAACTGGACAAGGAACTGAGAGCTGCCTGCCTTTGAACCCAGGTGACAGCTGGAGCTGGGACCATAGAAGAGGAACCATGGAAGCTGAGAGCCAGCCTCAAGTCAAGCTGAAAGAAGACTTACTTGGATATTGTGTACTGACTGAGAAGGTTATGATTTACTGTGACTTAGGGGTGGAGAACTTTGACTTTTGTATTTTGTGACTGAATTAAGGATTTTGTGATTTACTAAATGAATGTACTTTGTTTTAAAACTTTGTGACTACTTTGGTGAAAACTATGTGGCCATTTTAGTGATAAGTCATTGAGTCGTGACATGGTGAATGCTGTATTTTTATTTTCTATGGTAAGTTGTAACACTATGAATGCTGTATTTTGATTTTCTATTAATTTTTTGCTCTAATTTGTTAATGAATAAATAGAGAGCTAACTATACTATGTAATCAGAATCTTGAAAGCTGTTCACAGCAGCAGTCCTCTAGAAAGTTGCTCGTGCCTGGCTTTACAAGCAGCAAAGAAATAGAAATAAAGTAGATACTCATCAACTGAGTAAAAGTTAAACATAATGAAATCTCTTAAGAAACTATGACTATGGGGGTGGCTAGGTGGCGCAGTGAGTAAAGCGTTGGCCCCCAGAGTCAAGAGGACCTGAGTTCAGTTCCAGCCCCAGACACTTAACACCCACACACACACCCACCCACCCACCCACCCACACACACACACACACACACACACAAAACTAGCCGTGTAACCTTGGGCAAGTTACTTAATCCTAATCGCCCTCCAAAAGGCAAAAAAAAAAAAAAAGAAAGAAAGAAACTATGACTATGAAGAACCCAGAGAAAGATGGGAAAATAGGCAAAATGATGCAAAATGAAATGAGCAGAACCAGAAAAACAGTATTCAGTGAAATCACTGCAATGAATGTTCAGAAATGTGAGAGAGGAATTTTGGTCCTAAAGAAAGAAGAGATACTAGAAGACACCTCAATATCCCCTTCTTTGCAGAAATAGAAGACTAGGGATATGAATCACTGCATAAAATATCAGGTTTATTTATTTACTTAATTCACTCACTCACTCCCTCATTCATTCATTTATAGATGTGATGGTTATTTATGTTCAATGATCTTTTTTTTCTGGGTTGGAGTGGGGAGTTGGTGATAAAAAATAGTGCCAAGGTCATGCTAAAATATTCAAATAGGATTTGTGATCATAGTGATTCAAGATTTTGCTCTAAGGATGTAGACTGCAACTCATCCATGCCTACACATCCATATCTACCCATCCTATATATGTGACTCTGATCTACATATACTCTCAAAAGTTCATCACAGAGGGTCTACTCCAACCTGGATGTGTTCCTTACTTTCTCCTGAGGTTTCAAGGGTACCACTGGAGCACTAGCCATTGGCAATACTCCCTTGCTCTCATCACAGGACTCTCATACATTCTTTGATGACGTCTTTTACTCCTGTTCTTCTTCAGAGTTCCTCATTAGTATTTACGAAACAGTCTGCTCACACCTACCATCCGCCTTTCCCCTGCACGCCAGGTAATACTCATCTTTGCTTCTGAGGCAGTGATGGTCCAGATCTTGTCAACATACAACAGCAATAGCAGAATGTCTGGATTTAAAAGGTAGGCTTGTGCCTATCTTTAAGGGAATGTCTTACTCTTGAGGGGGAAAAAGCAACAACATTGTAAACCTTTCACTGGGTCAATTGCTAAAATGAAATCTTGGACAACAAGGGGAAAGAAATTGTTAACCTAGGGTCTGAGACCCTTTTTTAAATTTTAATAATTATATTAGTTTACTTTGCAAACCTAATAATTCTATTTTATGCATCTAAAACCATCATTCCCAGAAGGGATTCACAGATTTCACCATACTTCCAAAAAACTCAATACCACATACATAAAAACAATGATAGTACCACTTTAGGGTAACACCACCAGAATTTATTTTACTCTAATACTACCCAGAAATTGTAAGGATAAGCATAGCACTGAAGAGGTCTTATGAAGTGTCACTAATAGGACATAATTTATCACAATGAAACATTTTGCACAAGATACTTTTTTTTTGTGCTTTTTGGAGGGGGGGAGGCACGGCAATTGGGGTTAAGTGACTTGCCCAAGGTCACAGGCTAGTTTTGTGTTAAGCATCTAAGGCTGGATTTGAACTTAAGTCCTCCTGACTCCAGGGCTGGTGCTCTATTCACTGCGCCACCTAGCTGCCCCTTGTACAAGATACTCTTAAAAAGAATGGTACTTTCTGTTGCTTGCTTTTATTGCTACATAAAATTTTCTGGACTTCTGAATGACCTTCATTCCAAATATCTAGAAAAAGTTGTGCTCTTCCTTTAGGCTCATATTCACAAGATCATTAAGATATCACTACTTTCTAAAAACATTCTTAGGTCTAGGTCTAGAAACCTTCCAGGTTAGCTCCAGGTGACAAGTATTCTTAAACTAGACGGAGAAATCATTTAATAATCCACCCCCTACTATTTAATAATCCACTACTCTTCTCCCCCTCCCCACCCCCAAAAAGCGCAAAGATCATATTTCTGGTTCAGGCTTTATGCCCCTAGGCAGGGATGTTTACCCATCCAATTTGTAAAACTGAGATTTTAGTCTCTACTTTTTTGCAGCAAGCTCAGGGAAAAGAACTCTGTCTTCAGTTGGAAGGTAGAGTAATCACATCTCTATTTTTGTCATAAAAACACTGCCTAATTAATTATACCCCCTAAACACACTGCAGCTTTGCCCTGATGAGAGCCAAGACAAATGGAATGCAGAGCAGTTGGCCAAATCCTGAGTGAAAGCCTTGACGTTAAAAAAAAAGTGTTCCATGAAGCATACAACTTTTTATGAATGAAGAAGTGGGGTCTCTGGGGCTTTGGTCTGAGAACTCTAGGTCCTGGAGGAAAAGGATTTCTGTATTTCTATCCCCAGTAGCTAGCACAGTTAATGGTAAGGGATAGTAGGTGCTTAAAAAGTGTTTGCTTAATTGAAGATTCATGAGCTTCTTCCGAGAGTAAAACAGTCTATGAATAAAAATGAAATTCTAGCCTGAGGCAGTGGAAAATCAATTTGTATAGTATTTTTTCCCCCAAGTAGAAGTTACCAAATATCAGTGTGATTTTTGTTCATTGGTTAAAGATTCTTTTCTAATTTAGGGTGCTGTTTCTTGCAATAATTTTTAAAAATAAAAATACATATGCTAGTTAAAAAAAATAACCAAAGCAATGCTTTCTTTTACTCTTTCTTTATTCTGTAATATTTATTGAATGAATAACTGATTTTAAACCAGTTCCTACAACTTAGATTTAGATATATGAGACTTAGACTTAAGATGTCACTGAGGCCAAACCCTGATTTTATAGATACGGAATGAGGCCCAAGATGGTAATAGGCCTTGTCCAATTTCACACCGTTAAGCAAGCGGCAGAATCGGGATTCAAATCCATGACCTCCAGTTTCAAATTAGAACTGTTTCCACTTTACTGTTCTGGCTCTCCATTTCCCACTGATGGTCTATTCTCTATTAGGTATATGAAAGAAAAGGAACCCAATGACATAAAAGATGTCACTGGTCCCCTACTGTGCATGTTCCAAGTCCCCTGGGAAAGGAGCACAGGTTCCCTCCATCCTGTAAGATGTGGCTAGATGCACTCTAAATGTAGTCATGATAAACACTGAACACATTCAGTTCTTTCCAACTCAGACACTTTATTTCTACTACTCCAAGCCAACTTGAACTCCAACAGAAGGAATTTTTGAGGCATATCAAGTGTTTCAGTACATCAAGAATCTTAATTGAATATTTAGAGCATAGACTTCAGTGTCTGGAGAAACAAATTAGCACCTTTTTATATTTCCCAGTACTAATTCCCTTTTTATTCTAAGAGCGGCTTTATTACCTACCACCTGCCTATCACTCTTCTAGGCCTCTGGAATCATACCCTTGGGATGATTCTTTGGTCAGTGTGTGTCTTTCAAATCTCCTTGTGAAAGGGGGAAAAGATACAAACAACACATACTCCCAAGTATATAGGACTCAGTACGTCCAATGGAATAAAACAGAAAAAAGATAGGGGTTATAATAGTTTGTAATACAGGTGACACTAGAATTTTTTTTTTTTTAATTTAGACCTTCAAGGGCAGAGCAAGACCTGAATTGAGGTCAACAATTTGCTGTTTGATTCCATCAGGAATTTAAATCATTGTACTGTCTCCACAGGTGAATCTTACAACTAAGGCAGGTAAGTTGCGTAAAGGCTGAAGTGTTGGACCAAGAGTCGGGAAGACCTGAATTCAAATTCAGACTCAGACACTTTCTGTGTTGACCTGGGCAAGTCACCTCATTTTTTTTTGCCTCAATTTCCTAATCTGAAAAATGGGGATAATGTATAGCAACTATATTCCATGGTTGTCGGGAGGATAAAGTAAGGCAGTCTTTTTAAACCATTTTGCAAAGTTTAAAGTTCTATATAAATGCTAGAAGTTTGGGAGGGGTAGGGGAATTTTCTCTAGAATACTCCAATTAAAGTAGATTGTTTAAAAAAAATAAGTATTTATATAAATAAATCCAATAAAAGTTTAGATTAAAAGCAAAACAATCAAATGGGTTGGGAGGTGGGGTTTATAAATTCCTTTGATAAAAGTCGCATTTCCAAGATAAATAAGGAACTGATCCAAATTTGTAGGAACAGAAGTGCCCCTTCAATTGATAAAATGATTTAAGGCTATGAATAGGCGGTTCTCAACAGAAGAAAACTAGGCTTTCTACAGCCATTTTTTAAAATGTTCTAAATCACTAATAATTAGAGAAATGCAAATTAAAGCAGTTCTGAGATTCCACTCTAGGGCAACTTGGTAGTACAGTACATAGAGCCTTAGACCTGGAGTAAGGAAGACCTGAGTTTGAAATCTGGCCTCAGAAACTTACTAGTTGTGTGACCTTGGACAAGTTACTTAACCCTGTTTGCCTCAGTTTCCTAATCAGTAAAGTGAACTGAAGAAAAGGGCAAACCCCCCTCCAGTGTCTTTGCCAAGAAAACCCCAAACAGGGTCACGAAAAGTTGGACACAACTAAACAACAACAAAGGTTCCACTTTATACCTCTCAGATTGGCAAGGATGACAAAAAAGGAAAATGACAAATGAGGGAGGGGGTGGGGGGGAAAGGCATTATCGATGGATTATTGATGGATGTCTAAAATGGTACAATAGGGATAAAATGGCAAAAGTTTAACAATCAGCTGTCTGGAAAAGAAATGTACAAATAGGACACATAAGTTTTATAAACATTACTGATATTTTCTTCATCACTTTCTTATGTCTAAACAACAAAACAATAAACTGAGCCCCGACTGAGGATGTTTTTCTATTTCTGAGGTATAAATGTTCACACTGAAAATTTAACAATCAGCTCCCTGAACTAGCATGAGCTAGCTTTGCACATCTCTAGGTACAACCATTCTGGAAAGCAATCTGCAATAATACATAAAAAGTTATACCACCGCCAGGCTACTACCCAAAAGCATTTTTTGGATAGCAAAAAAGAGGGAAAAGTCCCAGATGTACAACAATATTGGTGGCAAAAAGCTGGAAATTAAGGGGAGGTCCATCAATTTGGAATAAATGAACAAACTGCGGTATACGAATGTGATGGAATACTACTGCGCTGTAAGAACTGTAAATCAAGAACAATAGTCTTCCCTCACTTTGGGACTAAGGCTGCTAAAAAACTGAATTCAAATTCTAGAGTCCATGCTATTAAGTCAATAGACAAGACAGGAAAACTAGAAGAGAAGATGATGCCAAAACAACTAAAACACTGCATAAATCTCTAAACAAATATTGCAGGGTGAAAAAAAAATACTGGGAGGCTAGGTGGTACGGTGAATAGAGGCCCGGGAGTCAGGAGGACCTGAGTTCAAATCCTGCCTCAGACACTTAACACTTAATAGCTGTGTGATCTTGGGGAAGTCACTTAACCCTAATTGCCCTGCCCTCCCCTCTCCAAAAAGCACCCCCCCAAAAAAAAAAACAAAAAAGAAATCAGAAACAAATGGCCTGCAAAACAAAAATCATTAGCAGACCAGAAAAACTTCAGGCTCTCCAGAAAAGCAAAAGAGAGAACAGATTGGGAATACAAATATACTGATGTGAAGCAAAAAAGCAATAATGTTTAAAAAAAACAACACATGATCTCTATACCAGCAAAAGACACTGATGCTTCATGACAGAATGCAAAGAAATAATTTAAGGATCACAGTCCTCTCAAACAAATATGAATATGGCAGGTCAAAGAACTTGAATCCACAATAATAATAATAATAATAATAAAGACTGCCCAGAACTTGTGAATGTAGAAAAACTAAACATCAATCAAAACAATACATAGATTACCTCCCAAGGAAAAAAATAAAACAAAACAAAACCCTGTGCTTCAAATTCCAAGAGGAAAAGAAATAGAGACAAAGAGATTAAATTCAACAATTCCAGTAATAAACAACAAATTTTGCAAGGGACTAGGAAAAGAACCTTCACATATAAAAGGAAGAAAATTCAAATAACAACAGGGCTATTCTGTACCCAATAGAAACCACAGAAGGGAGGGGAATACTATACAGTTGACTAAAAAGCAGAGGAATTCAAGATATGATCCAAAATGACATATCATGCAAGTCTAGGCCTAAACAATAGTAAGAAAAGATGCATATTTTTTTAAAAAGTGACATCTGACACATTCTTAGGGGTATAGGTTTGAAACAGATGTGAGCTAATCATAACTCCCTAAAACATAAACATAATACAGGTAAATAAAGAGAGCTATCAAGAAAATAATAAATAGTAAAATAAATTACCCTATCTCTAGAGATTACATAGAGAGAAAATAAAAGGAAGTCTATCAGGTTAAAAAAATGTACTATGAAATTTATTCTGTAAAAGTTAGCAAGGTGATAAAGAAAAAAGTGGAATTTAAAAGACACATGGGCAAATTATAGTAAAAGAACAAACTTGAAACACCACTGGTAAAACCTACAAGTTCTCTTACAGGTGAATCAACCAATTTTTAGGACTAAAATTGAAGCATGAGAAAAGGAATTCTCACAAAATTAGAGAAAGGACAGAGGGGAATACATCATGTACCCTAATGAAATCTATGGGTAAACATCAAAAGGAAGATAACTCTTTTAGTCTCTCAGCAAGATAAGGGGATCCAGCAGAATGGATAAAGTGGCAAAGGAAGCAATGAAATAAGGGAAATAAAGAGAGATTCCAGCTTAATGGAGGAGAGGGTGATCCACTGAAGAGTATTGCCATGGGTCGAGAGATATTCTAAAATGAGAGACATGAACTTCATGATGGGTGTCATCTGCAGAGACCTGGAGCACAAGGAGACCACTTCCTGTAAGAGAGTGCTATGCCTTCATGGACAACATCTTGACCCAGGATATGGGGAGACTAGAGCTTCTGCAGCAGGTCAGGGGAAAGGGTCCAGGAGAGGAAGAGGGTGGGAAGGACAGGTGAAGGTGAGGGAAGGTGGTAATATGTTACAGTAGAATACACAAAACTAATCACAGAGACATGCTACACTTAATACTATTTTAATAGATTTGAAAGAGGAAGGAGAGTCCAAAATTCAAATTTTAAAAATTGCTAGAAACACAAATGGAATTTTTAATCAATAATAATTTTAAATTAAAATGGCTTAAACAATCCAATAAAATGAAGAGTGATAGACTATATAAGGAAACAAACCCCTACAAATCCTACAAATCATCACTTACAAGAAACGTGTAAAAAGTAGACATTCAAAGAATAAAAAAAGGAACTAGAACAAAATTTACTATGCATCAGGTGAAATTTTAAAGAGTTACAATCATGCTACCAGACAAAGCAAAAACAAAAATCCACACTACAAACAGAGCTAAACAAAGAAATTGCATTAAGCTGAAGGAAAAAATAAATAATAAATCAGTATCAATAGTAAACTAGTTTACCACCAAATGGCCAAATGTCTAATTTTACAAAAGGCAAATTAACTGAATTGCAAGACAAAAAGAATTAAAGACTAATCATAGCCTTCAATGTTTTTCTCTCAGTTATGAAAATCTAAAAGAATGATAAACAAAAGGAAAAACAACTGAATTCCTAGACAAATCTGAGCTAAAGATAATAGCATCTTCTGAAAAAGACCACTAAAGAATATAATTAGGGAGATAGATCAGCATCAAATGGAAGTTTTATTTTTTAAAAATTATGATGTAATAGACCATGAACAAATTACAAATAAGTAAAAAAGGCAGATAAAATTTAATAGCCTTTACATACCATAACAACACAAATAGTAATCAATTCATGGAGCACAAATAAAAGCACAGCTATAAATGTAAGCATAATAATGAAACCTTAAATAACAAGTGAGTCAAAGATCATAGTAACAATAATTATGTGGAAAAACAATGACAATGATAAGAAAACATACAAAAATTTCTGACTTATAGTTTAAAGCAGTCATCAGGAAAACAATATATCCCCAAAATACACATTAAGAAAACAGAAAAGTAAAGGGTTAATGAATTGGATGCACATTTTAAAAAATTAGAGACCTAGAAATTTAGAAAAATTAGAAACTGTTTAAAACAAATGCAAAATAAGCATAAAAAGAAATATTGAAAATTTAAGGAAAAGGCAGATTAGAAACCAAAGAGACTATAAAAAGTATAAACAAAACTAAGGGGTAGTATTTTTAAATGCCTAACAAAATTGATAAACTTTTCACCAATCTGATTAAAAAGAAAAGGACAGAAAATCAAATCAACAAAATAATAAATGAAGGAAAAATCACTACAAAACAAGAATTAAAATATTACAACTGCTATGAATAGTTATGCCAACAAAATTCACAATACAAAAGAAAGAGAACATCAAAAAATATGAAATACCCAAAAGAATAGAACATCATTTAGAGATCTTAAATAATGATTTCAGAAACTGAAGCAAAACTAGCTATAAAAGACAAAACAAAAACAAAAAATCCCTATTCAAAGAAGAGGGTAAAAACAAATTCCTGGTCCTGATAAATTTACCAGAGAATCTATCAAACTTTTACAGAATAATTAATGCCAATACTATACAAATTAATCTCAAAAACCGAGAAAGAAATCACTCTACCAAATTCCCTTTATGAAACAAATGTATTCCAAATATTAAGAATTACTGATTTAAAAGTTTTAAACAAAATCCTGTCAAAGAGACTATATATAGAGACTTATTCTGTCCCTTGAGCTTTAATGGTACACATATCACTAATTGGGCTGATTGGGACATGTCAAATTCGATTCACTGGAGACATCATATTCAGCATGTCTAAAGCTGAACCCTCCCAACTTCTTTTCCATTGAGAAGGCACAGTCCTCCTTCCAATATCTCAGGTTAGAATCTTAGCATTAGATAATCCTGGACTTCTCAATTCCCCTCACCCCATATATCCAATCAGTTGCCAACTCTTGTCATTTCTTTTACATTTGTATTTTATCTTGCATTTCACCCCTTCTCTCCACTCACACAGATACCACCTTAGGGTTAGGCCCTAGTGAATTCTTCCCTAGATTATTACCACAGTCTCCTAACTGCTGTCCCTGCCTCTTATTTCATCACCATTCTAGTCTAATCCTACATTTAGATAAATTAATTCTCCTTAAGCCCAGATCTGATCTTGTTCCTCCTCTACTCAATTAACTCCAGTTGGGATTTTTTTGCCCCCAGGAAAAAAAAAATTTCTGTTTCGCTTTAAAAGCAATTCATAACTTGGTCCTGACCTATCTTTCCTGTTTTATTGAATTTTACTTCCTGTCCTTTACTTTGCAATTCAGTAAAATTGTCTTTGCTTGGTTCCTCACATACAATACTCCATCTCCTGTCTCCATCTCTTTATACTTGATATCCCTCATACCTAGAATATACTCCTTCCTCACCTCCATCCCATAAGAATACATCTCTTCCTTTAAGATGAAGCTCAGGCAACATCTTCCGCATGGAAACTTTCCTAATATCCTAATTGCCAATGTCTTCTCTCTCAAACTACCTTATATGTATGTATGCATGACATGTATATATGTGTGTATATATGCATACACACACATATATCTGTGTGTATATGTACATATATATGCATATACATAAAGTTGAAGGTTACAATATAAACACACAAAAATCAACAGCATTTCAATATAAGAACAACAAAAATCTATGAGGTTGTAATAGAATGGAAATTCTTTTCAAAATAACTACAAAATGCATAAATGTTTGAGACAATCTACTAAAGTGCACTCGATACTTGTATAGATTCAATTATAAAATATTCCTGAAAGAAATAAAAGCAAATAGCTAGGGAACTCATGACTGTGCCATGCCAATATAATAAAAATGACAATACTAGCTAATTTTAATGCTATTAACTATCAAAATACCAAAAAAATACTTTACAAAACTAGATAAAATAATAATAAATTTATTTGAAGGAACAAAAGATCTAAAATGTCAAGGGAAATAATGAAAAAGGTGGGAATGAACAAGGAACAGTATTTTGTAGAACTCTAAATTACAAAGCAGAAATAATCAAAATCATTTGGAATTTATTAAAAACAGAAAAGTAAATCAATGAAACAAAAAAATAGACAATCAGAAACAATGGCACTAAATAACCAAGGGTTTGATAAAAACAAAAACACAAATTACTTAGGAAAGAAATCCTTAACTGATTTTTTTTTAAATGGAAAACCTGGATAGCAGTATGGCAGAAATCAGTCTCAGACCATTATCTCATAACATATTCCACAACAAATTTAAAATAGATATGCAACCTGCATATTAAAGATCATACCATTAAAAAATCAGAAGAGAGATCTTACACCTTTCACAGCTACAGGTAGGAGAGGAATTCTTAACCATTACAAGGCCATTACAAAATGTAAGAAGGTTATTTTGATTACATGAAATAGAAAAAAACTGAAAGGCTTTTACGCAAACAAAATTAATGCAACTAGGATTAAAAAGGCAAGTAGTCAATTAGGGAAAAAAAGTTTCCATCAAATTTCTCTGATAAACATATCCAAGATACATTAAACCAAGAGAAATACAAGACCAAAAGCCATTCCCCAAAAGATAAGAACAAACAATTCTCAAAATAAGAATTGCAAAGTATCAACAACCTTTTGAAAGAATGCCCTAAATTGCTAATAATAAAAGAAAGTAAATCAAAACAAACCTGAAGTTTTACACCTCACACCCAGAAAAGATGACAGAAGACAGAATAGTCAATGTCAGATGGGTTGTGAAGAAATAGATACAGTAATGAATTGTTAGTGGAGCTCTGAATTAGTACAGCCATTCTAGGAAGCAATTTGGAATTATGCAAATAAGGTAGTTAAGATGTCTATACCCTCTGACCTCTGATTCCATGGTTAGACAGATATGCCAAAGAGGTCACTGACAAAAACAAAGGGCTCCATATATAGCAAAATATTTATATTAGCAGCACTTTTTTGTGGTAGCAAAGATTTGGAAACTAAATAGATGCCCATCAATTGGGGAATGGCTAAACAAACTGTAGTACAGGAATATAATGGCATATTATGGTGTTATAAGAAATGACAACTATGAATAAAGAGGAGGTGAAAAGACTTACAATAACTGGTGCCATATAAAGTAAGCAGAGCCAAGAAAACAATATACAAAATGACTATAGCAATGTAAATGACAACAACCATCAAAAAAACAACGGAAAATGAATGTTACAAAATTTCAAAAAACAAGATTGGCCCCCAAAGAGATATGGAAAGATAATTTCCCCACTCATTTGCTACAGTGGCGAGGTCCACAGGTGTGGAACAAATGTCAGTTTGGTTTTAGGATTTGTTTTTTAATGAATTATTAATTCACTTTGCTGATTTTTTTTCTCTTCTTTCCCCGCCACTCCCCCTTAGAATCAGTTATAAAGGATGGCTCTCTGGGAAGAGAGGTGGAAGAATAATAAGGGGAAACCTAGGAGATGAAAACACAAAAGATAGATACCAATAAAATTTATTTTCAAAAGACTGTCCCTACCTTCATTTGTTACCGCCTTTTGGGCCTCTCTTTTAACACATGGTTCTTGACATTACAAAATAAATTCTTATATGCCACAGAGAGCAAAGATTTCTGGCATCAGAAATATGCAACTTTAAGCAAATTTATCATAAAGTGTTCTTAGCCGTCTTTCCTCACAGGTTGCGTGTCAGGTGGTGTTTACTTCATCCACCTCTAAGATCTGTTTCCTCTTCAAGCCTCATCTGTAAAATGAAGGTGCCGGACTAGGTGATCTCCAACGTCTCTTCCGCTTCTAAAATTCTATGTCTTTACTATAAAGATCCTTATGTAGCGGGGGTGATTCCATAGAGCGCATGTCCATCCCCAGAGAGCCAGAGCATATGCTCCATGGAATCACCCCCACCACATTCAGTTTCCTGACTTAGATCAGAGAAACCTATTTCACCTGTGATTAGTTTAATTTCTACTTCTAAGAGTGGAGCCCCAAGCTCCCCAAGTCCCAAACTCTGAGCCCTTCTGCCATCCTTAGTTGCTCTGAGACCAGCATCAGGGAGTGAGGGCTTGAGTCTTGGTGGAGTTGTTGCGGTCGAAGAAGGACGATGTCACAGAAACAGAATAGGATGGGGTCCTAGCCCAGACTCTTGCCACCACCAGCTTCCTAATTTATGAAATGAAAAGAAGATCTCTAAGGTGTCTTCCAGTTCTGAAATTCCATGCTTATTTAAAAAAAGGTCCCCCCTCTCCCCCATGTACCACCCTCTGAACATTTAAGACATATCTGAACAAGGCAGAAAAAACATTTCTTAAACAAAGTTAGGCAGTAGATTCTTAACAGTCTGCTATTCTTGGCAGGAATGATTTACTCTCAAAAATATATGATTTACTCTAAGAAATGGCATTTCTCCTAAAAAACGACAACAACAAACACGTAGATAACACTGTACTGTCACAGCTGGAGCTCTTTGATCCAAAGCTCCTTTTTAATGTCCAGCGGGATTCCTACCTCCTCCAGTTCAGTGTACTTCTGAAATGTCTTTCTTCCTGGTCACATGGTACAAGGTCACAGAAGTACAGAATATTAGTCTAATTCAGAGAAGATTTATAAAAGTACAGCTGGTGACCCACAAATCCCCAAGATAGGGAAAAGTTAATTTTTAATTATTTTAAATTATCCTCAGTTTTTGTGATCTTGTGCCTTTGGACTCACTTTCTTACCTGTAAAATGAGAGGAATGAAGAGGAAGAAGAGAAAAAAAAACCCCAGAAAGTATTCATGATAGAATCACAGACAAACAGGACAGCTTTGAAAGTCACATGTTAAATCTATTATAATATTTTAGAAGAAAGGCAAGTACTAGTTGACAGAGTATGGTACTCTCTGTTCTATATTATACATGCAAATGTTCTTTCTCTTCTTTTCTTTTTGGGGGGAGGGTTGTACATATTCCATTCAGAATAAAAAAAAGACCTGCATATCTGATTCTTCTGGTAGGAAAACAAGTACAGTAAAATTAAATGAGGGAGTTGGACAAAATAAAATGGTCTCAGAGATTTCTTCCAGCTTGAGATCTGTGATTTTACATCCACTGAATTCAATTATTTCATTCAAAATTTGGCTCAAGAGCCACATTCTAGATGAAATCTCTTCCCTCCTCAAACTATACTGTATTCATTTTTTTATATCTGTATATACTTATATAATATACATGTCTCCCCCATCAGAATATACGCTACTTAAGAGTTTAATTTTTATTTTCATGTGCCAAGTGATTAACAGAGAGCCTGGCACATAAGAGGCACTAACCCACACTATGTGCCAAGCACTGTGCTAATTGCTTTACATACAGCATTTCATTCGATCCTCACAACAAGCCTGGGAGGGAGGTGCTATTATCCTCATTTTGCAGAAGGGGAAACTAAGGCAGACAACTTGACCAAGGTCATACAGCTAATACCTACCTAAGGCTGGAACTAAGGTCTTCCTGCCTCTAGACCCACCATAACACCTAGCAAGGGGTAAGAGTTGCTGAAAGGAAGATTTCACAAGTGTGATAGAAGGTAAAACTCCCTAATGACTGAGCAGTCTAACAAGGGAAAGGTCTATCTGAGGAGGTTTTGAGCCCTACTCCGATTCCCTTCCCCACCCAAACACCCATACCCAGAGTGTCATCACTGAGGACATTGAAGCCGGTTACAGTTGCTAAATGACTTGCAAAGGAGATTCCTGTGCAAGTATCTGCTGTTCTAAATGACCTCTGATGTCCTGTGAAGCTCTGAGAAGGTATCAAAACAAGAAGTCTAAGGAGGAGAATAGGAATCAGGACTGGAGAAAAAGACCCATAGCACCTAAGAATCTTTGACAAAGTCAAAACATGGTCCTAGAATGCATCATACACAGCTTAAGAGGGAGGTTAAATGCAAAAAGTCCTGGGTGTATCAGACCCACAGAAGCACTTTTAGGACTGGCTAGAAGAGGCTACGGGTCAGAAACTCCTTACCTAGTGTGCTTGGAGTAATAGAGAGAGTAATTCAGTTCTAGGGAGCAGGAAAAGCTTATAGTTGCTAAGGAGGTGACTGACTCTCAAGGCCTCCTCTGGTCTGATGAACTCACTTCATCCAGGATTACTTAGCATAGATCTCAACAAACAGAACAGACGAGCCTGAAGGGATACTCCAGAGACAAGATCTTCTGATCCTTAGCCATAAGAGATGGCCCAAGATTAGCATTTTCTGGATAGCTCTGGTTCAGAACAAGTCTGTCCTATTACAAATGTTCCCGTTAACTCAGTAAGAAATAGTTACAGGGAGATGGTATAAGGTGATGCCATGAAGCAACCTACTGATTATCTCTTGCCTTTCTCTGCACACTTTCTACTTCATTAATGTCTTTCATGAAATCTGGCTCTTAAAGTGGGCATGGTCATCCCAAAGTGATCTAACCAAGGAGGATTACAGCCTCTGTTCCTGTTAAGGAGGCTGCAATCTAGAAAGGTAGACAGAAGACTCACAAATAACTCTAATACTTCTTTAAGAGTCCAGATTTCATCAGTGTGAGGAACTCCCTCCCCCAACAAAGACTATAACCCAAAGACTGCACTGTCAGGAAGACAGTAGGCAGTCTTCATGAACTGCTATAGTCAAAAAAAGGTAGGCAAGCATCTCTGAACTCAGTTACTTGAGGTCTCATACAAAAAAGACCCACAGCTCATCACTACCTCACCCCACCTTTGAAGCCTGTCCAATTTGGCAGCACCTGCTAAGAGTTTGTGGTCTGTTGCTACAATCGTCAAGAATTTAGGACCACCTCCCTCCATGCTAAAAAAGGCACTTTACTTTGGGGTAGAACTTCAATGCCAAATCCTATATGCTTTATAGGAAGGGATGCAGCTTTTAAATCCTTTAAGTGGCTTTGAAAATAAGAAGAAAAATAGGGTAGTTACCGGGAAGAAGTGTATGTAGTATAGTATAAAGGGTGCTGGATCAGAAGATCTGGGTTCAAATCTGAGATGTGTCACATCACCTGCATGGCCTCTGGTAAGTCATTTAAAGGTGTGGCACTGGGAAAAAAAGATCAACGGTTATGGAGTCAAGGGATTTGGGTTCAGATCCCACCTACAATACTCACTGACTCTGTGACTTTGGCCAAGTGAATTAATCTTCCTGGAGGTCTTGTCAGATGTGAAATGAAGAAACTATCCCTAAATGGCATCTGAGATCCTTTCCAAGTTCTAAATCAGTGAAGCCATGATCCTCTCTGAGACTGAATTTCCTCAGCTGCAAAATGAGGTTGCTGAACTAGATGATTTCTAAAGTTCCTTCCACCTCTAAATTGATGATCTTACAATCCTAGGAGAGGAACAATCGGCTGAACTTTTGTTAAGAACAGGAGAAATAACAAATTGTTGGAAAGCACAGGGATTCAGTATAAAGAGAGGGGAAAGAAAAAGGGACAAAGAAAAAGGAGAGAAAAAAGAATTAGGAGGGAGGAAGAGAGTGGAGGGAAAGAAACAGAGAGAGAACAGCTCAGCACACCCACCCACCCACCCACACACACACACACACACACACACACCAAACAACAACAACCAAAAACAACTAAAAAAACCCACAAAGATAACCATCAAAGTAAACCAGGAAAGTTGAGCAGTTTGATCACAGAATTCAAGGCTCCACTTGGATTTCAAAGAATGTCTGCAAAACTGCCAGAGTGCTGATAAAGAGAACGTTAGGAGAGTAAAGGATTGAAGAAGGTGGAAAAATAACAGTCATCTCAAGATCTGGAAAACACGGCCAACACGGGAAGAGCTGAAGACAAGGTTTGAAAATTGGGCATTCTGCAACTTCAAAACATTCTGAACTACCTCATGGGCAGCCTGCTTTGGGAATAATTAGCTTTATTTTGGGCAAGAGGAAAAACAAAAATAAGCAAGAAAAGGTTTCAGGGGACACCTTGGAGAAGGGATGTGGGTCATTGGCAGGTGACAGATTGCAGACTTGGGCACCCAAACTGCCTGAGCAAAATGCTAGGCTGGGTAATGAGAACAACGGTGAGGAAACACAGAGTCCCCTTTATCCAGCTCTGACTGCACCATTTCTCACCAGCTCTGTCCAAGTCTCTGTGAAGATATAAATCACCCAAGGTGTGTCAGTAGTTTATATAGTTATTCTACCAAACCTCACGTAAGGTTTGTGGCATGTTTTCCTCTGCCTCCAAGGTCAGATCAAAGAAGCAAATTAGTCTGAAGAAAGGAATTAGATAAGTTCCTAACGTTTGGTTGATGCTATACTGGAATTTCTTAGACCTGTTATAGACCAGGATGCTAGAATTATGGATTTAGGCTATCTGAATTTGTGAGTGTGGGGTTAGATGTTTGATTTTAACCAAAATGGCTTTCTAGGAACATTCAGATACACACATGTAGCCAGATTCCATTATATATGGCAACAGGTTTTACAGGACTTCACATGTATAATGGGTACTACATTGCTTGCCTTCTCAATGGGCAGGGAAAGGATTGGCATGAGGGAGAAAATATGGAACTCAAATTTTTTTTTTAACAGCATGTAACAAGTAAATAAATAAGCAAAAAAATTTAAAAAGGGCTTCTAATACCCAGAAACTGGGGGCGGGAAGGAGAAGGGTTGGCAGAATGACTCAATCATAAAATATTTTGCTATATCATAGATTTTTAGAAAGGTCAAACCTAATGAAATGGAAAGAATACTGGATCTGGAGCAAAAAAAAAAAGGGAGTGGGGGTTTAAATTTAATTAGAATAATCACCCATTATATGCAAAGTGCTGTTGGGAACCTAGTGATATAATAAAATGAAAAAGTCTTTGCTTTCAAACAGCTTACTGATATATACAATATGTCAATAGAGAAGTCAATATACAAGGCAATGAGGGTGGGAACAAAATAACAATTTGGGAGCATCTTAGAAGCCACAGTGGCAATTTAACAGAAGAATTCTTTAAGGTATATGTGAGTGCATTTTCAGACCACCAGTTTCAAGGCCAGTTTGGCCCTATAGTCATCATCCAAATGAGCAACTCCTACTGTCACCACCACCCGCATTAACACCAAATGTCAACCAATTATCACCAAGAGGGCAGGCAAGCTTTAAATGACCTGAAACATTTAGAAATGTTTGAGGGTAAGAGAGGAGACCACATGTGCCAGAAGGTTCAAATCACTACTGCCATCTATATCCTCAATCCCTAGAGAAAATAGCCCAAGACCCAGACTCCTAGAAACCCAGGAATTTCTGTGTAGCCAAGACTACCCGTCTTGTTTCTATTATGGCTGTCATGGCCATCATTGTGGGAAGCAACCTTTGTGGAAAAGGGGCTTACCATCCCTGTCATTGACAATATCAACTGCCAACCAACTGTCATCAGCTGCCCGGAAGCCCCAGGAAGATCATGGAGTCCAGACTACAAATACAGCTACGAGTCCATGATCCAGGGAAGTAAATCTTAGTTAGATTAAACTTGTCAAATGCACAGGTCCCACCTCCCTAGCAACTACAGTTACTAAGCCCCAGAGAAGAAAGTCCTTGGATCAATTTCAAAAACAGATCTAGTTTCATTAAGGAAATAATATTAAAGAAAATGCATTGTGATCTGTTTTCCTATTGCACTCTAGAGACCTCAAGGCATTTCCATCCAACTTGCAGCTGAAACCTCCTACATGTATTGTCTCCCATTATTAGAATGTGAGCTCTTTGAGAGCAGGGACTGTCTGTATTTTCTCTTTGAATCTCCAACACTTAACCCAGTACTTTGCACAAAGTAAGTGTTTAATCATTGCTTTTTTCATTCATTCATTCATTCATTCATTCACTGGTAAAGCACGTATAACAATTCTCAAGCTACTTACCTTACAGGGTTGATTATGAAGAAAATAAAAGAATATATATGTGAAGGCACTATGTAACCACAAAATATTATATTATTATTACTCTTCTATAACAATAATACTCCAAATCAAAGCATGCCTCGTGCACTCAACAGTGATATTAAGTACATTTATGTCACTGCAATACAGAGAAAAAAATTATTATGTGGGTGTCCTCCTTGTCCACCAACCCAGTATTTTAAAAGGACTACATTATATAACTCACATGCAAGTGTTTCCTATTTTGTTGGCTGTTCAGGCACCACATGGCATCTGAGGGACACATGCAAATGTTGGAATCAGGCTGTCAGTAATGGCAGTAGGAGGTCCCATAAGTGGGGGGGGCAGCCCCTCTTTCAGCTTTACTGTCAGGAATTTGAGGGGGGGATAATTTTGCTTCATTTATAACTTTTCTTGCTGAACTGGATATTTTTGGAAGTTTCAGTTTTACACCTTAAATGCTGACCTGGACCTAAGTGATAACAGAAGCAGTCTGGTACCATGGAAAGAACACCAGATTTGTAGTAAAGAGACATCTATTTCCAAGTTCCATCTCTGATGTTTATTAGATGGGTGACCCTCAGGAAATCAAAAGATCAAAGATTGAAGATATGGAGCTGGAAGGGAAATGATATGTTTGCTAACTGAACTACTCTGTTTTACAGCCAAGGAAAGTGAGGCCCAGAGACTTATCCAAGGCTACAGAGAAAGGAAGTGGCCAAAGCCAGGATTCAAATTTGGGTCTGCTGACTCTGAATCCCAATTACACCACTCTGCCATTGTCCTCACTTAAGCCTAAGGTAGAATTTAAAGCACAGAATGGAACTTAACCACTTAACCTACTAGTCCTCAGTTTTCTCATCTGTAAAAGAATTACACGTATTTATCTTATAGGACTGCAGTAAGGCTGAAATGAGATGATGAGTGCAAAGAATTATTGAATCTGAGGGATAGGGATAGGGATCAGTTACATGATTCATTAGTATAGGGAACTCCTAGGTGAGGAATCTCCTTCTACCAACTCATTCAAGTACCCTGAAATACCATATTATTAGAGAGCTATCTAGAGCAATGATGTCAAACTCAAATAGAAATGGGGGTCATGGGGCTGCTAGGTAATGCAGTGAATAGAGCACCAGGCCTGGAGTCAGGAGGACCTGAGTTCAAATCCGACCTCAGACACTTAACACTTAAAAGCTGTGTGGTTTTGGGCAAGTCACTTAACCACAATTGCCTGCCTTCCCCCCCTCCAAAAAGAAAAGACATGGGGGTCACTAACCTATAAGTAAGCATACCTGTGGGCACACACTGACTTTAGAAAACCATGTTAACATCATCTATGTTTTATTGTATTTTTATCTATTTTGTTAAATATTTCCCAATTATATTTGAATCTGGTTAGGGTCCCATTCAAGACTGCCCTCCTAGTTTGACACTCATGACCTAGAGCACTTAGAGGTTAACTGCCTTGCATAGTGTCATAAAACTAGCATGTGTCAGAAGCAGGATTTGAACCTAGGAATCCATGATTTTAATGCTAGCCCTCTATCCCTCCCCCCCCCCAACGATGCTATCTCCCAACAAATTAATTTGTTTTATAAACATGGGTTGTTATTGCTGTTATTGTTATTATTATATATTACTTATTGTGTTTTAATACATATTTTGTGACACTCTTTATAGACACACTGCTAATTAAGCCTAATTGGCAAGATTCAGCTATAATCAAATTTCTTTTTTAAGACAATAGTTGCAATGATACAAGTTAGTTTTGATGAGTGCAGATAATCCAATTCTGAAATATTTATCAAGTACCTCTGTGCAAGGTACCATACTAATCAGCAGACGTACAGAGAAAAAATAAAACATTCCCTGCCCTCAAGGAGCTTACAATCTATTGTAATTCCATCATTCTGTTATTATGTTTCATTCTATTCTGAAATAGCCAGAAAAGTTTCACAATTTAAAAAGTTCCAAAGCTAAATACATGTCCTCAGAGATAGTTTAAACATGAACTAAATGGGATCACAGGTGTTCATTGCATTATATTCAAAAGAATGTGACTGGTGAAACAGTGATGAAAATTTGAAAGTGAAATAAGAATAAATATCGCCAAAGAAACATAAACTATGGAAATATCAGTCTAATTAACACCAGATTCCAGTTTTGGGTACCAATCATCCTTTACCTAACCAGCACTAAGATATTTTGCAGATGGTTTAGAGTCTTAGCAAACAAAAGTACAGATATTCTGTTAAATGCCCTTAAAATGCAAATTTGAATTCAAAGCATCCCAGCTTTCACCAAAACAAAATAAGCTATAAAATAAGGCTTAAAAGGCATCAATTTGTTGAAGGTGACATGTTAGAGGTTATGAATTTTCCCCTCCCAGCATCTTTTTATTTATTATACATAAGATGCTGAGAAACTCATCTTTTCTCTTTATTTTAATAAAAAGGAAGAAGGCAGAAATATTAGTACTAAAGGGGAGGGGGAAAAAGCACAGTATCTACAATGAACAAGGAGGTTATAAAGCAGAGAGCCTTCTCACCCATTGCTTGGCAAATAGCCTAGCATCACAGAATAAGGGACAAGCACCACAGATGGTGGATGCCCTCTTGATCCCAAAGCATCATCTCTCTGGAGACACTCACGCCCCCTGAATGGCAGCCAATCAGCTGCAGCTGTACTCCAGCACGCTCACCGCTCCTCTCTCTCCCCCACAGGACTCCCACCACCCAGCTCCCACTTGTGACTGCAGACAAGCTTAGCAAGTTGAGAATCCCTGCAATGTTGTACACAAACTATCTCAATGGTTTCCTAAGGGAATATTTCTGTACAGAAGGTTCCCAGGGACCCAAGGTTAAAAATATGCAAAGCAAAAACATTATTAAATTAAATATATTTCTAAATATACTAATAAATCTCCATTTCTGTGCCAGCAGAGAATAAGATGTGCCATAAAATGACCAATAATTTGTTCAGTCTTCCATACTTTATGGTACTACCCAAGCCAAGCTTTAGATCAAAAGAGAAAGAGAATGAGTGAGTGTGTGTGTGTGTGTGTGTGTGTGTGTGTGTGAGGGGAGAGAGAGAGAGAGAGAGAGAGAGAGAGAGAGAGAGAGAGAGAGAGAATGTGAGTGTGTGGTCATCTGGTGAATCCAAAACCAAAATGTAATTATCAAAAAAATTTTAACTTCATAGACCCCAGTTTAAGATAACCCTTACACAGTCCCTTGTATATAGTAGGCACTCAATAAAAAATGTTTATTTAATTACATTGAGCACTTGCTGTACTGGTAACAGATGCTCCATAGAATCTGGTCCAATATACAGCACTATAAATATCGTCTAACTTGGGAGGGTTTTTTCTGTTGTTGTTGTTCATAATATATGATCTTAAAGGGAAAAGAGGCATCTAATAAACCATCATAGTTACACCCATTTTGAGAGCCATTCAGATTAAGTAGGCCACAGAAAGTAATGCCATGTCATTTGAATTGTGATGATTAATAAATGAACACAAAACACAAGCTGGTTTATTGTTATAATTCTTAAACCAGTGCAGACATAGGGGTTGTGGGGGGTTTTTTAAAAGCAGTACGAATTATATTTCCATTCCTCCTTTCTCCCAGCTGCATCATAGAACTTAAATGTCTAGCAGATCAGTGGGTGGAAGATCAAAGAACATTTTTTAAAATTTAACTTTACTACCCACATGGATGTGGGAGTAATATGTCAGTGGGACTAAAATGTACATGACAGAGTATTAGAGATTCCCTAACTCACAAGGATCAGGTTCTTCTAGCTTTTAAAGTAGCAACACTCTCTCTACTGCTGCTTTTCACACTTTCTGTGGCTTCTAAACTGCCATGTACAATAAAGGAGTTAAGTCTGAATTTATAAATGTATTTGTTTTCACATGTTCTGTTTCCAGCACTGCCAAAAACCAAGACCTCAGACCTGTCTTACACAGATGAGCTTGTGGCAAGCTTCCTCTTCGGCTGGAGAACAGAGGATTCACATGAAAGTACAAAGACGTTAACACAGTCAAATGATTCAAAAAGAGTGAGTCTAACTCTTCGTCTCCACCTCCTCCAGAGGGGAACAGGTGTGCATAAATGAGAACTGCAGGGTGGGCATTCACAGATGCCACTCATTCTGTCATTCTGGAGCTCAGGAAATGAAGACCAAAAAGGGCTAGGGCAGCGGAACCAAAGCTTACCAGAGCCATATTTCGTGGTTACATTCTTCACCCACCTCGATCCACCCCCACACATCCAAGTCGGGTATAATTCATACACACTCCACCTTCCTTCCTGCTACTCTTCATCTGCGTCAGCTCAGCCTTCCTCGCCATCTCCCCCAAAATGTGAAAGTGTACTCACTTCTCTATCCATGCCTCTGACCTTGCTGTTGGTTGGATAGAGGAAGTCCTTCTTCTGTTCCATCTACCTAAGTCGAGACATTCACTCAAGTCCCAGCTAAAGTCTCACCTTCTCCACAAAGCTCTCTACTCAGCTATTACAGCTAACAGAACCATACACACTCATCACACTTGTTTATCACTAACACTAAATTATTTTTTGGTGGGGAAGACCTGCTATTTCTTCTGTTTGTTGAGCTTTCTTCCCCACCTCCAAACTCCCTTTGTTAATACAGATGCAACAACTCTGCTGAGATCTACATTCAGTGAGTTGTTCAATGCTTCCAGTCAACCAAACAATGAACACTTAATTATGTACTCTGTTCTAATATGCTGTATTCTTTGTTATTTCATGTATCTTAGTCTTAATAAGTGAGAAGTATATAGAGTATTTTAACTGATCATATTTGAACCCCATAGCAATCCGGTGAGGAAGATACTAGGATTCATTAGCTTCTTTTTACAAAAGAGAAAACTAATGGCTTATCCTTAAATACATATGGCAAGCTCTTGAGGGCAGGAGAAGTATGGACACATACACACATACCATGTGTGTACACATATATACACAAACATGCATACATATACACATGTACATGTAGATATATAGATACATGTGTGTGTACACATATGCATAGAAACACACATATACAGATGCAGGCACATCTTTTAGTATATCCAGAGGAGTCGCTATCACCTTGTACATAGAGTGGGAGCCACACTTCTGTTGAACTAAGTTGCCATCACACAGTCAGCCTCTTGTGCCTTTCAGAAGCATTGAGAAAATTATATCCTTTAAATGTCAGCAAACTTAGATTTGAGTACACATATATTTTAGCTTACATATGTCACTATATATCTACATCTATGCCTATATTTATGCATACACATCAATCTCTCTATATGTATGTGTATATCTATATATTTATACACATACAGTACATACATATTTGTGTACCTATATAGCCATATATGTAATTCGTGTACATATATGTAATCTATGTGTACATGTGTGCATGTGTGTGTATTAGCATATATATAAAATTATGGGCTGGGTCTCCACATCTTGCCCAGGCATGCAGGAAATGCAGAGCCTGTCCAGGGACCTAATTTACAGGGGAGCTTTGAGTTACTCTATTTCAGATCTGGGGCAGTTTTCTCCTTCTTAGTCAACCTGGTCCCTCACCCCTTCTGCCAGTCTTATCCTTACTCCTCTTAGGGGCTTACCATGTTAATGCCAAACTTATGTGTGGACATCCAACTTAGTCTACTAAATCACAGAACTTCTAGTCTTAAGAGATCTGCCAGCCTCAGTCTACCCTGTAGCTAGGATTATAGGCATGCTCAATCATGCCCAATCTAAATTTGTTTTTAAAGTGATGTTCCAGCTCTTTGTATATACAGGGTCACAGCGCTAGAGTTGGGAGGGACCTCAGAGTCTACCTAATCCAACACGTGATTTTATAGATGAGGAAGTTGGAGGTCCAGAACACTAAATGAGCTGGTCAACGTCACAAAGGTAGTAAGCACGAGAAGGGGAATGTGAAATAATCCTGTTCCATTCTATGTGTCTTTAAGTTATAGGAGTGGTAGTAGTAGTTGTAGTGGTGGTGGTAGTAGTTTAGTAGTAGCTAACATTTATATAGTCCTTACTATGTGCCAGGCACTGTACTAAGGGCTTTACAAATATAATCTCACTTGACCCTCACAATAACCCTGACAGGTAAGTGCTATTATTATCCCCATTTTACAGAGGAGGAAAGTGAGGCTAACAGATGTTAAATCCTTACTATATGCTCAACAATTTGCTAGATATTCGTGGGAGATGCAGAAGTAAAAAAATAAGGGTCCTGCCCATCAAGATTTCTTTTCTTTCTTTCTGTCTCCTCAACAAAAGAATTAAGAGCAAGCAACCTAATCTTCTACGTTGTCCTCTCCCTCTCCCCCTCCCCCCCACAGTGCCTAGCCCAGTAATGAGTTTATAGCAGGTACGCAAAAGTACTCACTCAGCTGATGACCTATTATTTCCTACCAGTCTCTGCCCTCCGAAAAGATGAAACCTTTAATTATACACATAGTAAAGAACAGCGATTCTTTTCAAATACCTTTCAACCTAAACATCTGTAAGCTGGACACAATAAAACAAGGTTAAATTTAAGGTATTTTTTAAAAGGAAAAACAAAACCACACAAGAGTTATTATTGACTCATGTTCCTGGAGAAGAGCTAAACACCTCACACACAATTTCTGGGGAAAAAAAAATCACTATTGAGCTGAATTTTGTACTTGTGTTCCCTGAGGCACAGTTTAATTTAATTTTAGAGACAGCAGCTGTATTTGTGCACAAAGAAGTTTCCCTATAGAAACCTATTACTGCCACAGGTGAAAGGTTCACTTCCATATCATCAGAGTTAAAAAAAAAAAACCAAAACACTCAAATTCCTATGTCTATGAATATTCATGGTGCTATGTTAGGCTCTGCACAGAGAAAATTACACAGACATTGTCTCTGCCCTTTGTGAGCTAATAATTTACAACAGGGAAGAAATACAAAGTAGGCATGAGCTGGACATCCTAAGAACAGAATAAAAGTAGGGATACTGTTATTTACAACACATCGTAAGGGATTATATCCATGGTAAATGTGTATGAAACTGACTTCTCTGGATGATCTAACTTGGATGACAGCTACAAGTGTCCATATTAGGTCCTCCCAACTCTGGCCAGGCGCTAAAGTTCCTTGGGTGACCCATGGGTGGGGGTACATTGTTGAGGGCAGGGGTCTCCCCAACAAGGCACAGAGTCATTTCCATCTCATCACAAAGCCAAACATCCTTCATGCAGTCTAAACTGAACACATGGGGATGGAGTTCTGTGTGCTGGAACTATGGAGGGCAGTGATTTACTGGTTCAGAACAAGATCCCAGGACCAGGAAGGTCAAGGCAAGATATGCACATGAGAATAGTAAGAAAGAGAAGTGGAGGGAATAGATTGGACTCAGAAGAGCTGTCAAGAAGGTGTCATGAATGAGTTATTTCTCAGGTGCCTTCCAGTTCTAGGGCTCATGAGCACGATGATGATGATGATGATGATGATGATGATGATGATGATGATGATGATGGCCAACCTAGTTATACATAGTATCCCAAACATCTTAGTGCATCTTTGAAAGATTTGAAAGCTGCACAAAGACTCTGGAACATCTGTCTAGTACTCTAAGATTTACAGATATTATCTGATTTGGTTCTCATGATTCTGCGAGGCAATGCTATGAGAATTCTTATGCCTGTTTTGCAGGTGAGGAAGTTGAGGCTGAGAGGGGTTAGGGCACTTATTTTCAGTCACATAGCTAGTTAAGTACAGTATTCAGAGGATCTGAACCCAGTCTCTATGAACCTGTTTGTAAGTTCCTGAAAGGCAAGGTCCATGGTACTGCTGCATATACAATGCCTACAGTAGCTGGAAGTAAGTATAAGATTGATCGAAAGAGAGCCAATGAGACAGAATTACTTAAAGAAAAAAAAAAGAGGTGTTATGAAACTTAGAAATACTGTTAAAACTGCCCCTATCACCATTCAACAAACATTCATGGGACCATTCATGCAACTCCCCCCATCCCCTCAACAGGGTTTAGCAGGTCATGAAAAGAAGTGGCTATAATGGTTTTGAACGGCTAGAGTCCACTGAGGCCCCAGTGATTGCTCTGGGTCACTATGCTGGCAAAGAGGGGCTAATGATTATAAAGGGAAATAAAAGGAAAGGTAGAAGTCAGAAATCAAATGCTAACCAATTTAATCTAAGACTCCCATACCCAAAAGCTTCAGCCCAAAAGCTCCCAAGAAATCACAGTCAGAGAGTCTTATTTTAATAGACAATCATAGAATCATAGCATATTAGACCTGGGTGGGCCCTTAGAGGTCATTTTGTCCAAACTCTTCATATTACACATTGGGAAACTGAGGCACAAAGAGATGAAGAGACTTCCCAGATCCCAACCTGAGCCAGAATCAATAACTAGATAGAGATAGACAGATGACAGAGGTAAAGAATAGCTAGATGATAGAAGTAAAGGATAGATAGCTGGTGGAGTTAAAGAATAGATAGATGATAGAGGTAAAGAAGAGACAGACAGATAGATAGACAGATGATAGAGGTAAAGAATATATAGATGACATGGGGCAGCTAGGTGGCACAATGAATAGAGCACCGACCCTGGAATCAGGAGGACCTGAGTTCAAATCTGGCCCCAGACACTTAGCACTTACTAGTCTTGTGACCTTGAACAAGTCACTTAACCCCAATTGCCCTGCCTTCCCCCCTCCTAAAAAAAAGACAAAAAAAATAGATGATAGAAGTAAAGGATAGGCAGATAGCTGGCAGAGGTAAAGAATAAATAGATGATAAAGGTAAAGAAGAGACAGACAGAAATACAGAAAGACCGAGAGAGGGATAATGGTAGCGATAAAGAACAGAGAGCTAATATATAGATGATAGAAATACAGAAGTAAAGGATAGATGGATAATCTCAAAATAATATAAAAGACAAGGAAAATAGACAAAGCAAGGAAAATGTAGGAATGTGGAGTTTTTCAATTGGAAAGGAACATCAAGATAATCTAGTTAGTCAGAAAGGCCTCCTATGTAAATTATTAATGGCAGCAGTTCTTATAGCAGCAAAGGAAGCAAAACAGTTGCTCACTGATCAGGGCATGGCCAAACACAACTGTGGTACAAGAATATAATTCCTGAAATTACAGGATATTGCTATCCTGTAAGAGACAATGAATATGAAGAATACAGAGAAGTGAGGGAAGACAGAAATTGATGAAAAAGTGAAGTAAGCAGAACCAGAAAAATTATACACAAAACAACTTGGGGGGGGAGGAGGTAAAAAACTGAACACTGTAATTAAAATGACCAAGTATGACCATAAGAAAACGATAAGGAAAATGTTCCTTACTCCCTTCATTGCAAAGGTGGGGGGGGCTACAGGTTTAGAATGTTGCAAATTTGTCAGACTCACTCAATGTGCCAGTTAGTTTTCCTGAAGTGCTTTTTCCTCCTTCTTGTTTGTTGTTATGAGGGCAGTTCTTTGAGGAGGAGAGGAGAGAAGGATACATTTGGAAAAGGTGATATAAAAACAAAATAAATCAATAAAAATGTTTAGAAAAATGATTTCAATGTTGTTAGGAAAGACATTAATGAAGAATTCATGTACCAAGAAGCTATAAAACAGAGAGACAACTTTAAAAAAAATAAGCAAAAGAGAAAACCCAACTGGTGGCACCAGTCACAATGACGCAAAAACACCAATATGTAGCCAGGCAATGCAGCACAAGCCATGTACTGCCCACATCCACCCCCACTGAGAAGGCTGTTCAGAAGTAAGGAAAAACAGCTTGAGATAGCAACAGAAGAATCAACACCAGCCCCCTCTATTCCTTCATGTGGTGGCACCAACTTCATGTTCTAATGATTAAAAGCAAGCCAACACTATACACAAAGGGGCGGGTGTCAGCTGGGCCTCTCACCTGCAACAATACTTCGTCTATTCCCTCTACCTGTGAAAAATAAGAAAGTGCTTCCGCCCACCTTTCCCTTCCATCTCTCCCTGACTGCCCAAACCTGGTATCATGTAAGTGCCAAATGGTGCTTTAAAACCAAGGCATGAATCACTGGACTCTATTCCCTCCTTGCATTTTGTTGGAGATCAGCCTACTTCAACATCCATGAGCCAGAGAGAGATTGCCAAGTAATAATACACAGTCAGAGACACCGAGTCACTGAACTTTTAGATGATGACTGCTGAAAATTTAAAGACACAGAAATGCTTTTTTCCTTCTCTCTTTGTTTTAACAAATTAATCTAGATAGTTTAAAGAATCACTGTCTAATTTCCCATCTTTTTTTAAAAATCTCTGATTATCCCCCTATTTCAATACTAGTTGCTATGTAACTGTTTACAATCATTAAAACACTGTAGCCATGTAAAATAACAGATAACGTGATGTTTTATAAATTGTTATCCTTAAGTGTAAGATTAAATAATCCTCCCCGGTCCTGGTCAAGAGCAGCTGGTAGACATCATCTATTCTTGAGACTTCAGCAATTATCTCTAAAGTAAAAACTCCTAAAACTACATTGTCAGTATGACTGCCTCAACTCCATCTCTAATTTCCTATCTTCAACTACTTATTGGTACTTTCCTTCTGGATATTTCAACATGCCTTGAAATTCAAAATATCTAAAACAGTTCGTCATGTTTTCTCCCAAACCAGCTTTCTCTCTTCTTCTGGATTTGGCTTTAATACCAATACTTAGAAGCAAACACCTCTTCACCCAAAGTAAGCTCTCCCCACCAGCTCCAGTCATTATCCTAATGATCCACACTCAAAATACTTGAGTCTGACTCCTCTTCTCTCCTTTTTCCTTAGTAATTGATATTTATTTGATCACAGGATCTTTTAGTTAGAAGGAAACCCAGCAGTTATCAAATCCAAACCAGATCTGAAGAATCACTTCCACAATATCTCTGACAGGTGATTCTTTAGTTTTCATTCAAAGACTTCCCAAGGAAGCCTATTTCATTTCTGGATGGCTCTAATTGTTAAAGAGGGCACCTAGGTGGAGCAGTGGATAGAGTTCTGGGCCTGGAGCCAGGAAGACTCATCTTCCTGAGTTCAAATCTATCCTCAGACACGTGCATTAGCTGTGTGACCGTGGGTAAGTCACTTAACCCTGTTTGTCCCAGTTCCTCATCTGTAAAATAAGATGGAGAAAGAAACAGCAAATCACTCCAATATCTTTGCCAAGAAAACCCCAAATGGGGTCATGAAGAGTTGACATAACTGAAAACTGACTGAACAACTGTTAGAGGGTTTTTTTCTTATTTCAAGCTTAAATTTGCAACTTCTACTCACAGCTCCTAGTTTTGCCCTCTAGGGCCAATAATTTTATGCTTCTTCTTTGTACTTGCACTTCAGATATTGAAAGACAACTATCAATCTCTTCAACCCAAGATTTTTCTTTTCCAGTATGGACATCAACATAGTTCCTTTGACTCATTCTCATCTTGTATGATCTGAAGGTCCTATATGATCCCGGTTGCTTTCCTCCAGAAGGACACCAGAATGTCTATCGATTTTCTTCCTAAATGTGACACTCAAATCTGGTGGTAGAGCAATCAAGTCCTGTCAATTCTTCCTTGGACATCTTCGATATATCTATTTCTTTCTGATCCTAGGGCAACCTCTTTAATGTAGAATCTCATCACTTCTCTCCTAGAGCTACCACCTTCAATCTTTCCTAGTAATACTTCTTAAACATCATTTTAATCATAGGACTCCATAACTTCTACCCAATATAAATTCTGCTTAGCTCCAAGTCCTCCATTATCTAACTCCAACCCACCTTAGATCAAAAGAAAATTTATTTTATCTTAGTCACTTATCTCTCCACCAAGGCAAGTCACCCTTTATGTCTCTGTAGAAATCTTCATAAATTTCTCTGACATCCCATCCCATGCCATAAATCCCCAGGACCTAATACAGTATCTTAAGTAGACATTTAATATATATGTACTATATTGAATTCAATCACCTGGTGGTCAATCTTTCCTTGAAAAGTCTCTCAAATTTTAGCTAGGTTGGTGATCATGTGGTACTATGTCTGGTATGATCAATCACTCAGAGCTCAAGGGTTTAAATAGACAATCCCCTTTACTAAAAACAAGTTCTAATGCCCCCAATAAAAACAACTCCCTTAGCAGGCATAAAAGAAGTCCAGAGGATAAAAACAAGTAAAAAACTCTAGAAAGTTAAAAAGCAATTGGCAAAGAGGTTCCCTAAGGTCTCAGGAGCTCTGAGACTAAGACCTAAATACAGCTTTTATATTTATACTCTTCTTGTCCAAAGTGCCCACAGCTGGTCCCAGATCAATACATCTATGGGTAAAGTTAGCTGCAAATATCCCAAGTCTATACCACAACTTTCTTAATTCTAACAATCCCAGTTGCTATTGTAGGTGGTAGAGGAGGGGAAGAGTTAAATCACATCTTCCCAGTTCTACCAATATACAATACCCACAATGGTAGGTATAGGATAAACTGATTTTGAGTTTGGTGACTGCAGATTAGTCTACCTCATCATTTTACAATTGAAGAAACTAAAGCATAGAACTCAACTAATTGCCCAGAATTACACGGTAGCCAGATGTCAGAGTTACGAGTGGAAGGCATGGCCCTAGAATTCAAATCCAAAACATTTTTAACTATACTAGTCCTCAGAGTCTGTTACAGGATCTAGACTTCAAATCTTTGCACTTTGACAGGTTCTGTCACAGCCTGTATCTCATATAGCTGTTGTATTAATGCATCCTCCACCCTAACTATCCCAAACCACCTCCTATACCCTGGCCTTGCATTGCCCCTTCTCTTTGGACAATCAGGTCTACATTCTGCCCACTCATATTGTGAACCCCTTTATCTTGTAGGGCATGTCCTCCTCACCTGGAACATCCTCTTGTCTTCACCTTCCCCTCACCTACCCAAATCTTGCCCAGTTTTTGGAGGTCTGGACAGTATGACCTTCCATTAGGAAATTCTTCTCAAGCTATCCAAGCTCTCACAGCTTCCCCATCCTTCTGAAATTCCATAACACTTGGAATCTGCACCACCAGCAGAGTACTAAAAGCTACCTTGTATTTTTTCTAATTATTTCCTATGTATTTAGTCCCTGTCTGTCCAGATAAGTGGTAAGAACATCACAGAATTTTATGAAGTTTGGAATCAGTCAAAGGGCTGTACTTGAGGACCTAGTGGGTCTTCCCCACCCCTGACCTAGAAAAAGAATGTTGGTCAAGCTTAGAAGATTCTTAAAAAGGTCTTGTTGACTGATAGACTCTTGTAATGGGAATGGGAATTTGAAGATCTTCCCTGCCCCTTGACCTGGGGGAGGGGGGTAGGTGGGATGGGGAGGGTGTTTGAAGACCTCCCCTGCTTTGAAAGTAAACTCTGCCCCCAATAGGCTGAGTGTAATCACATGGAGCCTGTGATGGAGGGAATTTGCTAAAGGATGAAGCAAAGCCCACAGGAAGCTTCCCTGCTATGAAAATAAACTCTAGTTGAATGTAGTCACATGGAGCTTGTGGTGGGAGGAGTTTTGCTGAAGGGAAGCAGAGCACACAGAAAGCTGGTCAGAACTAGCCAGACTGTGGTGGGGGAGAGAGGAGCTCAGGCAAGGAGAAAGAGAGGTTTGTGAGTAAATATTGATCTTGTATTGGTTCATGGGAAGGCCGAAGGATGCTGTGGCTCCCAGGGTTATTATGGCTTCTGAAAATCTTTGGTACTATGATGGAATCAACTTACAGGTTTGGGGATTCGGTTTTCTGTGCTTGAGTTAGAAGGGACCCCAGAAGCCATCTAGCACTTCATCTGAAAGCTCTTCCATATTTACGTTTTTTGCAAGGACAAACAACGCCACCACCACCTCCATGGTGTACCTCATGTGGTAACTGAGGCTCAGAGAAATTAAATATCTTTCCCCAAGTCGCAGAGGTAGCAAGCTTGCCTCAGAGGAAGATTTGAAACCAAGGACCTCTGAAACTAGAGACAAGGCTTTCCATTAAGTGGATGTTTAGCTCTCACTACTTAACTTAATATACAAGCATTTTTATGCCCTTACAGTGTGACAGGTACTGTACTAGGAACTGGGAATACAAAGATGGAAATGTAATATTCTCTGATCTGAAGAAACACACATTCTACTGAGGGGAATTAACCTATCCATATGGAAGTCCACAAGATGAATTTAGGGAAGGAGGTCACTAACCAGAAGGACTTCATGGAGAAGACAGTGCTTAAGCTAGAGCCTTCCACGAGGCAGCAGTAAAGGGGAAGAACATTCTAAGCATCGGGGACAGCCAGGGCAAAAGCATAGGACCCCACCCATGAGAAGATACAAGAGGCCTATTTAGGCCAGTCCATAGATTACAAGAAGGAGAGCAATATATCACAAGGTTGGAAAGGTAGGTTGGGGCCAGGTTGTGAAAGGCTTTATGATCCAAAAAGTAGAATTTATATTTTATCCTAGATTTTTATGGAATGACTTAAGTTTGGGTGGGGACAGGGAAGATGTTGCAATGGTCAACTTTGCACTGAAGGAAAATCACTTTGGCCATCTGTATAGAGTGGGGAGAGAAGAGGCATAGAAACCAATTCAGTAGGTCACTGCAGCACCCAGAGAAGTTGTTACTACACTGTGTGTAGAGTGCATGTAAATTTTAAAGTTCTTTTATGCCAGTTTTTGTTTTATTTTTCAATGTTCACTTACTCTCTCTCCCTCTTTCTCCTTTTTTCCATTTCTCTTCCCTTTCCCTTACCCATTCAGCCTTCCCCCACCAATACCTCCACTTTCTTTTTAGCATACCAAGATATTTGAACTGGCTCTCTTCTGACGGATGATTCTTATAAGGTCCTTTAACTTTTCAGCTGAGACATATACTTTGCTCTTTTTTTAGAGCTGATTTGGACTTCCTGCTTCCTCCTTCTCCTGTTAGGTATACTGGTTCCTTTCAGGCATGACAGTTCTCATCAGGTAAATATTCTGTGTTCCTGGAGGTGAGTTTCTCTGAGTCTGCGTCTGGTTCTACATTTATATATACACTCGGGCATGCTAGGAAAGGAAAGATTACTAAAACGTGGCTCCATGCAGTCCTTTTCCTCCCTACCAAATGACTTCAAATGTCACTTTGTTATGATTGCTTTAGATAAAGCAGTGGTAACTAGTTTTTAAACAGCAGGGAAAAACTCCTAAAATTGTGACAATACATGCAGGAATCCCAGAAGAATAACTATAGAAATAGTACAAAGCACCCAAGACTTCACAGGACTCTACTTTCAAAAGGATGCCAGTGATTTAACTTGGACAAGTTTCAGTAATACTATATTAATAAAAATACATCTTCACCACCCGACATGGCTTCAAACACTTACCTCCTAATGTCAGCCAGCACTGACCCTAGGCCATAAATGAAATGAGGCCATCATATAGAAAAAAAAATACAAATAGCATTCTACACATCATGAAATGATCGTGATGGTAATAACTCAGAATTTAGATATTGCTTAAGGACTACAAAGTGCTTTATATTCAGTGTTTCATCTGAACATTACACCAACCCAGTGAGATACGTATATTATTATTCCCATTTTACTAATGAAAAAATCGCGGTTCAGTGAGATCAGCAATTTATAGGTGGGATTTGAACTCAGAGCACTCTATATACTACACTGCACTGCTTGTCAAACAGTCACACACACACAATGCCATTAACCTACTGCTACACACGACAGAGAGGTAATGTTATACCTTCCTCTGGAGGCACTCTAACTAATGTCACTGTTCTTATTATGGAAGCTACAATGCATTAAACCATGTTTTCCTCCATTACAAACAACTCATATTACTTATCATGCTTGTTTATTTCCTCCTGCATTAAAACGGTGAGAGATGTATTCCACAGGGATTAGAAAAGAACCATAATAAGATTTCAGGATCTCCACCCCTTTTCTAAAATAAGGGAATCATCTGGAAACCTTGACAGTTCTTGACTTTCTGAAATAGTAAATACACTAATGAGAGCATTACTTTGTCTAATTATAAGGATCATGCTAGGTTTTTCTCTAAATATACCATTTTTTGTTTGAGAGGTTCTTATTGTGGAATGGAACTCTGGAACAATACTGTCCTAAGAATTACAAACATTCCATAACCACACAACAAAAGCAAGGAATGAGAATTCAGAAATAATCTCCACTTTGGAGGTCCATTTCTTGATGACAATTTTTCTCCCCTTTTAGACAGTCTAATCTAAGCACCCACAGATTCAGTTCAACTCATCAAATATTTATTAAGTGCCTATGGAATATAAGCATAGTACTGTGCTGGGTACTGGGGGAAAAATAAAATATATCAACAGAAATCTATTAAAAGGAGATGTTGGAATGTTTTTGAGGTAGAATCAGTAAGATATGGGTATGGGAAATATGGAAGAGAAAAAAGTCTAAGATAACTCCCAAATCCCAAACATGGGAGAATGAATGATGCTATCTATCCCCACTGAGAGAAACTATGAAGTCAAGAGGAAGAACAGACTTTGGGATGAAGGGATGAGGTGTTTCAGTTCAGAAGATGTTATATCTAGAGTTCTAGGATCGAGTCCTATAGGCAGCTGGAGAACCCCATTTGGGGTTTTCTTGGAAAAAAATACTGAGGTAGTTTTGTCATTTCCTTCTCCAGCTCATTTTTACATAAGGAACTGAGGCAAACATGTTTAAGTGACTTGCCCACAGTCACATTTCCAGTATATCAAGCCAGATTTGAACTCAAGAAGATGAGTCTTTTTTGTACACTATGGCATCACCCAGCTGTCTCTCTTTCTGAAGCAGGAATTGTTTGTATTCATCTCCCCAGAAATTAGTACTGTGTCTGGAATATGATAAGTGCTTAGTAAAAGCGTGTTAACTGACTGAGGACTTTCTTGATCCTATCCCAATCAATCCTATCCCAACTCTTCCTATCAAAATGCTGTACTTCTTTGTATTTATTTACTTTAGTACATGTTGTATCTCTCCAGTGGAAAATAAGTTACTTAGGGACAAAGTCTATTTAATTCTTGTGTTTGTGTCTCCAATCCAACCTAGTGACTTGCACATTGTATTCAAAAGATATCTCATGAATTGGACTGGATTCCATAGAGGAGAAGAGAACAGAAAATATAAAGAAATGCAAGATATAAGTGGACTTAGCACAGTGCTTGGCACATGGTAGATGTTTAAAAAATGTTTAATGACTGACTGGGCTAAGAAGTAAGAACTATGAGTGACCCATGTCTGGAATAAGGAAAAGAATAAATTACTTTTAAATGAAAAGGGATTTTTCATTTTCCCTGACCACTATTTGCTATGCCCATCCCAAGATACACACATATACACTCACCCTACAGAGTCTTTGCTCCCAAGAAAATGATTTTGAAAAGATTTTAAACTAAGGATTGCTTAGCATTTGTTCTTTCAGAGATATCTCAGACACTTATCCACACTTCAGCAGAATCCCAAGGTCCCTCTCTCCACTTAGCATTGACAAATGAGCTACCGAATCCACACAGTAAACAAAAGGAAGTGTGGAGGATATGGAGTGAGTCGTGCTTAGTGTGGCTGATTTCCACTGCATCAATTCGGAAGGACATGGTAGCTCTCTCAACTCCACCTTCTTCCTCCATTTCATATCTGAAACTACGGCACAGAATCAAATATGATCCTGGTAATCCATTTTAATCAACTGTTTATTTTGGAGGGGCTGAGAGAAGGCCAAAGCCAGTTAGAATGACAACAGTGGAAAAGGATGATTCCGTAATTAAAGCTTAAAAAAAAACTGGTAGAAAAAGGTGAAAACTACTACCTTGTGGCCTTGCAAGGAAATTGCTGGTAGACACAGACATAAGGACGTCAGAGCAAAGAGTCATTCTACTCAGGAAATTAAAAGCCTTACTTTGCAAAATGGTCCCAGGTTCACCAGAAAACTCAAAAAATAAAATCCAACAAGCACCCTTGAAGTTTTCCTGTAAAACAATGACAACCTGGCACAGGGCTTTTACAGTATCTTCCCTCTGAATTTTCTAGGCGCGCTCTCTCTCTTCCCGCCTTTCTTTCTTCCTTCCTCCTTCCTTCAATCTCTCTCTCTCCCCACCTCCCTCTTTCTCCTCCTTCTCCGCTCCTCACTCCCTCCCCCCCTTCTTTGCTCCTCCTTGCTTCTCTCCCTCTCTCCCCACCCCCCATGTCTATCTGTTTGTCTTTCCCTCTCCCCTCTCCTCTCCCTCTGTCTGTCTCTCACCCTCCCCCCCTTTGCCCCCCAACGTATGCACCTTAGCATTCTGCTTTGCTCTTGGAATCACCTTGCTGATCTGACTCTGGGCTCATAAGTGAGCCCTATTTAATGACACTGAGCTTATACTATACATAAAAATGAAGAGCCTATGACAGCACAGCTGGTGAAGTGGTCAGAATACTGGACTTAGAGACAGTGGAGACCTAAGTTCAAATCCCACTTCTGAAGATTTACTCCAATATGACCTTGGGTATATATCCCTTAGTCTGTCTGTGGCTAAAGCAGTCCCAAAGCACTGTTATGAGAAATAAACAAGGGGGTACATAACACTTTGCTGCAAACCTTAAAATACTATGTAAATGTTAGTAATGATGACGGTGATTATCATTATTAATTATTACAGACTTTCCTGCAGTGTGATCTGGTAGCAGGAAAGAAGATCCTGCATAGGGTAACACATGAAAGGGTTTGTTTACATAAGACAAGAAGCAACAGCTTCTCTTACAATTCCTAAGGAATCGTTGCTTCTCAGAAAAAATGTAAACTCAACACAGTCAAGTCTACTGGTTGTTCTCAGTCCAAACAGTCTACTGTGCTTGATCACATTTTCTGCCCTCTCCTCCTCTGGAACTCATCACCTCTGGAAATGTCTATGCTAAAAATCTTCCAGTCACCTAGCTTATTGGTTGTCTTTGTATCTGATACTTAAAGGGCAGGAAACCAATCAGCAAGCCAAAGCAGGATGCTATCCCCTCTACACAAAATACCTAAACCGTTCTAATCTGGAGCTGCCCGGACCTCAACACCTCCTGAATCCCAGCAGTAGCTGGCTGTATCCATGTGCCAAGCCTTGGGCTCACATGAGACCACAAAGAGAGTCTCTTCCCACCATGACTCAGGGCTCTCTTGGTGGTACTAATTCCTAATCGGCTTTGGAGGAATCAGAACCAGCCCAACTGTGGGGGGTCAGCAGGCTCTCCTACTATGATTCCCATTGCCCGTGCCTCACTGAAGGAAACACCAATACCCAAAAGATAAATAATTGTTTTGCTACAAAAATGCCTGCAAACTGATCAATTAGCAGATTGGATGATGATATAAAGCCAAGAAATGGAACAATCTGAACAAAAAGTGATCCAAGGAGGAGACAGGAAAAATCATCCAGAAGTATTCAGATAATACAAACACCACAATACTGAGAAGGAAATTAAGGGAATAAATGTCTAGGATCAGGTATTTCTTCTCCAGATAAGAGTTCTTTCTAATCTGCCCCAAGTCACTATTCTTGAATTTGCAGCCCAGACCCAAGAGGTTGCAACAAAAGTGACAAGGTGGATGTGACGGAGATGGCTTTGAATAATCTTTGGATAATCCAGCAAAAATATTCTCATGACCCAAAACAGTCCCAAACAGCCTGTGGAACTAACCCTAGTCTCTTCCTGGCATAATGACATTTGAGGATATGGGCTAAGTTCCAAAAGGACATTTAGAATGCAAAAATGGTTGAGAGGCTCCCAGAGCATTGGACTAAAACTAATATGATAAAATTCAATAGCAACAAATATAAAGGGTACAAAAATTAACTCCACAAAATTAATGATTAAAAATTAAATTTTAATTAAAATTAAAGGATAAAGAAGTTATTTTGAGAAGTATCCAGGGCTTTTAGTGGAACTGCAAACACTGAGTCAACAGTGTGATGTGGTCATCACCAAAGCTAACATGGTCCTAGGAGGGGCACCTCTTCCAAGAATGTGGAGATGATAAACCCATTTTGCTCGGTCCTCAACAGAAGTCATGTGGGGTCTTCTGTTTGGTCCTGAGCACCATGGTTTAAGGACATTAATTAATATCCAGAGGGGGGTAACAAGAATATGGAAGGGCCTTGAGTTTATGACTTATGAGGATCCGATGAAGGAATTGGGAATGTTCTGGTCTAGAGAAAAGCGGCATTGAGGGGAGAGTGGGAGGAAGAAGAAAATGGTCATATTAGCTGTGTTCAAGAATGCAAAAGTCTGTGATGTGGAAGAAGGATTCAACTTTTCTGTCTGGCCTCAAAGGGAAGAACCAGGAACAGTGGTTAAAAAGTACAAGGAGGTAACTTTAGACCCAATGTCAGGAAAAAATTTCTTGTCTAAAAGTTGAGTGGCTTGCCTTGAGACGTAGTAAATTTCCCCTCCTTAAAACTCTAGGTAGGCAATCAGAGGCTGTTGCATGTGCTTAATCTAGATGGCCACTGAGGTCCTTTTCAGTTCTCAAATTCTGTGATTGCAGTATATCCAAATTCTGTGAATGAAGTATATGTATTTAGATCTGGTCACAGGATAGATAGCTTTATCTTGAAATCATCTAGAAAAAGAAGCTTCTATAACTTCTGGATAATCCCATTACCTGGGATCATGACTAGTACAAATAGGGAGATGCTTCTGATATCACTAGAAAAATGAAAACATCTATTTAGCACCTACCACAGTGCTTTGCATACAATGCATATTCAATAGCTCTTTATACTTGAACAGACACTAATTAGTCATAACTAAAATCACATGGCAGGATTCAAAGTTGGAAGAGGCCTTAGAGATCTAAAATACTAAAGAGATCTAAAATATTAAAACAGAAAAGGAGAATTCAATGGAAGTTCTCCATGTTCTACTATCTAAATAAATGGTACATATCTCTGGAGCCTGAGACCATGAACACAACTGGCTTATTTTCATCTTGCCTCCCTATGATGCTATGGAGACTAAAGAATAACTTGTACATTGAAGATATATTCTTTACTACAGTAGAAAGTAGTTTTTTACCCCAAAGTTAGATTTCTGTCCCAAAGAGTAGATATGAGGTGGTAAGGGCTTACCTCTTACACAGTCAGGCACAATCCTCAATAAATTGAGAAATGGGGGAAAGCTATCTGTATTTGTTTTGGAGGGGGCTCTCCACTCAGTAAACTCTCCTACCATTTAGGGTTTGTTTTTTTTCCTCTCTACCCAGCACCATCTTTTTCTCAGCTGTTACAATCAGTCTATACATTAGGTATGAACTGATGAGGATTTAAAAATTAACTTGTTGGGGTTTTTTTCAGGGTTACTGTATTTGGAGGGGGTAGGGGAGTGAGAGACGAAATTCATTTCTCAGATATGGGGTTAGATTAGATGGCCTTTGGTGTCCCTTCAAACTATGAAATTCTCAGTCCTATGATTCTAAATTTCAGATATTTTAGCCTAGTGGAAGAAAAATATTTACATCAGACAGCCTTGGGTACTATTCCAACCATATCATGTTGATGACCAACTATTCTTAAATCTACCTGTATCTACAGCAGAAATGAGGAAAGTGAGGAGGCCTCCTGACTACCTGAGAAAGATGGATGAATTCAAACAAAGCCCTGCCAAATCAAGCTAAAGATTAAGAATCTCTGTTACTGTTGCTTCTTAGCTGAATTATTCTCATCACTAAAATTGGCAACCATGGACTTGGAAAAAAAAAAAACATGGACAGCAACCATGGAAAGCTAGATTAGAGTTCCAACTCTTACTATGTAGCTATGGACTAGTCCTTCAAACTGAGTCTCAGTTTCCTCATCTGTAAAATAGGGAAAATGATATTTAAAACTACCTACCTCATGAAGTTATGAGTGAGAAAGCAGCATGAATATTTAAAGTGCTTTAGAAATCTCAGTTAGTGAACTTTCATCTTGTTTCCCTTTACTTACTAAGCACCTATTATGCCTACTGTGTGCCAGGCACCATGCCTGTGAGTTTTGATTATTTTATAGGCTTCTGTCAGAGTTAAATGCATATGCTTTTGTCAGCCTGAGTACCTGGAAAGTCTACAAAGATTAAAAATCAACAGTAAGACATGGAGGCAACAATTTCTCTTGCTGATTTTTCTAACATGTCAAATCTCTATTTCTGAAGTTGAAATGAAAGGCTCACAAAGAAAAGCATCAACATTAAATAGCATTCTATACCTACAAAAACACCAGTGCCCATATGAAATGAAAAGTTTTTTTAAAAGGCAGAAGACCTCTAGTGGAAAAAGGAAAAAAGGGAAAACAGACTTCTCTCATCAAAGATGGCTCTTTTTTTTTTCCTTTTCCTGAAGCTGGAAATCTTGATAGCAGTGATTGGCTCAGACCCACAGAAATAGTCAACCTCAGTGTAAGTAGATAAAATGAATTGTTAAGATACACAACGTATAGGTTAGGGAAGATCTTTTCTGTGGGCAAATAAAAAATGAAAAACTACTTGCACATATGACCAGAATACCTTCTAAAAACAGATTCATAATGAACTGGTAATCTTCAGGATGATGTCTCCAGACTATCAACTCCTATGCCAGATCCTGTACAGTAAAATGGCCTTAGAAAAGAGTGCCTGTTCACATGCATGCCCAGCACCTCAAGCAATGAGGGGCAGTAGCTGGCTTGAGAGAGAGAGAGAGAGAGAGAGAGAGAGAGAGAGAGAGAGAGAGAGAGAGAGAGTGTATACATGTACTTTTCCTTTTAAATTGCCTTTCCTTTCTTTTACCCTGTAATGTGGCTTCTATAGTACAACAACAAGCAGAATCATTACGCAGAGTCCACAAACTACAGATACATACTTGGGCTCCTGAAAGGAAGAAGGAAAAAAAAAATATGAAGGAAGGAAAGCTAACAGTAACATTCATTAAAAGAATGGAAACTTAACACAAAATTCCAAACTGATGAAAATTATTTGAGGTCCACAATGCTACCTGTATGTATCCAGAAATTACTTTCACACTTTAAAAATTCTATGATTTCATCAGTGTTTTCTCTCCACTGACATATCATTATAATTCCTGTGTAACTAAGGAAATGGTCATCATGAGTTCACTTGGTTGCTAACCTTTTGGGGGTGAACTTTCCTATACTTAACTTGCCTGGTCCTCAGAAACAGTCACCCAGCCTGTTAAGTGACTCATAGCTTTTCAGATGGATTGGACCTCCTAAATAGAGCTTTTTACACACACACACACACACACACACACACACACACACACACACACACACACA
>NW_027187378.1:34184642-34233180 GCF_028583685.1 Petaurus breviceps papuanus
ACACACACACACACACACACACACACACACACACACACACACACACATGCATGCATGTATATATGCATGTATGTATATGTATTGTCTGTGTGCATATGCACACATATCCATATATCGACATATCAGGGTGTGTATGTGTGTGCATGCATATAAACTGGCACAACCTTTGTAAAAAATCAGGGTCATTACCATGTCTTTGGCACTGGAGTAAAGTTTAGTGGAGGGCATAATTAGTGGAGGACCCTGCCTTATAATCCGTTCTCAAAATATATATGATGATTTTCTATCATTAAAAAAATGCTAAGTAAAACCTCTAGCCATGCTAACATAATGAAAAAAAAACCTTCTAATTTAGACAGATTAGGAGGAAAATGCAGTAGAATCCCTTTAACATGGTTATGTTTTAGGAAAATGTGGCTTGGCCCATGCTATATTCAAATCTATTCAATTACAATCTACCCGTGCGAATCTATTATGTATCACCTTATTCTGCATTAGCTGAAAAAAAAAAAGGCAGTAAATTCTGTTAAATGTTAAATCTCATCAAAGATGAGTATAAAGGCAAAACTTTCATATTACACACATACCCCCAAGATTAAATGAGAACTCTACAAGATGATATCCCATGTTGACTGAGACTGACTCCCAGATGACCGTGACTGACTCCCAGATGACCACGTAAGATAAAAGCTAAGGGGTAGAGACCAAAGGAATGTTAAAGATCATCTAATCTAATCCCTTCATTTTAAAGGTGGGGAAACTGAGGTCCAGAAAGGTTGAAGGATTTGTCCAAAGTCACAGAGGTCACAAGGAAGCAGAGCTGAAACCTGAACCCAAGCATATCAATACTCCAAATTCAGTGATCTTTTTTTCACTGCATCATATTTGCCCTCAAAGAAAACATTATCATCCTACCAGCTGACTATCCCTCTAGGGGTCTCACATTTTTTCTTATAGGGCTATTTTAGGCCTTCTTAGATAGCTAAAAAGGCAGATAAAGTCAAACCACACTGAGCAACAGGAAACCCCCACACAGTGAAAGAGGGAAAAAATTGTTCTATAAAAAGTATCAAGTCATTTGTCTAAAATTATGCCTCCTTAATACATTTATAACACAGAATCTACACACTGATGATTTTCCTTTTAAGGAAGCTGAGCATTAACACATCATGGACATTCCCTAAATCACTTATTGTGCAGTTTAACAAGTAAGGGTATATCTTACTGGTTAACTTCAAAATCACATGGAAAATTAAAAAAAAATCACCTTGAAAATATAAATAGACAATCAATCTAGAATCAAATAGTTAAGTTTAGAGATGAGCATCCCAGAGGGGAAAAAAAGAGAAAAAATTGAAAATACTAAAGAATTATTTGCAGCAACAAAGACAATAAAGATGGATCTGATTCAACCATAATATACTGACTTTAGGGAATAAATAAATCCTCAGGGAAGAGAAGACTGGTTATTACAAAAATAAAAAATAGGTATAAATATATTTAATTATCAGTTGTAGAGTTCAGCTGCTGAAAGACCATGAGTATTTAAAGAAACAAATATCTGGGAAAACCTGGAAAAGAACAAATGTGTATTATTAATGAACTCTAATAGGGCCCAGAAATTGGTCTGAAAACAAAATGAAGGATTCTTTCCATTGAATGCTATTTAAAAATATATCACCTCTAATATGGAAAAACTTTTCTGATGAGGTTAAAAAGATCATCAGATCATTCTTCCTTCGGGAACAGGAACCACATAAAGTACTTGGATCACATCTATCTAAATCTAGCAAAGTTCTGAAATTTTTGGTGAAAGGACTCCTTTACACTCTTAAAAATTGAGAACCCCAAAGAGCTTTTGTTTACGTAAACTATATCTATTGATATTTATTTACCATATTAAAAATATGTGATAAAATTTTAAAATGTTAATTTTGAAATAAAAAACCCATTACATGTTAACATATTTAATGAAAAAATAATCCTTATTATTCAAAATTTTTTTAAATTAGTGAGAAGAGTGGCATTGCTTTTACAAATTTTGCAAATCTCTTTCAAGTTTGGCTTAATAGAAGACAGCTGGATGTGTCACATTTGCTTCTGCATTCAATCTGTTGTGATGTTGTTCTGAAATATATGAAGAAAAATCCAGTCTTACACAGATATGTAGTTAGAAAAGGGGAGAGTATCTTAATAGACAAATCACATCTGGTATTATTATGAAAATAGTTCTGACCTCATGGATCCCCTGAAAAGGTCTAAGGGACTCCTAGCAGCCTGAGGACTGTATTTTGATAACTGCTGAGCTAATCCAAGGAACCAAAAAAACTCACCACCTGCCTTTTCTAAGGATGCCTGTCATGACAATGGCTAAAAGTTGGTTTGTCACATTTAATTAATCTGTTTTACCCTTTTTTAATCTAAGTAATTTTGATGGTGTAAAAAAAGACGAATTGTACTTATTTAATTATATATCACATTAATATTTCTATATTATATTGATATAATTATACATTATATTAATATGTGATATATTAATATAATATATGTAATATATAAATATATTTTTAATTATACTTATCAGCAGTTGATAAGTATGTAAGGTGAAAAGTTAATGTCAGTGTACAGAGGTTATGGAAGTCTCTTTAAAAAAAAAAGGACAATTGTGAGTGGAAAGCAACATGGAATGGTACAAGGTGAAAATAAAATCATACTGCAATCAAAAGCCAGGTTCTAGTCTGAGAATCACTAATTAATAATGGCTTGACCTTAGTCATCTAATATATCTATACCTCAGTTTTCTCCTTTTATACAATAAGGGAGCAGGATTAACTGATCTCTAAAGTCACCTTGAGCCCTCACAGCTCAAGAAATTCAATGATTCACAACTAAGTCAAGAGTGTCCCAAAAATACAATTTTGCACATTCATTTCCTCCCCCAAAGTATAAGAGCAGGAGTCAGGCAGGGTAGTGGAAGATACCAAAAAAGGATAAGAAGAAATAATGACATCAGATAAGGTTTCCCCACACCCTGGCTTCTCTATTTGCCAATTCCTCTCCTAACATTTATTCTTTCACCCAAGTTTACTCTGGTCAGAAGGATGAAAAGAGCTAGCCATCCATGTAGTTATGCTCACTAGCAGGCCAGTCATTATACAGGACAACAGATAGCAATTTTTACAATTTTTAGACACTTTCTGTGAGTGGAGGGAACCCATAATATTTACTTTATAATGGGCAATTTATCTATCCTTTGAACTAGCCTCATCCTTGCTTCAGACCAACCCAGACCCTTTGGGTGACTCAGAACAGAGTTAGATTATACATTCTACAGTTATGGACATTTCTTTTAGGATCTCTTCCTCTCCTGCCCCCAACCTCCATAATTATGAAACTGCTCTCCTTTTCAAGATGAAGTGAGAACTAAGTTCCTCTCCTAAGTACTAAAAAACTATGTCACATAAAGATATAAAGACAAAGAAAGAAAAAAGCAATATGGCAAGAGGCTTTGGAGCTAACAAACCAGAAAGGGAGAAGAAACCCCAAAAAAGTGAGCATGTACTTCTAGCTATCAGATTGAAATCCAGATTATGGATCTCAATCTCACCTTTGCATTATACTTGGCTTTTGGTGTCACTTTCTTTGCAGAGGTCTTTCTTCCTTTTATCTGTGGCTTCTCCTTTCCCAGTCTGTAGCTTCAAGGCCTCTTCAAAATTTAATATGCCCAAATCCAATCCTCTGCTGGTTTTATTTCCCAGTGGAACATTTTGTTCTGGGACTTTGTCTCTACTGGGATCATCAATATAATACTAATAGCTTCAATGCGCCATACCTAATTCTGTCACAAAGTAAAAAGCTCTGCAGGCACAGAGGAAACAGAATGATCATCACCAAAACAAAAGGAAAATTGATGTAGCCCTCAAGGCAGAAGGAGAGCTTGACTGAACCAAGGAGGCCCGGTCAACTCCTTTGAAAATTAAAACAACATTTGAAAGTGGTTGAGGTGAAAGAAAAGTAAAGGTATTACCCAGTCAAATGTGGCAAACTAGGTGGTGAAGGGGGTAGAATGTCAAGCCTGGGGTCAGGAAGACTTATCTTCCTGAGTGCAAATCCAGCCTCAGACACTTAACACAAAAACTAGCTGTGTGACCTTGGGCAAGTCACTTAACCCCAATTGCCCTCCAAAAGGCAAAAAGAAAACCCCAAAGGGGGTCACATAAAAGTCAGACATGAGTGAAAAAGTACCCAACAAGAACTTTTTTCTCTTAAGTTGCTCTACTTTCTGCCTAGAAAACCTTTGTTGATTCAAACTTGAGAGTAATAAACCACAAAGACACACAAGGGTTTGTGCCACCAAGGACACATACCATTTCTCTGCTCAAAAATCTTCTACTAAGCTATTAAATAATGATCAGGCTCCTTTACGTCACATTCAATCTAATTCCACTTTACCTTTTCCAGGTATTTCACATTATTCTACTCCAGGGTCCAGTCCAATCAGACTATCCTAAGTGCCCTGAATATACTGCTGTTTCCTCTATCTGAAATGTCATCCTTTCTACTCTCTGCCTATTAAATCCCTACCCACCCTTCAAAGGCTAACTCAAAGACCACCTTCTCTCCATGAAGCCTTCCTTAACCTTTGTCCTCAGATCTTGTTTTACATCTCTCTGATACATTTATAACTGTCCTGTATTTGTCCCTATTCCAAATTGTACAAAGAACATAAGAATAAGCACCAAGTCTTATCTAACCTTTACACCTCCCTATGGAGACTCTATGGGGAAAGAAGATGCTTAATAGATGTTGGATGAATTGGGGGAAGAAAAACGCTGATGTGAACCTAACTTTGCAAACAGGAGTAATTGCTACTAATCTCTGTTAAAGCATTTTTTTTTTTTACTATTGAGAATCTGAATTTAGAAAAATGCTTCACTGAGGAAGGGACTTGAGCAAAGTCACTATCTGAAGGACATCAAGCATCTGGACCAGGAAAGGGGTCAAACTGCCATTGATCCCCAGGTCCATCTTATCTCAGTTTTGCCAATGAGCAGGGAATGGAAAAACATAGGAAAGAGGAACCTGGCAGGGAAGCCAACAGGGGGCTTATGGCTCAGGAAACTCGAGGAGAAGGGAGAGGGGGAGTAATAGGAGATGATAAACAGAAATCAGTAGTTAGAACCACTTTGCCAAGGCATCAACCAGCGGAAAATAAATCTAGGTCAGTAAAAATACATGGAATCAGTAAAAGTACACAGAATCTGTAATATCGTGGGGTCCAATGAATCACAGCAAGTACCGCTTCCATTGCATAACGTTTGCCTGGAATGCTTTTCTTAATCTCATATCCTTAACTTCTTTTTGAGGTCTTATCATATATCCCCTACTCCCCCCATTCTTTGGTAATGCCAATGTTACTTCTACCAAAGAGCCACAGTCATAAAAACAGCTAGCTAGAATTTATACAATCCCTATTATGTGCCAGGCACTGTGTTAAAGCACTTTACACATCTCCCATTTGAACCTCAAAGTCACCTTGGGAGGTTGGTATAGTTATTATAACCTTCATTTTATAGTTGAGGAGACTGAAGCAAATAGAGATTAAGTGACTTGCCTGGGTCACACGGCTAGTAAGTGTCTAAGGCTAAATTTGAATTTGGGTCTTTCTTATTACAGGCCCAGTACAATTTTGAATCATCTGAGATCAAGGTGTTCCATGATTCGAATCTAGGCTTTTGTAGCAAAGGACATCTTGGGGATAACTGAAAACTCAACACAATTTTCCAAATGTGATCTATTTCAATCTCTTTTAGTCCGTCCATTCTAGGCCCAGCTGCATTCCCAGCCCATCTGCAAAGCCTACCCAAGACATATATCCTCACAGATTTACGCAGGGGTTGCATGCTATAATCTGGGGAATTAACACTCTCCTATGGCACTTTTGGCCTTTTATGTTTTAATATAAAGATACAGTTTATCCTCTGATAAGCTTCCACAATAAAAAATCACAGGATAATTACATCTTAGAGCTGAAAGGGACTACTGAGATAACATCACAAAGACATAACAAAGACATAGCAGCAATACAAACTCTAGTAATTCAGGCTCTTACTAGAGTTCTTGGTTCTAATGCTAACTTGGGCTGCCTTTTTTGGAGATTTTTTTAAGTCATCCTTTGGATTTTTTCTTTCCAACATAAATACCAAGAGCTCACATTTCTAAAGTACTTAATGGTTTCCTTATAAGAAACCTATAAGATAGATGGCACTAGGTGGCTCAATGGATAGAACTCTGGGTCACTTGTGTGACCCTAGGCAAGTCACTTCACCCAGTTTGCCTCTGTTTCCTTATATGCAAAATGATTTGGAGAAAGAAATGGCAAACCACTCCAGTATCTCTGCCAAGAAAATCCCAATAAACATACTGGGGTCATAAACAGTCAGACATGACTGAAACAATGAGGCAGATTGTGTAAGTAGAATTCCTATTTCACAGCAATGAAAGAGAAGTTTGGAGAGGTTTTTACTTGCCAAAGGTTACAAAACTAGTTAGTAATTAAGCAGGGATTCAATTCAGTTTTAACTCCTAGTAGAGCTTGCTTTCTTCAGCACCACATTTCCTCTCACACACATGTAGACAGTTATTAAATCATCACTTTGCCTATTCCTTTTGAGGAAAAACTCTCAATCCCTTTGACTTTCATTCAAAGACACTGTTCTTAACAGCTTAATTTCTTTTAATATATCCAGTTTCCAGTAGCAGGGCTGTACACCATAAAGAGGAGATGGGGAGTGGAGGGGGGAGGGAAGAGATAGAATTATTTGCATAAAGAAAAACTATATCATTAGAAACATGCAATCCACCAGGTCTCTGGTTGAGATATAGTGCTTGAGTCTGGAGATAAGTGCACGATAACTTGTGCTGAGAAGTCTGTGTCCAGTTTTCACATGGCACATGTCAACGGATATTTCTGACCCACAATAGGGATGAAGAGAAGGGCACATCTATTGTTCTAGGGAAATTCTGTGGAATCAACATGGCTACTTGAATGAAGGTAAACAAATAAATAAATGAATGAATGGATAGATAGATGAGTGACATGAAGCACAGTACCTGGAACGTGGCAGACCCCTAATAAATGCCAGCTGACTGACTCTTAGTACATACTAAGGACAACTAATGGTATATCCCACAAAATGTCTGTGAGACATGTGGGATATGTGAACCTAGTCTCCTTGCAATAGGGAGAATCTTCAGTCTTTTCATCTTTTAACAGTTATCCTCACCAAGGAGACATGGAAAGACAGCTCAGGGATTTGGTCCATGGGCAAAGGGGAGCAGTGTGGGAGATTAATGAAGAGGTAAGATAAGGAAAAATAACCAAAGGACCTGCATCATACAGACTTGAATGAAGACAATTAAATCAGGGAATGTGAAGAGTTAAATCAGAAACTGCTATTGGGGGTCACTCAAAGGGGATAAAGGAGGTCCTAATAGCAGATCTAGCCAAGATGGGGGTGAGGGAGGTGGAAGCAGAAAGAATGGTCTATGTACAAATGCAGAATGACTGAATTGCAGCCACGAGCCCAAGAAGAAACTGTTCCCTCAGAATGCTGAAAACCACTCCACAAAAAGCAAGTAAATTATGCTGGACAAAAAAGCCAGGCTCAAGCAGCAATAAAATGTGGCTGGATTACTTCCGCTTCTTGATCGTTCCTCCTCTTTTTACAACCACCTGTCTTCCTAAAGTTCGGATCTTGGATGATGTAAGAAGAAAGGACAAGAGGAGCGAGGTAAGAAGACAAAAAGAAAAGTAGAAAGGAAAGGGAGGGAAGACCTGAGCAAGGAGGAAGGGTAAGTGGGAGAGTCAATACAAGCAAAGCAATTATGCCCTAAAAAAAACAAAGTCAAAGAACAAAATTAAAACCACCCCCATAAGCACAGAGCCACCTCTTCTCACTCTGTCCTTCATCTTTTTATCCCCAGTTTGCTCAATCCTTGCCTTCTCCCCTGCCCCTAGCAAGGAATACGAGCAAACAGGACTCATTTCATTATTTGACCTGTGTGTCCTCCCATGGAAAGCTGGTAAAAATATCCGTGGGTTGGTAAGCTCTTTGTACTCATTGAAAATGCTGGCTGGAAATATTCTCTGACATTTCTGTAGACAACTGTGCCTTTGAAAATACAAAGAAACACAATATATAACAAGCTCTTCACCATAGCTTATAAAGGGAATCCAGCAAAAAATGAAGATGAATTATCAAGTAGCACCCGTGATAAGAAAGGGGAAAGGGGAAAGAGAAGAATGAAAAAAATTCTTTATTATCAATTTACTACAAAAAAAAATCAGTTCATTTGTCTTTGCTTTTGGGATTGATGAGGCTGAAAAGCAATATTCCTCTTGCACCATCAGTACAGGCTGGAGTTGGTCTGATTAAACCGTTTTAGACTCTGCTACCACCTTAAAGCACTCTCTACCACTCAACCCAGGGAAGGTGGTTGAGAGAGAAAAAAATTAGGGGGAAACGTCATGGTGTTCTGATTTAAAGTACAATGAATATGTTTTCATCAGCAGATCTAAAGTTCAGGGGAAAAATTTTAGAAATAGGTTTTTTAAATTGCACTACAAGGTCATATCAGTTATGGGGAAAACTGCCTAGAAGTTATACTGCAAACCCTTCCTCATTTAATAGAAAAGCAATCTTCCTCAATATGAAACTACCATAAACTTTCTGCACTCCTCTCAAGAAATGTCAAGTTTTACATATCTGTTCTTGATTTGTATCTATGGAATATAATAAGCTCCAAGCAATGACCAAAACACTGCTGGTACCGACTACATTATTATAAGGAAAAGAAGTCAGGAGGACATCTACCCCTGCTTTAAATAAATTTAAATCTAATCACTAGGTAGGTTTTAGAACATATACTGAACATACTCAGTCATGATAAATGAAGGTAAACAAGGAGTTATGTTCCATCATAAAATATGATCAATAGGAAGTAAATGTCCCTCACTATAATAAATGGGGTTTTTTGGTTATGGTTATGTCTGCTTTTGTTATGATTTTGGCTAAAATCACAGACCTAAGGGACCATGTATTCCAAATGCCTTCCCAACAAGAATCTTTCTTAGGAAGTCTCTGAAAAATGCTGGTTCGGGGTGGCTAGGTGGCACAGTGAATAGAGCACCAGCCCTGGAGTCAGAAGGACCGGAGACTGAGTTCAAATCTGGCCTCAGACACTTAACACACACACACACACACACACACACACACACACACACAAATTAGATGTGTGACCTTGGGCAATTCATTTAACCCCAATTGCCCTACCCTCCCCCCTTCAAAAAGAAAAAAAAAATAGAAAAATGCTGGTCCAGCTCCTGCTTGAAAAGGAACAGATTCAGGTCCACATAACACACTTCCCAGCCCTGGACATCTTTCCATCGCATCACACTGCAATGATAACTTGTGATAATCACCTTTGGAGTTGTCATACTGGACAGATACTATAGATGAACAATCATCTGGGCCCAAAGCTAGGTTGAAAGAAGACTCTATTTCCCAAGTGGTAAATTTTACATAGGAAACTGTACAGTGCTTTCATGACCAGAACTGATCACTGTCTCAAAAGCCCATATCTTTAAGACCAATATTTTCCCTGGTGTTTTAAGGCTCAGAAACAAGAATTAAAATTACAAATAATCTAAAGGGCAATGGAAAGTGGTAAAATGGGGATAAGCAGACCATAGCATGTTGTGACCAGAAATGACTTACATGCAATTAGACAGTCAAAAAACATTATCATCTAGGGCAGGCATGACGCAAAAGCAGGTAGGTCAATCAACTAGCCTGAGTAGTAGTACACTGGGACCTTTGTGATACTAAAGAACAAAAAGACAAGGTGGTCGCTACATTGTTATGGGAAAACAGGGATTATAACCACATAGGATAAGTAGATATGAAAGGATGAAATCTGCAGAGGGGCAATGAAAGCATGGCTCTTCCAAAATAGAATAATAATAATAATTTTTGATCCTTTGGAATGTACCACAAATCATGCCAAAGGCAAAAAGCCCAAAGTGCATACTTGGATGATGGAGAACAGGGTCAGGACATGGGACACTTTCCAATGGGTGAGGAGAAAGATGAACTGTGCTGCCTTACAGTGGTTTCTGGCACACCTACTTGTAATTTATTATTTAACTAATTATAACTGCTAACTAAGTACTCAGTTCTGTTGTTTCCACAAAGCTCAAGGCCTCCAAGTGCTATCAGCACCCTAGAGAAAATCCCTGGTCACACTGACCTGATTACAGCTATGCCAAGAAATACATTTATAAGAAAGCTGTTCATTTCTGATTAAAAAGTTATCCTGAGGGGTTCACATTAGGGATGCTCATGCTCCAAGGAATTGAATGAAGAAAAGGCCCAATTTTTGAAGGTCTTTGGTCTTTGTTTCTATACAAACTGTCATCTCAACTGGCAAAACTCTTAGTTTATCAGCTAAAATTTCAAAACTGCTCTCCAATTTGAAATCTACATAAATGATGAGGACTGGTGGCTAAATTCCAAATAAAAATGATGGGTATGCTTAAATGTCAAGTTCTGAGAGAGACTCAAGTGGCAGTTACTTTCTAAACTTCAACTTTTTCGCAGACGTGAGGCAGAGGATTTAAATTTGTTATTTTGACACCACGAATCTGTGCCAGCTGATTACATAACACTGAACTCCCTGAATCAGCAGACTATAATCATTATCCTCTAAACATATTATAGTAATAATTGTCAGGCATTTGTATACAAATCACTGAAGTCTCCAAACATTTGGCCCACTGACACAGAACACAATATCCATCCTGCCAATATTACAGAGGAGGAAAATGAAATAGGGAATAATTCTGTTCTATAAGGACAGTGAGTAAAAGCAAGGGAAGAAGAGCAATTAAAATAGGCCAGCAAATGTTCCTTCTTAGATGAAATACATCGTTTTGCTTCCCCTATAACTATAAAGAATTTGGTAAATCTGGAGATACTGGGGGAAGGGGAATGGTACAGAAAGAACAATAATGTTGATGGCACATGTAGCTAAGTAGTAAAAGGAAAAACAATTCATCACACGAATTTCTAAATTCTATGGATGTACTTGAATATGAAATACTGTGTAGCTTCTGCATGATAAGATTAAAAATAGAATCTTTCTGGGAATCGCTAATATTCCATTACAGTACCCTAAAGTATTACTACCACCCCCACTCAAATACAACTCTACATGGGAAGGGAAGGGGGGGAGGAGAAATCTGTTTGTATGCTTTAAGCAGCATCTGTTCTGCTGAAAAAGTTCTAAGATGACTTTTTGATACAGATACATCTTTAAATATAATAAGCATCTTTTTTTAAACATGGCTAATATGGAAATATGTTTTGCATGACCTCACATGTATATAGTTTGCTTCCTCGGTGGGAGAGAATTTGGAACTCAACATTTAAAAAAAATGAATACTAAAAAAAAATTTTTTAATATAATTGAGAAAAAAAACAAAAATAAAAAATAAATATAATGAGCATGATTGGTAGAACTTCAGTTGATTCAAAACACTGCCACCATCATTTTATATTTGAGGTCTGACTAGTGACTACCAAACTCACAGTACACGCCAAACACAGTATACACTCTTTCCCACCCTTCAGTGGAAGGACATTCAGGTGCCAAAACCCAAAACATCCTTTGAATCATGCATTTCAGACTCAGTTTTCTGACTTAAAAAAAAAAAGGAAAAGAAAAAAGCTTAGTTCCAATTTTAACACAGAATATTCAAAATTGCTGGAGGAGAGCTATTAACTATCATCAAAGATTTGCTAACTTACTGCCTAAACTAGGAAAATGCATCACAAATCATCTATACCATGGATACCATTGTGAACAGGATTTCAATGACCCCCTCATCAGGAATCATTCACCTATTCTAGGAAACACTGAATGATCTCTATAGAGCTACATTTAAATACCACCCATCAGTTCCTATTTTGAACTATGTACCTAGAATAAAACTCAGATCAAATATTTCCAAGAATTTATTTGAGCCTTCACATTAGAAAGATGTTCCTTTTTTTTCCCCTTCCAGGTGGATTTTTCCTGTCCTTTGACACCAACCTGTGGGTATCGACAGACACTAATGTTTCCTTAGCCTGAAACTTGAACATCCTCTCATGTTCATAAGAGCTTATATTCTTAAGTATGTGCTCTTCTCTTTGACCCAATGAAGAATTTAAAATCTGCTGAGAGAATTACTTTTGGTATATGACTAAAAGATATCAAGGCTACCACAGCACTTGTATAGGACTGTAAGGCTGAAAGGGCCCTTAGAGACTACAAATGAACAAAAAGAGGACCAGAAGTGTCCTAAATTTCCAGGCTCACACCAGAACACTTGAACCCATATCATAAAAGGAGAGCATAGGATGAACCATTTGTCAATAAAAGTGAATGGGAACGAGTCTTATAAGGGGAGCTCTGGGTATCATAGATCTACGCAGAGCTGCTCACAGATTTGTTTTTAAAAATATTTCGATAATTGCATTTCAATATAATTGGTTTACCTTTGTAATCCTATGTATTTTATTTTATGCATTAAAAAATGTTATTCTGAAAGGGGGCTCATGGGTTTCAGACTATTCAAGTTTTATCACTGTATGAATGAATGCGTCCTTGGTTGATAAGACCTGCTGGTCTAACAACACCATGAAGAACAGGAAACAGTGTGGCCTAGTGTATGAAATGCTAGACCTGGAATCAAAGGTTTGGTTTTAAATTCTTCTTGCAAAAATTACTAGCTGGGGCTAGGTGGCACAGTGAGTAAAAGTACAGGGCCTGGAGTCGGGAAGACCTGGGATCAGTTCTGGCCTCAGATACTTTTAACACCCACACACACAAAAACTGGCTGTGTAATCTTGGGCAAGTTACTTAACCCCAATTGCTTTAAAAAAAAAAAAAAACAACTTATATAGCTAGCTATAGGACAGCTAGGTGGGTGCAGTGAATAGAGCACTGGCCCTGGAGTCAGGAGGACCTGAGTTCAAATCTGACCCTAGACACTTAACACTATCTGTGTGAACTTGGGCAAGTCACTTAACCCCAACTGCACTGCCTTCGCCCCTCCAAAAAAAAGACAAAAAACAAAACAAAACTTACTAGCTAGATAACTGCAAGTCACCCAACTTCGCTGAACCACCATTTTCCTTATCTGAACAATGGGAAGACTATAATTTGCAATAGCTGCCTGATAAGAGTTGGTATGAGGTTCAGAACAGATAATAAATCCACACCAAGTGCTTTTCAAATCACAAAATGCTAGATAAATGTCAGTCACTATTATTATTCTAGAGATAGACTAGGTATCTGCCATTTCATAGAATGATATATGTCACTTTCATCTCCTTTTCTATTATTATACCTACTCCACCCCTCCAAAAAAAATCATAGTATTTAGAATGGAAGGGGGGGACTTCAAAAGCAATCAAACCCCACCCCCTAATTTTACAGGTGAGGGGAACTTGTTCAAGTTCATCACATCTGTAGTAAGTAACAAAGGCAGCATTTGCAATCAGGTGCCTTGACTCTAAATCCACTGGCCCATTACATGACAAAACAATAAATCAGTGCCATAAACTGAAGCCCTTTCAGCTTCACCAAAACATTTCAGTTTCCAACAAACAGAGTACACTGCATACCTGAGTGTGCCACAACAGTTTTGTGTTTCTAAGGACAAAACAATTTATTCTTTTCTTTTTTTTATTAACTGACTTTCCCTTTGTTGTTATATAATGAAAAGCTGAAGGGATTTAATACTGTAACTTCAATATCTTGCAAGCTCAGAGCAATTTGATAGCCAGAGCATTCTGTATTATTTCCTTCCAAAGATGTAAAGCCTGGTAAGAGCCATGTAGTTAAGAAAAATCAGGTTAAAGAAGAAAACAGAAGAATAAAAAAAAATCCTTAAAGTCAATTCACAGGAAATATTTCTATTAAGGGCCCTAAAAGAGTTTGTTAACTGCATAGATCTATCACACCCCAAGTATAAGAAAGACATGCTAACCAGAGTTGGGGATTATTTTTTGAGGGAGGGAAGATAATATAAAATCTGAATTCTGGATTTTAATGGAAGTCAAGGAACTTGGTTGGCTTCTAGTCCTGACTCCAACAGTAGCCCTCTGGTCCTCAGTTTTCCTGTCTATAAAACTAGATTACGCTAGACTTCTATGATCCCTTCCAACCCTCACGTTCTCTGCCCTCCAGTGAGGAACCAGAATAGAATCAAGGCCTCCTTACTTCTGCTACACATAAAAAAGAGATTTTTCAGGGGATGGTCTAGGAAAGCTCTTTAATCTAGGTATTCTGCTTTTGATGTCATACAATGTACACATATGTGTGACTCTTTTTTAAAATTCACCTAGATATTAACATATAAAGCAGTTCACTTTGCTTTTTATTTATAAACCAAGAAACCCATAACATGCAACAAATTGTTAAGACACAAAAATTTCCAAGTGGAAAGACTTAGAAACTTGTTACAAAACTGTCAAAAAACAAACAAACCAGGATCTCTTTCTTCCTTGAGCAGACAGCAACATCATCTCCATGAAGCCTTTCCAGTTCCACCCAGATGCTAATTCTGTCCCTAACGACTTCCTATTATTTTTTCTCTTTCTGTCTATCAGCACAGAGTTCTATCTGTACCTGTACTCCCTGCTAGAATGAATCCTCTCTGAAAGAAGAGTTTATTTCACTACAGTGCCTAACATAGTGTCTGGCACACAGTAGGCATTTATTAAATGCTTCTCCATTGACTAATTGATTAAAATACTGCATCTAACGACCAGCTAATCTTTCTTCCACATACAGATAACCCCAAGCTCTTTGCTTATTCTTACACAGTACATCTGTTTCTACTTAAATTTACAGGAGGTAGCTGCTAATTAGCCTACACTTGTCAAATCAGCACTTTCCTGCTATTCACAGTACTGATAATCACCAAATATCTCCTAAGTTCTCCAAGCATTTTTCTGGCCATTCACTTCCAAATCTGTGTGCCTATTCTGAGTTTCCTCCTACTAATCCAGCTTTAAAATCATCACCTGCTCTAAGTTCTCTTTACTAGATTTCAAATTCCCATGTTCTCTTCCTAGCCGCCTCTTTTTCCCCAGATCACATATTTTACTCCTGTATTTCCAAGGACTGATGATATGTTTTCAGTCTTTCAGTCCTATAATACCACTGGTGGAATCTGTTGTTGTTGCGATTCAGTCATTTTTCAGTCATGGCCCCATGTGGGGCTCTCTTGGCAAAGATACTTGAGTGGCTTGCCATTTCCTTCTCCGGTTCATTTGACAGATGAAGAAACTGAGGCAAACAGTGGTAGGTGACTTAGCTAGTATCTCAAGTCAGATTTGAACTTAAGAAGATGAGTCTTCCTAATTCCAGGCCTGGCACATTATATCCTGTGCCACCTAGCAATCCCATACTACTGGAATGCCAATATTGAGAAGATGGGGTTTTGTTTCTAAGATGAGTTTAGTGCCATTAACAGAGTTTTGCAAATTCCATAAAGCAATCTAGCCTTCTTTTCTTGTATTTAATTCATGGCCCAACTCACTGCCCATTTGTACTACCTGTCCCAACCTAAATTAAGCTGTCTATTCATCTAATCTGTATGCATAATCTTCACAAGAAATACTCTGCATCCACATCATCATCCTTCATATGAAGATGGTCAAACCAAACTCTTCATTCATTTAGTCCACAGGCATTTATAAGCACCTGCTGTTTTAGGTACTGTGTTAAGTGCTGAAGATAAAAAGAATGGTTAAAAAAAAATTTCCTGTTACCAAGGAGTTCACAGTCTAACAGAGGAGACAACATGGAAACAGATATGTGTGAACTGGATACATGTAAATGTAAACATATAAACATAGAGTAAAGTGGAGATCTCAGAGAAGACAAAAGAGGACTGAAAAATACTTCTTCTAAAAGGAAAGACTTTAACTGAGACTTGAAGGAAAACAAGGAAGCCAGAAAGTAGAAATGAGGAGGGAGAGAATTTATAAAATTTATATAGTCTTGGGGGGAGAGCAAGGGAAAAATTCCTTGGGGTTGTAAGATGGAGTGTTATATGGGAGGAAAAGAAAAGGCCAATACGGGTGGCTAGGTGGCACAGTGAATAGAGCACCAGCTCTGGAGTCAGGAGGACCTGAGTTCAAACACAGCCTCAGACACTTAACACTTACTAACTGTGTGACCTTGGGCAAGTCACTTAACCCCAATTGCCCTGCTTTCCCCCTCCAAAAAAAAAAAAAGGAGGCCAATGTCACCAGATCACAGAATATATTGGTGGGGGAGGATGGGTGGAGGTAAGGTATAAAAATGACTGGAAAGGTAGGAAGGAGCCTGGTTATGGAGGGTTTTAACAGCCAAACAGAAGTTTTTATATGGATCCTACAGTACATAAGGAATTGAATAAATGGGGGTTGGGGGTAACATGGCTTACAAAAGGACTTCAAATGCCTAGATTTGCAATAAACAGCACAACGTTATCTACAAAACTGGACACATGGAGGACCCTCACTATCCAAAGGAACACCTCAACCTGGGCCTCCTCCTTTATAATTGTGAATGCTTTTAGCAAACACACATCTCTCCAATTTTATGATTCACCTGAGGGTTGTGATCAGCAATCACTGAATAAGGTTAGTTCTGATAGCATATCTTTCAAGGAACATGCAATAACTTTGATGTAGAAATGGGAAATGCACTTGCTAGAAGACAGCCTGTAAAGTGGCATTATGCTCTACCAAATTAAATGGTGTTTTTTCCCCCATAATCAACAAATAACAACAGTGGTATACCGTATGTTCTCTATATTTTTCAACCATCATGGTAAAGATCCAACTTATAGAATATTACTTGAGAAAGCCTGCCTGTTCTCTACTAATACCCTCCCCTCAAGGAAGCCCTTGATGTACGTATAGGTAAATTTCACAAACATTTTGCATAAATGGAAAAGTAAGCATAGAGGTAGGTAATGAATATTTCTCTTGGTTGCCTTTTTTTCAGTATTGATAACATCTTAAGATTTTTCCTATGCCTTTGATATCTTTTCCTTCATTGATTCCTCTATGTGAATAAATCTCTCAATGGGAACCATTCTTTCATTTGGCTCCATTTTCTTTCTTTGTTCTGGTTTCATTTATACTAAGAATATCAAGACTGGTATACCTCATCTCTTCCTGTATGATGACCACTCAGTTACTGAACAAGGATCTAGGAGCCAAGATAAAGTTTACAGATGGCATAAAAACTGTGTAATTCCTTACATGCAAATATTTGCAATTCTCTGTCTCCCTTCCAGTCCCCTTACCCATGGCAGTATAGAAATGCAAGGGGGCACAACAAAATCAAGGGCCATTTTGTATTTTGAGTTACCACGGGCTAAAAGTTTCTCTCACCATGTAGTCAGCCTATGGTTGGTAAGCCTATCTTTACTTAGCTAGACTGGTCTTTGTAAAGCAAGGATGTTAAAAACAAGGTTTGAACTCAAAGAGTATATGATCCTATAAACAACCTTAGTGGGCTTTCACTTTTGAGCCCTCCTTTCCCTTCTCATTTTTACACCTACTCCCTATTTAACGGATTCATTATTCTTAATCTATATATTTTGTATGGCTGAAAATTTTCTAACAAATGCTAGAAGACATTATTACAAAGAGGGTAAATTTGACTGGAGCTCTATCTTTACCCCAACCTAACCCATGCCAGGGGCTGTGTCCAAGAAACTCCCATAGGCAGAAAGGGTATGGTATGGGAAGGCTGGCCTAGTCTGAAGATGTCTTTTAAGCACACAGAATTTAGTACCCCTCCCCATTAGCTCCTTTCCCCCCCAAAAAGAAGCTTGCCTCAAAATGTTTAGAGGCTGATTAATTTTTTGTTGATTTACCCTTAAACACAAAAGTCATAGATAAAACTGTCTGATGGTAGGAAATTTGTAAGGCATAATTTTATATTTCATAATTATCTCCCTTGATTGTCAGACAAGAAACATTCATCTTCATTTAAAATATTTTGGTTTTCTTTACTGACCTTCTGCACGTCTAATATTTGCTTTAATTTATTCCTCGCTTCATCTCCCCTTCCTCTCGATTCCTACTTCACTTTAATAAATTACTTTTACCCTGAAGAGATCAAATGATAAACTCCATTTTAACACAGCACATCACAGTTTTAGTAGGCTTAGGAATGTTAAAGAACGAATGCACCTAGCCCATGCATTCCTGGAGAATGATTTCAAAAACACCAAAATAGCACACATGACCTTTTGGAAAAACAAAACTCAGCATCTGAGCCATGGATTAATGCACAAATAAATACCAAACAAAGCCTCCAGTAAGATTGTTTATGCTCATTTTAATGGTTTCAAACACATGCATCTACCTGGGATAGGTACGTTGATTCACCAACCTTGAAGGAAAAAAAGGCAGCAAGAATCCACTGTTGACTCCAAACCTAAGAGAGCTTTCAGGTTTCCTTTCAGGAGCTTCATGGTGATTTCAAAGTAACCAGTATACATCAAAGGCACTAAAACAAACACAGCAACAAAGCTTCTACCAAGGAACAACATTCTAAAGAACATTCTAAAGTTGGGCTGGCTCCTCCACCAATGGACCGAGGCAACCTTCTTAGCTCCCCATCTCATTCCCTTTCCAGTGAAGCTGCCATAGCCACCAGGGCACGATTCCCCTACTTCTGCAGGCTTTGCAATGATGCACCATGGCCAGCTTTTAGATTTTAAGGTTCTTGTCTCTCGTTCAGCACTAGGCAAACTGCTTAAAATTTGCTTTGAAGTTCTCAAGTTGGTTGGTGGACAAATTTTTGGATTTCTTCAATAAGATTTCAGAAAGCAAAGGGCTGCACATAATCTGTTTTTTTTTTTTCTGGTAATACACCACAGAACCCAATATATGTAGTTCTCTGCACATAGTGGGTGCTCAACAAACACCATCAGCCACTACCTGAAAACATAGAGAAAAAAATAACTGTTTCATTCTTTAAATTTGAAGTTTTCCTCCAGGCTTCATCTCAGAAGAAAATTAATACACAGCTGATAGATGACCTTCAACCTCCTACCTTCATATCTCAATTTTCATTTATTCCTTGTCTTCTTCATTTCCTCTTATCTTTATCATAGGTTTGGAGGAAGCACCTTTCATATAAGTTTATAATGAAGGGGTCCTGTCTTTCCCCACCCCCACAGTTAAGTAACCAGTGTCCATCATTTCACTACGCCTCTGCCTCTCTCCCTACACCGTAAGCAGCAAGAAAAATATGGACCACCGATTGAATTAGGCAAACCTGTATTAAGTATCTGCAAGGATAAGACCCTGTACAAGGACCCTGAGTCGAGGGTAGGTACAAAGGCAAAATTTAAGCAGTCCCTATCCTTACAGATATTTATATATACAAGATATATATATAAGATACAAATATATCCTTATATTCTATTGGGAGTGGGGGGAGAAGAGGGGAGTTTAATACAGACAAACATAAAAGGCAGAGACTTGAAGATGGAATCATTAGCATTTGAAGGAATCAAGGTAGGGAGGGATTCCTCAGTTAGAGACAGATCTGAACTGAGCTCTGAGAGAAAAGGAGGATTCTGACAGGCAGGGATGAGGAAGAAGCAGGTCCCAGGCCTGGGGGATGATTTATGTCACTATAAAGAAGTGGGAGAGGGAATGCTAAGTTCAGGGAACAGCTAGTAGTCAAATCTGGCATGAATTTAATGTGAATATATGGCTGGAAAGGTAGGACCGAGCCAGGCTGTGAAAGGCCTTACTGCCAAGATAAGGTATTTGAATTTTTTCCTGTACCAATTAGAGAGCCATTAAAGATTTTGGAAAAACAAATACAGCTGAAAGCATTATTGCCATTTTACTAATGCAGTTAACCAAGAAAGGACAGGGGACTAAATGGGGGCTTATGGGGAAGAAAAATAACTAAAGTAATGAAATAAGTTAATTAAAATAATTAAGGCACAAAAGAGGAGATCCTTTTAGGAGGAAAGTCACAAAAAGTATTCTGGACAAAAGGGTAGAGAAGAAAATTGAATACTTTCTATTCCAAATTTTGTGAAAATAAAAAAATTTTAGAGACTCATGGCTGAATATTGTTTTCCCTTTGTTTCTTATATGTCAGAAATATCCGCGCCCCCCCCATCTCTCGCTACTGCTACTGAACTGTTAACCATTTACCCAACTCAAATGCTACCTCCATTTCAAAGTCTTCCCTTCATCAGGATAACAGCCTTCTCCTCATATCACATTAATTGCTTTGTTTTGTAACTCTAATGAATTTAGCATGCCATCTTGTATAATGTAATCATACTAGATTGTAAGCTCCAAAAGGAGTATGTAAGAGAGTCTGTATTATATAAACTTTCTATCATCGCACTGCCTAGCAGTGTCCTGAAAGCTTCATAAAAATTTGCTGATTGGCTGATCTGTTGGTATGGTGATCAGGACCTCTCTCAGACCAACCCTAGTTTTATACCATGCTCCTGAGGAATCTTTGGAAATATCCACATTCAGGACTGTGGAATGGGCAAGCTTTAAGGCCTAGGAACAGAACGCGTTGTGAGTGCCTTGGCACCTGGCCTGCCATATTTAGTTACGTGAGGAATCACTCTTTTGATATGTTACATCTAAATTGGGGAGAGAGAGGAGAAACATAGCACTGGGAGGTGTGGAGGTGGGTGGAGGGGTTCTGTAGGTAATACAAAGGAGGAATCGACTGAAGAAGCCTTACATTAGTTGTTAAAAGGTAGAAAGAAAGTCCAAAGGAAGTATATAAAATGTACTCCTTTAAAACAGTGGGGGGGAGGGGTTAATGACTCAATTTATCTTCTATCCCTTTGGTGCTAACCTAAGCTTATTTGAAAGTATAAAATCCTCTGGATATTTGTACTTTAAGGCTTTGAAGTGAGTTCTTCACTACTGAAAGAAAATCCCTAATGTACCTTTAAGTACTGCAAGATTTAAAACTGTTGAATGATTTACAAAGAGAAAAAAACATGGCCTTTGAATTAAGATTAATAAATTACTTCTCCTATACATCAATATTAACTAAGTTAAACTAGAGAAATTAAATTTACAGCTCCATCATAAGGAAAACTACAGAATAGTTGTGCATTTTATGGGGGGAAAATACCTACTTCTTTTCTGTCCCAAATGAGTGTAATCTCTTTGAGGGGAGAAACTTGTTTCTAGTTCCTCCATATCTCTCCCCTGTACCTAACCTACTATACCATGCCCTGCAGACGACTAAGCCCTCAATACAAATTCCCAACTCCCTAGCTACCCATAGCAACAGTTAAAATCAAATCTTACTTTAAATATAATAAGGGAACCTAAAAGTAATAAGGACAACACACAATAAAAACCTGGCTTCAGGAAAGCAAACATTAAGCCAATTCCAAAGCCCTTCAATTTCAACTAACCCCACTGGAAAATGGAAAGGGGAACTTTAGATATTCATTCTTATGGCTAAATACTCATAGGAACAGAATCATTTTCATAGGAGTTTTTCTGGCCTCTTATACATGAACACAATAAAAGTGGTACACAGCCACCATGGGACTTTTCTCCCTCTCCCACCCCTCACTCCACGAATTGAATGCTATTCCTGGGAAGAATGCAGGCAGAAGGGCCTATATAGAATGCAGCTTCGCCTACCAGCCCCTCACCACTGGATAAGCAGGGGGTTACTGACCCCCTAGGGTTATTAGAAAAATCATAGATAGCTATCTAAAGGAGACTCTCCACTCCTTAAGAGATAATTGGGGAGAAACTGAGGAGGTTTTTAGGGGGTTCAGTGCAAATTAAGGCAGGGGTGGGGAGAGAAAGAACATTAGTAATCACTATATCTGAACCTAAATTGGTGCCTGGGTCTCTCTCTTGAAGGTATAAGGGGACAATGCGACTGCATCCCAAGGGAGGTTTCGGGAGTCAGGAGGCTGGCCTGAGAAGCAAAAAAAGGAGTAAAACAGACTCAGAGAGAAGAATCCCTAATTTGTCAGCACCACACAAAAAGAGCTATAATGCAGGAAAGATGGCATCCATCCTGCCAAATGGGAAAACTCTGGAGGTCTCCTCCCTTCTGGGGTGGTAAAGACTGTGTGTCCAAGGACACTGAAAGAATTACTTTGGCACAGGGCTTTGGCCTGGCTTGAGACCACTGACGGGTGCCAACTGCTTAGCGTCAAGGAGAATTGAAGGAGGAGCCAAACCTTGGTTCAGGGAGAGGAAGTTCTTTGCCAAGGTTGTAAGGCGTTCAGCTCTTATATACATCTCTGGGAAAGGGTGGTTCACTGCAAAGTGTTCTGTCTTCCAAAGGTTCTTTAGTGGGTCAAAAAGTCTATCTTCATCTAACTCACTATCTCTACTCGGCGTCAGGCCATTGCTTCATATGCAATCAGTCATCTACCAGGAAAGCAGATTGAAGGCTGTAGGGGCATCCCACCATCTACCCTGCACAGATAACCACACTCATCACCCCAACACCCCTTGCACCCCTTGCTCTGTGAACTGTAATCAGATCAATAGTCCCACTGTGCCTGGGAAAGGGTGTGAAGACCCACTACCCCAATGCTCTGTTTAATCCCTGTGCTGCTCGAAACCAAAAAGCCCTCAGTCCCTACTCCTGTCTATGTGCTGTATCCTCCTATTAGAAAGTAAGTTTGTTGCAAGGTCTCTTCCAGCTTTGTATTTGCTCTTGTTCTTCTATCAATATTTCAACAAATCTGTCCTTTAACTCTGTAAATCCTCTGCTTGCAAGTGGAGCTGACATCAGCATAATGAGTGATGGCAGACAGTGAAAAGGTAAGCGAAAAAAAAAAATCAAATGAATCTGAACTGTTACCTACATTTAAAATTCCAGTCCTACTTCATCTAATTTTTAAAAATCTATTTCAAAACTTACAGAACAGAATCTAAAATGTACATGGAATGTTTGCATGTACTTCTCTATCTGTGTGATTAGATATAGATAACTATATATATGCACAAATATATGCATCCATATATTTTATACACACGTAAATGTACACATGTGTGCATATGCACCCATGTCTTACATAGGTGGACTGTATACATACATTTTAGATACATGTAGTGTATGCATATGTATATATGTACATCTAATCACACAAATGAATGTGTGCATATAGACACATTTTACATAGGTGTAAAATGTATGTGGTACATAAAAGTGAGTACATATATACACACTTATTAAAAAATTAAATTGTAATTTATCTCAGCAGTAAATCAAAAAATTAACAAGAAAAGGATAAAGAAAACCAAGGAAACTAGTTATGCAAAAAGAATAGTATTATAAAAAAAATGTCTCTAATGAAACCCCGTTCATGTTGCAGCATGCAGGAAAATCTCAATTCCTATCAAAATGGAAGACTATCACCTTCAGGAGAGGAAAAAAGTCAATATTCTTCCACTTGACAATTTCCATTCTAACCCCCACAGTCGTTTCTGGAATACCAATGAGTAACCAATCTCTCCACAATAAATAAGGCACAGTATAATATGCTGTTGTTTGGGAGGAGTTACTTTTTCCCCCCCGAGGTTTGTAAACATATTTCCAATTACACAACTGCAAAAAAAAAAAAAATCATCAGACAAATTCTTTGCCTAGCAAAGGAAGGTGTTTCACTGAGTTGTGTGACAATCTCCGGCCAAAGTCTGGGCTGCATTTTCTCACCTGACCACTGCATCAAAGACTCTGTCTCCCCAATTACATAACTACAGTCATGTAAACCATCTAAACTCAGTAACTCAGCAACCTATACAAGCTACACAGTGAAAATTATCTTGTCAATTTTCATTTCAGATATTATTGGATAAAAGCCTGGCAAATACCCCCTTTTCAAAGAACCCATTATTTTCTAGGCTAACACCATCAGACTGCAAAAAAAAAAAAAACTTGTTAACTTGTGTCCTCTTGTATGAGATCAGTGAATTATGCTGAACACAGTTACTGCCACAGTGGGGCACCTTTTATCTCCCATAAAGCTGCCTCACAGAAACAAAGTCTAACTACTCAAAGTCAATAGAGGCAATAGCTACACTGGTCTTTAAAAAAAAAAAAAAAGGAAATGGCATCTCCGCTTGCTTACTGAAAAGATGTTTTTCCTCTTTTCATTTTGCCTAGTATCACCATTTTTAAATGAGCTACTAAGTTCAACAAAAGTTTAGCATTAGTCTATATTATGACATAACTCGTATTGTCTTTCTTCCTCCTTTAATTCTTATGACTTCTTCCTAAAAGTGAAGGCACTCTAGTCTGTCTTCACTTATAATTTAAGAACAATTGTCTAGGGCACAGTAGATAAGACTTCACTGAGTACATTTCCATACTCCAGTATCACCTAGTGAGACAAATTTGCTCTTTACGTGGCAAAAACCTATTCCCAATAATTGATTCCATAAGAAATCTAGGTGAACGTCAGGTCAGAAAACTAGGCTCAAATGAGAGATAATAATAGTTAGCATTTATATAGCACTTTAACTTTGCATAGTATTTTATAGTAATTATCTCTTTTGATACAACAACCCTGGGAGGTGCATGCAATTATCCTCATTTTGCAAATGAGGAAACTGAGGCAGACAGAGGTTAAGTAACTTGCCCAAGTTACCAGCTAGTGGGTGTCTGTGGCAGGATTTGAACTCAGGTCTTCCTGACTCCTAGCCCAAATCTACTGTATACCATACTCAGCCTCTAGATGACTCTTCCCCATACCATCCCACCCCAAGATTCACATTTCCTCTAGCTCTTGCACTTGATTAAAAGCACACCATTTCATTTATCTTACTGAAAAATGTGTCATGAATCTTAATCTCAACTCTGTTGTCTTTATGATAACTATCTGATGACGGAGAGAAATGAGGCCAAAAATAAAGCCAGACTGCGAATATTGCAGGCATTCTGTAATTATTCAGATTTAATTTAATCGATTTGCAGAGACAACTCAAGGACATGTGACTAGAGCTTGAATAAAGCCAGAACTGTATCCATTATAATCTGCAAATGCGTTTTTGTTTCCATAGTGAATATACCTTTCTAACCTTTCCCAAGCTTTGTGAAACAGTCTGATTGCAAACAGCCCAAAAGTTCAATGCCATCCATTAACTGTTTGAGCTGCCAAATTCATAGCATCTACTTAACAAATCATTGTTGCAATGGTTTCCAGGATATCTTGTTTGTTACATAGGTTTATTTTGTAGAAATGAAAAACAGTCCACGCATATTTTGGAGGAAAAGAGGCCTGAGGAGATGCCAAATTTCTATTCACTCAACATAGCTTATAAAAATTCAAATCAGGAGGCAAGGAGCTAAAGAATCCTCAAATCTACCAATCTCAAACTCAAAAATTCATCAGTGAATTCAAATGTAAACCTACTTAAAAAAAAAAACAACAATATTACACTGCTTGCTTACCTTCAGAAGGTCCCTGGGAAAATCACTGCCTTCATTTACACCCTGGAGATTCGTAATAAACTCCTGACAGGTCATCTTCTTTCCAATATTCTGGAATATGGGTAGAAAAAAAAAATCCCAGTGACTTAAAGAATGATTTACAAATACTTAGTCTCCATCCCCCACCTCCCATGTCATATTTTGTTCAGATATAACTAAACAATAGTTCAATCTGACTTCTAGGGGGATAGATACAAACTCTGATTAACAAAAAAAAAAAAAATGAAATGGGAAAAAATAAGTTAAAAGATACATTTTACTATTAAAATGTACAGTATTTTTAAATAAGAACAAAATTATGTCAAAGGAAAAACCCTTTTTATTTCACCTGGTGAAATTTTCTATGTCACACTCAGCAAAGGAATATATATTCCAGTATTATCAGAGATAAAAATGATACATCTAAGTTTACTTCTGAAGGCTGCCACTGCACATGTATATGATTTCATTTACTCCACTCAAGTTCTTCTCCAATGCTTCTTCATGATATGGATCCTCTAAAGATATACTAGTAAAGAGAATGCTTTGACAGGTCTAACCTAGCAAGAAAAATTTCCATGAGCGAACTTTTGTATCTATGGTCCCAGGACCAGCCTAGCTAAGTTCAGAGGTGGGCTCACCACAAGAAAAGGCCAATGTAATTCACAAAAGCAAGAAGGAGCGGTAACAGGCACCAAATCTTGGATATGGGGGGATGACGGGGTTCTGTTTCTCTCTCTTTTTTTTTTGGAGGGGAGAAGGTAGGGCAATTGGGGTTAAATGACTTGCCCAAAGTCATATGGCTAGTTTTATGTTAAGTGTCTGAGACCAGATTTGAACTCAGATCCTGCTGACTCCAGGGCCACTGCTCTATTCACTGTCCCATCTAACTGTCCCTCTGTTTCTCTCTTAATGGCCATGCTATGACTTTATAAGCAAGTGGTATTCACAGTGCCAAAATCTAATGAAAAGTCCTCAAATCACTTTGTGCTTACACCCTCCTATCCCAAAGAATTACATGAGTAGCCTTATTTTGTCAGAATAAAAGTGTCCTTTTCAAGGTCAAAGCAGACTTCTTAAAGGAAGAATTCTGTATTTAATTCTTATCTGAATACTTGAGCAACACAAATATTTGCCTATTAAGCAATAGGACTACCAATTTTACAATGAGAAAACCACTCCACCTGGAGGCAGGAAACTGAAATTCAATTCCTGCCCCTTCCCAAACCCCAACCCTAAATCTACAAGCAGTTACTTCACTGGTGCAGCCTTAGCTACAAAACAGGAATCATACTTTTCCTGCCTAAAGACAGGGGCCGGACCAGACGTCTTTCTGAGCTCCCTTCCAAGATCTTTAATGTTACACTTTATGACTAACATTTGATTTCTAGAGTCTTAGGCATTTATATCTGCTTAAAGTACAAGACGACATATGGCTGAAACCAGAACATTTTAGATATACGTCGATTCTTATGCTGGGGTAAATTTCACTTTAAAAAGTCTGGCTAAGGGAAAAATTTTGTGGGGCTATTTACTTTTTTAAAAGTTCTTCTCTTTCTACAAGGAGTCTCTAATTAACCTATTTTAAATAGCAAGTACTCCAAGTGCCTATAAAACAATGATTCTCTTCAATCACAAATTACAAGGAATACATTTGTGTTGTTTATCACCTCCTGTGTGAAGTAGTATAGTACTAGATGCTTGAGAATGTACAAAGTTTCTTTAAGACATGATCCTTTGATCACACAGAGCCTCTAGGTATTCTAGCAGTTAGATTTCAGGAACTCGAGCTAAAACGACATAATTTCAAGTCCTGGCTCTGACTTGTACTAGCTGTGTGACTCTGGGCAAATTACTTTATGTCTCTCAGTCTTCTCATCTTTGAAATGGGAATTTTGTTGCTGCCGATGTTGATGGTGATTGACGATGAAGATGATGACAATACTCTCACAGAGTTGTTGTGAAAATCAAACAAGTAACCTGTATACCACTTTGTAAACCTTAAGGCACAATATAAATGTTAGCTCCAAAGGGAGAAGAGCTCCACAAGATCAGGGGCACTGATAGATGTGAGTAAGCTCCAATGACCCTCTAAGTCCAGGGCTCTTTACAATGGGGAGGCAGAGTGTTGTAGTGGAAAGCACAGTGAATTTGGAGTCCAGACAGTCTAAGTTCAAAACCTGCCTAAGAAATTTTCTAATCTAAGCAGTTCTGAGCAATGCACTTAATTTCTCTCAACCTCAATTTCCTCATCCATAAAATGACAATAACAATTGCACCTACCTCACGAGATTGTTGTGAAACTCAAATGAGAGAGTATAGGTAAAGCACTTTGCAAACCTTAATGTGCTATATCAATGTGAGTTGTTATTGTCGTTACATCACATTGGAGAGTCCAAAACAAGACTACTACTGAGATCAAGCTTAGGAGGGTGTTCTCACATTAAATTTGGACTATTTCACAGTTCCTTGTTCACAACAGACAACCAAAAATATTTGCTGAATAAATAAGTAAATGGATTTTACTGACTTTTAAAAATTTTAGAGGCTGGTCAGTAATAAATGAGGAGGTATAAAGTAAATTTAACACACTCTGCTCCTTGTTGGCAAGTCTGCTTAAATACACACAACTTTAAAGGTGTATTGTAGAAATAAGTACAATAAAGCATGATCAGTTTTCCACTTCCTTCTCCATAATTCACTCTTCCCCACAATCAGGCTTGATTAAAGATACTTCAGACCAAATACTAGTAATGAAAAGAAGCCAATCCCTAATCTCTGACTTGGTACCACAGAGGGAACTTAGTACCTACTTCAGGGAAACATTTGATTTTATCAATATGGTGATATTATCACAATTCTTTTTTTTTTCCTAACTTTATTAAAATTTACTTTATTGTTTATGGACCAATGATGCCTTCTGGTTTAGAGAACTCCAAGTGAGGAAATACCTAGATTTGCAACAGTTCTACAATTTGCAATCTCAAAGTAAGTTGTCTGGGGCACTAATAACTGTAAGTGAGGTTCCCAGGGCCACACAACCTGTAGATGTCAAGGGCTGGTCCTAAACCTCTTAGGTCTTCACTCTGGTCAAATCTCAGTCGACTACATCTTAGGTTTCATAACTCAGAAACATAGAAAGTGCTTCTTCCAAACAAATACTTGTCAATTTGGCACACTCAGGAGAAACTTTCACCCTACTATCTCCTACTCTGAAGCCATTCCAATTAAATCAATAAAGGATGGAAATTTGAAAAGGCCTACTAATGAATCAAGAGGTCACAGAAACGTTCCCTTGAAATCAATGCTGCATTTCCAATCAAATCTGAAATGCTAATGAATCTCTGGATCATTGCCTCTGAAATCAGAAAAAAAGGCTTCAATAAACCTAAAAAAGATAATTAACACAAAAAGTGGAAAATCAATGCAAAAATATACAGTTAGAATTCAGTTTGAAAACCATAAAATCTAGTCATGCCCAAACCTCCAAGATTCATCAGTCTGGATACCATCTTTTACATATCAAGATACTGGCCCAACAAATATGAAAATACTAAGATGTTAATATTGAGGTTATATTCCCCAAGCACATTAAAGATGGTTTTCCAAGTTTCATTTTTCAGATGTACTTTGTTTTGTCAGTCAAACATACTGAGGGCATGTGGCTATGTTGTATGTATACACACGGACACATGCATACATACATCTATTTTTTTTAATATGGCTCTTTAATAGTGAGAATATTTGTATTTGAATCCTCTTCTGACATTTACTATCTATATGACTTTGAGTCAAAGCACTTAAGTTTTACTAAGGCACCTTACTGCCTTAGTTTCTCTCATCTGTATAACGGGGAATAATAAAAACTGCCATACCATGCACCCTGTCATGCGTTTTCCTTAATTTAATTCTTTGGGGATTACCATCTGATGAACACTGATGTTAAAGATGAAAGTTTCAGGGAGCAGCTTGGTATCATTGAGAGCACTATACTGTACTAGCTTGGAGACAGGGATTATAATGGCTACAAGGAATGCTTTGGGTCCATACAATATGCTAGCCCCAAAGGCAGCTCCAGGGACTAAGGAGGAGCCTAACCTGGCCCCTTCCATCACTGACAAGTGATAATGGGCTGAATCTGTGAAGAGGACAGCAGTACAGTCATTTGGTCCTGGCTGCACAAAGGCAAGACTAAGTGTTGCCCTAACTGTGGAACCCGTTACAAGCTGGTACCAGTGGGGCCACTGAGCCCCTGGACTTGAGTTCCCTCCAATAAAAGACTAGCCATTGCCCTGACTGTCTCATAAAAAAAAAATCTGGTCTACTTTATTCCTTCAGTTAATTTCTGAGGCCAGCTCACTACCTATGGTTATTATTAATAATAGCAATAATAACAGCATTCACATAGTGTTTTACAGCTTGCAAAACACTTTGAGAACATTAAACTCATTTGATACTCACAAACAACCTAGGAAGTAGTTGTTAATATCATCCTCATTTTATAAATGAGGAAACAAGGTAGACAGAGGTTAAATGGACTTGCCTAGAATTACAGAGCTAGTGTCTAAGGCAGGATTTGAACTCAGGTCTTCTTAACTCTAACTCCAGTCCTTTAACCTCTATTCAGTCTAGTATTAATGTTTTGTAACTCAATGCAACAGCTACCTGGCTACATTTCATAGTTTGTAAAATAAGGCATTCTATATCCATTTGTTTTTTCCTATTGGGATTCTGGTATTTGCAGTGATCTTTTTGGAGCGGTCATAGATCTCCAGGAGCAGTGAGTACTCTAGGACCTAATGCAATTGGCACACTGTCATCTACTAAGAGACAACTGGTGGACTTCACCAGCCAAAAGAAATCCCATTTCCATTTGAAAGAGGTCAATATAGTGGGTGGAGTATTTGACCTGATGTCAGAAAGACCAGAGTTCAGATTATACTTCTGACACTTACTAATTATGGGGATGGGATTAAGCCTATTATTTAATATGTGCAACTTAATCCATAAGTGGAACCAGTGGATACAGCACCAAGCTTGGAGTCAGGACAACTCATCTTCATGAGTTCAAATTTAGCCTCAGACACTTACTAGCTGGGTGACTTTGGGCGAGTCACTTAACCCTGTTTGTCTCTGTTTCCTCATCTGTAAAATGAGCTGAAGAAAAAAAAGGCAAACTACTCAAAGTATCTTTGCCAAGGAAACCCCAAGTGGGATCATGAAGCGTCAGACGTGACTGATATGACTGAAAAACAAATAACAAAACCCCCTATGAACCTCAGTTTCCTCACCAGTAAAATGGAAGTTAGACCCAGAGCAGCTACCACGCGTGGCTAGCTTGAGGCTAAAATGAGAATGTACTTTGCATGATTCATAACAGCATATGAATGCTTGCTGGTGGTGATGATTAGGAGGACATTTTCTATGACAGTGGCAAAAGGACCTGAGTTCAAATCCCAACCTGCTACTTATTACCTGTGTGGCCCTGGGCAAGTGAGCCTCTGCTTCCTCATCTCTAAAGTGATTAAATGGCTTCTAAGGTCCCTCTGACCTCTAGAAAATCTATGATCCTATGACAGGGTTGTTTACTCCAACACACTATCAACAATGACTTAGAGAGGCATCAGAGGTATCATCTAAGAAAAGTGCAATCGAAAAAGAAGGTGGGTCAATTCCTACATTGCATCAAAGACCAGTTTGCAGAGTCTGAATGTAGCTGGGTTAACCACAGACCCGGAATGCAGCCTCCAGCACCATGAGCAGATCCTTTACAGAGAATAACTGGGAGGATATGGGAAAACTCTCATAGGACGTTCTGCTATCTGTATTACTGGAGGGAACACTCACAACAAGGACATCAAACTTCCACTGAAATGCTCAAGCAATACCTCCCCTACCTACCTTTCCTAGCCCTCTCTCCTTCTTCCTCCTGGCATGTCTAGCTTTTGTCAAGTCTCAGCTGTAGTCCTGCCTCCTACATCAAGCCTTTCCCAGTCCTCTTTAGTCTTAGGGCCTTCCCTAAGGAATTTTCCCCAATTTGTCCTGTATCTGTCTTGTCTGTACATAGTTGTCTGCATGTGGTCTCCCCATGAGACTGGGAGCTCCCTGAGCATGGGGACCACCTTTTACCTTTCTTTGTATTCCCAGTACTTAACAAAGAGTCTGGCACATAGTAGGCACTTAACAAAGGTTCGCTGATTGTGTGTGAGAATAGTACTTGATCAAATGTAAAGAGTGGCATAAATGGGCACTGCCATGAGTACCATTTCCATATCTTAATATGAATACCAAATACCCCATAACATTTATAGTACACAAAGAAACCATAAGAATCTACATAAAACTGAGAGAGTTGGCCTCAGTCAGGAAGACTAAATCACCTAACTCCTCAGTGTCCCAGGCATTGCTCCAAGATGGTTAAGTTTCAGGGCAGAGCTGCAATACTACTGGGAGTTGCCTCAATGGGAACTCCCAAGTTAGACAGACAGAGACCATACTATGGGTATGAGAGGTGCTGTAATAAGGAATTAAGGAGGTAAGAAGTTAGTCATAAACGGGAAGGCCAGAGTACCAAACAGTCATTTTGTGGATGCACAAGATCTACATTAACACAGATGTTGTAAATCATGACTTTGCCTTTATACTTCCAGATTTTCCCTTTGAATGTCTAAAGAACTGATATTTCCAGAAATATTCTTTTCAATCTCAGATACACAATCTGGGTCCTCTTTCCAAATTTGGTGAATAAGTGAGAAAAAGGAATGAGTACCATTTAGCAACTGTATCTCTGTCACAGTGGCTCCCCATCGTCTCCAGGATCAAATAAATATAAAATCTTCTGTTTGGTCTTCAAAGCCCTTCATAACCTAGCTCCCTGACCCTACCTTTCCAGTCTTCTCACACCTCCCTCCCCCCTCCACACTACATAGCCTTTGATCCAATGAACACTGGCCTCCTTGCTGTTCCTTGGGGGAAAAAAAAAACCTAACACATTCCATCTCTAGGCTCTGACCATTTTTATTGGCTACCTCCTATGCCAAGAATGCTCTTCCTCCTCACCTCTGCCTCACTGGCTTTCCTTAAGTCTCAGCTAAATTTCCAACTTCTACAAGAAGCATTTCCTAATTCATCTTAATCCTTGTGCAATTCCTTCTGCTGCTGATTTTCCACATAATTTGTACCTGGTTAGGTTATACACATTCGTTTGCCTGTTGTCTCCTTCATCAGACTGTGAGTTCCTCTAGAGCTGGGACCATCTTTTGTCTCTTTTTGTATGCCCAGCATTTAGCATAATGCCTAGCACACAGTAGGCATTTGATAAATTTTTAGTGACAAAATGACCAATCTCTAGCCTTCACAATGACCCAAAATATGATGAGACAAGGAAAGAAAACAGTCGTTCTGGGAGAAATTATTCCAAAACTTTCTTTTCCCCTTTGTCCATCTGAATCCCTCGTTACAGCTGATGATTAATTCATTGTTCTCGACAATGAAAATGTGCAGGTGTATGTATGTGTGTGGGGTATAAGGAGGAAAACCAGTTGGCCTATTTTAATAGAATTTTCTTGAACTTGCTACCAATAAATGCTAGCTTTAAATAATTAATCTCTCAGACTGATGATGAAGAATGCTACTACCCACCCCCGACAGAGAGATGGCAGACTAAATATGCAGAACAACACAAACATTTGGCAGCAAAGCCAACATGGGAATTTGTTTTACCTGACTATGCCTATCTGTAACAAGTGTTTGCTTTTTTCCCCCTTTTTTTTCCTCCCTGCTAAAGAAAGGAAGCAATCAGAAGGGGGAAAATGTTTAATAATTTTTAAATTATTTAACTTAAAATAGAGAAAAATGATCTTTTATCTTTCTTACAATTTCAAAAGACTTGCAATAGAGAAAAGTTAAGCAAAGAAAAAGGAGTGAATAATTACTGATTCACTGCCTTTAAATTTGGCACTATTAACACAGCATCACAGATTGAGAGCTAGAAGGAATTTTTGAGGCCATCTCACTTACCCATAGTTGTGTGAGGGTGAAATCCGAGGGATATTCAGAACCCTACCCTCCCTAGTCTCCCACATATCCCTCTACCGAGGCATGAGTGTCTGAAATTCCAGGGTTAATGGTAAATCCTTTCTCCTACTATTTCCCTCTTTTAAAATGCAGTTATTCCTGGAAAGAAACTCATGACAATAATTCACACTGTAGGGCTAATTACTGTTACAGCTATGGTTTCCCTTCAGCCAAAGGATAAATGGCCTAAAAACACTGACTGCGTGGTTTTGAATAGGGCTACACAAGGAAGATGCTAAAATGTATGAAAAGGGTACATACAGAAAAGGAGGGGAGAAGCTGCAAAGACAGATTGAGAAAAATTCACCATTTTGAACACTTATTATGTGTACGCTATTGGTTTTCCATTCTGCAGTATCTTCAGAGCAGATGATCAAGGATCTTACTGAGGACATGTATGGGGTAGGGTTGGGAGTTTTCAGACATGGAACAAGAGTGATGGACAACTGATAGTTTTTATCTTTAAGACAGGAAAAGAATATGGGAAAGCCTCAAAAACACTGCAAGATCCTCTGTGGAGCCTTTATGGGACACCATAAACAAGAAGCCCATTGGAATAGAAGACAGGGCTACATGTTTAATAATAATAATAATAATAACCAACATTTATATAGCACCTTAAGGTTTGAAGAGAATTTTAGAACAATTATCTGATTTTATTACCACTATGGAAGGTAGGTACTATTATTATCCCTGCTTTACAAATAAGGAAATTGAGGCAGGGGTCAAGTGACTTTCCCAGGGTGACAGCTAGTGTCTGAGACAAAAATTTAACTCAGGTCTTCCTGACTCCAGGTCCAACTGAATGGAGCTATCCAATGCGCCACCTAGCTGTCTCTAGAATTTGTACTGGTAGATGATGGCTAAAGAATTCATGGATCCTTCAAAGCTTGTAACAGAGATGGAATAGGCAGCAAAAGAACAGTTTCTAAACATTACTACATACCCAGAACCATCCTGAAGGCCCCTGCCTTCATCAGATTTCAGGATAAATATCAATAGATTAAGATAAAGAAGGGTCATGAAATGTCCTTGCTATCATCCCACAATTAACCTGGCTAGAACCCACTACTAACAATGGATAATCCAATCCATTCTCATTCAGTTGTGAAAACATTCTTTCCAGAACCCAAAGGGCTCCCATAATCCCCAGGAAAAACCTGGTTACTTTAAACCTAGAATACTAAAAATACAACAAGCATATTCTACCCATTACCATTCCACCTTTCCTCTAAAGTGTCATCATACACTTGGAAAAACCAACCCATCTATGGGAAATCCTTTCATTGAAAGATCATTGCTAAAATCAGGTTTACAGGAAGAAAGAAAGAGTCTCCCCTTTTCTCTTCCTATCTCTCTCTACAGCGGTGTTAGGCCATCCTCAACTGCACAGCTCCTTTAAGCAGAGGGCTAGCTGGCAACCGAATCTTTGGAACATTTTCAAATTGATCAGGATGAAAGTCTAATTGTGAAGGATGAACACCCTTTTTTGCAGAAGTGCTCATTCCTAAATCCCAATTAATTATATACCAGAATCAGATTGCTGAAGGGGAACTGGGAGAAGGAAAAGCAGAGTCACGGTGGAAGCTTTAACTGCTTCTACCATAAAGAAGCCAGAATATGGGAAAGGGGCTGACTGTAGCTTCTATTTACAAAGGAAAGGGCCGGCCAACCAGCCAGCCAGGGAATCAGGGTGCCAAGTAATATGCTGAGGAAGCCTCAAAGTTCTCCACCATTTTGGATAGACTCCCCAGTTAGTGTTGACCTTCTGGGTCACACACAGGAGGGGCAGCAGGGATAGGCTGAGATAGGCTTCCCAGAGAGAAGGCCAACACTGATGAGATCACAGATCCTTTTAAACAGATCTCAGTGCTAGTACAGTCTAAAAATTAAAAAAAAAAAAAGAAAGTTATAAACTCATACCTGCTATATCCTACTTCTTTTCATACTCAAACAGATCCCCATTTCATTGTTCATGATTCCTTATTTACAAAAACCATCCACTCTTTCTACTACATCCTTAGATTTCCTCCTTCTGCTGGGCATTGAAGTATGCTAACCTTGTCCTGAAACCTCATAATACCTAGAGAGGCAGGAGACCTGGGTTCAGTTTCTATCTCTGACAGAATGGAGTCTCAGACCCCACACCACTGTACTCATAATTCTGCCACCCAAATTCTTATGTATGTCTTAGAGGTCACTTGGGGGAACAATATTAGCCCAGGGGTGGGGATTCTTCAGCCTCAAGACCTCTTGTGGCCTAAAGGGCCACACCTGAGGACCTAGAGGGTACAATGTGGCCTCGAGGCTGCAAGTTCCCCACCCCTGTACCTAGCCCTAACCTACACACTCCAAGAATCAAACCCAGGCCTTCTGACTCCAAATCCTTAGTGAACTGTCCTAATGAACATCGCATAAGTTCAAAAGGTAGTTAATCAAGGAGCATCTAGGATTTTTAGTTATTGTTACAGGTCAAAGCATGTTACTGACATCACTGAAAGCAAAATATTAATACACTAAAAAGACCTCCAAACAGCTTTTAATGGCCCAATTATTTTAAGCAATACTCCACAGAACAAAATTTCTAGTACAGAAATATAATTTTCATAGTCTCTGGAGTCTGCCATAATGAGAAGGTGACTTACTTACATATGTAAAGGTTTTATTTGAGGGTCTTTATCTTTCTTTTTTTGGGGGTAGGGGGGAAGGCTGGGCGATCGGGGTTAAGTGACTTGCCCAAGGTCGCATGGCTAGTAAGCATTAAGTGTCTGAGGTTGCCTTTGAACTCAGGTCCTCTGACTCCAGGGTCGGTGCTCCATTCACCACGCCACCTAGTATGGACATAAAGTAATTTTTTCCATACTTGAAAGGCAAAACCTAAAGGAGTATCTAATTATCAAATCTGTGTACATATCATAGAATTACAAAATTATAGAGCTGCATGAGACCTAAGAAATCATCTCTTCCAACAACCTCATTTTACACATGAGAAAATTAAGATCAGGAAAGGTCTCATGCTTTTTGCACAAGGTCACAGAGCTGATTCTTGGCAGAGCTAGGAATCATCCTTGGGTCACTTGCCACTCAATCTCATGTTATTCTACTATATATGGTTTCTCTCTACACATCAGAGTTTAGATTCTTGTAAAGAGGCTGCCTTCTGGATATTACAACTCCTTACTACCTTGTAGTAATCAGGAGGCATAACAACCTAGTAATAATAATATCAATGCCCAATTACCTAGAGCTCTAAACTTTACAAAATGCTTTCTTCACAACCACCTAGTAAGGTAGGTAGTTCAAGTATTATTACCATTTTATAGATAAGGAAACTGGGGTTTTAGGAGGTTAAATAACTTGTCCATGGTCACCTAAATAATATACGTCAGGGAAAGAATCTGAACCCAGCTCCCCTAATGTGGTCTTTCCAATATACCACATTACTTCTCAGTGGCATCAGGCATTTACTGCTCTGTGTTTTCATCCACGGTGGACTTCTTTAGATCATCTGTGATGCTTTTGTTTGCATAATGAATTCTTTACTCAACGCAGTTGAAAGAGCAATTATTGGTTTGTTTCCCAAAGAAATCAAAATTTTTTTGGCAAATCTTCTAATGTTTACATTGATGAACCCTGTGACTTACTAGCTCCAAGTACCCCTTGAAACTTTTCATTTGTCTGTCAGAGCAAAAATGCCAAATGAGGCCTCATTCTAGGCCAAAGTTTTTCCTCTGTATAAGCATACTCATCTACTACCTTTAATTAATTACACAAACCCACACAATAGGATAAATAATATTGCAAGAAGAATCTCCTTGTCAGGAAATAACCAGGGGATATGCGGTGGCAAAGCAGATTTGTCTGGGTAGACAGCACTACCCTGGGGTATTTGTACCAGGCAAGATAAACACATGCCAGTCACTGGCAGAGGAAGAACCCTCATCTCTTCTCTCCACTAAAGAGGGACAGAATCTGGGCCAGGTAGTAGTGGTACCAGAGACAGAAGTGGAAAACTAATTTGTCTAAGTAGACATTCAGGATGTGAGGTTTAAGAAGCAAGATAAAAAGGCATGCAAAGAAGCCAAGCATCTCATGCAGCTTGCCTCCCATCAGTCTTGGGAGAAATGTTTCTTTTCTATCTCGATGCTGACATGCCAGCATGGCCATAGGCTAGAAGCATTATGCCTCCTTGACTCTGAAGCCTGAGGTCCAGATAAGGGCTAAGGCAAGGCTAAACAGAACTAAACTACTCAGGGTGAAGAACGAAAGAGGGAATCAGGCAGGCCCTGGTGTAGGGCTCAGCAGAGCCAAGAAAAATTGCAACCAACCTGGATAGGGATTCACAGACAAGGATTGGTCAGTCAGTTTTATGAAAGTCAAACCAGTATTAAAAAAAAAAAAGGTTTATACCATAAGGTAGGGATGAACAATAATCTATTCATTACATATTATAAAATCAGATTGGCTGGAGTAACAGTTACAGAGGGCATGCCTGTACTGAAATAAATGCTGAAATTCTTAGCAACTTGTTCATGTCTGAGTAACACCATATTCCAAACTAGACAGTAATTAATAAATGGAAAGCCCATAAGCCACCAGAAAGGGGAAGACAGAAGCACCTTTTGACATAGATCATCTCTGCCAAGGACCTAAACCCACAAACCAGAGATTGTAAAGTTATATACTGGAGACAGAGTAGGAGGGGTAAAAGGGAGAGAAAAATAATAGTAATACTGCATGATCATTAATACAGCATTACACGCTATCTACCCACCTAAGTGATCCAGTGCCAAGCACTCAGCAAATAAGAAAAAGATTAATGCATTTTCCTACCTTTAGCATTTATGTCACCCATCTTGACTTTCCGAGTTATTTAATACATATTTTACCATCTTTTTCACAAATGTTTCCTTCCAGCATCATGGTTGAGTGGGAAAAGTACTCAATGGAAGTTAAGAGACCTGGGGTCTAATCACAGCCCTATCTCAAACTCACTGTGCGACATTTGAGAAGACCGCCGAACCTAGATATTGTCAAACCTAATCAATTTAGCCTCCCTTAATACAAAATGCGTGGTAATCTGGTCAGGAAATAGGCTCAAATTTACCTGCATACTAATTCTGAAAAAAATAAATGCTACTGCCATCTTGCTAAAATTCTTAAGGGAATATCTTTTGGCTCAGATCAAGAATGTTTCAATAAATTATTTTCAGGCACTTTTTAGGCGCAAATATTTGCGGCACTGATGTAAATGACAACTCAAATTCAGCAAGGTCTGAAGGACCTCTAACATGCTTTGATAGCTTAATTAAAGTTATATACATAATTTAAAATTATGACATTTCATCAAAAATATGATATGAATGAGACTAAGTCCGAAGAAGAAATAACATCCAATGCTGCACTTTTCCATTTCAACACCATAGGAAGATTCAAGTGTCTTCCAGGTATAGGTTTCACTTTTCACATCACAATTCTAAGGAAACTTTTTATAGTATCCTCATTATATAGGTGTGAAACTGAAGCAGAGATGTTAAGCTATTCGTGGTCACACAGAACATTAAAGGACAGAGCTTCGAATAGAGGCCAAGTCTCCATTTTTTTTTATTCAGAGGTATAAACATAAGGAATTTCCCCACTCCATGACAGCTTCTAAAAGTACAATGGAACCCTTTTTATACTTAGGTTGGGGACTATAGTCAATTTTTGACTTGCTACCTAGACACCTTTTATTCTAAGTATCCATAATCCTCTATGGGAGATTATTTGACTTCAAAATGCATATATATTCAAATGCATGCATGATCACATCCCAGTGCATGAAAACTCTTGATTAGTCTTGTTATGGAGGGTTTTAACATATCAATACAAAACCTATATAGAGACTATAAAAGCCTGTAGACCTAACATTCTCATAAAAGCATTCCTAATGGTGACAGAAATCCATATAAAAATAGCAGGTAAATGAAAGTACTCTTCCCAGGCCTTCTTGTTTATAGAAATATTTTAAGAAAATCCTGCGTCAGCATTTTTTGGAAAGGTTACACTATTTAGAATGCTTCTATGATATTACGGTAAGGAAGATAAGGACAATGGTTTAGTAATTTACTGTCAAAGAGGGTCATGGCAATTCATCAAAGAGTTAAGGAAAAGGAGAAGTGTGCAATGAAAAGAGGGAATGAAAGAAGGACAGGCAGAAACAATTTACTCATTGTCATCCTTCTGACGACTTCACAAGGTGGTCATGCTCATTAAATCAGAGCAGTCACTCTAACTCAAAATCAGGCAATTATGATAAATGCAGGAGAAACTACATCCAGAATTAAAGACAGAAAACTTACCACCTAGAAGGAAAATTCATAAAAACCAAAAGAGATGGATCCAGAGAAGAAGAATAAGAAAAATACATTTCAATATGGTTAGTTGTTATAGCATCTATGGTACACTCTAAGCTCTAAGAAGCATGCATAGTATTAACTGTTTTAACTAAATTTCAAAACAAAGAATTCTCTAAATACTTTCTATTCATTTTCTTTTAAATTGCTAAGGGGGGGGGAAGGAGGGAGAGTAGAATTTGGAACTCAAAATTTAAAAAAGAAACTAAACAATAAATGTTAAAAATTGTTTTTACATGTAATTGGGGGAAAATAAATTTTTTTTGAAAAATTGCTAAGTCTATGGTGAGACAAAATAATTTATAAGGTGATGATCTCAGAGATTACAATTTGGAAAGTTTAACTACCTTAAACCTTTCTCTCCTAAAGCAGTAACTTTAGTCCTTTGGGTATTTCTTTACTATCTATTATAACAGACAACCATAGAAAAATTCAGATTTGTGTCAGCAATCCCTTCTAAACCATTTTAATCTAGCTGCACAAAAGCAGCAACATAGTCCACAGGACTAGAGAACCTCAAAACCAGAAAAAAATACCTCTAAAATAATCAAAAGTAGAATAAAAAAAAGTTTGTGTTCTAGCCAACCTAGGTTTCTGATTCTGGTTTCTTGGGGCAAATTTTGAGAAGGTTATCATGTTCTCAATATTACAGCCTTCAAAGGGTTAGAAATGTAACCCACCAATATTCCTACTTGCCCTTAATAACGTATCATAGACCTACTGTCCATCCGTGACTCCTTTCTCAAAATTTATATTGCCAGCCTGAGTCACCCCAGGGTAAAAAAAATTCCTGTTTATGACCCACTTTATAGCAGAGAGCTCCCTCTAGTGATCAATCGATCATCACTCCTTCCCCCATGCAACCCCATGATTCATTTCCCCAGACATGAAGGGAGGGCAAAGAAGGTTGTTTTGAGGGAGGGCTTGATAGTAGCAGGTTTTGTTTGTCTTTCTTCTTATCCTCTTAATAATTTGTGTGATCCTTCTCTGGATCCCACAGGCCTGTTATACCTTAAGAGGTAGTACCATGTTTTTATACAATCAAAGAATATTAATTTGTCTTGTGTGTCCAGAATTTTGGTGGCCTTTTGGGTCATGATAGTACATGAAAACTACTTGGTTAGATTAACTAACCAGTACTGTACTAATTCTAATTATTTTCAACTACAGGCCAAATTCCAGATTCCAGCATAACAAATACTAAGGGGGGAAACCAATTCTTTAGTCTCTGGAATTACCTGTTACATTAAATACTGCCTAAAATAAATATGTAGGCAGAATTATGTAAAAATCATCTTGCACATATATACATAGGTGTGCACACATACTTTGTATAGTTTATATATAGTGTGTATGTGAACTGCACTAAGACTTTTGGGACATCCTGCATATATACGTGTGTGTATGCATATGACATGCATATGTACAGGGTATGCCAAAAGTCTTAGAGCAGCTTAAATCTATTATAGCTTTATGCATACATGTGTGTACACACACATACAGAGGCATAGGGACATTCTAATCCTATGTGTGTATATATGTGCATATGTATATAGTGCATATGTATGTAAGTATATTTACTATATATAGTATATTCCTACGTGTATGTTTATATATAATGCATATATACTATCTATATGTGTGTATACCATCTATATATGCAGGATACATATACTGTCTATAAATAGTATATAGACTGTCTACTATATGTCTAAATATATATAGTATGTATGTATATTATTCATCTTGTGTACACACAAATACATATATCTATTCTCCCCTTTCACACATTATACAATTTCCTAAAATAAGTTCAAATGCTCCATTTTTTTACTTTATAAGGTTTCTCTAATTCTGAATTCAATGTATCCCTCATCTAACAAGAGTAATCTGAAATTTAACCAGTATAAGCCAGTGGAGGTAAAAGAGTAAAAAAGGCAAACCAGGATAAAATTCATATAATAGCTTCTCACCCCAGCTAATATAAATTGTTCATTTGAAAGCAAAGATTTCATAATGATACAGTCAATATTCTCTGATTTAACTGTCCATTTTCATCCTGGTAAGAAATGGCCAAGGAAAAAAATACTCAGATTCTGCCATCTAGTGGAAAATGGTGATAGTGAATGACTTTTATATAAAAATTTTCCATTTGGTTGTATAAAGTTTTGAGGGAGTTTGTGGGGTGGAGGAGAGGCAGCACTGAGTAGAGGACTGGCCTTAGAGCCAAGAAGAACTTAGTTCAAATCCCAGTTCTAACACTGGTCCTTTCCTGACCAAAGGCAAGTTACTCCAAGTGCCCAGGGCAACCCTAAACACTGTAAAGTAAAGCTACTAAACAGTATTAGCAGAGGGAGTGAATACTTCAGGAGTCCTTTCTCCCCTAGCCCCCCCAAATAATGAAATCAGTTATGGAAAAATTATGATAAAAATTAATAATAACAACAATAACAAAAACAACTGCATTATTACCCCTCCTTCCAGTTTTGGTATATAAAGGAAAATGTCATGAGTTTGTTTTATTTCTAGGACTCTGCATTCACTGAGCTAATTGGTATGAAATAATGATTTCAGTGTAGCTTACTCCTAAATATAAGCTGTACCCTAAAGGAAAAACTATATATTGGTATAAACAAAAAATAACTATGGAAAATTACAATATATTAAGAGATTGTATTTATAATTAAGGTTATGTTTACTTCCCCCCATTCAAAGTATTAAATATTCACATTTCATTATCACTGTTCTTTTCCTCGCTATTGTTTCTAATCTTTACTGAGAACATATTACATGTCACACTCAGACGTATACAAGCCAGTCACACCAATATCATGCTTTCCCCTTTATAGAAAAGTAGCAATATTAAACTTTTCCCCTTTATGGAAAAATACATATAAACATGTCTTTTCTTATGGTATGTATGTAGATACTTCACACACACACATACATATAGAAGACCATACTAGAAGACTTAAAACAACATGCCTATTCCAGTGAACCATAGCCCATGTCACCCCACATTCAAGTTAACAAAACAACTTTTCTCTGATAAAATATCAAATCTCACGACCCTGTACTTACATGGCCATGTAGATCAGTGTTGAGGAGCATGATAGCACAGGTGAGGCAATGGACTCCATCTGAGGAAAGAGACAGAAATACAAATCGTGGAGCCAGACAGACTAGGGCAACTCTTGCCCCATCCACTAGTATGGAAAACACTGCATGACAATTTCCTCGGGCAAGCTACTGAGCAAGGCATAGTCTACCCCATTCATCTTCTTAGATGGAACTTAGAGAATGTGAAATCACTAAAACACCCTCACATTAAAGAAACACCAAAGACTGCAACGGATCTGAGCCCATTACTTTCACTGGGTACTCTTTTTCCCCCCAATTCTTTCCATTTTATTGACACAGGGAAAAAAACAAAATTTGAGTGATAATAAATGATAGTAAAACCAAGTCTTTAATGTCCCTCATTTTTAAGTCTACCAAACCAGATGCCCAGTTAAAGTGACAGATATGAAAAGTTTTCTCTTAATCAGGAATGAAAGAACACATCCAATTTTCAAACCTGTGGGTGTCTTCTAAAATTTACAAAATTTGAAGAAAAAATAAACAAAAACTTAAACTTGGAAATTAAAATACTAAATTTCCTTTATTTCCATTATGCTATTTCTGTGCCAATGTGATTATTGTCTCTTTTTTCCTGAGGGAGGAGGGGGATGGAGGGAGCAGATTTCATTAGAGAGAATTCTAAGTGAAGAAACTCTATCTAACAAGGTAAATCAGCTCCTCTTTTGAAGCTAACAGATTTTTTTTGTTTTGGGTTTTTTTTTTTTTGCTTTTTTTGGAGGGCAATTGGGGTTAAGTAACTTGTCCAAGGTCAGACGGCTAGGGTTTTTTTGTGTGTGTGGATGTTAAGTGTCTGAGTCTGGATCCGAACTCATGTCCTCCTGACTCCACGCCGGCACTCTACTCACTGCGCCAGCTAGCCACCCTGAAGCTAACAGTTTTAAGAAAGTTTTCTGGAGAAGTGAGAGGGTAATTGACGTGCCCAGAGTCACATAGCCAGTAATGTGGCTCTGTATGAGGTAGGATAAAATCATGTCTCCCTGACTCCCATGCCAGCTTTCTATCAACCATGCCATGATACTTCTTTTGTTTCTTCCTAGAAAGAAAATGAAAGGAAGTAGATAAAGCTCCTCATTCCCATGGGGCAGTGTGATATAAGTCTAGTACCAGGAAAGTAAAACATCTCTTTAATTCCAATTACATGGTGAAAAAGCCAGTCTGAATCAAATACAGAAAATAAAAGTGATAAAAAAAATTCACTCTAAGGGGCGGCCAGGTGGCGCAGTGAGTAAGCGCACTGGCCCCAGAGTCAGAATGACCTGAGATCAAATCCGGGCTCAGATACTTAGCACCACACCCAGAAATAACTGGCCATGTAACCTTCAGCAAGTTACTTAACCCCAATTGCTTAAAAAAAAAATTTAAAAATGTAAAAAACAATTCACTCTCAGCAATCCTGGGCTACAGGGGCTTGGGTGAAAATAGATTGTTAAAAACCCATCAATTTCATTTTACTCGCTAGCTTCTATTTCTTTCTCTATCAAATTCTTTAATAGTGTCACTAACAAAATAACAGCATTAGCATTCTGTTCCGTTCCATTTCTTACTCTATAGTGGGGTAGTGCAGAGAAGTAAGCCCAAAGCTGGACAAAAGGAGGGAGAAAGAAAAAAAAAAAGAGGCTTGTCAGAAAAAAATTGAAAAATCAGCCTCCAAATGAAATAGCTATGGCCTTTATTTTTAGTTAATATTAAACTATACTTAATCTAATTAACACATATTTACTAGCTTTCTGTACTGATTAAAAAGGAAAAAAAAAACCCAATTACTTGACATACATAGCACCTATTAATTCATCTAGAAGCTGTTGACTGTAAACAAAATTCCCTAAATTCAAGCCAAAGGGATACTAACTTTAATTCTTAAAAACTATGCTTTCTGGGGCAGCTAGGTGGCATAGTGAATAGAGCACCAGCCCCAGAGTCGGGATGACCTGGGGATCAAATCCGGGCTCAGACACTTAGCACCCACCCAGAAACACCTGGTCATGTAACCTTGAGCAAATTACTTAACCCCAATTGCTTAAAAAAAAAAAAAAGAAAGTACCCAAGCCAACCATGTTCACACCTCACTTCTTCCCCATCTCTCCCTCCAGAACTCTTAGGTTTACATCTTTTTTTATATGAAGTCTTTCCCCCATCAGAAAATGAGCCCCTGGAGGCCAGGAACTCTTTCTTTTTACTTATATTTTTATTTCCAGCATCTGGCACAGGGCCTGGTATACAGCAAGTGCTTCATGAATGCATGCTGACTCTACTTGACTAAAAGTTCAGAAATGTACAAATATACTGAGCAAAATTACCTGATGAAAAAATGGTGTCTGGATTACAGTGAAAGTATCTGTTGGAGAAGTGGACTAAAACTCTCTCTCGTTCTTGGGTTTCCCCCATAAGGGAAAATGCCTTAAAGAAACACCTAAAGGAAGTTTTGAGAAAAGAAAAAATTAAAATAACACATCTTTTTCATAGGTTTTGCAAACAATATTGTTTTGACATAGAAAGAGGGAACTAATTGTAGTTACTTAAAAGTAAATTATCACTAACAATGATAATAATAATAGCATGTATATAGTGTTTTACGGTTTGCAAAGAGCAAACATATTACATTTTACATTTTATTTCATATGATCCCCACAACAACCCAGTGATGTAGGTGTTATTATTATCCTCATTTATAGAGGAGGAAAGTGAGGCTAAATGAAGCTAAGTGAATTGCCCAGGGCCAAATAATTTTATTGTTATTCATTGTTGTTTGGTCATTTCAGTTGGGTCTGACTCTTGGTGACCCCATTTGAAGCATTCTTGACAAAGATACTGGAGTGGTTTGCCATTTTCTTCTCTAGCTCATTTTACAGACAAGGAAACTAAGGCAAACAGGGTAAGTGACTTGTCCAGGGTCACACAGTTACTAAGTGTCTTAGGTCACATTTGAACTTAGGTCTCCCTGAATCCAGAACCCTATCCACTGCACCATCCAGCTGCTCCAAAAATTGCATTGACCAAGAATTAAACCCAGGTCTCCCTTGTAGGAGGTGAAAATTCTATCATTTAAACCCCGATTGCCATCACATAGCTAGTAAATAGCTAAGAGAGGATTTGAATTCATGTCTTCCTGATTAGAATTCTTGCACTCTATCAAGTACGCACCATAACTACCGTGTCTCCCCGATAATAAGACCTATCCAGAAAATAAGCCCTCCCCTTACTGTGTAAGATTCCTCTAAAATAAGCCCTCCCCCGAAAATAAGCTCTATTGAGATTGCTACTGTAGTGAAGGTGATCCCCTGCACTACACGCTACATTACGGTACCCTCTGTATGCACCATCCCCCCCCCCGGGTGAAACGCACGCCGCGCTCCGAGCTGCATCCAATCAGAGCTGCAGCAGTGAGCGCGTCATCCTGTTCTTTATTGAATTCATTATTGAATAAAGGTACATTTTTTTGTTCACATTTACCTGTTTATTAAAATTGCTGTCAATGTTCATTAAAATAAGCCCTCCCCTGAAAATAAGCCCTCTGGTGTTTTTCTGTCCAAAAAAATATAATAAGACAGTGTCTTATTATCGGGGAAACACGGTAACAACTTACTCAATGAGTATTTGAGTTATGTGGGCATATCCTGAAATTTGGGCAGCTAGGTTGCATAGCAGATAGAGCACACTGAGGTTGGAATCAGGAAGATTCATCCTTGTGAGTTCAAATCTAGTCTGTCACTTACTAGCTGTGTGACCCTGGGCAAGTCACGTAACCCTATTTGCCTCAGTTTCTCCATCTGTAAAATGAGCTGAAGAATGAAATGGCAAACCACTCCAATATCTTTGCCAAGAAAACCCCCAAATGGGGTCACAAAGAGTCAGACATGACTAAACAACAACAACAATACTGAAAATTAGAAAGCAACAGTCTAAATGTTTTAAACCCACAAATGGGAATGAAAACTGAAAAATACTATTGAAAATGCTTCATTTCAGGGGCAGCCAGGTAGCACAGCGCGTAAGAGCACTGGTTCCAGTGTCGGGATGACCTGGGGATCAAATCTGGGCTCAGATACTTTGCACCACACCCAGAAATAACTGGCTGTGTAACCTTGAGCAATTTACTTAACCCCGATTGCTTTAAAAAAAAAAAAAGAAAATGTTTCATTTACTACTATGAGAACTTGGGGGGGAGGGTGTAGAAGTGGAGTGTGAAAATCAACATTAGAAAGATGGAATAACAATAAATAACAGATGCATACTTAAAGGCTAAGACAACAAACATGGTGGTATAACTATTTTAACAATCTATATGTCCCTATAACCTTTTGTCATTTATCTACTACTGTCAGAAGTTCTGCTGTCCTTTCCTTCCCCTAAAAAAAAAGTGTCATACTGAGAAAAATTCTTTTCCCCTAATTTTTTTCCTACTTATTATCACTACATCTAAATCATCATTAAGACTGTGCAATCTGGGGCGGCTAGGTGGTGCAGTGAATAGAGCACTGGCCCCGAAGTCAGGAGGACCTAAGTTCAAATCCAGCCTCAGACACTTAACACAATTACTTGCCGTGTGACTTTGGGCAAGTCACTTAACTCCAATTGCCCTCCAAAAAAGAAAAAAAAAAGACTGTGCAATCCGAGGACAGGCTTCTAAAGTCCTTCGCAAGGTAGTCTCATTCCATCTTTCCAGCCTTACTGTTTACTACTCATCCTCTCTCTGTTCCTTACACATGCTCTCTGTTCCTCCATGACCACACACTTGCCATCCTCTATATTAAAATACACTTCCTCCTCTGGGAATTCATCTGTTCCTTCAAGATACAGTTCAAGTACAGCCAACTACATTTGGCCTTTCATGATCACCTCAACAGCTGATGTCCTCCCTCACAAACTTCCTTCTATTTACCTATTTTGTATTTATTATCTTTATATTTCTTTTGAATGTACTTATATATATGTATGACGTCTCTCCATTAAAATGTGAGCTACTTACATTCTAATTTATTCAGAAGTAGAGATTAGATATAGAGTAGGGATTATTTTGAATATTGTATTTGTATCCCCAGTACCTGTCTGAGCAGACAGTTAACAATTAGGTGTTGATTGCAAACATTTGTTTCTTAGTTTTTTAATGAAATATAATTTCTTGGAAGCAAACTTTCTTGAATAGTTCCTAAAGTGTGATTGATTTACAAAGTCAAGCCCATCCGAATCCTACTAACAATGACTTCTAAATAAAATAAAGCAGCACAAGGCTGTATGCTTCGTATATTACACACAGGTGTGAATGTGGGGGGGGGGGGGGGGGGGGTGTAAAAAAAGTTAGAAAACGCAAAAAATAAAAGAGAAAAGCAATGTACAAACAATTTCTTATT
>NW_027187378.1:34233280-34263120 GCF_028583685.1 Petaurus breviceps papuanus
AAAAATGTGAAGGCAATCTAGTCCTAATACGTTTTCATTCTGCTTCTACTCCAGAGTTACTTCAAAAGTGTCATACTGAGGAGTTGTTTTATTAACATGTACACACAGAAAAAATCTGCAGTATTACACTTAGAGAAAGTGTCCAGAAAACAAACTTCTAAGGTTCCCAAATCTAATCTCTTTCTTTTGCTACCTATTGTAACTCTGTAATTGGGATACAGGCTAAGTCTTAGGGAAAGTAAGATCCATGATAGCACACATCATCTCTTATTTTCTATTACTTTTAATTTCTACAGTACAACTCTCAGGTTGTGGTTCAGTCAATTTTTCAGTTGTGTCTGACTCTTAGTGACCCCATTTAGGGTCTCTTTGGCAGAGATACTGGTGTGGTTTGCCATTTCCTTCTCCAGCTCATTTTACAGATGAGGAAACTGAGGCAAACAGTGTCAAGGGATTTGCCCAGAGTCACACAGCTAGTAAGTGTCTGAGGCCAGATTTGAACTCATGAAGATGAGCCTTCCTTTTCCCAAGCACTGTTTCCTCTAGCTGCCCTTGTTCTCAGGTTGGCTAATTCTCTTTTGGGGGCCTCAGTTTCCACATGAGTAAAGTGAGAAGGGTCAACCAGATGACTTCTTAAGGCCTCTTTTCTAGATCTAAATATCTAATCCTATGATCCTGCCTAATGAGAAGATTTCCCTTTTAATAAATAAAATCAAAATCAAGCTTGAATGCATTACTCTCTCCTGGGATAATTGCTTCTTTGGGAGTAGAGTGTCAACAATAATAACAAAAGTGATAATTAGTCATTAAACCACATACCTGAGAGATTGATCCAGCGTCATTCCTGTAAAATCAAAAAACTTAAGGTACTCTTCTGCCACCAGTTTGCTGAATTCATTGCTATAAGAAAATGAAAAAATCATCTTGGTTAATAAAATCAGCCTATTCATCTACAGATGCTTAAGCCAAAGGGTTTAGAAATACATACTTCTTCCCCAAATGCTTGGCCACGTCTGAACGCTTGAAATGATCTAGTTGGTAGAGACGCTTGGCCAGCCGTCTGGCTGCCTCCAAGTTGCTGTTTGTTCCATTGCTGAGGTTGTCAGAGGATTCTTTTTCCAGAAATTCAGTACTCCCCATTTCACAATGGGGCTCTTGATTGGACCTTTTCAGCCCAGCATTGCTGCTAGAGAAGAAGAAAATACATATATATTAAAACCTCATTTTTTACACCCAAACATTTGTAGCAGTACTTTTTTTTCATAAACAGAAACAAAGTAAAAGTCCATTAATTGGGTAATGGATTAAAAAGTTTGTGGTTCATGAATGCGATGGTATATTATTAAGCTGTTAAGAAAATATGAACTGATGACTACAGAAAAGTTGAAAAGAAGCATATGATCCAGTGAAGAGTAAAGTAGGCAAAGCCAAGAAAACAACACATACAATGACTATATAACAAAAAAGGAAAGTGTAAAGCCACCTCCACTTGCTCCTTCTGCAGAGGTGGGAGGTTCATGAGTGTAGTACATTGTATACATTTTTAGGTTTTTTTCAACATACTGATCAGTTTTGCTGCATTTCTCCTTTTAAAATATTATTTGTTATATGAAGTGGCTCTCAGGGCATGGGAAAAGGAAAGATGCTGGGGGAAGTTTTGGTGATGTAAGAAAAAAGACATTAACAAAAATTTTATTCTTAAAAAAACCTCAATTTTCTCCCTCTGCCAGAAAAATAAAATAACTAGTGAGACTTTCATGAATCAGCATACATGGGGAGAGCTAATTTATAAAAGGGCAAAGTAAGCCTATGTTTCTCTACTTATTAAAAAAATGAAAATAAGGGGCAGCTAGGTAGCACAGTGAATAGAGCACCAGCCCTGGAGTCAAGAGGACCTGAGTTCAAATCTGACCTCAGACACTTAACACAAAAACTAGCCGAGTGACCTTGGGCAAGTCACTTAACCCTTTCTGCCTCAGTATCCTCATCTGTAAAATAAGCTGGAGAAGGAAAAGGCAAACCACTCTAGCATCTTTGCCGAGAAAATCCCAAGCAGATCACAAAGAGTCAGACACAACTAAAAAGAACTGAGCAATAAACAAGAACGTATGTACCTGTATGACTTTGGGCAATTTATAGAACCTCTCTGGACTTCCATTTTCTCTTGTATATAAGAAGAGGGCTAGGCTGGAAGATTTCTGAGATCTCCTCCAGTTTTAAATCCTATGAACTCCTATAAACATACAATAAGCCACAGTTCTTCCAAAACTCATTAACCCTAATGTTTTCTCAAAAAAAAAGACAAATCCAATCAAATAAACTACTGCATACAAATTATGCAGAATACAGACCATAGCTCTTATATCTGATTCATTTTTAAATAAATAGAAATTGATTTTTAAGTCAAAGAAAAGAGAAAATAAGCCATAAGGTCCATAACAGGAAAATACACCAAAGAGTGGTCCAATGCTCATTCAGATTCCAGGATCACACAGTCAGAATTGGAAGGATGTAGCATCATAGGTGGAGGGCTAGAAGGGACCACAGGCCCTGCCCAGTACTACCCCTTCATTTTAGAGATGAAGAAACCAAAGGTCCCAAAAGGACCTCGCCAAGGTGATAGAGCTGCTTAAGAAATACAGATGAGATCGGATGTCACGCTGGCAAGGCTTGCTCCCAGTATCATGCTATCTATCTTAATGCAGCTTTGGTAGGCAGGTCAAAATCTGCAACCTCTTCTCTCAAAAGTGCAAGCAAGATATCAAAGGTGACCTACAAATATGCTTATGCATGAGTATTAGTAACGATATAAATTGTTCAGCCTGAAAACTATACAAGATTATTACTATTTTTTTAAATTTGTACAATTAATGGACCTAGAAATTCCTAGAAATGCATTCCCGTGTCCCCCCTTATGTTTCCAGCAGTGCAAAGAAGGCCCCATCACTCAGATAAACAGAAGCATTAATGAGTGCCATAAATGACTCAAATTGTTCACATTTGTGGGAAGGAGAGTAGGGAGCTGGGGTTAGGGGTTGTGTCCTGTGATGTCATTGGTGGGAGGAGCTCCTGGTTGTCAAAACTTCTAAACTTCCATCAATATAGATCAGCAATTCATATTTTTCTTTTAATTTCCAAATTTTTATTTGAATTTTATGAGTATTTCCTTCTCCTTTTCCCCATTATTATCAAATAAACAATTTTTTAAAACAGCAACATAAAGCTCTCATGACAAAAGACATAATGTAGCAAAATATATTCCTACATTTACCACGCCCAGATATGTATGTCACATTTTGTATTTTAAGTACAGCACCTCTCTGGCAGGAGAGCAGTGGGACATTCATGTGTTGCCTAGGGCACTGAGACATTAAGTGACACATCATAGAACTGGGTCATCAGAGACAAGATAAGAACCCAGGTCTCCTGACTTCAAGGCCATTTCTGTCTGCTAGGCCACTCAGGCTCCCTAAACCTAATTAAAAAGATCCTTAGGTACAGCTTACACACAATTTAGCTGCCTTTTAAACACCATCTACCCTCAGCAAAAGCACTAAAACCAATTTCTTTATCCTACACTCAATTCGCTCACATGCCAAAAGTCTCTTAACTCTTTCCAATCCAAACTCACCAAACCTACTTCACCCAATTCTCCTCATAATCTCCAGCATCAGAAATCTCCAGCAGTCTCTACCTCTTCTTGAAAAAAAGCTTCATTAAAAGGAAAAAAGGGGAGGGGGCGCACAGGGGCGTAAAGTCTCCCTTCCCAGCTTCCATCTCCTCTAATTTCAGGGTCCAACGTTTGATTCAGAAGGGTGCCTGAGGGATCAGGTGGTTGCTTTTCCACCTTTAACTATTAAGCCTCTGGAAGCATCATCAACTCACCAGCACCAGCACCAATGCCAAAAAAAACACATCCCAATGTCTAGTATGCACTCCAGCCATACTTCTGTGAAGTCAACCTTCTGAAGGTATTTGTCACACATACTCCAAGGATCTGCTGAACTCCACTGGCCTCCAGGTATTTAGTTCCCTGTGAGGTCACATTACTATGACCTCACATTCTCTGTGGATTGTTTATTGTTGGATTTATCATGTTTTCACGCCCACAATTAAAACAAAAGCTAGAACACAGGGGCCCCTGTACATCAGTAGACCCATAGACAATAGGGACCGGGCCAGGCGAACACTGGAGAAGTCAGACTGAATGATCCCTATCACCAAGAATACACTCCCTCCTCCTGTTTCCTCCAATACTCAGAACATTGTCTAGCTTAAAGAGCTAGATGCCTTTCATTCTTTACTTTATGATTTAGACTTTCCCCCCTCTTTTTTCTCTTTACTTTTCATTCCTTCCAATATATTTTTTTTTGAGTGAAATAATGCTCAACCCCTATTAGTCACTGGAACAGTGAGGGGGAATAAAAATAAAAAAGCTTCAAAAGATTCGAATCTTTTTTCCTTATGCAAAGTAAATGATCATTAGAAAAAACTGACACTGTATTACTTCCATTACCTCTCCCCCCACCTTTATTGGAACCTTCTGAAATCACAGAATAACTTAAAACAAACCTGGCTTTATTAAAATGCTTTTTTGAACCTACATAGTTCCAACTATGCAAAGAATGACCATAATTAACAATGCATCCACAAAACCTGAACACTCTATCAGAGAGAAAAAAGGATGAGCTGAACAGATGCCTTCATCTGATCCAAGGACCTCCGCAGTAATTGCTTATAATTTTTCCTGAAATACTTTATTCATTCACTCAGCAACTGTTTTTCAAAAAAGATAACTGGGTGAAAAATGGGAGATCCAATGATCTTTAAAGATACAATTCCTGCCCTCAGGGAGCATACACTCTATCTGATAGATGTAACCTACAAGAACATGCAATAATGATGTAATAAATACAGACTATGGACTATCACTAATGCAGAATACTACGTAATAAGATTATAAAGAACATGCAAAGTGCCATGCAAAGGTACAAGGAAAGAAAACTTGGGGATAGGGGAGAAGGGGTCATGGAAGGGGTAGAATTTAAGCTTGGCCCAAAATTTCAACATGATAGCAAGACAAAGAAAACAGACAGGGCAAAGACAAAGAAACATGTGTCAGATGGATATGAGGGCCAGTTTAGTTAGATTTTAAGGCAAATTAAGAGGAACTGTGTGAGATAAAGCTGGAAAGAGAGCCAGTTACATTATGGAAGGCCTTGAACGGCCAGTTAAAAAGTTTAAACTTTATTTGCTAGGCAATAAAAAATCCTAGTTAAATTGTACTTCAATTCGAGTGGGTTCAACAATCATTCACAAAATGCCAACAAAGGGTCCCTGGACTAGCTCCCATAAAGGCCTGTTTTCACAACTAATCAAGTTACCAATATTTTTCCCCTTACAGTCTAATATAAATTCTTGTTTATACTTGACCCATTGCTTGTTTTCAACGGTTTCTGTAATACAGACCTTAAGCCTTCCTTAGTTAATTTCTTAGGATGCCAAGCCTAGATTTACTATATCAACACCTCTGGCCCCAAGGGCCTCATTTCCCATTCCAAAAAAAAAAAAATATCTAATTTTAATCTTACCCTTAGATCACACTCCCCTCTATTTATAATTTTGATTTCTATTTTCTTTTGTTTGTTTTTTCTTCGTGAGTTTCTCAACAAAGTCTCTCCAATTGTTAGGGACTGTAATAGCAGTCTGATTATTTCTGATTATTACAACAAAATGGGTACAGAAAATGGAGCATTATTTATCATTTCAAACTTGCTTTGAACCATAAATCTTCATTCTGCTGATCTTTCAATAAAACTGGGCTAATCCAAGAATCAAGCTGCTGAGCCAAAGTATTTATTTACTGGTTGATTCTGCATGTGATACTTTTGTGTTCTATGCTAGTCACATAAAAAAGGTAAAAACTGGAGCCCTTGAGTCCATCATGCCAGGAAACAATTACTTCAATTCTTAAATATCCAGGATTTCTTTAGTGTGAATTCTCCTTCCACCAATGCAAATTATTACCCTCTCCTAACGGAGGAAACAGTCTTCATAATTTGCAATGACAGAAGAAAAATTCATCAGAAACTGACCAATCTTCTCCAAAAATGGCTAGTTTTGTTGATAGAAAACAGATATCATATTGGATGCTTAGTTCATGTAGTTCATGTGTTCTCCTGTATTGCAGCACCTGCCTATCTTGGTACAGTTATTAGCTGACAGTCTTGTAGAAGCCAGGCTCACCTCTGCAGAACCAGGAGCCCTCAGAACAGACTTTCAGTGGTGGTGGCTCTCTCCTCATCTCTACTGCTCATAATCCTTTTTCTTCCTTCAAGACTCATCTCCAGTCCCTCCAGGAAATTTTCCCCAAAATTTCTGTTCAATTAATCTATCAATAAACATTTGTTTACTGCCTACTATGTGCCAGGCACTGTGGTAAACACCAGGGATACAAAAAAAAGACAGTTCTCAACTCCAAGGAGTTTAACTGGGAAGATAATATGCAAACAAATATGTACAAACAAGTTGAAAAGAGGTTAGAGAGAAATAATGAACAGAAGGAAGACACTAAAATTAAGAGGTGTGAGGAAAGGCTTCCTGTAAAAGATGGGATTTTAGTTGGAACTTAAAGAAAGCCAAGGAAGTCAGCAGGCAGAGTGGAAGAGGCAGAGTGCTCCAGACAGAGAAAATGTCCTGAGCCCTGGAGACAGAATGTTACTGGATTGAAGAGTACATGGTGGGGAATAGGGTTTCAAAAGGTAAGAGGTGGCTAGGTTATAAAGGGTTTTGAATACCAAACAGAGAATTTTTTATTTGATCCTGGAGGTAATAGGGACCCACCAGAGTTTACAGAGTGGGACTGGGGTGGGAGTTAGAAAACGTCATTGGATTTGGCAACTAAGCCATCAGTGGTAACTTTGGAGAGAAAAGTTTCATTTGGACTGATAAGGCTGGAAGTAGAATTTTAAAAGGTTTAGAAGAAAGTGAGAGAAAGTGGAAGTACCTATAGTAGATGGCCTCTTAAAAGAATCTAGCTACAAAGGGCAAGAAAGATAAAGGAAGATAGTTAGCTGGGATGGAAAGAAGAATTTTTTTCAAGGATGAGGGAGATATAGGCATGACTTCAGGAAGAAGGGAATGAACCAGTAGACAGAAAAGGATGAAAATAAGTGAGAACAGGAATGACAGGAAGAGTCAGGATGGAATAGGATTTTGTTGACCAGACAGAAGGGTTAACCTTGGTAAGGAGGAAGGCCATCTCAATATATGAGACAGAGATAAAGGGGAAAATGGTGGCAGGAGACATGAGTGATGTGAGGTAGGGAAAGGAGGAAGAGAGCTCACCTCAAATTTTTTTTCTGTAAAATATAAAGCAAAGTTCTCCTTTGAGAGGGTGGGCCAGGGGAATTCTAAGGAGGAATGAAAAGGTTTGCAAGCTCTTCTGTCCAGAGTGGGAGACTGAGTTGATAAGAGAGATGAAGAAGCACCTAGCAGCAGTGAGAGTGCAGCTAAGGTTGTAAAACATAAATGTGTAAGGGATCTAGTCACGATGGTTACATAATTTTCTCTACCTTTGTTCTCTATTGTTCCATGTTGAGGCAAAGGCAGTGAATGGTAGGAGTGATCCAAACCTAACACCTGGCAGGGCATGACTGGCAAAAATGATAAGGAGGCTGGGTATTCAAGAGAGGACACTGTACACTGTAGAGTTAAATTGGTACGTCAAGGGGTCAAGATAGAGAAAAGAGAGAGAGTGGCTCGTGCAGGGAGATAATCTGGAAGGAAACTAAGACACCAAGGAATTAGAGGTCATGATGCAGATGAAGAGCAGGGTGTGCAAGGGAAGGGAGAAGGGTGATACAGGAATTTTAGAATTCTTGAACAGGAAGTGGGCACATTTGTGGGTGATGGCATAAGATCAAGGGCATGACCATCTTTCGGTGTGCCTGAGGTGGGATGGAGAAACAAGTCGAGAAGTCCAGGTTAGGACTAAGTAGTTAAGATTTTTGAGGGAGTCAATATGTGTGTTGAAATTCCCCAGTATGAAAGGAGTTGAGGAGAAGAAAAACATATGTAGCTCACTGAAGAAAAAGGGAGAGGACACCCGAGAGCTACCAGGATTTTCATTTGGTGGCAGATATGAAAGCACGAACCTCAAAGGAAGTGAGGCTACTGAGTGATGGAGGTAGGAGGAAAAGCTAGAATTTCTGCAATGAAGAACAAGAAATATTAGAGCTTTTACTGCCTTGAGCAATGACTCAAGAGGAATCAGAGAAAGTACAGTATTAGAGAAAATAGGCAGGAAGGTTGTGTCATCTAGGGGGTGGGAAGGTTTTAGAAATAGCTAATAAACAGAATAAGTGGGAGAAGGAAAGGTTTGGAAGACTGGGAAATTTGCTGTTTATGGTATAGGCATTCCATGGGGGAAACTGAATGGGCTGGATGGTGGACTGAAACTTTGAGGTAGAAAGGTTGAAGGGGGTAGGAATGTTAAGGTGGATAAGAATAAGGAATTGGCTGGTAACAGTGGGGAATGGGTTTTGGATGATGACCTACAGTTGTTGAGAATCACTGGAAAGTGAAGGTCTGAGAATGTCCATCTTTAAGTAGAAAGGAGGTTGGAGACTGGGTTCAGCGAAGCAAAGAATAAAATGGGAAGCACACGGTCAATAAGAGGCCCAATTCATTACTCATCTTTTCTCCAAAGACTAGAGATGAGGCAGGAAAGGGCACATCCAGAGATCAAAGTCGAGCCTTCACAAGAAGGGAAAGATGTCCCCTTCCCCAGCAACGTTCTTCTTCCTTTTCCCTTAAAAGACAAATTCGGCAGGAGATGGAAGGTCTAAAGTCAAAGTGAAGGCTGCTCCTCCTTGCACCAGAGTTTCTTCACATCTCAGGTGGGATATCAGGAGGGCAGCAGGAAGTAAAAGTTGCTTTGAGTTGGTACAGATGGAAGCTATTGCTTTGGGACAGAAAGACGATGTTGATACAAGTCCCTTAATGCCTTCCCTCGGGAGACACAGCATGCCTGCAACAGTTTCATTTCTTTCTAATTTTACTTTTGTATTTGTTTTTTACTCAAAAAAAGGGCTACAAGACCGAGGAACATTTTTGGACCTTGCTAAAGGTAGGTAGAAAACTCTTAAATCTATTATGCATGGTTAAAGACAGTTCCGAACACCATTATCACTGAAACTTTAAAAAGACTGTGATATATGCCACCTTCAATACATCAGACTTCCCTGAAACAAGACAGAAAACACTGTCTGCTCTGCATCTTGACACATGCTAATCAGAACTGTCCTCCTCCCTCTTCCCCCCCCCCCCAGGGACAGACGGTTGACAAGCAGATGAATGCATTCACAAAATGCAACCATAGGGTGGCGCCAAAGTCACTACCAATTTGGATATACATCTAGTTGTGTCTTTTTTTTAATTGACAAGCCGATGAATACATTTTTAAAAAAATGCAACCACAAGGTGGCGCCCAAGTCGCTACTAATTTGGATGTGCAATCTGGTTTTGGCTTGTTTTTTGCTCTGTGCATTTATGAAAAGGCAAAGATTTGCTTACCTAGTATTTTGCAACTGAAAAAGTTTAGTCTTGAGTAAAATATGTGCACACAAGTTCTTGAATTTGTGGACCACTCAGATCCACCTGCTGTCTTGACAAAGCTAATCATTTCCTAGGTCTATAATAGTTGTTGTTTGTCTTTCTTCCTAGAACAGGACCACATCAGGGAGGTGATCCCATGACTTGCAAGTGAATTGGATTTAAGTGAGGCAGGGGCTGTGCAAAGTCACCAGCCTTACTATCTCCTCCAGAGCCATCTGGGTCCTAGTGGTAAGATATAAATCAGGACAACTAGAGATGGTCCCTGCAATTCATTCAGTGAAGAACTTACTGCCCAATGCTTTCAGCCACAACAGGCAGGCTTTATCACTGGCATAACCAAAGTTTTGATGCTGATTAAAATGTTTTATTATTATATTATGTTAATATCAGTGGACTCAACCCTATTATTACCAAGAAGGGATTGAGGAGATGTTATATGTTAAAATAATTTCATATTTGGCAAATACTCCTTAAATAACATTCAGAATCTTTCTACACTTTCATGTTGAGCTCAAAAGGATTAGGAGCTTTTATCAAAGCTTAAATTAACACTTGACAATGGCTGGGCTATTAAATTTTGCATATCTCTAATAGTGTATCTCCAGATTATGTATCCCTGGCTCAATCTGTTTATTAGTTGCTATAATATCAATGAATGGTAGTAGTGTAATAAATCTGGCCAATCTGCCTCTTCTCTTTCTCTGATTCCCTAATCAAACAGGATCACACTGATACTCATTTTCAGTACTAAGATCACACAGAGATAATCTTAGAATTTAGAGTAATCATAAAAACCAACTTCCTTATGGTACAGATTAAATAACTGAACCCTACAAAGATATGGTGACTTGCCTAAAGTGACAAAGATAAGGAACAGAAAAAAAAAATTTAAACCCAGGCCCTCTGACTAGAAATCATTAGAGAAGAAACTCTCAACTCCCATAAAACATTGTTCATACTCACACTTCTCTATAATAGTAATTTTATTTTGGTGTATATTTCACTTTACTTTAGAGAGATTATAAACTCCTTGCAGGAAGGGTCTATGTTTTAAAAATCTTCCTTATATCCTCCACAGCCAATATAATACCTTTTAATAATGACTTAATTTGCTGCTCAATTATTTACATTTACTCCTAGTTAACATGAAATATCTTTTTAAAATATTGCTCTCTACCACAGGTGGTATACTGGATAGAGCACCAGGTCTGGAAGACCTAAATTCAAATCTAGCCTCAGACACACACACTGGCTGTGTGACTCTGGGCAAATCACTTCAATTTCCTCATCTGCAAAATGGGGATATTAATATCACCTGCCTGTGAGGTGTAAAGATAAAAGGAGATAATATCAAAGTGATTAGCATATTGTAGATACCGCATAAATATTTACTATTTTATTTTCATTTATTTAGCTTTCTAGTATTTATTTTGTTATATAAATGTTTATTGTTAAATATTATCTAATATTATTAACATAAGCTCTTATCCTGTATCAGCAACTACTTATTAGACATTTCCAACTCAAAATCCTGCAGGCAGCGGTTCAATCAAAATTCATTATAATTACCCCTTGAGTAACACCCTTCTCCAAATTTCCCTGCTTCTGTTGGGGGTTCTACTAGCCTACCAATCACTCAGGTTTATGGCTTTGGAGTCGTATTTGATTCTTCTCTCTCCCACTTCATATATTTTATGTCCATGATTTTTTGACATGTTATTTTCCCCAGTAGACTGTGAGGTCCTGGAGGGGAAGGATTCGTTTTATACCTTTCTCTGTATACCTAGTACTTATCAAACAGTAAGCACTTAATAAATGCTTGATGATTGTTGATCTGTTAATTCATCAGTCATTCCTGATAAGTACTAGGGAAGTACTCTAAGTACTACAGTACACAGAGGTTGAGAATGATAAGAATCATATTGCTAGCAAGTATCAGAGGCAGGATTTGAAACCAAATGATGCTATACCCAATATTCTATCTACTATAGTTACACCAAACTATTCCCTCTTCCTCCTTCCATCTCCCCCTACATGCTCATACACACACACACACACACACACACCATCATACTTATTATAATTCTTATAATATATACATATATGTATATATACATATATATTTTATAATATATAAACAAAACAGTTTGGAAGTTCCCTTGCCAAATTACTAAAGGATTCTCCAGTACTTCATGTTTTTTATGGTCTAAGTTCTTGGGCTATCAGTAAATAGAAAAAAAATTAGCAAATAATGTATTTAGCTATAAGCCTATGAACTTACCCAGGTTCATGGCTCATACCTCTGTTTTAGACTAAAATTCAAATGTTTGTTTAAACAGGGGTCTGTTGCGTTTATTATCACTATTAATATTAGTTTAACCCCAACAAGAGAAAGTACTTGAACTTTACAAGTACACTGAAGAAGTGTGTGCTTCCTCAAGGGAGCTAGCTGGCAGTCAACATTCTTATAAAATGGCAGTTCTCTGCAAGGCTAGGTTTTACTTAGTCATAAAAGATTATCCCGACCATTAAACAGAGAAATTAAGGGGTACTTATGCCAGAATGACAAACTGGATGCTAGTGAATGAGTTGGCAGTTGTTCCCGTGGAGCTCCCAGACCTTAGTCAATTAAGTCTTTAGATACTTAAGAATGGTCATGAGAGTATGCAGGGGTAATATTGTACAAGGGTACGTATGATTTTAAGTTGTAAAATAAATCCACTTGTGTTCTTTAGGAAATTCTATGGTCCTCTATACTATGGCCAGAGCAAAACCATGATGCTGAGATATGGAGACGCATACTTCACTCATAACTTAGGCTGTATTTACATGGAGGATGGGGAGGATCAGATTCTGACAGCTCGAATATGAGGGGTCATAACAACTGACAACAACGATAATTAGCATTTATATAGTGCCTTAAAGGTTTGCCAAGCATTTCTCATGTGTTATTTGATTTAAGGGAACATGCCTCACAGAGGTCATGATAAAAAATAATACTCCCCTTTGTAAAAGCTTTCTGCAGTGCACAGAGTACTTTCTCATAATCATCCAGTGAGGGCTAGGTCTTGTAAGTATTATTATCACATTTTAAAGAAATAAAAGTTTAAGAGGTCTAAGTTTCTTCCAGTGTAAATTTAGAAGGGTGGGGAACCTGGGGCCACACAAGTGGCCTTGAAGCCACAGGTTCCCCACCCCTGATGATCTCTAGTCTTTTAACTCCGTAATTCTAGGATTGTAACTTGGCCATAATCACAGTGGTTTGGACCTGGGGGGAGGGAGGAGAAAGCAAAGCATAAAAGTTTCTACTATGGGCCAGGCACTGTGCTAAGTGCTTTACAAATTATATCTCATCAGATTCTCACAACAACTACGGGAGGTAGGTATGGGAAACAGGTATGATTACTATCTTTATTTTACATTTGAGGAAACTGAGGCAGAAATGGGTTAAGTGACTTGTCCAAGGTCAAATGGCTAGTATCAGGTCAAATCTGAACGTAGATCTTCCTGATACCGAGTCAAGCTCTCTTTCTACTATACCACCTAGCTGCCTCAAAAACCATTATTCAAACACAGGTTTTCTGACCTCAATGCGCCATACTACCTCCAATACTGTTGCTGTTTTTAAAGGGATTTCTGACTGTTAAAAAACATACACAAAACTGCTAAGTCAACTACAATACATCTTTTCCACTTAAACTCATTTCAAGTTCCTTTACCAACAAAAATGCGGCTATAAATCACAAAAGGACACAGAGTCCAAGAACGACACTCACCAAATGCTTCAAGGGCAGCTACCCTGCCTGGTACCTGGACAGGCCATCTCCAGCTGGTGCTTTTTTCTATAATGGCTTGGTTGGAGAGAAGTAGGCTAATGTCCCTCCAGCCAGGAAGACCTGGGTTCAAGGAACCCCTCTGACAGATAGGGGTACATGTCTGTGGGCAAGTCACTTAATTTCTCAATGGCAACTCTTCAAGACATGAAATTTCAGAGAAAGCAGCAAGAAACACCTCTCTGCACCATGGTTCCCTTGCCCAAGCTGAGACCATCAGGAAAGAACTTCATGGATTTCAAAAAACATAGACTTTATTACAGGCTTCTTGTACTGAAACAGCAGATCCAATACTACACCAGGCATTTTTGAGTCCTAAATCTTTCCCACAACATCTCTTTTCAGAGAGTTTCTTCATCACCACAACAAGGCATGCTATAATACAGTATAAAATGTTACAATATTGATATTTTCCAGACAGAGAAAAAAATGAAGAGAACCAACATTCATTCTTTCCTTTATAAATAAAAAGCTGACACACAAAAATTAGCTATGTAAAATTACTATTAGTGGGATACCCTGGCAAAAGCAGAGAACTAAACCAGCACTTCGCCTTTAAAAAGTGTGCTGTTTATACAAGACAAGAAATCCCACCCCTTCCTGTTTTCTTGAATTCAAAACAACTAATCAAAAAAAAAAAATCTCTTTTGTGGAAGCTACAAACATTAATAAATAAATAAACCACTGGCCCCAATGTCCATTCAAAGGAGTACTATTCAAAAGGCAAAGACCTTAATTACTTTGCCTCACCCATTTACTCTGATATGTGGAATTACTCTGAGTGCACTGAGGAAGAGGAAAGAATAGAAAAGGATGTGTATATATAGGAAGGAAAATAGAAATTACAGAGCTGCAGATTTCTATTAGGAGCCTTCAAAGAAAAACTAAGGGAAAAACCAGAAAAAAAAAACTTTTATTAAATATGAAAGTTGTCTTGACCTAGTTTGTTTAGTAGTTCAAGAATCAACAAAAAAAGACAAGACAAGTAAATATCCTATTGAACATGAAGAAACAAAGGATGCTTTTTTGTAAGGCTTCCCTCTACACAGCCTCATTCATAAAAAAGATATATATATATATTTTAAGTGGAAAATTTCAAAATAACATTTCTAGGGTATTACTGTAGTTTCACAGATACTATACTCTTTTAAGGCAGCTAGGTGTAGTGGATAAAGTGAGGGGCTTAGAGTTAGGAAGACTCCTCTTTCTGAGTTCAGATCTAACTTCAGACACTTCCTAGCTGTGTGACCCTAGGCAAGTCACTTAACTCTCTTTGCTTTGCTCCCTCATTTGTAAAATGGGCTGGAAAAGGAAATGGCAAAGCACTCCAGGATCTTTCCCCCTGCAAAAAAAACCAAATAGGGTCACAAAGAGTTGGACACAATTGAACAATGACAATATTCTTTTAACTAGAAATTCAACATATTAGTATGTCTTTACATGATCCTCTTCAACTTTTCTATTAATTTTTTAGTATCATAGACACTGATTTTTAGATATATTACATTATAGATACTATATTTTGAAAATATACATGGACAGAAACCAGACAGTTTATCCAAAAGCAGTAATCTATTGCTATAGTTCCCATTTTTGAAGCTGACTTGATCTAAATTAATACAAAAAAAAAAAATTAAAACTACAACCCTCCACCCCCCAAAAAAAGCAGAACTTTAATTTCAGTTAAGAAATATTATACTACATTGGATTATTTTCTATCTAATCCTAGGTCTGCTTTAATGTAGGTCTACTTTAAACTATTTAAAATAATTCAAAAGATCAGAAGTACTAATTAACCCCCCATTCCCAACCCAAGAAAGATTTATTTATCCCTGGAATCCAATGTATTGTTTTTCTGCAGAGTATTATTCTAACAATATTTTGCTTAGGCTAATAGTATTAGTGTATTCACACTAACTATCTGGACAGCAAAAAGGAATGATGAGGTTACATTAGATGGCACATGGGAAAAATGGATTTTAGTGAAAAGACTAGTCAAGTGTCCACATACGGAAAGCATATCCATACAGATTATCCATATATAGAATATCCACATGGAATCTCTTTGGGACATGGCAATGACAAATGGACTTGTGCTTTTAGTGAACTCTTAAGGAAACTCCTTGTATCAATACACATCAGAACCTTCTCTGCAACTTAAAGTCTTAAAAGAACTGTCTATAACAGTTTGTTGTTGAGTTATTTTTTCAGTCATGTCCCAAATCTTCATAACCCCATTTGGGATTTTCTTGGCAAAGATACTAGAGTGATTTGCCATTTCCTTCTCCACTTCATTTTACAGATGAGGAAACTGAGGCAAGCAAGGTTAAGTGACTTGCCCAGGGTCTCACAGATAGTAAGTGTCTGAGGCCAAATTTGAACTCAGGAAGATGTCTTTCTGATTCCAGGTGTGGCAGTCTATCTATCTACTACCCCACCTTAGAAACATCAAACTTAAACAGAAAAAGGAATCTGGTTCCTACACAGGATTTTTGTGGACTACAAATTGACTTAGAAAACCATATCAACATTCCCTACATTCTACTCTGTTTTTATTTATTTTGTTAAATATTTCCTAATTACATTTTAGTGCTTTTTCCCTCCCCCAACCTCAACTGCAGTGGCCTCTATTTGACACCTCTGGCCTAGAGCATGGAGACTTTAAGTGACTTAGACAGTTTAAGTGACTGTTTGTCAGATGTGCAGGCTAATTTTTAATATAATCTAGATATTATAAATTGTATCATTTTATCTAATATTTTTATTTACTTATGTTATAAATTATTTTATAGTTTATTCTAGCAGTTACAAATTATATTTTATATGTTTTATTTTTATATTTATATGTTTGTCATAAACCATATTATTTTACATAAATAGTATATTCTAGACATTGTTATATTATCTTACATATTTTATTGTTTATACTTGCATATTCATATATTACATGTGGCTTATATTAATATTATTTTATATATTTTATTGTTTATATTTAGATTTCTACATATTATAAATATTGTTTTACATAAATATTATATATTCCATGTTATAAATGATGTTTTATATATTATGAAATATATCATTTCATACAGATATTATATATTCTAGAAATTATAAAAAGGGTTTTGTTTTCTACCAGGCCTATAAGGGACTCCCTCTAACAATGAAGATGGGCATTTGTCTCTGCTTGCCCAAGAGGTGCCAGGGCCAGGACTCATGCCCAGGCTTTCCTAACCTTGAAGTCTATATTCACTACACCATGCTGCTGCTCACATTGTTAAGAACTAAAAAGTAAAAACTTTAAAATTAGAAATACTTCCAAGTGCTCATACTAGAGTCAACAATTTCCATAATTACAGGAAACTTTTTCCCATCCTGAACAGAGCTCAGACATGATCGTGCGTGTTGGAACAAAAACACCATGCCTCCTAAAGGACATCTATCCATGTCAAAAATACTTTTGGAACAGGTGCATATGTGCCCTCAGCAACTAGGATTTGCAAAAACGCTGCCCTAACTGATAAGAGGTTTCCAAAATAGAAACTCAAAAACACAAATATAAAGTAAGGCCTATTCACTCAGATTTCTGGTAAATTATAGTTATAAGATAGAAAGGGTTGCTCCCTCCACATTCTAGAAGTGGCATATTTTTTAACTCTTGACCTTAATTCAGCAGAACCCTTCTCTGATTAACTGTTACACTGCCCAAAGTCCCAATAATCCTAAACCCCAGAGTCTAATAAGAAAAATAATTCCTATAACAGCCTCAACTATGCAAAGAAAAATCCATCCTGGTACAGAAAAAAGTCCAAATACTAAATTTTCTGGCTCTGCAATTAAACATCAAAGCCATATGGGGTGAAAAGCATCCAATGAGTAACCACCACCCTTTTGGCCAATGAATTTGTTTGCTAATACAAATCCACCAACATACTCTAAGCAAAAAATACCCTAAAGGCAAATACAGAATGCTGCCTTTTATGAAGTTGGATGAATTCCTATTTCTTTAGTTCTGGGTGCTAAAACCAGCAGACAACTAGAGATTAGTTCATGTATTTTATTTGTATCCCTAGTACCTAACACACCATTTGGAACATACTGAAGTGCTTAATAATTCTTTGTTGATTAATTTTTAGGGATTTCATTTGACACTGTGTTGGAGACACCTGCCAACAGGCTACAACTGCCTTTGAATACTCCCTAGATTAAATCCCCTGGCTCTTTTAACCCTGCCTTTAAAAAGCACAGTGTGACACACAAATGTGAAAAAGAGACATGGGAAATATACCAAGTGTTTAATATCAATATTTGAGAAGTAAAATTCCAATTAAAAAATAAAGTGTAAAACAAACATTCTCTTCATTAAGGAAAGAAAAGCCTATCTTCTTTCAGATCCCATTAAGCTTCCACAACTATTCATTTACAATTATCACCTATGAGCAAGATGTATATCTCCTTTAGGGAATGATAGTAATCATTTTCTTCCTGTCTATTCATAAGTTATGATTTAAAAGGAGCTCCAAACATTTTGAGTTTATGTCACCTTGTAATATTGAGTGATTCTGCAATAGCCTTCTCAAAAGTGTAGTGTGATGTGGGTGTGGTTTTTTTAAAAATAATAATGATTTCTACCATGCTATGAAAAATGATGAGCTCAATGATTTTAGAAAAACATGGAAAGACTTGCATGAAACGCTGATGAGCAAAATGAGCAGGACCAAGAGAATGCTGTATACAGAAACAGCAATATTTTTTAAGAACCACGGTGAGCTACTAAGTCATTTTGACTATTATAAATGCCCCAATTTACTAAGGACCTATGAAAGAAGATGCTAACTGCATCCAGGAGGGGAAAAAAACCTGATAAATAGAAGTATGTATAGTATGGTTTTACATATATGTATTTGTGTCTAATGGTTGCCATCTCTAGAGCAGGGTAAAGGGAAGGAAAAAAAGAAAGTTACATGATAATTTTATTATATATTTAAAAGGAAAGGAAAGATGTACATAATACATTTGCAGTTTCATGTGCAATCCTTTTTTTCTATTCTACTTTGTTATGTAAATGCTTGTTTTATTTTTTAAGTTCAGAATAAAACATTATAATGATTTCAAATTAATTCATTTTGTGGGGAGGGGAGGGATATGGAAATACAATTGGGTACTGTCATAAGAAGTTTGGGAAATACTATCTTTGCTACTGCCACAGAAACCTAAGACATTGGAGTTCTGTGAATTATTATTTACAATATGTTAATAGCTGCCTTCAAGATTAGTTTCATTTGTTTCAAAGGAATTCCAATGGGCTTCATAAACTAAAGAGAAGATAAACATTCTGGACAGGAAGACTAATTTGTCTGCCACTGAATCGTTGTGTTCCAGGAGTCCAATGAATACGTTAATATACAGAGAAGTAGCTGCATAAAATGAAAAGAGGACATAATTCCAAGTGAAAAAACAATAAAAAGGCAACATTTTATTCACAAAGCACAGCAGAGATAGGGAATCAGAAGACACAGACTTGGATTCAGTCTCTCCACTTCAGGCAGGAGATTCTTGACCTTGAACAAATGACTTAACATCTTATTTTACCTTAGTACCCTGTAAAATACTTCAAAGGGTGCATGGACTAGAGAAGATATTCTTAACTTGGGGTCTGTGAACTTGTTTTCTTAATATGTTAATAACTGAATTTTAATATATTTAGTTTCCTGTGCCATCCTATATATTCCATTTTATGCATTTAAATTCATTTAAGGCATTATTCCAAGGAGTCCATAGGCTTCACCAGTGTCAAAGGGGTCTATAACCAAAAAAAAAAAAAAGGTTAAGAACTCCTGAATCAGATTTTCTTCTAATTCTAAATCTTGGTAGATACTTTATCTGTTATTTATGTTGCTGCTAATCTCACTGATGGAAGAAGTTTCCAAACCTAGAGTTCCTTACTTTAATAAAATCACAAGTGAGGAATCCCTGCACACAAACTCCCAAACTGTATATTTTAGAGTATTTTGGTTCTATAAAACTGCGAAGATGAACTTCTGGAATATCAATTGTGGGGTGGAGGAGAGGAAGAGGAGACAAGAAGAGCATCTGAGTGACCTCAGTGATAAATGACCAAGAGCAAGTGTGGATATGAACCCAGATGGTAACCACGGCCAAAAAGGACTTGATCAATTACAGAGGCGTACAAGGTTAAGGTCATCAACCTGCATTTGACGGTGATTTATTACATGCACTGAGGGCACACTTCCTGATTCATCATATCACAAGGTCACAGAATCATGGATTTAGAACTGAAAGGTACTCCAAAAGCCATCAAATTCAAATACTTCATTCTACAAATGAGGAAACCAAGGCAGAGAATGGTCAAGTGGCTTATGGTCACATACATAGTGTCTGAAGCTGGATTTGAACCCAGGAATTTCTGGCTCCTAACAATCCAATCTCCTACCTAGTTTATTTTAGTTTTGGTTTTTGTAACCTTACTTATAAATATGTTTATCACTAGCAGTAAAGAAGGAAGAATGGGGGTCACAAGACAATGAGAGGCAAAAGGGAGTGGGGGGGGGCAGTGTTTTCCACTCTACAATTTAGGTATGTCAGATACTAACACTGGAGGGAATACAGAGATTCTCTTTTATATGGTGACAAGACAGAGTGATGGTGACAAGAATGTACTTGATTAGAATAAGGGAAGTAATAGATGTGAGAAGATCCAAAGAGAAGGGGAGGAATAAGAAGATGCCAGCATTTGGCCTTAGATTTCTTCTCACATTGTTGTGTAAATAAGCATGTCAGTGGAATTAGAGGCCATCTACTCCAGCTCCTTTACTTTACATGGAACCTGGAGGGTCTCCAAAGTGGGGTCTGGCTGAGAACTGAAGTTCTCACCCCTCACCCAAGACAGGGCTTTCATGGCCACCAATAAGGAGGGAGTCTTATGCTGATGGCCTTGGGATAGGGGTTACATTCCATTAATGGAATTGAGGCTCCAAAATATTAAGTAAGTTGCAGAGCTGGGGTTTGAAACAAGAACTTCTTCTGATAACAAATCCAGCATTCCTTCCACTTCATCCCATGGCGGACACTACTCCAAAGCCCACAGTATGGACAAGAACTGGGAAAGTAAGCCATGATGAATGCTAACAGTGCATGGGACTGGAGGCAGAAGGAAAGAAAGAATCTAAGAGGCACCCCTTCTTATCATTCCTTACCAAGAAGATGGAGATGGAATGTGAAAGACTATTCTTAATGTTTCAAGGCACGAAGTACTATACAGGTACTATATAGGCCTAAGAGGTTTCCATTTTTAAAGATGATACATTACTGGAAAGAATGACTCACCATAAACTACAACTATGTTATTTTCTTTGTCTGGTTAAACATCACTGGAAGATTTCAAAGGAACAGATAAAGGTAGGAAGGATCCCAGTGCAGGAACAAACATCTTCTGCATTCATTATGACTAAAAATCCTAGAGAAGACAGGCCGCCTTCCCCCACCTGACACCTTTGCATCAGGAAATTTTTGTGGCTGTTCAGTAGTTTCAATGGTGGTATACCATTATTAACAAGAGCAGAAGGGTGGGGGGGGGGAACCTTTGCACAAAATACATCAGTCATTTATACTTAAAAAAAAGTGAAGGCATAAAAGAACTGTTTCGATAAAATAAAAATTACCCATCTACAAGCAACTGCCATGGGACAGTTCTAGAAGTATTTCCAGTAAATGCAGGACTAACGCAAGAAATGACAGGCTAGATTTGAACTCAGAAGATGAGTCTGTATGTTATTATGAGAACATAATTATAATTTTTCATTATTGTTAAGAATGTCAACTAATTTTATGGTATACAATAACACTGGTAAATTACAAAGTTCTGTATAAATATAAGATTAATATTAGTGATGATAATAATTATGATATATTTCAGTGAAACCACAAAGCAAACAAAATTTATATGAAAACGGGCAATAATATAGGCTCTATGGGGGAAAAAATTCTTACAACTCCAGGTTTATAGAAATATGAATTTTTTTCTTGTAATTTCCTTGGAAACTAGCAAGGTACATTTCAACCCTAGAATATCCCTAGAGATGAAAATAAATAATCATGTTACTTGTGGACAAGAAGTTTGGTCCTTTTTTGTGACAAAAATAGTGGGTTGCAATCCTGAGAACTCCTTGTGACTTCTATATCCAGACCTAAAGTGAATCACATTACTTTAAGCATTTATTTATTCTCATCACCTTAAACTATTCTCTTAGAGCAAGACTTTAAGGAGGGCACAGCAGACAGTATCGCTTATGAGGAGGTCCATCACAGGCCTTCAGCTGAATGAAATAGAAATGTTCAATCTAAATCTTCAATATACATTAGGCATACGTTGGGGAGCTCGGTGGTGTAGTGGATAGAGCACCAGGCCTAGAGTCAGAAAGACCTAAGTTCAAATTTGACCTCAGACACTTACTAACTGTGTGATCCTAGGCAAGTCACTTAACCCTGCTTGCCTCAGTTTCCTTATCTGTAAAATGGACTGAAAAAGGAAATGGCAAACCACTCCAGTATCTTTGCCAAGAAAACCCCAAAAGGGGTGATGAAGTCTCAGATAGGGCTGAAACAAATAAACAAAGTGCATTTTGTACCTGCAGAAGCAACTTGGGAACTTGGGAGGCATCGTGTGGATGGTGCTGGATGGTATTGATCAAACAATGAACCCTAAGTATCCAATAGGAAGGGGATTTGGTGTTGCCAGCACCAAGACAACAGCTTTGATTCATCCATACATCCTGAGGCTCCAGAAACTGCTGCTCAGAGTAAGGGGAAATGTGTAGCTATGGGGCACCTTAACTAAAGAACTGGACCTGGGGTCAAGAAAATCTGAGTTCAAATGCTGATCTCCCATATACTTAATAGCTATGTGATCCTGGGTAAGTCACTTAACTTGTCTCACTTTTAAAATACTAACTTTTTATTAATATTTTCTATTTCTTATATCACCAGTTATCCCAAATATTTTCCCTCTCCCCTTCCCAAGGCACTTAACTTATTTTAACTTCAGTTTCCTCATCTGTAAAACGAGAATGATAATAGCACATACTCCAAAGGGTGCTGTGAGCATCAAATGAGCTAACATATAAAAATGCTTTGCAAACCCTAAAGCACAATATAAAAGCTAGTCATTATAGTGAATTATACCATTTATCTCCTACTCCAATACTCTACCCCCCCTTCCTAAGTAGCCTCTGCCAACATCAGTCCACAGTAACTTCGCCTTAAACCAATGAAATGTCCCAGCACTGGAAGACAGCAATCTATCAATTAACAAAGAAGAAGTAATGTTGCAGAGGCTAGGGGATGCAGTGAATAGAGCACTGGCCCTGGAGTCAGGAGGACCTGAGTTCAAATCCGACCTCAGATACTTAACATTTACAAGCTGTGTGACCTTGGGCAAGTCACTTAACCCCAACTGCCCTGCCTTCCCCCTCCAAAAAGCAAAAAAAAAAAAAAAAAAAAAGTAATGTTCATTGTTGCTGTTGTGATATCTCTGGGGCCTAATACAGGAACTTCACAGTCTATATGCTTAAAAATATGTGTTAAAATTAAATTGCCCCTAAAAATAAGGGTTGGATAGAGAACTGTTCAGCCATTTCTTTTGTGTCCAATTCTTCATGATCCCATTTAGGGTTTTCTTGGCAAAGATACTGGAGTGGTTTTCCATTTCCTTCTCTACCTCATTTTACAGATGAGGAACTGAGGTAAACAGGGTTAAGTGACTTGCCCAGGGTCATACAGCTATTAAGTATCTGAGACCAGATTTTAACTAAGATCTTCCTGACTCCAGGGCCTATATGTGCCACCCAGCTACCCATAGGGGAAATTACCTAAGGCTAATGCCCAGGACCAAACTGTAGTAACCAGGAGAGATTCTCTTGATGCTTGGAGGCAGCATGGGACCTGTAATCAAAAGACATGGGCCCAATGACTGACAACTACTTTCCTATATGACCTTGTGGAAGTCACATCCTATCTCTTTTCCTCAGTTTCTTCACCTATGATCTCATTACTTCCTTTCTAATGTAAACTGTCCTATCCTACACAACACTTTTATAAAAGGCAAAATGGACCTAAGAAAAGACTAGCTTGGAGCCAGGAACAAAAGTTCAGTCCTGCCTCGGGACATACTGGAATTATCACCATAAACAAAGACACTTAGCCTCTGAGTCCCCTCAGGCAAAACAATTAGCAATGTGCATCAATGGAAGGATTTTCTAGAATACCAGGAATTCCCTACATTACATTCTCTACATTGCCTATATCTTAAAAAAAAAAAATAGTATCACTTTACAGCCACTTAAGTGATTATTTGCAATGTCCCTTCATGAATTCCAGTAAAAATTAAAAGTAATAGTTTTAGAAAAAAGAAATAGTTTTAAAATAGTTTTTAGGTCTTAAAATGTTTGTATACCCAAAATTCTGGGGGGTTTTCACAATGAAGTAAATCCATATCAACTAGTCATGAGATTACATTTTTCTACATTAAATTAAATTCTATGGATTAAAAGATGTATTTTAAAACAAGGTTGCGTCCAGGTATATCGTAAACTTGTTGAATAATGTGTATCCTAGCTACATATTTAAAGAAATGTGTCAAACATACACTTGGTGTAACCCTTCTAAAGGTACCTCTGAGGTGTGTGGCGAGCCTGACCAGCTCCATTCCATAAATAATGAACATGAAAAAACTAGGATGAGCAGATCACATCAGGAGCCAAAAACCAACCAATCAGTCCTGGCTGGAACTGGCCCATTAGCAGCACACAAGGACTTCCTGGTCTAGGGAATACCACCTTCACTCTGATACAGCACTTCACACTCACTTTTGTTCCAACTATAGTTAAGCATCAGCCAGCCAGACTGTCTGTTCCATTCTTAAATACCAATCTTTAGGACATGAGTAGAGAAAATAGAAACAAATTTTAGGTATGCTGTCTGAAAGAGAACCTAGAATAATAATTCAATGTTCACAATTTCTGTGAAGCCCCTCCTAACAAAATAAAGCTTTAACAGTATATACAATAGATTGCTACTATGTTAAAGCAACCATTTAAAAGATGGAGTAAGGAGGAAGGGGAATAAGAGAGAAAAGGAGGGAAAATGAGAGGAGAAAGGTAAAAGAGAAGGAAGGAGAAGGAGAGGGAGAAGAAAAGAGGGAGAAAAGACATGGAAAGAGAAGGGGGGGAAGGCAGGTAAAGAGAGGAAGCAAATGTAGGTAGAAAAAAGTGAAAAGTAAGAGAGAAAAGGGAGAAAGAAAAGAGGAAAAAAGGTTAGAGAAAAGAGAAGAAAAAAGGGAGAAGGGAGAAAAAAGAAAAGGGAAAGAGGAAGAGGAAAAGGAGAAAAGAGAGGAAGAAAAAAGAGGGAAAAGATGGAAGGAAAAAAGAGGAGAGGAGGGAGGGAAGGAGGGAGAGAGAGAGAGAGAGAGAGAGAGAGAGAGAGAGAGAGAGAAAGGAAGGAAGGAAGGAAAGAAGGAAGGAAGGAAGGAAGGAAGGAAGAAGAGAGAAAGAAAGGAAAAGAGAGAGAAAAAAGGAGAAAGAAAGAAAGAAAGAAAGAAAGAAAGAAAGAAAGAAAGAGAGAGAGAAAGAAATTAAGAAAGAAAATAGGGAAAAAAAAGAGAAAGAAAGATGGAAAGAAGAGAGGGAGAAGAGAGGGAAAGAAGACAAGGAAAGAAAGAAGGGAAAGAGGGAGAAATGATAGAAAGAGGAGAGAAAAAGAAGACAGGGAGATAGAGGGAGAAATGCCAACAATGTGTATTTACCACCATTCCTTGAGGTCACCTTAGGTGTTAGAGGCAAATACCCCCGTGGATGTGAAGGAGAACCCACAGATGGACTCTGAGGGCTGCCTCCAGCTGAACAGTGCCAGCTCCCCTCCACAGACCAGCCCACTGCAACTCCATGGCAAAGTAAATTCCATTCATGTCACCAAGGGATGACGTTTTTGCACCATGTCACAGCACTGTCACATGGAAGTCAGGTCACAGCAGCCAAAATGCACAAAGAGAGTTGCTATCATAACTTAACCACTACAAAGTTTGATAAGAAGGCGTGTAAAGTGAGGATGGTGATGGTACTTGTCCTCCTTTAATAGTTTTGCTTTCATTTTTATTGTGTGTTAAATTTTTAAAGCATTTTCACACACCTCTCATTTCATCGGCTCTGCAGTCTTATGATGATCATGGTAGGCAGGGCAGGTGTTACTACCCCCATTTTACAGATGAGAAAACTGAGAAGTAGAAGTGTTAAGCAACTTGCTCAATGGCACAGTGCTAGTTACTGATAGACCCAAGACAAAAATGCAAGCCCATCACTACCCCACCCCACCCCCCAACTCCAAGTCCAGGACTATTTTCCTTAGCCCACAGAGCTAGCTTTATATATAAAGGATCAAAGAATTATCCGAATTGGTCAGGTCCACAGAGATCATCTAGCCCAACCAAAAGCTTTAGTTTAGAGATGAGGAAAATGAGAGAAATGACTTGACCAAGATCACACAGCAATATCATTGACCTTAATTTTGACATCCTTTTGTTGATGTCAATGTCCTCTGGCATATTTTGCCTCTTTAAATTAATTATGATAAAGACAGACCCTAGGTCCTTTAATAAAAAATTTAAAATATATAAGGAGTTCCTACTTCCTTTAAAAAAAAGTAGATAAAACTTAAAATTCCTGAAATCATTCTAAAATTAAATGGTTTTTGTGGTTTATTTATTGTCTTTTAGGTGGCTTTTAATGAGAGGAAAAGTTCTCCATCCCTGGGTGAGGCTAGTCAGTCAAGGGTCTGTCTAAACCTAAGCCCCCAGTAGCAATAACTACAATGGAGAAACCTCTGATCACTAATAAGCATTCTGGGAAGCTATGCCTTACCTTGGTGAAGGTAGTCTCAAGTGCACTGATACACATAAGCATCCAAATAACACTTCTGAAGGGCCACTTGGAATCAAAGAAATAGTGACTATCAGAGCTGGAATGACCCTTAGCACATAAATGGCCAGAAAGACAAGGGACTATGTGGTGCCATAGTGCACAGACTCATCTTCCTGAGTTCAAATCCAGACTCAAGACTCTTACTAGCTGTGTGACCCTGGGCAAGTCACTTAACCTTGTTGGCCTCAGTTTCCTCATCTGTAAAAATGAGATGGAGAAGGAAATAATAAACACCTCTAGTATCTTTGCCAAGAAAAATACCAAATGGGGACACAAAGGGTCAGATACGACTCAACAACAAGAGAAGAGACTTAAGGGATTGTGGAGTTTAATTCATTTAGTACATGAAGAAACTAAAGCCCAGAAAGAAGAAGCAACCTAACCAAGGCCAAAGATCCAGTAAATGGCAAAGCTAAGCCTTGAACTTATAACTCCATACTCGGTGCTCTCCCCTATAAAATTCTGTGTGTTTAGTCGTACCCTGGTTGGTTTCTCCACAGTGTTATATATCATTCCAAAGTGATTTCCTCACAACAACCCTGGGAGATATATTATTGCAGCTATTGCTATCCACATTTTAGAGATAAGAAAACTGAGGCACATGATTTCCCAGAGATCAGTCAGTAAAGTGACAGAATCCAGGTCTCCTTATGTCAGTCAAATCCAGGCTGTTTCCACCCCATCACTGCTGCTAACCTGATCTTCACTGTACTCTCCAGAGAACACATTCACTCCAAGAAACTCTTATCCTTAAGCTTCCGACTATCTCTGATTCTGCAGATATCTTCCTGGCCTAGAGGACTCAAGTACTGAACCTATCTTAAACATCCAACAGTTAGCAAACCTTAATAATACTTATGTTTTAAATGCTTTTTGATTATCTTAGGAATAATCAATAAACTAAAACATCTATTGAGAATCCAATTAGTTGTACTAACCAACAAGGATAACATAAAATAGTTTGTGGAGTGGTCCCTAATTTCAGAAAGCTTATAATGTTGTTGGGGAAAAGAGAAAAATACAAGGAAAGATCACTAACAAAGCAAAGTCATAAAGGATAGGTACCAAATGAATAATGTGCAAAGTAAGCTGTTAACTTTCTTAAGGGGCATTTAGGGGGTACAGAGGATAGTGTGCCAGGCCTGGAATCAGAAGACCTGAGTTCAAATCCAGTCTCAGATACTTACTAGCTGTGTGACCCTGGGCAAATCACTTAACCTTACTCTTTGCCTCAGTTTCCTCATCTGTAAAATGAAGTGGAAAAGGAAATGGCAAACCACTCCAGTATCTTTGCTAAGAAAACCCCCAAAGGGGTCATGGAGAGTTGGACACAACTGAACAACAAGACTTTCATAAAAGAACAGAAAACATAAAATATATTCCAAAAGGCAAAAGATACAGACTTACAATCAATAACGATTTAAGCAACAAAACTGAGTAAATTCCTACAGGGAGAACACTGAACCTTAAATGAAATAAAGGACATCCAAGAATTCCTTATGAAAAGACCAAGACCTAGGAGAAACTCTGAAATACAAAGACACTTCCCATCTGTGAGAGTCTGAGTGAGTCACTGAAACATTCCTGGCCCCACTTCCCTACCTGTAAAAGAGGAGGTTGGGCTAGATATTCATTAAGCTTATTCTAACTCTAAATCTACAATCCCATGACAAGAATCACATAAGAGAAGGACTGGATAATTTGTGGTATGTATCTATGGAGAGAATACTCATACCAGTTGAGATCATAGTTCCAAAGTTGCAAAGAAACAAGGAAAGAAGTTATGAAGAGAAAGCATTTTACCCCTTCTAAAATCCCATTTAAAGCTTCTTTCATAAAATGACAAGTAAAAATGTACTTGTAATATACTAACCAATGCAGCTAGATAGCAGAGTGGATACAGCATTGGACCTGGACAAGAAGAGCTGAGTTCAAACCCAGTCTCAGACACTTACTATGTGACCCTGGGCAAGTCACTTTAACTGCTATTTGCCTCATTTTATCTCAACTATAAAATGATGATAATAGCACCTACTTCCCAGGGTTTTTGTAAGGAACAGGTAAGATGGTATTTGAAAAGCACATAGTACAATGTCTGGCTGATAGTAGTCAATATATAAGTGCTTAACCCTTGCCTCCACCATCACCAATCCCCCCCCCCCAAAAAATCAAGGTACCACAAGGTACAATCAGTCACCTACACGTGTTAATTGTTCTTTGTTTGGCAAGGAAAGGATGGAGAAATGCTTTAAGTATTAGTTAGAAAAAAAAGTTGTCCCAATAATTTTTTAAAACTCAGCTACTTTCTAATAATCAATACAAAAGGTGCATCCCTTTTTCATAAGCAATGGCCAGGGAGTCAAAAACATGAGTTATGCACTGTACAGGGTAAAATATTGAAGAATACACTGAAGAGTTGACCCAGGGCCACTGGACTCTTTTAATGACGTTTCCTGGGTCACAACCCAATTATTAGTGGTATTGGCTGTATCATAACATTTCTTGACATTTCTAATTAACCCCCTTGGAGCAGTAGCAGGTCAGATCTCCTCTGATGAATTCTGTTTTTAGTCTTTTTTTTTTCCCCCAAGAGCACCAATGGAGGACAATAGGAGTTCATCTACAATCTAAGGCTATTGTGTAGCTTTTTTTTTTTTTAACCAAAGGTGTGAATTATCATCTTCTACCATCTGCAGTAGAGAGACAAGAATCTCATGGTCACTAAATTACATTTTGCACATTAAAGTACTGGAAGTCTTTGAAGAATTTTGTTTCCTTTTTATGTCTAAAGATAACTTAGCTGAAACCTGTTATTTCACATAGGCTTGATAGAGGATAAAGTCACAGAAGGCTCCATGACCAGTATGACCCATGACACTGATAGTTTGTGGTCATCTTTTGCATAAGTAGAGCCTCTGAAGGCAGAGGGAAGGGCCTCCTGCAATTTGTAATTCTCTTTCAGGGTTTCTTAGTGACAGCACAATCTTTAACTTAAACCAAAACATCTCAGATGATCAAATAAGATACCCAAAGAAGGAATTAATGCATTAGCATAATATGTCACACACAAGGAGGTAGCTGAGTAAAAACATTCTTCAAAACATCAACATGGAAAGAATATTTAACAAGGAGTTAAGAATCCCAGGATCTACCCCTGCCACTAAGAAGCTATATGACCTTGAGCAAGATAATTATTCCATGCTTCATTTTATGCATAAAGAAAGGAACTTGAATGAAATGATCACTAAGGTCTCTGCCTTAGTGTTAGCTAAGGTTAATAATTTTGTGTTCTAGGACAGGAAGCCCATCAGAGCAGAAGGAAGGACGGGAGGAAGGGAGGGAGGGAGGGAGGGAGAGAGGAAGGAAGGAAGGAAGGAAGGAAGGAAGGAAGGAAGGAAGG
>NW_027187378.1:34263130-34291650 GCF_028583685.1 Petaurus breviceps papuanus
GAAGGAAGGAAGGAAGGAAGGAAAGAAGGAAGGAAGGAAGGAAGGAAGGAAGGAAGGAAGGAAGGAAGGAAGGAAGGAAGGGAGGGTAGACTGAAGGATTACTTGAGGGGTCTATTTCTCCATTCTCTCATAAAAAGTTTCACTGATCATAGCATCTTTTTCTTAAAATTTCACACAAGTCAGTCTTTAGAAAGCCAGTGATCAAAGTAGCTTTCCTCTTGGCAGTTTTCTCAAGAACAAAATAATAATAATAATGATTGATGATGATGATGATGATGAAGTAATACAATCTAGCAGAACTCTGATAATGCAAGGACTAATGACATGTTTTACAAGTAATGTTTATCTAATGGTTTAATAAATATGAGAACAGTCATTCAATCAATAAACATTTATTTTGAGTCTACTATGTGCTGATTGGTTGTTGTTCTTTGTTCTTGAAGAGCACCAAAATGACATCACCATGCTAAAATCAAGTTTCAATTTGTCTGGCTGTGACTGATCAGACCAATTACAAGCTCAGGATGCTCCACCACAGGTCAGGCACAAATAGTCCAAGTGAACATTCGGGGGTGAAATCTACAGATTTGCACATCCTGTGTTTCCTTTGAAGCTGTTTCAATTCTGCTTTGTTCCTAGAGCATAGAACCTTCTCTGATGAGGGAACACCATGCTGGGCAGTCCTGTACCTGTGTCTCCTATACAATCAATTCCAAAGTTCTCGAGAGAGACCTTGAGGGTGACCTTATATCATTTCTTCTGACCACCATGTGAACGCTTGCCCTGTGTGAGTTCACCATAAAAGTCTTCTAGGCAAGCATATATTTTGCATTTGAACAATGTGGTCAGCCCATTGGGGCTGCACTCTCTGAAGCAGTTGAATGCTTGGCAGTTCAGTTTGAGTAAGGACTTCAGTGTCTGGTACCTTATCTGTTGTATGCCTGTGAAAACTAGACAGTGTGCCAGCGCCATGCAAGCAAACAATGTGCTAAGCACTAGAGACACAAAAAGAGGTAAAAGACGGTCCCTTCCTCACAAGGAACTCACAATCTAATGGGGGAGAAAGTAAGCAAACAAATATATACAAACAAGCTAGGTAGAGGACAAAGAGGGAATAATTAAGAGAAGGAAGGCAGCAGAATTAAGAGAGGTTGGGAAAAGTTTCCTATAAAAGATGGGATTTTAGTTCTGGATTTCCTTCTCTCCTGTTTAACTGTGTATTCAATATTTTTGGGGGCATCTAGATGGCACCGTGGATAAAGGGCCAGGCTTGGAGTCTGGAAGACTCCTTTTCCTGAGTTCAAATCCGGTCTCAGACACATACTAGTTGTGTGACCCTGGGCAAGTCACTTAACCCTGTTTGCCTCAGTTTCCTCATCTGCAAAATGAGCTGGAGAAGAAATGGCAAATCCACTCCAGTATCTTTGCCAAGTAAATCACAGATGGGTTATAAAGAATCAGATGTCACTGAAAACGAATGAACAACAACAACAGCTTGGTATTTGTAAATAATGCTCATTTAATGGCAACTGATTGGATATGGAGGTGGAAGGAGAATGAAGAGTCGGCTATACTTAGTCCCAACAGGCCAGTTTATTGGAGAGGCGGATTAAATTACAGAATCCTGATGAAAAAAACAACTGCACTAAACAACTGTCCTTTTTATCCATCCACAGCTTATGGAAAATGGCATGTCTCAGCTAGGTTTTAATTCCCTCCTGCAATCTTTTTTGGGATAGTAGTTCCACAGAACCAGGCCACTGGTGCTGACACAAGTTATCATCTCCCCTTTCTGCCAAAGGGCAGACATAAGCAATCTAAATGTAGATTTTTTTTTTTAAATAGGCTCTTCTAATCCTTTTGGCTATACAGCAGAGAGTCTTTATCATGGGTGGGACCTCATGGTTTTCACAAGCTAACTTATCCATTGTGAATATTATAGCGGATGAAGGCAGGTGATATACCAGTAGAGATTATTTTAAAAGGACAGGATAAAAGCTAAATTATGGCATCACAAGCTCTTCTTGTTCTAAAGGAGATTCAATGGAATTTTATTCCCAAAGTTACTAAACTGTACATATCCTTTGACCCAGCAATAACATATTATAAGTTCTGCATCTCCAAAGTGATCAAAGAAAATGGAAAAGGGGCCCATCAACTGAGAAATGGCAGAACAACATAATGTTTATGAATGCAATGAAGTAATAAAATACTACTGTTCTGTAAGAAATGATGAAGGAGATTGTTTCAGAGAAATCTGGGAAGACTTATACAATCTGATAAAGAGTAAAGGGAGCAAAACAAGAACAGTTCACACAATAGCAATAACAATGTAAACAACTTTCAAAGATTTAAGAATTCTGATAATGCAGTGATCAATCACGATTCCTCAAAGTGCAGATTATAACATGTTTTTTGGACCTGAAGAGTATAGGAATTAATTTTTCCTTGTCTATACATAATTTTTTTAATTAAATTTTATGTTTATTTCTAGTTTACATCATTCATTTCCACAAGATTTTGAGTTACAAATTTCCTCCCCTTCTTTCCCCTACCCACCACCCCAAAACAGCAATCTCACTGTATGCCCCCTCCCCCATGCCCTCTCAGACCTTATCCCCCAGTGCCTGTATATCTTATTTCCCAGTTATGCATATTTTTTACAAGAGTTTTCTTTTCCAATGGGAAAGAGGGAGGTAAGAAAGAAAAGAGATTTTTGTTCACTGAAAAAATCTAATTACACTTTTTTAAATTCCTGAGAATTCCACACTTTACTCTTGAGAAAAAAACATCAAGCCTCACTTCAGCTCTACCAGGAACAGGTATCCCTTGGCAAAACTGCAAAACAGATAATGTCTTTGTTCCTGCCTTCACTGTCTTTCTAATGTCACTGCACAATTTCATCTCATCTGTCAATGTGACCGAGGCCCTGGACTGTAATATTCCATCCAACATATCACCCTCACTATCCCAACTAAATCTGCCCCATGCTTCATTCCATCACAGTCCTAATCTCTTCTTTCCAAGGCATTATCTACATACAGTGATAAATTAATCTATGCAGGCAGGTGTATCAGTGTGTCCGATGTGTTAATGGGAGATAGCATGTGTGTTTTTAACAGTCTTCTTTAAGAGACAGTCTTGACCTTACAAAGAAAAAAGAGAGAAAAAAACCCTCTCCTAATGGTGAGGCTGTTCATTCAATTCAATTGAACAAGTGTGTTGCATATTCACTCTGTGCAAGGCACTATGCTAACTCATAGGAATATAAACACAGAGACAGTACAGTTCTCCCTTTAAGGTACCTACAATATTCTGGGAGAAAGAATGAATACAAGTGAGTAAATCTGTGTTTATACAAACATGCATCCTTCATCATTCTTGAGCTCTCTGTGATCGTTGGCACTGTCCACCATATTGTTCTCTTGGATATTCACTCCTCTCCAGGTTTTCATAACCTCTCTCTCTCCCATTCCTCCTCCTAACTGTCTGACTGTCCCTGCTCAGTCTTCTTTGATGTATCTTTATTCAGGTGGTGCCCACTAACTGTAGTTGTCCCCTATGGCTCTGTTTTGGGCCCTTTTCTATCTCTATACAACCTCATCTGGTAATCTCATCTACTACCTCTGCTTCAATTATCACCTCTCTGCAGATGATTCTCAGGTCTATTTATCCAGCACTAACCTTTCTCCTGACCCGTGGCCTTGAACCACTGCATGTCCCAAAGATATTTCAAACTCAAGCAGATCATTATTGTCCCCTTCTCTCCCCCCTCAGTCAAATCTTCCTTGCTTCTAAACTTTTCCATTACTACTGAGGGTACCGCCATATAGGCACTCAGGTTCCAGATCAAGATTCTATCTTTGTCTCCTCACTCACACTCATCCCACACATTCAATCTGCTGCCAAGTCCTACTGTTTCTACCTTAATAATATCTCTTGTATATGTCCCCTTTTTTCCACTCATACTGTCATCAGCCTGGTTTAGGCCCTCATCACCTCAGGCCTGGACTACTGTGATAACAGCCTTCTGGTGGGTCTCCCTGACCCAAGTCTCTCCCCACTCCACTCCATCCTCCATCCTTCTAGTCAGTGCCAGTGTGGCTCCCTATCCCCTCCATGATCACATGCAAAATCATCTGGGAGGTCTGGCTTTTAAGTCCTTCCAAACCTGGCTCCTGTCTACCTTTCCAGTCTGATTAGACTTTGTTCCCCTCTATGTATGTGTATTATCCAACAACATCCATGTATTTCTATGATTCAGACTTCTTGATATTACTCACACTCAACATTCTATCTTCCAACTCCATACCTGATCCCTGGTTATCCTTCATGAAGGACAGCTAGGTGCCATAGTGGATAGAGCACTGGGCTTAGAAAAAGACTCATTTTCCTGAGTTCAAATTCAGCCTCAGACACTTACTAGTTATGTGACCCTGGGCAAACCTCTTAATCCTCTTTACCTTCATTTCTTCATCTGTGAAGTGAGCTGGAGAAGGAAATGGCAAACCACTCCAGCACCTTTGCCAAGAAAACCCCAAATGGAGTCACAAAGAGTCAAACAACTGAAAACAATGAATCCTGCATGCCTGAAACATACCAGCTTTTTCCTTTTACCTCCTCCCAAGACTCAGCATCTTTCCCATCTTTCCAAGGTTCCTCCCTGACTGCTAGGGCCTGAAATTACCTTCTATCTACTCCTTATATATCTCATATGTAAAGGTGTATAAGTGCTGTCTCCTTTATCGGAATACGAACCCCTAGAAGCAGGGTCTGAATTTTTGCCTTTCTTTGCTGTCTTTGTAGCAGTGACTGACACACAATAAGCATTAGTAAATGTCTGATGACTGAATGACTAATGACACATTAATTGACTGATATAATGCTACTTTGGCACCATATTTTTATAAAAACTTAAATGCTTGACTTGGGGCAGGGGAATGAGTTAGAAAGCTATTGCAATAGTCTAGCCAAAAGATGATAAGGTCCTGAAATGGCATGCTAACTTGTACAAGTGGAGAGAAATTATAAAGATAGAAATAAAACTGAGGCTTGGGTTTTAATTTCCTATAAAACTACTGCTCCATAATAAAAATACAAAGAAAATCCTGAAATATGAGTAACAGATTGAAAATCACACTGCCTGCAACCCACTCTTAACAAGAAGTTAAAGACCAGGCTACAGATTTCCTCAAAAGGAAACAGGTCGGCACACCCTTCCTGGTTTCTTCTACCCTCTTTAAACAACTTTCTTACTAGCAAGCTTAAATATCATTTTCAATAAATGTTTGTAACTATTTTGGTTTAAAAAAAGTTCAATTTGAAAATTTATAAAAATAAATTAGAATTAAATAAATTTAAGTTTTCAATGGCTCACCATGAGTTGTTGCTGAGTATTCCTTTGGAAATGTTTTAAAGAGCCTCTCTTTAGAGGAAAACTAATAAGTAGAGGAGGCAGCAAGGTGCCTCGGTGGTCAGATAGTTCCGAGTTCAAATCTGACCTCAGATTCTTACAAACTCGGTAACCCTGGGCAAGTCACCTAACCCTGTTTGCCTTAGTTTCCTCATCTGTAAAATTAGCTTAAGAAGGAAATAGCAACACATTCCAGTATCTTTGACAAAAAAACTTCATGGGTAGTATGGTCCATGGGGTCATGATGAATCAAACATGACAACAATAAGTAGCTCCTGATATCCAAAGAAGTTACCAAATTAAATCTATTCTAATGATGGCACTTATGTTAAAAATGCCTATTCCTTGGAAAGCAATCTTTTTAAATAGTTTACAAAGTATATGAAGATCTTTTGGGAACAATGCCCCAATCCAAGGTCTATACACAAAATGTATTTCTAATCCTAACCCTCTGCTTCTTAGATTTCCTTCAAAACTCAGCTCATGTCTCCCCTACTCTAGAAGGCTGTACAAGCCTTCCAAATAGCTAGTAATACCTTTCCTTCTCAGAATTCCCTCCATCTACTACATATCTTGCATCTCTCTGGATGTTTACATATTATTTCTCTCTTTAGAATGGAAGATCTTGGAGGGCAGAGGCTGCTTCTGCCTTTCATGGCTTCCCCAATGCTACTGACAGGGCTTAGCACAGAAAAAGCATGTAATAAATGCTTGTGCATTGAATAACTAAGTTGAAGAGGAAGCAAGACTTGGTGAAAAGAAGGCTAATTTGCAGTCAGGAATCCAGGGTTCAAGGGCCACCATTAACAACGATGTGTGATCAATGTCACTTAATTTCAATTCCCCCAGACAGTTTTCAAAAGCTATTACAGTTAACAGTTGAATCCAGTGTATATCCACTGCCATAACCAAGGAGGCCCACATCAATGAAATCATAGCTCTATTTAGACACACACACACCCTTAATGTTGATTCTATTGCCCAGAAAAATTTGCCCAAGAAATTACCATCAGTTTCAATACTGAAAAAGTCAAAACTTACTTCAGAGGAACAAGAAAGAAAGAGAACTATCTAATAAAGAAAATTTTTTCTGAAAGCACTACCTCTGCTCCCAATTCCATCCAGATCCAGAACCAGTTCTACAGGAGACACCAGACATCGTCCTTTCAAAGACATCCATATGAACAAGGATAAAGCAGACCAAAGACAAAATGTAAAAGCATCAAGCAATGAAAGCCTCAGACATCTGGAATGTGGGGTTTTTTAATTTTTATATTGTCTTTTTTTAAATTAAAGTTTCATTTTTTCAATTAACACAAATCTATTTTCTCTTCCTTCCAGAGAAAAATCCCTCCAGAATTATTAATTCCTTATGAAATAAGTGGAAAGGACCACTTACTCCCAACCCACATATCTTTCCACTTCAAAATCCCTGACACAAACTTGCACCAAAATTCTCTGAACAAGAAAACGTCCCATTAATAAGGTACTCTCCTTAAGGGCAAAGAAGAAACAAAGGGTGAGAGGAGGGCAGAAATTCTGAATCAAAGTTTTGTTTTTAAAAGGATCCATTTTTAATACTGGAGCTTACTTCAGTTCTCTTCTGGCATACCCCATTCCCCAAAGATCTCTCTCAAAAAACCTTATAGTTGTTTTTTTTTAAACCCTTCTGATTCTTCAAGGGGTCTTTCTGACCCCTTCATTTACTATAGAAAAGTAATTCCCAGAAATAACTGGCCTTGTAACCTTGAGCAAGTTACTTAACCCTGATTGCTTAAAAAAAAAGAAAAGAAAAGCAATGAGAAGGAATGGCAGATTCTGCCTAGAATACACTTGCAAAGGCAAACAGAGACTAGAATCAATTACCTAGGGAAAAACCGCTTTTTCAAAATACTGAAAATGTTTTTCAAATCTCTAAAAGTTCTAAAACAACACATCACATTCCACAAATCTCTCCCAATCCCCCACCTCTACACATACAACAGTTTTTTGAAATATGAATATAAGAATTTCCTAAAGGTACCTTACCCATTTCTGCATGCTGCACCAGAGAAGCCTTTTTCAGCTGTGAGACACATCATACAAATTCCTATCTCCACTGTCACCCACATACTCAGTGGCAACAGACAGATGTGGTTGCCTTTTAGTTAATGATCTCTGGTTATCTCTCACCTACATCAGCCTCAGACACAGACAGTGCTGTGCAATCATTCTACACCAAAAATTCTCCATCTTTCTATCTTCTCTTTATATGTGTACTGATTATATGTGCTATTGTATATAAAACTGCAAAATATTAGTTTACAAATAACAAGCAGAAATCATTTCACAAGTTTTTAAAATTCTGCTGCAGACTTCCTCAAAGATCAAGGCCACAAATAAGTTAACTACCAATTCTGCAGATGACTTTGAAGTGGCTAGCTCAAAAAGAACTTCGTAATAAGTACTACAATTTACCTCTGCAAAACTCAGATCATATACACCAATACATTTTTTTAAATCAACTTTAGGCGAACTTTGGTTCCCATAGACTAGTTCTATTCAAGTCCAGCCTAGAATATAGAGAAACTCCCCACCAAATTAAATACCTTAGTAGGGTCAGGCTGATCATAGAGATGTCCCCAAGTAGCTGGGAAGAAAGGTAAGAGATAAAAATGGTTCCTAAGACAATGGGACTATACTGGAACAAAACTGACCTCCCAGGGATGGTTTGAGGGTGAGAATAGAATATCCCAGGTGGCTTTGTGTTGACCAGAATTTACATTACTCTGGATTTAACATTTGGCTCTGGATAGATTTTTTCCACTGCCCCCTAGGCCAGATTTTTAAAGGAAAAATCTACTCCTGAAAAACTCTTCATCTCAGCAGGGCTTGGTATAAGGAGAAGACTGTTATGTCTGGAGCCCTCAGACCTGGGAATAAATCCTCAGTTCTGCCACTTGATACCTATGTGACTTTGGACAAGTCAATTGCCCTCTGTGGGCCTCACCTTTCTCAAATAAAATGAGAGGAGATAGATTAGAAAAGTCCCTTTCAGCTCAAGATCTCCAAAGTTTCCTAAGTCTGAGGGAGGCATTGTGGTATAATAAAATACCACTGGGGCAGTGGATAGAGGTCCTCGAGTCTGGAGGACCTGAATTCAAATGTGACCTCAGACACCTGACATATTTACTAGCTATGTGACCTTGGGCAAGTCATTTAACCCCAACTGCCTTGCCTTCCCCTTCCAAAAAAAAAAAGAAAGACCACTGGACTTGGAGTCCAAAGACCTAGGTTAAAGTCCAAGCTCTGCCACAAACTAGCCACATGGCCATTGGCTCATCATTTCCCTGAGCCTCAGTTTCCTCATCTGTATAATGTAAGCCACTTGAGGAAAGGGGCAATTTCATTTTTGGTTTTGCATCCCAACATCTACCACTGCTCTTCACATAGAGAAGGCACTTAATATATGAGATGAGTTCAGGGCAAACTGGGACCCACCCAGGTCTCTCAGTTCTAAAATATACCTTATACTTATACTTTCACATAAAAGGGTCACTGTGATAAAACTACCTTCCAAGGAGTGAAGAACTATAGATTATGGATCTATAAAGATCCTCTAAAGATCATCTGGACCACTCTCCTGCCTGCAAACAGATTAGGCAGTACGAGCTCCATTGCAGAAATGAAGCAAATAAAGCCCAGGGACCAATATTAACTAGTTCAATGACCATCCACATCTCAGGGCCTCAGTTTCTTCCCCAGTAAAGTAAGGGACTTGGAACATAAGATCTCTAAATTAGCCCTTCAACTCAGATATTCCACAGAACACAATTATGCCTAACAGACTATTTGTTACCATCTAAAGAAGGTGCTCAAAGAAAGTTAGCCAGATCGTTTGCTGAAATATGGGGGGGGAGAACATATTACAGCCCCAACATTTGTAATGAGCAAACACTCTGCTTTGTCATCAGGAGGGGACAGAAACTTGGGGCTCCATGGTGAGGACTTGGAGGTATGAGCATTTAAAGATCCACAGATGTAACATGGCTTAGAAGAATTCTCTGCTTGCAGAGGCTAATACTATGGGAAGTGATATGATGTGTGTGTGCATACATGTATGAGGGGGAGAAGTTTGTGGGTGTTTTCCTTAACAACAGCACACAGGCATGCTTCTGAAAGCTGGAGGCAGAGAGAGAAAGGGGAAGCTGAGGGGACTTTGGCGAAATCCCTCCAAATTGCTCAGAAGACAAAGAGATTCTTCCATCACATGTAGAAACTGAAAGAGGGAAGTGAAGAGGTTTGGCCAGAGTAGGAAGATGGGTAAAGATGGGTAGGATCTTCTGGACAGCAAAATAGTCAGCTGGGATCAGTCAGTCATGCATAAGTTACTCATTAGTCATTTAGTTAAAATCAGTCATTCAACATCTAATAGCACTTTATGATTTGCAAAACTATTTTCATGTTATCTCATGATCCTAATGAATATCCTGGAAGGCAGGGGCTATTATTAACCCTATTTTGCAGATGAGGAAACTGAGAATGAAAGAGATTAACTGACTTGCCTAGGGTTTATACAGCTAAAAAGTCTCTGATGCAAGATTCAAACTCAAGTCCTCCTGACTCCAACTCCAGAACTCAATCCACTAAGCTACCCAGGCGGCTGTGTATCAGGAATTGTGCTAAGGTCTGGGGAAACAAAGAAATCTATAAAAAAGAAAGCTTCTGCCTTCAAAAAGCATGCATTCTAATGAAGAGATAATATATAAATATCCATAGGTAAGATATGTTTGTGTGCATATACACCATACACACATATACATATATAGGTAGAGATAAACATGTATGTTGTATGTATACACATATATAGGGGTGTGTTGTGTGTGTATATGTGTGTAGGTATATATATATATATATATATATATATATATATATATATATATGTGGAGGTATACAGAATCAATGAAGGTTAATCTGAAAGGTGAAAGAACTAATATCTGGGAGAACTTAGAAGATACAACTTGAGTTAAATATTGAAGGAAACCAGGGAAACTGAGCTTTCTTAGAAGTCAGAGGGGTGGGATTTGAGCTGGGTCCTTAAGGAAGTCAAGGAGACTAGGAGGTAGAGGTAAAAAAAAAAACACTGGGGGCATTCAATTCAAAAGGAAGTGAGACATGGGCATTGAAAGACCTTCCAGTAGGCCAATGTGGCTGAATCACAGAGAGAGGGGGAGGAGGAAGGCATCAGACTCTGGGAAGATAGGAAAAGGCAGGGTTATATAAAATATTTGTGGCAAATTCTTGAGAAATGAAGGCCCTTAAGGCCTCCTTTTTGTCTTGGTATGCTCAACGTCTGGCACAATGTCTCACACAGAGAAGGTACTTAATAAATGTCCCAGTTAAGCTGAGGGGAAATTCAGACCAAGGCTTCTCCTCACTCCAAGGCCATAGCACACTTTCCATCACGTTACAATGCCTGCACTTATTTATTTTGTGACTAAGTTTTGAAGAGTCATGCTTAGAAAGGAGCTCATTCACTCCTTCAGTGAAACATTTGCCCATAAAATTCAATTCAAATGAATTCAACTAGCACTTTTTATAAATCTACTACGTGTGTACCAGGCACTATGCTAAGAGATGGTGATTCAAAGAAAAAATAAAAAAGGAGTTTGTAACCTCAAAGCATCTACATCCTTCTGGAAATTAAATCATTTCAGGATGCACCAACTGGAGCTTGGTGCAATGGAAGGATAGAGGCCTATTCCACTCCTGCTCCACAGTCCACTATGCTAAAACACCTAAATTCAATCTTGAATCTCTCTTGGGCAGCGACCCATAAATACTGTCTTTTATAAGGCAGGATCCAGTTTCAGTCTTGTTCCCTGTTATCAGCATTCCACATAGCCCTACTTCTCTTTATCATGGCTGTTCTCAGAGAAGAACAGATTGAAAGGGGGGGCGAGGGGAGAGGGGAGGAAGGAAACACATTCATGTTAGACTATTTTCCTTCCCTGGGCCAAGAATATACACATAGAAAAATGGAGCCCCTTACCCTCTTCTTCCTCTGGTTCTACAATCAGAGCATTTCATGGCCCTCCTTCACCAACATACAACAGGGTGGGATTCAATCCCCTGTGCCAAGTTAGGAAAGCAGAGAAACAGGAAAAATAAAGAAAAGATAATATGTGGACCTTTGACCTTTCCCTGACTTAGCTCTCAGAAACATAAGGAACAAGAGGCAGTCAATGAAGAAGCAAACAGAAAATGGCAAAGAGCTTCACAAATAAAGATTATGTGTTATCTTGGCTTACTTTGTTCCCCTTACCTGGGATGACCTTTTCCCCGTCCCTCAGCCTGGGAAACTCAAGCCAGGTCTCCAACATATACTCGATTCCATTATAAATTACATTTTGGGAGTTCAAAGAAGGGCGACATCATGGTGTTGGACTCGGCAGCAGAGGGCATGGGTTCATATTCCAGCTCTGTCACAATCTATGTGACATGTGGAAAAATCACTTAACATGAGATGTGTTTTTTCATATGTGACCCCCTAAGGAACCTCTAAGCCTTCTTCCAACTCAAAATCTATGATGCTATGATTATCTGGAGAGAGAGAGAGACAGAGAGAGAGAGAGAGAGAGAGAGAGAGAAAGAGAGAGAGACAGAGAGACAGAGAGAGACAGAGAGAGAGAAGAAGAAGAAGAAGAAGGAGGAGGAGGAGGAGGAGGAAGAGGAGGAGGAGGAAGAAGAGGAGATTGTGTGAGTGTGTGTGTGTGTGTGTGTGTGTGTGTGTGTGTGTGTGTGCGTTCTAGCCTGGGCTAGAACTACCAAGGGCAGGAATGATGTGCTTAGAGCACAAAACTGTCCAAAGTAACCCCACAATTAACATGCTTTGACAGAAGCTAAATTTAAATGATGTCCAATACATTAGTTTGTAGTTAGAAACTATGTGTGATGACTTCTTTAGTTTTCTACAATTCACCAGAACTTGTTGGCAATTTTGTGATTCTGATTAGTTAATCTAATAACAATCCACAGTTCTGTAACATTTTTAAGGTTTGTAAAAGCACAACAATTCTATAAACACAATAACAGCAAAGCAAACAGGATCATTATGTAAATTGAGAGTTGGAAGTGCCTTTAAAGGTCCACTAGTCCAGCATCTTACAAATGAGGCCCATAAGTTAAACATCTTGCCCAAGGTCTGAATAAAGAGCCAACCTGGATTAATATTTCTTCAGACTTCAAATACAGCATTCTTTCCACCACCCTGCACTGCAAGATTTACCATGGGAAGGGATCTGAGAGAGCGTGGTACCCAGCTCTATCATTTTACAGATGAGAAAAATTAAGATCCAAAAAAGGAAAGCTAACTTGCTCTTAGGTACTTGAGTATCAGAGCCAGGATTTGAAACCCACATCCTCTGATTCCGAGTCCAAAACGTCACAACTGCCTCTTCAGCACAGAGAAAGCTCGAGTCTTTCCAGAGAAAAGCCAGCACCAAAGTTCTATTGACAGATATGTCTGAAAAAGGTCCTCACGCTCTCATTCTCCATAAAACAGTTAATATAGGAAGTTAAGGAAGCTCCCACTTCAACCTCCTCAAAATCCTGAGGATAATGCAGTGCTCTCAGGTATTTCTTAAGTAAAATGGTTTTTTTTCTACACTTTTTTCTTTAAAAAAAAAAAAAAGAAACCTAAATTTTCAGAAGTAGAGGCACCTGTTTATTGCCCAATACTCAACAGTGTTGATAATGACTATTAAAGGACCTGACCCCTGTCAACATCATGCTAAATAAGGGCCTTAATTTGTAAACAATATTAAAAAAAGGTTTCACCTCAAGCTAAATACAAGCAAGATCCTACAATGCCTGCTACTCTACACTTCTGAATCCAAACTGGGCTGGGTCTGAGTCACTTTTTAAGAAGACACAAATCAAAAACAGTACCGGCTGTATTTACTTTAAATTTTATCTACTTGCCAACAAAAAAAGAAAAAGGAAAGGAGGGTGGGGGGAGAAATACCAATGGATTGATTGCAGCAATAGAAAAGGCCAAGAAGAATTTGTTCCTAGGAAAGTTAGACCCCAAATAGAATTTACTATGGAAACTGTTCTTTAACAAGACTCCATACTGCTCCAGAAGCTTTGAAACAAAAGAAAAAAAGCCTAATCCAATTCCAGAGAGAAACAGTCTGCCCAGAGGTCTGCAAAGAAAAATGGCATCGTCAAAAGCTCTGGCATGTGAAACAACTGCCTCATACAAAGCTGTGCACAATGAACAATGTATGATGATTCGGTGGGGAAAGCGCCATGACACCAGGCCACTCTCGTCTTGTACAGAGATGGCCCAGAGAAGAGCCTAGCTATTCATAAAACAGCCCTTGATTTTTAGAAGCTCGGAAGGCTTTTTTTCCCTGGGGAGCTGGTATTGGAAGAGCAAAAATTTGTTCTAAATATGTAAATAATGGGGAGGGGGAAGAGGAAGAAAAATCAAAAGCAGCAGAAATAGGATACCTGGTGTTTTACAACGCTTCTTCAAAAGGGGGAAAAAGTGGTTTTGTTTTTATTTTGTTTTGTCATTGTGATTAACAATTAGATTCCTTCTAGAGGCCCGAAACACTTCACAGATATTATTCTGAAAAGTTTTCAAAGTTCTCCCCAGAGTCCACAGGAAGGAATATGGTGAGAGTGGTGGAAACACAAAGGAACAATGATGAATCTAGGGAGTCCTACTATGCCCAAAAGGGGAAGGAGGGGGGCACTCTGGCTGGGTCTCAAGAAGCTACGACGCCATCTGGGGAGCAGTATCCCCACGGTATCTGTTCCTGCTGGAATGGTAATAACAGTAGCAACATGATTCCCAATTACCACCAAAGTTCTATTGACAGATATTTCTGAAAAAGGTCCTCACGCTATCTCATTCTCCATAAAACAGTTAATATAGGAAGTTAAGGAAGCTCCCACTTCAACCTCCTCAAAATCCTGAGGATAATGCAGCGCTCTCAAGTATTTCTTAAGTAAAATGGATTTACCCAGGGCTACAGGAGTCTGAAATGGCAGCAACTCCTTAACCAGCAATGCCACAGTATGACAAATGACAAAAATAGGTGCCTCCATCATCCCCACTGTTTCCAAGGTAATTTTCTTGATGTATATCTGTTCCTATCATTCCTCTGCCCCAAAATGTGCTGTGGCTCCCAAATGGCTTACCGATAAAACACAGACATCTAATCTTGGCATTTAAGACTCCACAATCTGGGTCTAACATCCCTTTGTTGTTCAGTCATTTCAATACTATCCAGCATTTCATGACCCCATTTGGGGTTTTCTTGGCAAAGATACTAGAGTGGTTTGCCATTTCCTTCTCCAGTTCATTTTACAGATGAAGAAACTGAGGCAAGCAAGGTTAAGTGACTTGCCCAGGGTCACACAGCTAGGATGTGTCTAAGGCCAAATCTGAACTTCCATCCTCCTGATTCTAGGGCCAGAGCTCCATCCACTGTGCCAGCTACCTGCGCTATCCTTGCTTCTTTCATGATCTCCTCCTTTCACTCTACACTCCCACCAAAATAGCCTACAAGTTGTTCCCTGAAGGACATATCCCCTCTACAAGAGCTCCAACAGGAGGTCATCTATCCTCTGCTTTCAAAACCTTCAAATGGGGGAAGCAATCCATCCCACTTTGGGATAACTTTATTAAAAAGTTCTCCCTCTTTGCAACATCAATCTTGAACCTCAACACAGCATTTCCCCTAAAATCAGCAATAACACAGGGGACATCAGATGCGGGTGGGAGTCACCTGGTCAGACTTAGCCATGTTCAGAGACTAGATTTGGAGACCTCCATCTCTGGGAGCAAACTGTCTTGGAAGTCATATCTATTCTGCCTTGAAAGTAACAATGCTGCAGGCACTCACTAGGTAACCACTGGATCCATCAATCACCAAACATTTATTAAGGGTCTACTAAGTACCAGGCATTGTACTAAGTCCTGAAAATATAAAGAAGAAAATCAAGTGGTCCCTGCCCTCAAGAACTTTGTTGTCTATCAGATGGAACCCTTCCCTCACAAGTCTCCTGCCCCAGTACCTAGTTTCTTCTGGCTTCTCTCCTTCCAGCTCCATGAAGATGCAGCCTGTATCCCCACACCACTCAGGGCCCGGTGCCAAAGACTTCCTTGCCCCAGAATCTACTGCCCTACTTGGAAGCCTGATCTACTCTGCTCTGTCTAAGAACAACCAGGCTTCAGCCTTCCATTTCTCACCAGACAGAGGCCTTCATTAAGCCCATGTATAGCAATACTCCTGCCCCAGCACCCTTCTCCATCACTACGGTCCTAGGATTAGGTACCCAAGATATGTAGTGTATTTAGGGTATCAAGATAGGTATCCTAAACCCAATCTCTTCCAGGAATGGGATGTGGAATCTTTTTTTCTCCAGAACTATATGAAGGCTGCATTTACTCAATAATTCTGCTGCCTTTCCTTACCACTGAGCACTGGTGGTCTGGATTTGGACGTCTCCTCTCTCCTCAAAGTTATTACCACATGTGCAGTCCCTCCCTATGCTCCCTGTCTGAGAGAGAAAAAAGCAACAATAGCCTAAAATCCTTTATAGCTATAGACGTCAAAAACACCAGACTTTTCACTGCCAAAAGAGTAACTTTTCATTGGGCTAAATTTTCTTGTTGCCAGGGCTTTGTCCAAGACTAGGGCCTCACACATTGGCCCATCTGGGTCTGATCAGGAGTCAAGGCTGTCCCATAGGTGGGGCATCATCTTTTGACATCTTGGGATAATGAAGAGTAACTGGTACTGAATGTATGGTCAACTTCCTGAGTTTCTGATAACCAAATATTTACTAACCTAAAAGTATGATCTAATCTTTCTTCCTCTGGACAGAAACAAAGTGACTCTACCTTCTGTGATTGGAAGAAGGTTCAGAGTCAATCATAATGTCCAAAACACTGACCAGAGAAGCCAGAGGCCATTAAAAATAGCATGCATAGTATCACAGTGCTTGCAACAAACATAGTAAAACATGTATGAGCACAGTTGGAATTATCCTTAAAGATGTATATGACAACACACCAATAATGAGTCAGGATAATATAATACTTTGTAAACTAAAGAAGGGATATAGTTTAATTGTTTCTGTTGCTCCCGATGATCTTATAAATGGGCCCCATATGATTTCAGCTTAGGAACTAATTTTCTAAGAGTCCCAAGAAATATAAGCACCAGGATTAAAGATATATTTGCACTTCTTTCATATCTGAATAATGCTTGATTTAGAAAATACACTCTACTTATCATTCACAGATGGACAGAGCCAGTCTTCAACCTAGAGTTTGAGTGTTAAATCTGTGATTGTGACCTCGCACAGCTCTTTCTCACTAAACTGCAAATCCTGTCATCATCTCCCTCATGTTGTGGTCCTCTTGGAGCACCAAGGAAAAACCACAACCACAATTGACAGCTCTTCACCCTCCATGATCTTGAACTTTAGAATTCCAGAGGATAAGAAGGAGGGAGGGAGGGAGGGACTGTTAGCACAAATTTACTAAAGGATGGCATGGTCCAGTGATGCTTTTTTTTTAAAGGCTGGTATAAACCTGAGCAAACTTAGCAGCAGCAGAGAAAGAGTCAATTCATTCATTTCTCAATCCTAGTAATCTGAATTCTAATCTCACCACTCAACTGAAATTGTTCTCTCTAAATTTACCAAATGATAAATTTACCAAACTGATAAATTCAATGGCCTTTTCCTCTGAAATCTTTTTTGATCAATCTCCAACTTTTAATACTACTGACTATCCCTTCTCTAGAACACTTATCCCTTTCCTGAATCCCATGACCCTGTTGTCTCCTCATTACCTTCCTACCTATATGACTGCACCTCAGTCTGGATCATCACTAACCTCATAACCACAGGTATTCCCCAAGGTTCTGTTCTGGGTCCTCTCTCTTAGTGATCTCATAAGCACTATGAGTTTCACTGACATCTCTACTCTGATAACAACTAAATTTATAAATTCAGCCCTTATTTCTCTCCATTCCTATATTACCAAATGTCAGCTGGACATCTCAACTTCAAAATGCATAAAATAGGACTCATTATCTCTCCCACCCTCCACCCCCAACCAGCCCCTCTTTCCTTTCTCTCCTAATGGCACCACCATCCTTTCATTCACTGGATAAATAACCTAGGGAATCATCTCTGGCTCTTTCATTTGCCATGAGCTGCTCTACTGGGTTTCAACTTCAGGAATGTCACTTGCCATTCCCCAGATACCCTCAGGTGGTGGACAATAAAGTCCTTGAAGGCAGGGACTGTCTTTTTCTTTATTCCAGGGGCTTAGCATAGGGTGTAAGCTTAGTAGGAGCTTAATAAATACTTCTTGACCACTGATAATAGTTTTTCCTCTCCCACATTCCCCAGAAGCAATCTTGTCAATTCTAACACCATAGGAGTATCTCTCCCCTTTCAGGATCACATCTTCTCTCAGCTAAAATACTTGGTTTCCTTGCCTCCCCTCTCTTTGAGTTTGCACAGCCCTCCCTCACTTAAATCTAATTCCCCTGCATGTCATGGCATCGCTTCCCTTATAGGAACAGCAAGGTCTGTGAGTAGAGGAGTTGCACACTAGAAACCAAACTTTTAGCTGGGAAACACTTTCTTTTCTTTCTTTCTTTCCTTCCTTCCTTCCCTTCTTCTCTCTCCACCCTTACCTGAGTGTGCTCTGCCCAAAAGTTAAGTAAATTTTAATCTCTGAAATTTTTTTTGTTCATTTTTTTCTCTTAAAGACCTACCTAAACCCCAAATCACTCTGGTCCCAGACCAAGCCCTACTTGTTCACCATTTGGGTCCTGATTGGCTCAGAATAAAGGTAAATAACAATTTTGGCCAGGTTTTTACCAGAAACCCTGAGGGTCTGCCCTTTCCAGATTTTTTTTAAAGAAGTTGTTCTTTACCTCATTTTTTCATTAAGTCTTAATCACTGAATAGGCCCCATCTCAGTCAAACTGGGACTGTGGTAAAGACCTTAGCTTGAAAACGTCAAGGTCCCCCACCACGTCCTGGGCCATCTTCAGCTGTCCTGATTTATATCTTGCCACTGGACCCAGATGGCTCTAGAGGAGAAAGTGAGACTGGTGACTTTGCGCAGAACTCCCTCCTACACTTACATGTCATGGCTTTACCTCCCTTATTGATGTCAAGGTCCTTTTCGAGAACGGAGGACAAACAGCCTCCAAAATAATCTTCCTAGACTATATTATTTCCCCACTCAAAAAACTCCAGTGGCTCATTCCTCACCCTGACATTTAAAGTCCTTCACCATCTGGTTACCCTTCCATTCTTAATTCACATTCATTAACTTTATTCACACTACATTCCAGTCAAACTGGAACCCAAACTCACTCTATCTCTTCCCCAAGTTTCCTTTGCATAAGCTACCCCCTCCCCCCCCCATCCTTGGAATACCCTCCCTCCTCATTTTAGATTCTCAAGCACCTCTATGAAGCTTCTCCGGAAAGCTGGCAATTCTGATACCCAGGACAACAGAAGGACAAATTTAGATGGGGAAAGTGAAAAACCAAGGACCCCAGGATACAAGGACTCCTTTGGGGAGAGATACCAGGACATAGAAAGACAGAAACCATAGGTGAATGGCCCCCAAGGGTATAAATGAGGCCCCCACAGTGAGGCCCCCAATGGGGTCAGGAAGGAAATTAATTCACCATCTGGTATTTCAACTGATAATTCTTGCCAGAAAGATGCTAATAAGCCCAGTAGTTTCTGCCTTCACCACAAAATGATAAGTGTTATCAAAGTCCTCCAAGTTTCAACAACCTGAGGGCTTCTGACTGTCTTCCTCCTTCCCCCTTATCCAATTAAGAGTTCCACATTTTCTTCTTAGTTCTTAGTATTCCCCACCAAATTACCTTATATAGACTTACCTTTTCATGTTATTGATGGGGTACAGGCTTTGGGAAACCCCTTGAACTCCACTGAATCTTCCCACTAGATGAGGCATTTGCCTGAGACCATAAGCCTTTCAGTAGAGCTAGGCCCAAATCTCTTACTCTTATTAGCCTAGCCCTCCATTGTCCATCTACTTCCCACCCTTGATCCTCCTAAAATATCTATACCCAAATCAGTTATCCTTAAACTAGCCTAGCCCTCCATTGTCTGTCATCTCCAGGTAGCCTCCAGCTACTTCCCATCCTTAATCTCTCATGGGAGTCTGATCTCATCTGACTCCTCCTGAAGACCCTCCCCAAACTCCTCCCCTAGACCACCCCTAGAACCCTCCCACAGTCTTTCTGTATATAAGCTCCATCTTGCCTCCATCAGGTAGCCAACAATTTTCTAGCTCAGACTCACTCTGTGTCAGATGATTCTGGCCTGCTTGTCCAATACAAGCGTCAGAGATACCTAGGCTCCTTAACAGTCTTCCCATTACAGTGAACCTTTAATAAACTTTGCTTTACTTTGGCTGAGAGAAGACAAGTCAAATTCATTCGGGAGGACTTAGTATGTTGGGGTCTCACACACTCCTAAACCTTAAACCTCAACATTTTAATGTCCAGTAAAAACAACATTACTTGAGAATAGCATCTGTTTTCTTTTTTGCCTTGGGATCCCTGTTTAGTACAGCACCAAGTAGGTGCTTAATAAATCTTTATTCAATTGAATCAAAGTGCATTAGCTTTCTGAATCACCATGTCAGTGTCAACCCATATTATCCTTGCGGTTCATTTATCCTTCCAGATTTTTTTTTCTTGTAATAAATGCCCTCTCTCCTCTATTGACAAAGTTGCTTTTTGTAACCCAAGAGTAGAATTTTAACATTCCTCCCAATTCAAACTTTATATTATTCCACTCAATCCATTTTGTGGATCTAGATGCTGTCATCCAATGTTTTAGCTTCATGTCGTCTCCACAAATTTGTCAAGCAGAACACCATCTATGACTTTATCCAAGACACTGCAAAAATGTTATCAATCAATAAACACTTATTAAATATCTATTGTGCAAAGAGTATGCTAAGCACTGAGCTATCAAAGATAAAAAGACAATCCCTACCCCCTACCCTAGAGAAGCTTACAATCTAATGAGAGAGAGGGGAAGAGGGGGAAGGAGAGGGAGAGGGGGAAGGGGAGGGGAAAGGGGAGGAGGAGGGGGAAGGAGGGAAAGGGAGAAAGGGAGAGAGAGAGAGTGTTTGTGTGTGTGCACATGTCTCCATCCTGGAAACATTATACTAGAGGTCTCCTTCCAAAGACATGTCAACCCATAAATAACCACTTTTTTTCGACTGGTCATTCAATCAATTCCAAATTTGCCTAAACTCTATTATCATCTGGCCCCCATCTTTCAGTCTCATTCACAAACAAAGTGTGAGAGATTTTTAGCAAAGGTATTTACAAATCTAATATCTTATATCTGTAGGGATTTTCCTGATAATACCAGACTGCATTTTGATCTTGTTTTGTTTGGACCTGTGGTTTCATCAGTGGGAGAAGTTCCAGATGAAGACTCTCCCTCCACCATGAACAGCTAACTGCTCTGCTGATCAGTCAGTCTTAGAGAGTTGTTTGAGGAACTGAGAGGCTGGGGGTGTACTGGTGGGGATTCCTTTTGTGTATAGGTCAGCCTTTGAGGTCCCTTCCAAATCTCAAATTCTGTGATTTTGTGACTTTGCAGAGCTTCCTGACCTCCATGGCTGGCTGACTCTCCATCTTCCATGCAACACTGCCCTCTAAGTATTTAAGTCTAGCTAACCTTTCAAAAACTGAAATGAGTTTAGTCTGAAATGGCCCTACTCTTTGATGAAGTGTTTTTTTGTGATCTCTTTAGGTCTGTGTCTCAACATCTTTCTGTTTTTCTCTCCACCTCTATTTGTCCCCAGCTCAGCTACCCACAGTTTATACAGCCAATGACACATGAACAGATTCACCAGTGAACAACATAGGACAGTAGATGGGAAACTACAATTCTTAAGCAGTTCTGTTTAAGAAAGAACGGCAAACTCAAAGAATATAGTAAAAATAATTAGCACTAATAAGTAGATCCCTGACAAAATTCCTATGTACAACATGAGAAAAGTTTTACTAATCTCTTAAATTAGCTTGTTAAATTTTGCTATTTCTCACTTTCAGTTAGTAGACATCTCTCCCAACCTTCTTCCATTCTGATTATTGTACTTATACATATTAATATAAGATTTTCTATTTCTGATTATATTATATAGAATATTGATATATTAATATTGCCACATTACAGTATATATTATATACAAAAATAACTATTTGAGATTCTCCTTCACTTTTCTATCTTTTCCTGTGAAATGAATTTTTTTGGTGCCTTTCTGTTCCTGGCTTACTCTTCCTTTTGGGTGTGGCCAAGCATGCCTGTAATTCCAGCTACCAAGGAGGCTGATGCTGTCAGAACTCAAGCTTAGGGGTTCTGAACTAATTTCGATAATGATATGGTAAGCCCCCAGGTTCAGGTGACCACCAGGCTGCCCAGTCAGAAATGGAACAGGTCAAAGTTCCCTGGCCAGTTAGAGTGGGCTCAGGGTTCTAAGCAGCCCCTTCATTTCCTGCCTGAGTGAAACATACACCCCAGTAGGATTCTTATGTACAAAAATATTTATAGTAGCTATTTTTGTGATGGCAAAGAACTTTAACTAAACAGTGAGGGGTACCCATTGACTGAGAAATGGCTAAACAACTAATCTACGTGAATGTAACCTACTGAACTATAAGAAAATGGTTTCAGAGAAACCTAGGAAGACTTGTATAATCTGATGCAATGTGAAGTAAGCAGAATAAGAACAATTTAAATAATGAAAATAAACAGCACTGTAACAACTTAGATTCCATTTAAGAACTCTGATCAGTATAAAGACCCACCATGATTCCAAAGAAGCTGTGATTAATAAACTCCTGATTGAGAAGTAATGCCATGGAATCATGTATTTTTGGACACAGCCAATGAAGTCATTTGTTATGTTTATTTGTTATGGTGTGTTTTGTTGTGTTTCCCATGGGAGGGAGGGAAGGAGGGATAAGAAGGAAACAAGTATTTATTAAGCCCTTACTATAAGTCAGGTACTGTGATAAGCAGTTTAAAAATACAAGAACCCCAGAAAGTAGGTGCTATAATTATGCCCATTTTACAGCTGATGAGACTGAGGCAAACGGAGGTTAAGTGCCCAGAGTCACATAGCTAGTAAGTGTCTGAGGATGGATTTGAACTCAGGTCTTCCTGACTCCAAGCCTACTGTGTCACCTAGCTGGGAGGAAGAGAAAACAGAATTTTGATTAACTGAAAGAAACTAAGTAAAAACAAAAAAGATGATTAAGCAGCTGCCTCAGAGGATTTTCATTGTAATGCTGTATAAATTTCATATATTTGACAGAAAACAAGGTACTGAAATGGGAAAGTGGGAAAAATTTCTGCCTTCCAAAAGTTGCCAAGGCACCTATAAAAACAAGCCACTAACAAAAACTGACTGGTTTGAAATTCAATTCTGTTCCTCAGTCTCTGCTGGAAGTACTAAAGAGTCAAAAGTATAAAAGCAGACAAAAAGGAAAAGGAAAAGTTCATAGTGGGGGTGGGGAACCTGTGGCCTCAAGGCCACATGTGGCCCCCTAGGTCCTCAAGTGCGGCCCTTTGACTGAATACAAACTTCACACAACAAATCCCCTGAATAAAAGGGTTTGTTCTGTAAAACTTGGACTCAGTCAAAGGTCCACACCCAAGTACCTAAAAGGCCACATGTGGCCTCGAGGTCACAGGTTCCCCACCCCTGGTTTAGAGTCTTAGAAAAATCCAAATGAGATGTTTCTAAATAATAGAACTGGTCAACTGTCCTTTCTGCTTCTTGGTTTCATTTTGGATATTGTGGCTTACATTTCTGTTTTCATTTTGAGGACAGGGAGCTTAAGGAGGGGTTAGAGAAGTAATGGTCAGTCATTTTAAGGCCTAGAGAAGCTATCTTACTCTACTGTCCACAACTGAGTTAGGCTTCCAGGAAGAGATGGCTTAGAGTTTTAAAATAAACCAATGCTTTTTGAGTGTAGGGATTGTTTCATTCTGTGAGTTTTGAATATGCAGCACCCATACAACTCCCTACATCCAATACACAATAGGCACTTAATAAAAGTCTCCTGATCAATCGATCCATTGATTAAAATTGGACTACTAATAGGCATAAGCTTTCATAGAAAAGTGAAAGAAGCCAAAATGAATGAAGACTGTTTCAGCACTGCATGAAAAGAAACCAAGAATATCCCCATTCCATCATCTGATTTAGAGGCATATACATGTATAGGTATACATGTGCACATTGACTCTACTGAAAGAATGCAAGTTATTTGAAAGTGGAAATTATTTCCTGTTTGTCTTTGTATTCCCATTACCTAGTACATAGTATGAAATCAATAAATGAGCCAATCTACTGACTGGTAGATCTGTCATCTATCTGTCCACCCATATAATCTGTCAGTATTCTGTTTTCTGATTATCATGACATTTTAAAATGACAATAAACAGTGACACAAGGGTCAGATCTATTATCAAATATATCAAGACCTCCAAGGAACTCAGTAAATAACAAATTTCCCCATAGTCCTTCACATCAGGAACAACTTAAGGCCATTTGTCATTCTTCATCAGAATGGTCTATATCTAACTCTACAGGGTTTGGCCAGAACCTGGCCTCAGTCATGGAATATGATGGACAATTACACCAATCAAGTTCAACTCCTTATAAACTTGAAGGATTTATAAGGGCCAGACACTTCATAGCTGTACAACCCTGAGCAAGTCACTCAAGAGATGTATTTCTCATCAGCAAAATGGGGAAAATAATAGCACCTACTTTACAGGGTGGTTATAAATTTTTAAGGCCCAAGGCACAATGTAAGAGGAAGAGAAAAGAGTTAAACAAAGGGAATGAAAATTTGGGGGTGATTTGCACAAAGCCAAGGAAGAGAAAGAAAGGCTGATAAGGACATAAGAAGGTGTGTTGATGAAAGAGGGAGATGACTGGGGAGCATGGGAGGGAGACATAAGGTGAAGAGATCCAAGTTAGCTTACAGGAGGGCATATCAGTATTCATGAGAGGTGGTGAGGCAGAGGGGATATCCCCAAAGACCTAGCCTCAGAATGCTGAAGACCTGGGTTCAATCCCTACATCTGTCACACATTGGTCAGTGACCTGTCCAAGTCATTTAACCAGTAGGTGTGTAATGGGAATGTAAATTTTAAAGATCTTCCCTGCCCCTAGGCTAAAGTGCACCTGGAGCCTGGGGTGGGAGGCTTGTTTTTCAGTAGATACTTCTTGATTGGCCAGTGAGTCAATAAGGTTGTTACATTCTCTGAGCCAGGAGAAGGCTATATAAGCCCTGATGTATAGCTTTGTTTTGGGGCTCACTTTGAGAAGTGTTCTGTGATTTGATCAGATGAAACTCTGAGAAGCCGTTGTGTTGTTGAGAGCCCTGCCTCGGCTTTGAAAAACCCAGATGTTGATCTGGTATGGATATAATGGTTGGACAGTTTGGAAATGTCTACTTGATCTGTTTCCCTGTCTTGATAATTCTGTCTGTATACTCTGAAATTCGGGGTGCTGACCTTTTTCTCCTGAACTAGGTGAACGATACATATCTGACTGATTAATGTAAGCTTGTTAACCCATTTTGAGTTGCTTTCCTTTATCAAAGCAGATCCAAGAACCTGTGCTGGCAGCCACCCTGGGGACGCTGGGGTGCTTGCTGCTACAAGGTGCCCGGGTCAACTCCTTAAAAGGCCTTAAAGCTGCAGCACAGGCACTCACTCACATGAGCAGAAGAAATTCCTCACCTAGAGCTCCTATGGCGATGAAATTACAAGCTCGAAATCAAGGACATTCCCAAAGGAATGTTCATATGATCCATGAAACACAAACTGCAGAGAATTAAGTTCACAAACAACTACAAATTTCCAAACTAAATTCATTTCTTTAAAATCTTCAACATTCTTTAAAAAAAAATAAATTGAAGGGCCATATCTGGTTAAGTTTGTATTAAGTTGGTAACTGGATACAGCACCCATCTTAAACCAGACTATTGTTTCCAGTGTGTATTTGTAGTACAAAGTGCAATATAAGGTATGTGCCTTGGTTTTGGCTTTTTTCTAACCCAGTGACAAACTAGTTCATTTCAGTAGGGTGCAACAAATTGAAGAGAACATCCCTAGGCTTGGCCTGAAGCCTTGCTTCACCAGATGTTGATTTCTGCCCTGAGCAGATAAAGGCCAGAGAACCCTGTGGCTATGAGACCTCCCAAGAAGACCTAGGGTGCCAGAGGATGAAATGCTGCTGACTCAGCCAATGGCAACTCTCCCTTTCCGAGTCAGCACCAGAGAGATTGGCAGGGAGTTGAAAGCAATGTGTAGTTCTGTTTATGTTTTAAACACTGTAATAAGGTTGTGGTTCCTATGTAATTGCTGGCTACTTTCTTGCATACTGGGATGTTTCTGGAAATAACATATTTTAGTTCAATCAATCATAATTTCCTAGCAAAATATTTTGCATAAGTAAAAGGTATTTTTTTTTGTCCTATAAAAAAAGGAGGAGGGAGAGGAGGGGAGTCTAACTTTCAAAAGACCAGTCTGCCTTGTGCTAAGTAATGACATCTAAATTACCACGCTTACTAACTGAAATGACCACTCCCATGGATAAAGTTCTAGATTTAGAGTCAGGTGAGAATCTCACCAGATACTAGCTGTGTGACCCTCTACCACTCACTTAACCTTATCTGCAAAATGAAGATCATAATACCCATAGAGTTTACCTCTCAAAGTCTGGGGTTAGTTTCTTATTTGTTCATTTGTTTATACTAAACTCCTGACTTCTTTGGTACCAGAAGCAACCAGATCTCCTCTCCCAATTCAAATTGGCAGAAGTTCTGTAAATTATAATCTAATGTGATCAAAAGAGACAATTTATATAAAAGCAACTTTAAAACACTGTAAATTAATAATAATAGTATTCTTGCTGTTCTTTCTTCATTAAATGGAGAGCCACTTAGGGTTCCCCTAACAAAACACAGTTAAAAATTTGCAGATCTTATTCACATCAGATACACAAGGATCTACCTTTGGGCTTTGAATGATCCTTATCATTCTCATTATTGTTTAGAGATTATTATTTGAATTAGCTGCTAGTTGGCACAGTAAGAGCTTAGGACTTAAGAGTCAGGAAGACACGAGCTAGAATCTGACAGCATACACCTTATAGCTGTATGACCCTGAGAAAGTCACTCCATCTCGTGACGTGCCTCAGTTTCTCATCAGTAAAATGGGGAAACGATAGCTTCTACTGTCTACTGCACAGGGTAGTTGTGAAGCTCAAAGTGCTATATAAATGCTATCATTACTACTACTACTATTATTTTCACATATAACTTCCAGGAGAAGACAACCTATTCAAACCACACAGCGTGTTCAAAGACTTCCACTCTGAATCTATATTTAGTGTTCACGAACATCAAAAGCTATAAAACAAAAAGAGGATGTTGTTTGCTGGGCCGCACACTCCAGCCCACATAGTTCAGCTCATGCCTTGGCTGATATTCATCACCTTCTACACCTGCCAACCCCTGGGAACAAGCATATTGTAGCAGATCTGTCCCCAGGCTGGCCCTTGAGAACATGGGAGTATTGATCCACTTGTTAGAAATCCATGGAAGGTAAATAAATGGAAACTGAAAACTGATACTGGGAGTTAACCAACAAAGGGCAAACAGCTCCCAATTAAGAGTTCCTACTTCTAAAGTGCCACTAAGGGCCTGTCTGTAATACAGACAGACCACTTGTCTGGCAAGGAATCAGGAAAAAAGGACATTTCTACTGATCCTCTGGAGAGCTATAATGCACATTATGAGTGCCTTTCATGTGGGGCTGCGGCCGCTTGAAATCTGAGGGCGACCTGTTGTGATCAGGAGAGGGCTGTTGTCCAAGGTCAACTTCAACAACACTGACAAGAACAGCTCAGCACTCGGCTAAAGCTCCAGGAAGGCTGTTGACCTCCTCTGCCCTCACCCTGCAGGTTAATCAGAGGGCAGGTGACCAAAATCAGTAGGTGGGAACAGAAAGATCACGATGAGATAGTTAATTTTTTCTTTAGCCATGTGCTGAAGGCCTACATTAGCTTCCTCAGATTTCCCACAGTGCCTAAATCTTCTTATTAGCATTTTTTGCTTTTTAATTTTTTTCCCTATTAACAAAATCCAACTTTATCGCCCTCCAATTCCTCCTCCCCCAATTAAAAGAGAAAAAAAAAACTCATAAAAATATACATAGTAAAGCAAAAGAAATTCCCCTACCTCGGGTAGCATGTCTCATTATTGGTCCTTTGGAATCATGATTGGTCACTGTATTGTTTGGAGTTCTCAAATCTTTCAAAGTTGTTTGTATTTACAGTGCTGTTGCTACTGTATAAATTGCTCTGGTTCTGCTCATTTCACTCTGTATCAACTCATCTAAGTCTTCATTTTCTCTGAAACCATCCCCTTCAGCACATCTTATAATAGCACATATTCCTGGCATTCAAGCATGCTTAAAATGGACTTTTCAAGGAAAAAAAAAGCCAAGGAGCTTTCCAGACTTTATACATGATCAACTTAAATGTGTGCTTACAAATAAGATAGAACAAGCTCACAAGAGTACAAACTCTCCCAAGCAGCTTGGCAATATAGACTATTCTTGCCATGGAGGGATTCAAAGTCCAAAAACCCAAGAGCTAATCAATTCTATACTGCTTAGGTATCAATTTAGGTCTTGGAAGGGGTTCTTAAAGATCATCTAACCTAACTCTTTTATTTTACAGATGAGAAAAGTGAGGTTTGGGTCGGTTCAGTCACTTACCAATCTCACCCAGGAAAGACGGGGTACAGCCAAGATTCCAGGTGTTTTGATTCCACATCCCATACCTTTATACTACACCAAGCAGGCTTCTTTCCACTGTGACATCTCTATTTCTGCTGACATTTTTTTTTTCTGTTCTCCTTTCAGGTGTCAAGAGGCATACACACACACACACACACACACACACACACACACACACACACACACA
>NW_027187378.1:34291660-34364517 GCF_028583685.1 Petaurus breviceps papuanus
CACACACACACACACACACACACACACACACACACACACACACACACTCTAATCCTTCACCTTGAGTAAAAATTAACGTCTTGAAAATGGAAGGGAGGGCTGGTTCTTGTGACCAAATTGATAAGACAACTTTCTTTTGTTAGTTAACACAATTTAACTTTTTCAAATAAGAACTGACCTATATTTTTAAATGGGACAGCTTCCCACCACTACTACCAATAGTTATCAGATTTGGCAGAGAGCTCCAATGCAGAAGGTAAGACTTTGCCTTCAACTCTCTGAGGACATGAAGATCTGACTATCTGACTACGGATTCTAGCAAGAGGAAAGGCAATCATACGTAATTTGACTATACCAGAAATAAGAGAAGGGTCATAAGAGAGATGCAAATAGGCCCCTGATCCCTTTTCCTTCTTCCTTGAACCCTCCCATCCCTCTTTGCTGGTAAGTAGAAAAGTAGTTCAATAAAAATCTTCCTTTCCCCCAGTGCATTCTCTTTTCTTATCATAATAATAGTGATATTTATGTAGCACTTTAAGGGGTACAAAGTACTGGAAGGGAAATCTTATTATCACTATTTTACAATAAGTAAAACTGAAACAATGGTTAAATGACTTGCCCAGGGTCACACAATTAATAAATATCTGGGGCCATATTTGAACTCAGGTCATCCTGACTCTGGGTCCATCACTGTATCTTCTGAGCTACCTAGTAACTTACATAATAACAACATAGGTTACATCACCCATTTAGCTGAATATATGCTAAGAAATTTGTGACTTTCTGCTATCTATGTATCTAGCTTCCCTCTGATTCTATTCCCTGCAGAAAATCTCAGTGTAAAGATCTTCAGGATTATGGTTAAAAACTAGTCTTCTTACTTTTGAGAAGAAATATTTGATAAATATATATATATATATATATATATATATATATATATATATATATATCCTCATTAAACATCCATTCACTATTGATCACAGACTGAGGAAAGTGGGGAAGGATTATTGTTAAAAGCTAGTCTTCTTATTTTAGAGAAGAAATTTTTAATAAACATACATATGTCCTCATCAAACATTCATTTCCCTATTGATCACAGACAGGGAAATGAGAAAGTCCTGTCTTTTTTATTGAGTGAGGTTCACCTAACACAGCACTGTATCAGCCACTTGCAAAAAGATACTGAGAGGGGGGCGGCCAGGTAGCACAGCGAGTAAGAGCACCAGCCCCAGAGTCAGGATTACCTGGGGATCGAATCCAGGCTAAGACACTTAGCACCAACCCAGAAATAACTGGCCATGTAACCTTGAGCAAGTTACTTAACCCCAATTGCTTAAAAAAAAAAAAAGATACTGAGAAATTGATGGTTGAGACCACAGTCCTTTCCCTAATAGTCTGGCAAAGAATGCAGGTGTTGGTGGTCATGTATTTATTAAAAACTGAACTGATAGGGGCGGCCAGGAGGTGCAGTGAGTAAGAGCGCCAGCCCCAGAGTCGGGAGACCTGGGATCGAATGCAGGCTCAGATACTTAGCACCATACCCAGAAATAATTGGCGGTGTAACCTTGAGCAAGTTACTTAACCCCAATTGCTTAAAAAAAAAAAGAACTGAACTGACCAGGACATTCCACAAGACTTAGAATTGGATATACGTCTCCATGCACCAGAGCCTTATTCAAACCAATGAAATTGGCATTGGTTTGACTAGAAAAAGAAGGCTCTGGACCTTATCTTCAACCCTGTCCCCCTTATACAATCAGTTCTCAAAATACACCATCTGCCCTTTCTCCTCAAAGTAGCTCAGGTCCATGCTGACTTTAGTTAACCAAATACCTAATCAAAGATATTTTTCTTAAGTCTCTTAGACTCTGCCACTTTATTCCTATTGCTGCAACTGGTCACTCAGAAGAGAAGGAGGTGGACCAGACAGAGAGATAATAAAATGAAGGGATGAAAGCAGGAGGTTAACAAAGGATAGGCTGAATCAACAGAGGGCAGGGGACTAGTTTGAGAACACCCAAGAAGCAGAAGACAAAAGAAAGACCAGAGTTCATATAGGTTCCTCTTTTTCTAAACATACCTTGGGCACCATCAGGGTGGGATCGACTTCCCAAAGCCAGTAGAAAATATTCCACAAATGCCAGACCAATAGGCAGAGGAGAATAATGCTGTTTCCTTTCCATGCCAACCTAATCCAGTTTTCCTTTAAAGCCCAAGAAGTGTGCAATTCTAAAATACAAGCCATCAGACAAAAATCACAAAGCCTTCTGTGGTTGTCCAACCCTACATACATTCAACTGAATATTGATGAAGAAACCAAGCTCAAATTGCTTGAACCACACTTAACTTTAAGAGAGCTGAACAATGGCTACAACTCCAGCAAAATCAACCCATCAATCAGGAAGCATTTATTAAACCCCTCTGACCGTGGAAATCTCCTATTCTCCAATGAACTTCTCTATTATCCTATTACCCCTAGAGTCAAATATAAACTCCTCTTGTGCAATATAAACCCTTCACAATCTGGCCCCAACCTACAGTGGGTGTAAATTACATAAGACAAGCAATGATATTAATAGGCTTCATTTTGCGACAGTAACAATTATGCTCATTTGTTTCTACTGACCTTAGGCTGACTCAGAATATATGACCTTGGCTCCACAGAATTGGATTAAATGAATTTCTCCACTTTTAGTTTGGTCAGCTGAGTGCTGGATTTTGCACCATATACATATCACACTACTCTTTTTTGTTGTGCTGGGATTTTTTAACATCTGTGGTTTTTTATAAGGGGTACTCCAAGGAAAAATGCAAAAATTGTTCCTCTTAAAGAACACAGTTCAATGACTGTTTGGAGGCTATTAGCATGGGGAAGTCAAGCATTTCAAAGTTCATTCATGCCCACAATGAAACACAGAAGTGCATAAATCACATGAAATCATAAAGCCTTCTATGGCTATACTATAGACCAAAAAGTTGCATTGACAAGTGACAAATTATTGGCATAGAACAACCCAATCCCCAGAAAACAAGAAAAGACTCAGGAATTCAGTAGCTTGAGGACTGTTAAGTAGCCCATTACAGTGTGGTTTAGGTTTCTTTAAGATGGAAATGTGTGAAAATGCCAGAAAAAGAATTGCTGTTAACTAATGTAACGAAGAAAAACATTTGTCATAGGCAATACAGTACAAAGACTGGAGTACTAAAAATTGGGGGGGGGGGAAGGGGTTGGAGCCAAAAAGTTGTCACAGACAAAACAATACAAAGATTGGAGCACTAAAAACTGGAAAAAGCCATTGTTCGCTAATGAAAATTACTTTTTTATTCCACATTATACCAAAATCATTCTCAGAAGATATCTTGGTTAGCTGCTAGGCATCTTCACCAAACAGTAAAACATTCAGGCAAAAACGAAACAAAATACTCTTGTGTTTATGGGAGGTGGGGGGATTGGTTTTATTGATTGCTTTTTATTTCAAATGACCCTGGAAATCTTTTCCCCTTAGAAAAGTATGAAATCTACTAAATATATTAAGATGCAAAATTGTTCCAGAATTGCAAAAATTCCTAAATGATTGATGGAATACATCAACACAGATTTGCACCATAACACAAATCATGAAATGTTAAATTTATCTAAGAGTTGTACACAAGCATCCTTTAATGGCTTGGGAACTCACCTGATTTAAATTTCATTAAAAATTTATGGCTGTTCATGGAATGTATGCTTAATGGACAACGTGATATGTGGTTTTTATGATAAATAATGTTTCAAAACCTTTTTAACTCAATGACTGACCAAACAAGTGATTATAGGAAACAGTAGATGTTTTGTATTTTTTAAGATGTAAAAAGTTACAATTCTTTTGTAAAAACCAATAAATTTTATTTTACTTTTTCCTCGTTAATAACAATACTAATGACCCTTTCCATTCTTATTACACAGTGCTCCCCCTTTTTGCACTCCATAGTCCAATGAACCTGACTTTCTTATAACTTCTCACACATACTCCATCTCCTGTCTCTATGCCTTTGTATCTTACCATGCCTGGAATGAACTCCCAGGTCACCTCTAACTCCTGGAATTCCTTCAAAATTACTCAAGCTACATCTTCTACATAAAATCTTTCCTGACCACCCCCACCCCCACCTACTTCTTCCCCAAACCCCCTTCTTTTTTGCAAATATTTTAGATTATTTACATACATGTTTTCTCCCTGATAGAATGTAAGCAACTTGAGAAAGGGCTGACTTTCATTTTGGTCATTATTTCCCCAATGCCTAGCACAGTGCCTGGAACACATATGGTACTTAATGGATGCTTGTTAAGTTTGCAGTAATCTGACTTTTGGGGAACACTTTTTACGAGCACTCTAGCAAAGATGTTAGGAATAAACAAGCACGAAGAGACCAATTCTATGTTTTATATAGTTTCTTCTTGGTCTTAAAGGAAACCACTCACTCTATCTCTCTCATTTCCTTCCTTTCTCTCTCCCAGTCTCTCACCCTCTCTCTCTACCTCCTTCTCTCTCCCACTTCTTTCCCCCCTCTCCTCCTCCCTTCCCCTTTTCCTTTCTTCTCTCTCCCTCAGTTTCCTCATCTGTAAATTAATACTACTTACTGGAGAAGAGTGCCTCCTAAACTTTAAAGGCCTGCATAACTCTAAGTGGCTGTTGCTATTATTATACACTGAAGCAAACCTGTCTGCAGAGTCACCAACTGTGCCAAGGTCCTTCCATGAGTAGCCACAGCTGAGGATTAAAAAACAAGCTTCATCTTTCAGTCCTATCTGCACACATGGATTATCTCACAGACAGCATGTGCTATCTTTAGTCATGAAGAGAAATGAGATATATACATGTTTTATACTTGATCGAAAACAACATATGGAGGGTTCTTTCCAGGACTGGACAACACATTTTTAGGGCGGACACTGACAAGCTAGAGTCAAGCAACCCAAAGGGTGAGGAGACCTAAAATCTTGAGCTTTGAAGATAGTCCGAAGGAGGAACTGGAAAAGAAAAAGCTTTGGGCAGAGAAGGCACAGGGACAGAGAATATTAGCAGTTTCTTGAAGTCTGTTCATACTGACTAGATATTTCTTTGTAGCTCCAAAGGGCAGAACCAGAACCAATGGGCAGAAGTTATAAGGAGGAAGGTTTTTGGTTCACTAAAAGAAATTTCTAACAATTAGAGGCGTACAAAAGAAGGCTGCCTGGAGAGTTAAAACACACTCGGAGTCTTTCAATCACAGGCTGAATGTTCACTTCTTGAGGATTCCAGCACCAATATCTGCTCAGATGAGGTATAAGGGTGAGGGTACAAAGACAAAAACAAACAGCCTATGTCTTCAAAGAGCTTATGTTCTATGGGAGACAAGGGGAAAGAGAACAACATGTACATAGAAAGGTCAATACCAAAAATAAAAATGAAATACATGATTGTGCACACACATATGTCTGCGTATTGATGTATGTGTATGTATACACACACAAAATTAATGTGATTTCTAGGTGGCAGGGGAAACTACTATGAGAATTATCCAAAGCTTTGTATAAGAGACAACATTTGAGCTGAGCCTTGCAGGGAGCTAAGGTTTTGAAATAAGGAGAACAAACGTTCTAATTGTTATATGGGGGACAGCTGTGCATTCACAGAGATGGGAAGTGGAATGTTTCATGAAGGAAGCAACAGGTGAGCCAGTTTGGGTGAAGAACAGCATGTACAAGGAAGAGAAATATATAATCAGTCTAGAAAAGTAGACAGGGGGCTAAAGCATTAAGAAGCCAGTGAAACTTCTTGAGCCAGGGAACTGTGCATTAGGAATGTCGATGTGGCAGCTGTCTGGAGGCTGGAATACAAATGGGAGATGCTGGATGTAAGAGAAAACAAAAAGAAGGCTATTGCAATAGTCAGGCAAGCAGAGATGAGGGCCTGAATGAGGGCAGCAGATGTGAGAATAAAGGAAAGAGAGATGGAAAAACGTTTTGGGGACAGAATTGGTAAGATTTTTGTTTTATTTGACCTGATTTGGGGAATAGATTTCAGTGAAAAACTGAAGATGCCCTTCCAGGTGAGGTGGAAAGAACCCTTGAAAGAGACAGGGAATTTAGGAAGCAATGGGGCTGGGGGGGGGGGGGGGGAAGGAGTTCTGTTCTGTATATGATGAGTTTAGAAGGGAACCCTCTTCAGGTGTCAAGTTGGGCTAGGGTTCCTTGTAGCCAATAGACTATACAATTCTATATCCCTCCAAGTATAATGCTATTGTCAATCAGAACACAACTTTATCAGTTAGGGTACAAGCTCTGAGTGCTCTTAAAGCAGTGGGATTAACAGATTTTCAATATTCTGCTCACCACTCTCTGTGGTATATCAAGAAAATGGATAAAAGCTAACATTTTACTCACATGGTGACCAGATCCATGACACTGATCTTACTGTCCTGTCATTCTCCTCTAGCAAGCTTAGCTAGCTGACCACAAGTTCTAAAATTGGCCTAATGCTGGCTATTGGCCAAAGAACAATTAGGAAATTCAGAAGGTATGTTTCAAAATTTGGTTATTCTGAAAAGATGTTAGCCTTGATTATTACTCTAGATAATATATGTAAAGCACTTTGCAAGCCTTAAAGTACAATATAAATGCCAATTATCATTATTATTATTATAAATACCCATATGGGGGCAGCTAGATGGTGCAGTGAACAGAGCACCAGCCCTAGAGTCAGGAGGACCTGAGTTCAAATTCCGCTTCAGACATTTCACACACACTAGCTGTGTGACCTTGGGCAAGTCACTTAACCCCATTTGCCCAGTCTTCCTCCCTCCAAAAAGCAAAAATACATACATACATAAATAAATAAATATGCCCACATGAAAAGGATAAGCTTCCTCACTGGTGTGAAATTCAAATATACTTTAGAAATGGAAACATTTTATTTATCCATCATGTTTAATCAGGGCAAAAGGTTACTCTTAAATGCTTATTTCTAATAACAAAACCAAAAAAAGTTTTTTTAAGTTCTAAAATTATATTTTGAACTTGATTATCAACTTTACAGAAAAGAGCCCTAATGGAAATTAAGGTGTAACTATTTGTATTTCATTAAATTCTCTCCTGACCTTTAACACATATATATCTTTTCATAAAACCGTCAAAAGTATGTGCACAAAATTCTGACATTGTTTTATGTACATCTTCCAATGTACCCTATATATAGTGATATTTATTGATAAGATAGTAAAACATTCTGTTAATAACCAGAAAAGTGGACCCTTAAGTACAGTTCATAACTACACTCCTGAGAGGTAATACTGAAACCCAATTAAAAGAAAAACATCTTTCTTACGCCTCTGGGAGGCAAAGAACCTGAGTTAACAGTAACTTTCAGACCCTGAACCATAACGAAGTCTATAACTTTAAGGAGCTTCAAGAACTAATCATCAAAGCAGCCACCTTCTTCCATGCAACCACCCTCCAAGTCTTAGACCTCCCATATGCACTTTCTGAACCTGAAGCTCACTGAGAGACCTTCCCAAAGATCAAAGGAAACTCCCAATTCGCCCTTTGCTGGACATCAAGCCCCCTCATGCTTTCCTCCTTTTTTTACATTACAGATTCCTCTTTGATGCATTACTCTTACATCTTTTTAAGTGGCTTCAAAAAGATTAGACTCCAAAATGAATGATCTGCCTGCCAGTACTTCCCGTAGCCAGTCATGCAAAGTGAGGCAAGGAGTGAGACTGGGGCAGCCAGGAACTGAGCTGCGTCCAGAAACCCAGGGACTGCCTGACTCAGCCTGGATTGATGCACCCCACAGAGAGGGAGAGGGCTTTGCACTTGGGGAGTCACAGAATTAATCAGCTTCCCCAAAAGATGCAAACTTTTTTAGAAGCTAAAATGCTCAACTAAGCCCACAAGAAGCCTTCCTTCCACCAGCCTTTTCTCCACCAACACAAAACAAAAAGAAACCTTCAACTCCCCTAGCCCTAGAGCAAAGTTTCCTAAAAACAGTCATCCTTTATTCTCTAGCCTCCAAGATGAAATCTTTTGAATTCTTCTCCTTAAGTCCCTTAAGTCCCTCCCAAGGACTTTTCTCAGTTGTTTTTGCAACTCAAAGAGGAAAAAAAAAAGGATAATAAAATACAACCATCCAAAGAATTCACTAATACACCAAACTGCAGTTACCTCCGTCACCAGACAGTCGGTCCACAACTCTGCCATAAATAGGAGAAGCATTCTCCCATTGCGTTTGCTCAGCAAACTTTTTATCTTCGGTTAGGGCTCTTTCTCAGGGCTATCTCTATAGCTGCTGCTGCTGCTGCTGCTTCAAGAACAGATACTGCCCGCAGACTCCCTTCTGACATTTTCCCAGAATGCCACTGTATCCCTCAGGGGCCTGGGGATAAGAACTTGAAAGAACTGGAAGGAGGACCCACCCCTGTGCCCATCTCCACCCCCCACTCTACTTTCCAACCTCCTTTTTTGAACAACCTCCCTACAAGAGACCTGGTTCAAATGTCTAAATGGTGGTGAAGTCACACATGACCTCACAAGCATTCAGATTAACCATTTGGAGCCTGGCCCAGACACTAAATGGGTGGGGCAAGGGGGAAAAGAATGGGGAATAGAAGGACTGTTTGGGGTGGGTTGGGTCCCGGTTGTCGGAGGGGAGGGAGAGGAGAGAAGAAGGGGAGAGGGGTGAAATACTTCCCAGGGGAAAATTAACTATCACTTTTATCTTTTTGTTTCCTTTTACATTAATAATTTGGAAAAGTGAACTAATTTCAATTTCTTATTCTGGAGTAGGCTCCTTGCAGTGAAAATAAATGATTGAAAAAATAGAGCTGATGCATTTTATTGCAATCATAGGAGGATCAGCTGTGGCAATTCTATGTCTGTTTGCCTTTGATCTTTAATTTGCAAATGTTAATTTGTTCAGATAAATCTGAAACACACACACACACACACACACACACACACACACACACACACACACACTCAGAAAGAAGCTAATAGTCCCAATAGTTCAGAAAGGTCTGAAACTCCTCACTGAAAACCAGACCTAACTAATGGATAACAGAGGCAGTTTCAAGGACCCTAAGAGGCATTCTGTATTTCAACCCTGTCTTCTTCCCCTTTCCTTTCCCCTCTCTAGGTGTCTGGGCTGCAATTTTGTTGGAACCAGATTTTCAATAACGAGGGGGCAAGGCGTCTACAAAAATTCAGCAGAAACAAAATCACATAAATTCAAAGTGAACTTCCATTAGTCCCTGAAAATTAGAGATTCGACATTTCATATAAAGGACTTGGAATTTATTCTATACAGAGACCTTTTTCCCCTAAGCATTAAAATTGAATTACTCCCATTATTATTAAGTCAGCTACATAATGGCTTTTCTATCAGTGTATGGCAAAGCACCTGTTCATAATCTGGAAGGCTTAGTTAGAGCTGCTGTGAAAAACAGCTATGAACTCCATTACAATCCCAGCAGCTGCTCCAAACCTTGCACCTGTTCTGAAGAATGAACCTGAGTGATGATTCTATAATTATAATTATCCACCAGTTCTCATCTTCCTCTTGCTAAAGTGGACAGAGCACCGGCCTTGGGAGGATCTGGGTTCAAGCCCTGCTTCTGACCAAAATGGCTGTGTTGTGGAATCACAAAAAAGACCCCAAGGCAGTTGTCTGAAATTTTAAGTTCTGGATCATCAGTGTATTGGTGTAGAAACCATATTTATTTTGAGAGATGAGACTGGATCCAGAAAAGCAAAACATATACATATCTACAAATGCATCTACATAGTCACACAAACAGTGGGATTCAACTCCAGATTGTTCCAAATCCCCATTTGTTTCCACTGTACCCCAGGAAGTTGCCTTCCCACTGGGGTGTTTAGTGTAGGATCAGCAGGGAAGGTGGTCCATGAAGGCTTCTCAGGTCAGTGTCCCACAATAATTAACTCAGTTCTATTGTTCAATTCTCTTAGGTTGCTTCCTCTTACATTCTTTCCATCTTCTTGTACCGACTGGAGCAAAGTTTTAGGTTTGTTTGTTTTTTCCCCAGAACTCACACATATCTTGGCACCTTCTCTAAGGTAATGGTTCCTTCTCCAGCACCCCTCTAACACACAGGACCAGGAGAAGTAGTTAGCACAATATCCCTTCAATATGACCAATCCCTTCTAAATGACCACATCAATTAATCCCAATTGTAAGGCATTGAGACAAAAAAAAATCCTGTCCTCAAGGAGGGAGACTTAAATTCTTCTACTAGGGAAACAAAAGGCACATCCCCCTTTTTACTGGGGAGAGAACAACATGTACACAGAAAAACTGACATAAATACAAAATATACGCACAGTAAGGGAATTTTTGTGGGGAAGGCACTAGCTTCTGGGGATGGGAGAATTTGGAAATGTTTCCTGTACAACGTGGTGATCAAGCTTAGTTTTGAAGGACACAAGGAATTCTAAGGGTCAGAAATAAGGAGGGAGTGCATTCCAGACATAGGGGACAGACACAGCCTGTGCAAAGGAGAAGGGAGATAAAGTTTCTTGTGTGAAGATTAACAAGTAGGCCAGTTTGAATGGACTGCAGTGTATGTGAAGGGGATTAATGTGTAATAAATCTGGAAAGTAGCCTGGCGCCAGTTTTAAAGGGCTAATCCCTCACTATCTGGTTCCTGTCCAGACCCCTGTTTTCTTTATCTATGGCGCTCCTGGTCACTCTCTCACAATATGTTCAGTACCTAATTCAGTCTTTTTTTTTTCCACCCTAACGACTTCTTCCTTCAAACCCCCTGGACTCCAGGTTCCTCAGTCTCCCCAATTCTCATGACCTGTGTTGTATCTCCAAACTACCTCAATCATGAATAAGCGTGTTCACCCTTAGGATACTGCTCCCAAACCCCAATTAAATTTGCACCAATGTGCAGAATTCTTAGTTAAGGCTCTGAGTAAATGCATTATTTATATCATTAGAAAAATAGTCACTAAAACCTTTTGCTTTCAAGGGAACCCAGGTCCATATGCCTTTTTGAAAAGAGCACTGGACAATCCTAAAGGCAGCTCAATCCCAATCCCTTCTACCAGAAGATGCCATTAAAGCAGAGGTCAAGAATAAATTCAAGCAATGATCACCCAGCATCACAGTATTGAGAGAGAAGAGGTTAAAGTGCACATGGTGTCAACTAGGAGTTGTTAAAAACCCTTACAGAAAGATTGTTTATAGGAGTAGCCAGAAGAAGGCTGTAGCAAGGAAACGAACACTGGAGAAGGGTGCTGAGAAGGCAAATATGTCCAGCAGAAAAATACTGAAGCATCTTAGAATTAGAAAAGGTTCTGAGGCCAAACGATATCTAAATCATGAATGTCAGACAGAGCACCTCCAACAAATGGTCATCCACTTGCCAGTGACCCAGCAGCCCAGTACATCTGAATGCTCCCCATTCTAGAGTCAGGCAGCTGTTACTGGTTTCTATATCTAAGGCTCTATTTCTACAGCTGGTATTCAAAACCTATGGCAACTGCACTAGATCTGCCATGGAAGGCATTAGTAGGGGCACAGATGGGGCAACATCATAAAACAGATGCAGAATGGTCTTTTGGAGCCCTCTCACACCTAGCAATACCCTTGTCCTCCTTCTACATCTCTGCTCAACTCTCCTCAGAATTTAGCCTTTCTTATAGGTGCAGCACTGGACTTGGAGTCAGGAAAATCTGAGCCTTAGCCTCTTATTAGCTGTGTGACCCTGGGTAGGTCACCTAACTTCTCTGTGCCTCGGTTTCCTCATATGTAAAATAGGGATAACCCACCTCCCAGGGTTGTGATAAGAATCAATCAAATAAGGTGATGAGCTCTGTAAAACTTAAAGCTCTTCAAAAATGCTATTATTATTAATAATTATTATATTCAGTTGCAACTCTTCTCATTAGAGCCTGCTAAGGTGTTAACTGATAAACACTTAAAATTATAAGCCTTTAACAGGTCAGGATACTTGTATTTCAAACCTGAAGATACTTGTAGGGGTTGAGGAGGGAGAAGAGAGGAGAGTCTACCAGCTACTCAATCCCCTTCCCCTTTCTCCCCATCCTCATTTCCTATTTTCCCCCATGAGCAATAGTTTCTTGGTTGGTGTTCCTTAATGGACCTTATCCCTCTCCTTAACCTTGTCCAATGTGACTTCGTGTCTCCATTCAACATAAACCCACATCCACTAGGTCACCTCTTTTATTTTCCTGACCCTTTTGATACTTGCTTCTCAATACCCTCCTACCAACTAATCTTAGATACAACTTTCAGCTAGATAATCCTATATATAGGGAGTCCTTGAGTGAGTTTCAAAACCCTCAACACCCACTGGGTGCATCTTTATCCTTTGCTGTTCCTCTCTGACACATTATATTTACATGCATATATGTATAGAGTATATGCATACATATATACACATGGGGAGGGGGAGAGAGAGAGAATAGATGTATTCTTGCATGTATACCGAGCATATGTATAGATTATATATCCTACATATATTTGTAGAAAGTATATGTATGCACATATATATGCATGGAATTTATACATGTATAGAATGTGCCTGTGCATGAATGTGTATTCACAACATATGGGTATCATGTTGTGTATATACAGCATGTATATGTATGTGTGTATAGGCCTGTATTATGTCTATATGCACACATGTACTTCATGTGTTATATAAATGCATATGTGTATAGTGTAAATACATGAGCACATATGCATATTATGTAGGTACCGTTTATGTACATAAGTGTGTGCCTATTGCATCACACAATATGTATGCAGCATGTATCATACATACATGTGTATATGTGACGTGTACTACATATAATATGTGTGTGGTGCATTGTAAATGTATATGCACTGTATATACATATGTAGTATGTACATTACACATTCATATAGTATATCACACGTGTACATATGTATGAGTGCATATATGTATATGTGTGTGTTTATACACACACTTTATATACCATGCCTTAGAATAACTCACTCCCAACTCTGTAAGGACAGAACACAAATTTACCTATTAATGAACTGAGTCCAGTCCAAGCTTACATCATGACATTCTATCACTAGGGCATCTACCTCATGCTAAATGTCTCATCACCCACCTACTCAAATTACTTTTCTTCCACCACAGTTGGCAATGCCATTAGGTCATCGACAACCCAGACCAGAACTCTATACATCTGGTACATTATTAAATTCTACTTCTGGGATCCTTCACATTTCCCAGATCCACAGGGCCAAAGCTTTGGTCAACATCCAGGGCCTATTCATCTCGACTCTCTTACAGCAGCCTCCTCATCAAACCCATCCCCTGTCATTCCCCCCCCCCCAATGAACAAGTTCACACAGACCAAGACAGAAGACAAAAAGGGGAAGATACACCAAGAAGGAAGAACAGAAGGTATTGAAGGGAAAAGTAGGGCCTTAGGTGATCTCTCCAAGGAAGATTTTTACACATGAGACAGGTGCAGGTGGAGCAGACTGCAGGTGCTTCAATGAAGCCAGCAGGTATTAACTCTCAAGACCAACTGCTAAGTGTTCACTGGGAGATCCCCAAATGCTACATTTACTACCCCATCACTGCATAGGTGTGAGGAAAGAGTTAACTGACTGCAACAGTCTATAAGGATTATGAAATAGGAAGTCAGTGTTTATCTGGCAATGGTCAGGGTACAGCTGAAAATAAAATATTATCATTAAGGCAGAGAGTGATACAGTGAGAAAAGCAGTGGACTTGAACACTAGCCCCGACCTGTGCGAGGCAGGGAGGCTGAGTGCTAGACTTGGGAGTCAGAAAATCTCATGCTATTTTCATGGTGAGAAAATCTCATAGTATTTTTTCAAATCCTTTCTCAGCACTTAATAGCTATATAACCCTGAGCAAGCTGCCTTCAACCTCAGCTTCCTCATCTGTCAAGTGGGGACAATAAGAGCACATGCATCATAATGGTTATTGAAAGGATCAAATGAGATAAACATGTAAAGTAGTTTACAAATCTTAAATGTCAGCTCTTATTATTCTGAGCAAGTCATAAACCTCTCTGTTCCTCAGTTTCCTCAACTGTGAAATGAGGATCTATAAAGTTCCCACTAGTTCTAAATTCTGTGCCCTTAGAAGTGATCTGTACACAGTAAGTTCTCAAGAGATATCTGAATTAAATTCTCACTGGCAATTATGAAAAAAAAAAGCCAAATAAATCTCCCTTGTACCTAGATGGAGTGTTTATCTTATGTGCTGAGACAGAGCAGTAATCAGCAAGCAAAAGTCTACAACTAGAGATGTGCCCGCTTTAGGAAGCATCTAGCAGGGAATGGTGGATTTGGTGCCAAAGCACCTGGATCCAAATCCCTGCTCTGCTACTTGCTAACTAGGTGACAACTGGCAGGGAACAAAAGGTAGGTAACCTCTCTGGGCCTCAGCTCCTTCAGGTGTAAAATGAGTTGGCTAAACTGCATGATATCTAAGATTCCTTCTAGTCCTAACACAATGATCCTTTTTCAGGTGCAGATAAGGTCATACCCCTTTAGAAATCTCACTCCCTAAAATACGGCAGCTAGGTAGTGAGTAGATAAAAAACACTGGGCCTGACTCAGGAAGATCTGAGTTCAAATGTGACCTCAGACACTTACTAACTGTGTGACTCTGGGCAAGTCACTTAACCCTCTTAGCCTCAAATTTCCTCATTTGTAAAATGAGCTGGAGAAGGAAATGGCAAACCAATCTAATATCTTTGCCAAGAAAACCCCAATGGGGTTGCAAAGAGTCAGACAACTCAATAACAACAAAACAGATTTACCACCTTCAAAAAACTACTTCTGACTGTCTCTGAACAACAGTTCTCTCCTTCTGTTACAGATTTGGTGAAGTGATCTCAGCTGATAGAAAAATGTTTGGTTTCCTTAAAAACATACATAAATATATAAACACCCAAACATGTCAGCATTTCTAGGTCTCCCTGCTATGGCGTGCCTGCTACCAACACTGACTGTAGAACGTCTGTGTTTTAGAAAATAGTTTTCATGAATAGCTGTGACTAAAGCAAAACACATTCTTTTTAAGTCACCTGCCAGTCAGCCCCTGTGGTGAGGAGTCTTTCTGAACTCAGGTCGGCCTCTTATTAACAGTCACTGGCAGGTACTGAACACCTTTCCAAGCTTGGTAGGATTTGCCGGAGCTTATATACTCCACTGATCTCAGTCTCCAAAAATCCAGGGTTACTCTCCTATCATGATTAGGAAGAATAGAACTTTCAAAATAAAGGTTATTAATAGGAAAGCCAAATTTTTTTAAAAATTAAACTATGATTCTCCTGCAACAGGCTGTACATGAAATCAACTCACCAATGAGTCACATAGAAAGAGTTTCCCATAGGGCAATTCTCTTAGGCCAATTTAAGACTCACCAAAGCAAGCCCCAATTCACTGTTAACTGCTCCAGAGAGGAAGAGCAGTTATGTCCAAGCTTCTTCAGAGTCACAAAACCTAAGTGTCTTAAGCTTTTCAACCAGACAGAACTCTCAGAAAACACAGGATTAATTTTCTAAAGCTACCATCAGCTGTGAAAATGGTAGCCACTAGGCAAAACCCAGTCCTGGCTACCAAAAGAACAGGAAAAACGTCAATGGTCTTAAAAGAGAAATCCAGGTTGCCTGAAACAAAGTCCAAGGTTTTAGAGTTATGCCAAGCATGGAGTATCTTAAGGCTGCAAAAAAACTTCTCTGCCTGGAGGGCATGCTTTGGACTAAAAGGAAATAAATCTCATTCCTCTAGCAGAAGTTCCTAAAGTGGGCCATACTGCCCCCTGGGGGACGCTGGAACAATGTGGGGGGTGGGAGAGGTAGGAATAGCCTGGGGTGCAATTGGGGGGGGGGGTAAAAAAATAAGGGGGTAGTGTGATAAAATTTTTGAAAAATGTTTGTGCATGTTTCATTTGTTGTAGAACAGTTAAAATTGTAGTGACTACATTATTTTCCAAATAAACACACAAAATGCAAGTTATAACCTACCTGTGGTCAAGTCCACAGACAGGTCTTAACAAGCAAGTGTTGGCACATAGCATGTTACACATTGTTGAGGAAGTCCAGCATGCACCTGCAGGAATGTGAATGTAATGACTTGTTCATAATATGATACTATACAGTTACAATGCACAGCATCATCAAAATTTCAATGCAAGAAAAACCACAAATTTACAATAAATTATTAAATTTAAGATGTGTCATTTTTTTAGGGGGCAGTAGGCCAAATAAGTTTAAGCTATGTACTATAGATTATAAATGTTGTTGTTTTTTTAAGGTTTTAGTCTTTGGCTACCACTCCATATACTCTCTTCCTTCACCCACTTTCCAAGCTTCAATTGTCAAATCAACTTCAATAGGCTGAATAACAAATCTACAAAGCTAGTCCCGACACCTCCACTGAGTTCCAGGTCCACATTTCTACCTGCCACCTGGGCACCTGGATGTCCCACTGTGTCCACAAACTCAGCATACTCCAACTGAATTCAAAAGCAGCCTCCACAAGAGCAAGCCCCCATACCAACATCCCCACTTCTGACAATGGCTCATGTTCCCATTAGACTCAAAAGCACTTTTCTTTTCTCTCTCTTTCCCCAGGTACAGGCAATCAGCCTTAAAATCCAGGCAATTCTTCCTTTCATGTCTTCTCACAGATCTGTTCTTTTCATTTAAAAAAAATCTCACCACTCCTATTACTTCATAGCAGGACTACTCCTAATCAGAGACAATGAACATTTCTATGCAAGAATGTCATGATGTAAGCTATATTTTTAGGAAGAAAGGTATTCTTCCTACTCTTTTGACATAATATGGCTCCAAGGTGACCCTATTAATGGAACATAAGTTCCAGCATTTTGAAATAGCTTTTGATAAACAAAAATATGTATAGAATTATTTTACATATACATACACACGTGTTTGTACCTAATGGTAGCCATCTCTAGGGCAGGAGGGAGGGAAGAGAAAAAAAGAAAATGATATGATAGCTTTATTATAAATTTAAAAGAAATAGCAAGTTGTACACAATAGATTTGTAGTTCCATATACAATCTCTTTTTTTTCTATTTTACTATGTTATGGAAATGCTAGTTTTATTTAATTTCAGAATAAAATAAAATTACAAATTTTTTTTAATTAAATAGCTTCAAGGGCAGCACAGTTACACATATATAGAGATATATATGCTCTCTAGACCTCCAGTTTCTTCATCTATAAAGTGATAGGGTTAAGCTATCATCACTTCTTAAACTGGGGGTCAGTTTTGACCCCATGGTCATGACCCCCAGTTTAAGACATGCTGAAGGGGTGGGGAGTAGAAAAAAGTTTAAGAAGCTCTGGACTAGATAACTTCAATGTATCTTCCCAACAACCCTCCTAACACTAGTTCCCTTCCAGCACTCGATTTATGATCCCATGATATGAATGAAGGAAGCATTTATTAAGTGCTTATTATTTGCAAAGTACTATATGCTAAATGCTAGAGACACAAATAGAAAAGTAAGACAGTCCTGCTCTTGAGGAGCTCTCATTCTAATCAACCAGAAAACACATATGAAAAGTTTCAGCAGCAAATCAGATGGAAAAGCGTTATAATCTTTTGGAGACATAAAACACACACGTGTGTGTATGCATACATGTGTGTACATGCATGTGTATGCAAATGGTATACATTGTGTACCTATTATACATGCATGCACAGATATACCCTAGGTAAAGAACTCCTGGCTTAGAATGACTTGACCAAATCAATATGGACACATGTTGTTACAGATGAAGATGGTGGTAATGATGATAATGAGTTACTTCAGTCATGTCCAACTCTTTGTGGATGGGATTTTCTTAGCAAAGATACTGTATTGGTTTGCCATTTCCTTCTCCAATGGATTAAGTCAAACAGAGGTTAAGTGACTTGCCCAGGGTCACACATCTAGCACGTATCTGTGGCTGGACTTAAAATCAGGTCTTCCTGACTCCAAGCTCAGTATTCTCTCCACTGAGGTATCTAGCAACCTCCTATTATACATATGGACACATACATATATACATGTGCATACATACATATACATATATCACAAGACATATGACTAGAATATTATAAATATATATGTATATACATACACACAATAGAACATCCCTATCTTTATGTTAATATAGATCTCTATGGAGAGATACCTAGATTGATTTATAGCCAGGTGAAATGAGCAGAGATCTGGCCATAGAATCAAGTTCAATTACCAGCTCTGACATATACTAGCCAACAGCCACGTATCCAGTCATTTAACCTGTGTTACAGGCAGCTCACTAAGGCTGATGTTACAGAATCACCCGTCTACATTGGTAGAGAAACTAGAGTTTTCAAGGATGAAATCACAGGTCCGAACAAGCGGAAAGAGCACTGAATTTGCAAACAATCACAGGACGCTGGGTTCAGATTCTGACTGATATGATCTTCTCAACTTCACACAAGACATCCTCAATCAACATGCATGTATTAAGTTGTCACTAGAGACTAAACATTGGGGACACAAAGAAACACTGAAAACAGTCCTTTCCCTCAAGGATCTCCATGCCTTGGTGTCCTCATGCATATGACTTCTCTAGTCCCTTACAGATCTATAATCTTAAATGAGAAAGGAGAGACAGATGAGGAGAGAAGATAGGAGGAAGAAATGAAGGATGAGAGAAAGACAGGGAGAAGGAGAGGAAGAGAGTATGGAGGAGAGACAGATAGACAAGCACAGAGAAAGAGACAGAGACAATGAGCTAAGTTCTAAACGGTTCATGATCCTTTCACCCAGAGAGGCTCTCAGGGACCATCTTCCAAGTGATCCAGGGGTTATGACTGTATGGATGGAGGGTACATTGATGAAGTCACTCACTGATCCTTAAGGTAGCAGGCAAGGTGGACTAGAGGAAGAGAGGTCTGAACTAGGAAGACCAGGTCAGATTCTGGTGTAGAAACCTGAAGCAAGCAAAAAGAATTGGCCATATGGGAAACTTAGGAAATTCTAAGAAATGTCCAACCCATGTTCACACAAGGAAACAGCCCGATGAAAATGTACCACAGAGATTCCAAGAGAGTGACAACCATTAAATCAGAAGAAAGGTAGGAATATTCAGCAATACATATGATTCTGATATACTGGGCATAAAAACTACCCAGTCTACTTCCTGATTGCAAAGAAAATTTGAAGTCTGTATAGTCTATCAGCACTTAACAGTATGGATTTGTACAATTTCATGGAAAGAAAATTAAATCATTTTTTAAAGCTATCCACAGCGAATGTGTTCAATTTTTATCAAAATCTGGACCAATAAAACTTTTGACCACTTATTTTTCAAGCTTGTCATTTATATAATTCCTATTAGAGAGACAAAGATAGAAACAGTACAGACTCTGAGCCAGAGCCTAACAGGCAGAAAGCGACCAGTATTCTATTTAGGAAGGTTTAAAAAAAAAAAAAAAGGCAAAAGGGAGCAAACCACAAATGATCAAATTCAGAACAGACTGAGGACTTAAGCACTTTCTCCTAAGAGTATCAGTTGAGACCAGATAAAATGCATCTCTTTTGCCGGATTCTCCATCAGAAAGGAAAGAAGAAGACTCACAGATGCAGTAATCTACCAAGCCAAAAAGAAGTACACACACACACACACACACACACACACACACACACAAACACACGGTATCATGCTTTTCTTACAGAAAACTGAAAGCACAGAAGCTAGCCTCTGACACTATATGCACAGCCCCCTTCCTCCTAAACTTTTAAAATCCACACCTTAATACCAATCACTACCAATTTCGTCAGTAGTCACAATGAAAAACATTTGTACTCTGTGGGTCAAAACTTACTGAACAGAGTGACAGTCATCAGCTGATAGGTCGGCAGGAGGGAAGCAACCAGACAAAAAGGAACCCATGGGAATACAGAACACTGTAAGTCTCTAATTATCCTTTCTAATTTGGAAGGCCATGAGACCGGCCTGGACATCGCGCCACTGACCCCCTATGAGCCAGAGTGCCTCGTGGCTGTACCACAATGGGAGATGCTACCCTTCGGCTCATTCATTAAAATATTGTATTACATTATCACGGTGCATTACTTCCTGGCTGATCATTTGCTCTTTGGTCAACATTAACTCTTCCGATCAGTCAAAGCACCTGGGACAATTTAACCATTCATTTCCAGAATCAATTTGAGATTTTATAAGAAATCTCAGATTTGACGCTCCAGAAAATTTTTGTTCTGTATTTTCTCCTTTACATACTTTGTCTCTTACTGATATCTCACCCTTAGGTGCCTTAATTTAAAAGCTGCCTTAGATCACTCAGGACCTTGAAAAATTTGAAATCTTTTTATTGGGGAACAGGGAGGGGTGGGACGGAGATTGGAGCATTATCACCTAGGGAACCAGAGGCAACTAAATCACAGGCTTGGAAATATTCCATTATAAGGAAACATAGATTTTCTGAAGATCTATAGTGAGCCTTTTCCAGTCCCTAAATTTACAGAAGCACACACTATCTATCATCTTATATTCTCAGAATCTTACGGGTATAAGAAATCTCACATCAACTTAGTAGCAAATGTGCAACTAGAACCCAGACCTTCTGGCTCACAAACTTTCAATAGGATCATGGGTCAATATAAGAAATTAAATGGGAATTTGGGGGAGTTTTGCAGAAGTGGCAGATAACATGTGAAGGTCAGCAGATGACACAGAAAAAGTTCAGAAATTCAGAACTGCATAAAACTTATGTATAGTACTGAATCATATCAACCCAAATTTTACAATAAAGTACCATAAACATCCCATAAAATAATAAGAAAAAATTCAGATTTTTCTCTGGTACAAAGGGAGGGTCAAAAATCTTCCCAGATTTTCCAAATGGGGAGTAGGGGAGTCCGGCACCCATAACTCTTGTGATGTGGAAGGAATAACTGTACTTACACTCACCTGACCAGTCAACTTGGACCGAGATGCAGAAAGGAAAGTGGGGCTATTGATAAATCAAAGTCAACCAGCACTTATTAAACATCTCCTATGACCCAGGCACTGTGCTAAAGGCTAGGAATATAAAAAAGGCAGAAAACAAATACTGTTTGATCTCAGGTTTCTAAATGAAATAGTAATGAAAACCACTACACCTAAATGAAGAAATCTCTCTACTCCAGAAGACTGCTTGGCCTAGTAGAAAAAAAAACATGGTCTTTGGATTTTAGCACTTGGGTTTGCTATTTATTAGCTGTGGGACTTTGGGTTACTCTCAAACCAAAGCTACCCTTTGGTTTCTTCACCTGCATGGTAAAGAGGTTGGCCCAGATGACCTTTATGGTCCTTTACAGCCAGAGATTCCATGATCCCATTAACAATAATAGCCTGGACATCTGCATGGAGCCCATGGGATGAATTTCTGCCAGACAAGCTAACATGATGCACAGTAAGGAATCAGTAATTGGCGAAGTATTACAATGCACCACCATTCCTGACTTTGTTGGACATTTTGTCTCTCTTTTAGGATCTTTTATCAACTGCAGAATAACCTTTCCAATTTCAAGAAGAAAAAAAGCAGAAAGTTTCCTCTCCTCACCATCTCTTGTGCTCTACTCCAAAACACCCTAATGATTTAGCATTTATGCAGCACACAGAATACACTGAAGGAATCAAGGAAAATACATTGTTCCCCTACCCTCCCTCCTCAAACATGGCCCACTGACATCACTGAACTGTCAGCTTCTCCTGAGTTTGGTAAGCCATCACTGCTGTGGACAAGAGAACCACCAGATATTCCTGGTCTTCCCATGATTTTTAGGTGGTTGTCATTTCAGCGGAGGCCAGGAATTACTACCTTTTTTGGTCAGTCTGGTAAAACCTATGAACCCTTTGTCAGAACAATATTTTTAAATGCATAAAAACGTAAGATTGCAAAGGAAACCAAATATATTGTGACCGTAACAAAAATATTTTTTAAAACAAGTTCCTGGGAATTTCAGTTTTAGGATGACTTTACCAAACTAACAACAGGAAAAAGAAAGAAAAAAATAGCCTCTCAGTACTTTAAATAAAGACTAACAAAACTGGCATTATTTTTTTTACCAGTGAATCCCCCCTATACGTCTTTCTCAAAAAAAACAGTCTTCATCATAAAATTAGTGTGGCTGATTAAAAAAAAAAAACTTGAATTGCACATATATCCATGAGTATACATAATTTTAGGATCATTGAGTGAAAGGTATAAAGAACCTTAGATAGAAACCCCCTTGCCCAATAGTTCAACTCCTTCTTATGAATGAGGAACTGAGGCCCAGAGACACTCAATGACTTTTTCCAAGGTCACAGAGAATGTAAGAAGCAGTCTAGAATACCAATCTGCCTTATTTTCCAATACTTCCCTACAAGTTGGCTATGATGCAGTTAAACTGGACTACTTGACAATCTTTAATCTTCTGCTTTCCTGCTTCTGTGCCTTTGCTCATACCATCCCCTCTTCCCCCCCACCCCAATATGCCCTCCTTTTCCATCTTTACCTGTAAAATTACTGCATCCTTCAAGCCTGGTTCAAATGCTACTTCTCATAGGCCTCACACCTAAAACTAATCTTGCCATCTGTTGAACTCACATAAAACACCATTTATCCTTCTAACGACATTTACAACATACTTTACAATATCATGGTTACCTGTGGCGATGCTTTTTCTCTCCTACTAAATTCCAGGCCCCTTGAGGGTAGAAATTATGCTTTATAAAGTTTTTATATCCATCCTCTCTCATTCCAGGTTCTCAAATATGTCCTGAATTAATATTCAATTAATTTAATTATGTTTAATTAAAGTTCATTAAAACACCCATTTAAAATGTGAATGAAATATCAGTCTGTGTCTCAATATCATTTGTAAATTGGCTTAGTTCTCATGAGCAGGACACTTCTAAAATCACAAGAATATATATTTAGAGCTAGAAGGAGCCTTAGAGATACTACAGCTCAGAAAAGTATAGGGACTTGCCCAAGGCCACAAGTAGTGGCCCAACAAGGATTTGAACCCAGAGCCTCTTTTCACATTATCTAACTGCCTCCTCAATAGGAGAGGACAAAGTTGCAAAGATTTATTTAATTTACAGGAAATTTTTACTCCTGGTTAGAACTGTGAATTTCTTTCCCACAAATCAATCTTTCCAGCACTGTATTATTTCTCATACCCCAATCCTCAAGAAATATTTAAATCATCCTTCGATCATTTTTCAAGTCCCTCTAAGTTATCTTTCTCAACTGCCTCTGATGCCCATCATAAGAAGAGTCTGCATTCCACTTATGAAATTACCCAATTTTTTTTTTTTGCTTTTTGGAGGGCAGTTGGGGTTAAGTGACTTGCCCAAGGTCACATGGCTATTTTTTGTGTTAAGTGTCTGAGGCTGGATTTGAACTCTGGTTCTCCTGACTTCAGGGCCGGTGCTCTATTCACTGCGCCACCTAGCCACCCCAGAAATTACCCAAATTTTAAGAAAGGAAAAGGAGAGAATTTAAGAAGGTAAATGTATAATTTTCCAATTTCATTTACACAGACCTCCCTTTACTACCTCCTTCAAAAGCAAAGCACATCACGTCACTACTCAGAGAGTCAAAGACTGGACCCTGAATATCTCACAAGAGTCAACAGTAAGATGTAGTGGTTTGAAAGTTGATTTTAAAGCCAGGAAAAAGTGGGTTCAGGTCCTGCCTCAGATACATGCTGGCTGGGTGACTGTTAATAGTAATGGAATTTAAAGATCCCCTGTATTGGCTTGGGTTTTGTATTGATTGTATTAAAACACAGAGCTTCTGAATCCCACTTGTGGGATGGACTTGTTGACATGAAAAGAGAGGGCCGAACTGGGAGGAGCTGGTGACGTGATTTAGAAAGACACAAACAGGGAGAGAGGCAGAAGAATTTTTTGGAAGCAGCATCATGCAGGCAGAAACGGAGAGGATTGCTGAGGGCCAGTTTGAACTGCCCAGGACTTTTGAGAGCTGCCACCCAGAGCGGCCAATGACTGAGGGACACGGCTGCTGTGCTGGTACTTTGTCTGTCTGTTTTGATGTTGTTTTGCCAGATCCGTTCACTGGTGAAGGCCAATGCTGTTGTTGCAGAGGTTCTGGAACCTGGCTGTTGGTTCACAAACCCTGAAGAAGGATTTTCTTGTTGTATGTTTACAGAAATCCTGGAAGAGGGTTTTGCTAATGTTTTCAGGGGTCCTAGAACTGTTCTGCAGACAGAGAATGAATTAATGAGGACACTGGCAATGTATCTTGTGGCCTTGCTAAGCTTTGTCTCCCCAGGAACAAAGATTGCTGAGAACTTGGCTTGGGTCAAGATGAAGAAAAGACCTCTTTTTGGGTACTAAATGCTGTGTTTAAGCTTGTTGTAACTCTGGGGTAGATGGCCTTTTTAGTTGTGATCAGGGGTGGGGATCTTTTGACTTTTTTGTGCTTTGTGATTGAGTAAATGAATGTACTGCCTAGGGGTGGAGTAGCACTTAGAAGAGGGTCTTTGGGACTGACTAAATGAATTATAATGTCCAGGGGTGGAGTAGTACTTGGGAATTATTGAATTATACTTGGTGAATCCTGTATTTTGAATTATGCTATATTTTGATTTTCTCTGTTCTTAATTTGTCACTGAATAAAATGGAGAGCCTCTATGCTGGTATTTTGAACCTTGGGAAGTTGCCTTTACTTGGCATTACAGTGATCCTGGACAAATCACTTGATCTCATGTGCTTGCTAAGTTTCGAAGTATGAAAAAGAATACTTTTTGTATTGGTAAAGAGAGTTTCTTCACCAGGATGAACTATGATGAAATTGTAGGCCCTAACTTTACCCTAGTACCTCACAAAGCCCACTACACAAAAGATTTAACAGATCTGCTCTAACAATCTAACAAGCTATTATCCAGAAAAGTAAGACAGCCTTGAGCAGGGAGTCAAGAGTGAGAGGAAATGGGTTCTCTTCCAGGACCTGCCACCAATTTGATTGTTCACTCAACCTCTGTGTCTCACTGATGTGCCTGTAAAAAGGGTATAATAAAGCAAGGAGATGAAACCTATACAGCATTAATGGGAAAGGTGCTATGTCACTGTCTGTAACAGCAAAACCACTAGTACTCCTGTTTTTAAATCAGCTAGATTAGGAAAAAACCCAAGAAATTTTTTTGGGTCTAGTTCATACTTTGGACATTGGAAATAATTTCTTTATAGATGTCTGTTAAATTGAGCAACTAAACTTTTATAAATTATGATATTTCCATAAAAATTATTTCACTTTCATAGAATGGCATATTTAGACATATAGGGGACCTAACTGATGGTCTAAGATCCACTCAACTCCCTTCCCCCCTCCATTTCACAATTGAGGAAAACGAGGCCCAGAGAGGGAAAGGAATGTGTCCCAGGCCACATAGGAAGTATGAGATTTACTGATGGGGAAGGATTGCTAAACTGGGAGAGACTGCTAACATGTTAGATGGTAAGAGTCACAACAAGAATGTTAGAGATACAAATGTAAACCCTTCAGTTTGGGTTTTTAAAAAATTAGTTTTCAGGGCAATTAGGTTGTGCAGTGAATAGAGCACCAGCCCTGGAGTAAGGAGGGCCTGAGTTCAAATCCATCTAGACTTACTTAACACTTACTAGTTGTGTGACCTTGGGCAAGTCACTTAACCCCAATTGCCCTGCCTTTTCCTGCCCCCCTCCAAAAAGACAAAACAAAACAAAAATAGCTTCCCCAGTACAGAATGGGGGAAGTCTGACAAGACAGCAATTCATCTGAAAATGATATGGGAATTCTGATGGATGGCAAAAGCCCAATGCAACTGTAATATTGCAGCAAAAAAAAAAAAAAGGTACTGTGCTCCTAAGCTGCATTAAGGAGTCCCAGAGGCCATAACTATAGTCCTGCTGTGCGTTCTGTTCCCAGCCCTGACCACATTCTACCTGGAATACTGTGGAATTCTGGGGACTGCATCTTAGAAAGGATGCTGATAAGTAGAGAGTGTCCACTGGAGAACAGCCAGGATTGTGACCTACATAAGTGTGATCATGTCACATAAAAATAGACTGGAGGAATTGGGAATGTCTCCCTAGAAGAAGAAAAGACTTAGGGAAAGGAGGTCAGTAAAAGTAATCTTAGGCATGTGGTACAGGAGGGGATTTCTTGTTCAGGACTACAGGTTAGACTAGATCAGAGATGTCAAACATGCATGTGGCCCACAACACTCCCAAGGGCAGCCTGATCCAGATTAAAATGCAATTGAGAAATATCTAACAAGAGAAAATAAATTTATAAGGAAACATAAATAACATGACATTTTAAAACCAAGACAGTAATGCAGCCAGCAGTGATCTTTACGAATGGATGGGTGGCCCCTATTTCTTTAGGAGTTTGACACCATTGGTGCTTGGAGGTGACGTCAGAGAATCCTGCCAGTTCTGAGATTCCACAAAACGCCAGAACAAAGATCTGAACACTCCCAATCTGGGGCTCTTTGCACCACTACTGGGATACCATTTCTGGTTAAAAATCAAATCAGCATCATTGAGGTAATAAGAGGAGAGATTCCAGGAGCAAAGAATGAGCACCACATACCTAGACCCAGCTTCTCAGTTTTACTTCTAGTAGAGGAACCAGGCAGTAGTTGGCAGAAGCTGGAGCTAAACCCAGGTCCTCTGCCTCTAAATCTAGCAATGCTTACATGACATCACACTGCCTTCCTCCCAAAAGCAAAGGGGCATGACTCATTTTTCTATAGCATCCTAAGGTTTACAAAGTACTAACCTCTAAACATCCCTTGGAGGTAGACTATGCAGGGACTTTTCTCCCCATTTTACAAATGAGGAAACTGAAAGTGACTTGCCCTAGAGTACATAAAGTAGCTGTGAGCACCTCATTGAGGGCAGCAATGTCTCTTTCCTTTCTTTGTAGTCCCAGCACTTAGCACAGTGTTTGGTAAATAGCAAAGTGCTAGCTAGGCCTAGAGCCTGGGCAAGTCACTTCACCCTGTCTGCCTCAGTTTCCTCAACTATAAAATGAGCTGGAGAAGGAAATGGCAAACCACTCCAATGTGCTTGCCAAGAAAACCCCAAATGGGATTGGTCATGAAGTGTCAGATACAAAATCTGAACGACAACAATATTGGTAAACAATAGGCATTTAAATACTTCTAGACTCACTGACTGACTGGTTATTAGGGCCAGGATTGGAACCCAAGTCATCTGACTCCACAATCAGTGCTCCTTCCGCTATAGAAACCCGTTCCACATTGTGACTTTCCCCATCAAGGTTTCGATATATCTCGGTTGAGCATAAGAAATTAAATGGGAATTTGGGGAGTTTTGCAGAAGCTACAGACACTATCCCTCAAGGTCAGCAGACAACACAGAGCCTATGACCAAATACTTAATCCAAATTTTACAGTAACTTACTGTAAACACCCCATTAAAGAAAAAGAACAAATTTAGACTTCTTCACTGGTATCAAGGAAGGGACAAAAAATTTTACAAAGATTTTCCAGACCGTGGGGAGCCATCCCCCAAGATGTGGAAGGGATAACCGTACAATATGTTGCCCTCTCCAAAACAAAGGCCCTTATTCTGCCTCTCTTATTGACCCTCCTAAGAATCCTGTGAGGCCAATGGATTCTGGACGACAAATGGGGAGGGCAGGTGGATGGATAAAATCAGGAATATGGGCATTTTAATTTTCTAAGAGTTCGTATTTTTATGTTTCAGACAGTCTCAACATCACAAAATTTGTTAAAGATGCCAACTGTGGGTATGTCTATTCTGATTTGTAGTATCTGGGTCCCAAGCATCCTGGCCCAGGGAGGGGGCCCTCAGTGTCACTGTCTCATTCCCCTTTCCTGGCTCCACATGTCTACTTCCTAAGTCCTGCAGAGGAATGCTTTAATGCAGGCAAAATAAAAGGCCTGCTCATTGATTTCTTTAAAAATTCATGGAAACATCTATATTAATGATTTGGTAAACTTTTTTTTCTTTAAAAACATACATACATCAACTCTGAATTTAAGCTACTTAAAAGCTGGACTTTTAAAGCTAGACAGATGCACAGACCTAGAACCTGTGAAAATATCAGATTAAAAAGTAAAAAATAAAAAAATATACATATTAAAAGATACTATAAAAAGAAAAAAAAGATAATATAGCACTAGGCTGAAAGTCAAAGAGTTTGGGGAGGTCTTTGAATGGGCTTTCCCTTTTTGGCTGCATTAACAGACTGATTGATCAGGGAAATGCTGCAGACAAAAAGGGTTTCATCAAGGCATTTGACATAGTCTCTGAAAGTATCTTCGTGAGTAAGATGAAGAGATGCAGGACAGATGATAGTAAATTTTGGTGGGTACAGAACAATAAGACTCAAAAGACTTTTGATTAATGGATCAATGTCATCCTGAATGGAGACAAGAGAAACATCAAAAGGCCATGCTCATGAAGCTATCCTATTGCAGTAGTAACAGATATGGATGAAGATGTAAGTGGTGTTCTCATCCAATGGGGGGCGGGGAGGGTAACAGAACACAATGGATGAGGTCTAATACAATAAAATTTAATAAAATATCTTTAATAAATAAATAAATATTATTAATAACAACTCCCATCCTTAGTTTGAAAAATCAATTATACAAGTACAAAATGGGAGTGATTGGACTAGATGGAACACTATGTAATGAAACTTAGTAATGTCACGTGGCAAATAAAAAAGCTAATTTAATCTAAGACTATATCTATTAATATACTCTTATTAATATAGAAGTATAACATCAAAATGAGAAAGACATATACTCTGTCCTGATCAGACCACAACTAGAGTACCATGTTTAGTTCTTGGGTCACATATTTTGGGAAGTATCCTGACGAGTCAGATCACCTCCAGAGGGACATGATCAATATATTTAAATATTTGAAAGGCTGTCATACTGAAGTCAGATTAAACTTGTTCTGTTTATCCCCAAAGGAAAGAACTAGGATAAGTCAATAGAAGTCATAAGGAGATAAGAAAATCTTCCTGTCCCAAAAGTGGAATGACTTTCCTCAGGAGGAACTATGTATGTTCCTTGAAAGTGAAATGCAGGGATTGGATGATCACTTGTTGGGAATATTTCAGGTAAGGGTTTGAATTAGATGACACATCAGTTCTGAAATTCTATGGTTCTGTGACTTGGGTCCTACTCCTGGTTCCATTAAGTAGCCATTCAACAGTGGGCATGTCTCCTCCTCTGTAAAATGGGAGACGCAAGGCAATACTATGAAAAGTGCTCTGCCACTAAAGTCAGAGGAAGCATGTTTTCACCTCTTCCCTGATAGGTACTGCATGGGGGACACTAGGCAACTCAGCTCCCTGGGCCTCAGCATCCTCATCTGTGAAATGAGGGGGCTGAGATTAGCCTCCAAGATACCTTCCAGCACTAGCTCTGATTCATTCTATGAGAGGGCTGGAATTAGATGATCTCTAAAATCTCTTAGCACCTAATCACTAGCATGTGCATATGTGTGTATATATGTATCAGTGACATTAGGAAATCTGAGTAGTGTGTGTGTGTGTGTGAGAGCGAGCGAGAGAGAGAGAGAGAGAGAGAGAGAGAGAGAGAGAGAGAGAGAGAGAGAGAGAGGAGAGAGGGAGAAAGAGAGAGACAGAGAGAGATTCCAGTCTTTAAATGTTTTGGCAGCTTTAAACTGTGTCCTAGTTTCAATTTTCATACTTCCAGGTATTCAAAAGATTTTATGTACTTTTGGAAATTAATTAATTATCAAATCTCTTAGAGAGAAAAAACTGACACCATTTCCAAAGATACACACACACACACACACACATATTAAAAAAAAAAAAGAACCCTTAGACTGCTCTATAAGTAGTTAAGCTACCCACTGCTAAGAGAATTCAAGGGGAGGCTGAATGACCAGCTGTCAGGGGTGTTGTTGAAAGTATCCCTATATTGGGTGAACAGTTGCACTCAATGACCTTTAATGTCCCTTTCAAGTCTGAGATTCTATGGAACATTCTTAAATGGATTGACAGAAGCATGTGTAGACAAGTACGGCTGCTCCTGGTTTTCTGACCTAACTAGGAGACTGCTTTACCTCCCAACACTCTACTGCTGATCACTCCTTTTTGCTATGGTTTTGTAGCAAATACATTTTCTCTCTGCCACTGGATGCTGGAGCACTCTGCCTCAGTCACTCTTCAGTCTTTGATTAAACACCACTCCATTCATCCCAGAAACCCAGGTTACCCTGCACACTGGAGGGACCAACGTGCAAACCCTGCTTATGAATATTTATCCAGTGCTCTATAGCTGATCAACAAGATGCACTCAAATAGAAGGGTCAAACATGTAGCCCATGGGCCACATTTGGTCCACAACATTCCCAAGTGTGGCCCAAACCAGACTAAAATGTAATTGGGAAATATTTAACAAAATAAATAAAAATACAAGAAAACAGATAATTTTGAAACTAAGTTGATATGTGTCCCACAGAGATCCTTAGGGATGACTTAGTAGCTCCCTTCTCTATTTGAGTTTGACTTTATTAAGAGCCTACTGGGTGCCACACACTATGTTAAGTGCTTTAAAAAAAATTCATTTGATACAACAACTGGGTACCATTATTATCCCCATTTTACAGCTGAGGAAACTTAGGCAAATAAGAGGTCAAGTGACTTGCCCAGGGTCACAGAGCTAGTAACTATCTGAGGCTGGATTTGAATTCAGGTCTTCCTGACTCCACACCCAGTATTCTATCCACTGAGTCACCTTTTTCCATTCCAATATCCTCTGCTTTTTCATTTTCCAATTAAATGACATGGGCCTCAACTTGTAAAAGACTACTACACTTTCCGATGTTGACTGGATAAAAGATTTGGTGAAAATGATCACGCTCTTTTAGAGTACACCTGTGGTCATAACGGGAGACTGAAAAATGGGCTCCATGGAGAACTATATACGGCAGTTAAATTAACTATTTAACATCCAACTCCATTTCCTCTACCAAAAGATATACTAAAAATGTTATTGTTTGTTAATTCTATGTCAAGAACTACATTTTTGTGGTTTAGGGAAGGGGGGGATGAAGGGGGAGAGGGAAAGGAAGAGGAAGAGAGAGAGAGAGAGAGACAGACAGACAGACAGACAAAGAAAGGAGAGAAAAGTGAGATCTGGACTTGTAAATTCATTGGTTAGGGAAATCCTGGAGCAGAAACACCCTCCACAAAACTGATTGCAACTCTTCTGTAACTTACAGCCTTAAGAAGTAGCTTGCCCATGGTTGTATGGTGATTATTTTAAGTCAAGTCAACAAGCGTTCACTGAGCACTCATTATAAGCCATGCACTATGCTAAGGGAATACAAAGAAAGGTAAAAACAATCCTTCCCTCAAGGAGCTTACATTCCAATGTGTCAAAATTCAGGACGTGAACATAGGTCTTACTGATTCTATGCCTAGCCTTCTATTTCTTGCCCCATAAAACCTTTCTTTTTTTTCTATAAGATATATACTTATCACTTTATAATTACATTGCATAAATTTGTAAAATGCATTTTGCTTTTATTAGCATTCATTTTTTTTTTAAAGCAATCGGGATTAAGTAACTTGCTCAAGGTTACACAGCCAGTTATTATTTCTGGGTGTGGTGCTGAGTATCTGAGCCTGGATTTGATCCAGGTCATCCCGACACTGGAGCCAGTGCTCTTACTCGCTGAGCCACCTGGCCACCCCTAAGCAATTGGGGTTAAGTAACTTGCTCAAGGTTACACGGCCAGGTGTTTCTGGGTGGTTGCTAAGTGTCTGAGCCCAGGATTCGATCTCCAGGTCTTATCAACACTGGAGCTGGTGCTCTCACTCGCTGTGCTACCCGGCCGCCCCAAGCATTCATTTTTTTAAATTTTCAGTTACAAATTCTCTCCCTTCCATACCCATTGAGAAAGCAAATAAGATCATACTCAATTTACATGAAGTCATGCAAAACATATTTCCATATTAGCCCTATTACAAAAAAAGCAAAAAAAATAAAGAAAGCAAACAAATATGTTCCAGTAAGCACTAAGAATTCATCAGTTCTCTATCTACATATGGACAGCATTTTTCATCATGAGTCCTTTGGAATTATCTTGGATGTACATTGTATTGATCAGAGGATCTAAGTGTTTCTTTATTATCTATAAAATGTTGCTATTACTGTGTTTTTCTAGTTGTTTATGACCAGATTTTTCTGAAACCACCCCCTTCATCATTTCTTAGAGAACAATAGTACTCCATCACAATCATATACCACAACTTGTTAAGCCATTTCTCAACTAATGGCCATCCCCTCAATTTCCAAATCTTTGCCACCACAAAAAGATATTTTTGTACATATACAACCTTTTACTTTTTCCTTGATCTCTTTTGAATACAGATCTAATGGCAGTTTGGCTAGGTCAAGGTATGCACTGTAATGCCTTTCAAACATCATTTATAATCCTACAAATAATACAGTCATGTAAAGTTGCCCTATGGCATGAGACTGATTAGGAAAGCCACAATGAAAGTCTTATGATGCAGAGTTGATCTGATCTGTAGAAAATCTTAGGTTTTTTTTCCAACCATCTTAAAATCTTTTCCCTCTCTACTCACATTCATTTATTTCAGTGCCTACAATTAAGAACTTTGCATCAATTAAAAAAAAAACTGATGAACATCAGTGACATCTCTATCCCTTCTTGTAAAAATGGTAAAGAATACCTGAAGTATACATACAGATACAAATATCAGAGGGAAAAAGACATAGAATTGGTCTTTACAAGGGGAGGACGCTTACTCCTAAATAACTGATGGCTGGCCATACAGTCCTTGTGCAATTTGGCAGGGACTGTGAACAATTTTCCTTGATTTAAGATTTGCTCCAATGCCTCATCACAAAGAAATGGGTTCTCAAAGACCATGCCAAGGGCACTCGAGACCTGGCAGACCCCATCATGCTGAAAAGTCTTCCAGTACTGCCCAGGAACAGATTCCATTTCTGTTTCTGACTTCCAAGAACCAACCTAGCCAAATCAGAGGCTCATCCCCAGAAGCCTGGCCACCAGGAGACTTTTTTTTTTTTGGCTGCAGTCTACACTGGTGGACCTATACAGAAATCACTGATCTTCTAAACTGAACTGTTTTCTGCAGTTCATTAAAACGAATCCTGGATTTAGTATCTGGAAGACCTCAGTTCAAATCACAAGTAAGTGTTGACACTGTGAGAAATTAAGTGACTGACCAATGGCCAGACACCTAGTGTCAGAGGCAAGATTATAGCTTTAGAGCTAGAAGGAATCTTTCAAGTCTAGAATCACAGAATTTAAGAGCTAGAGGGAGGGGTGGCTAGGTGGTGGGTGCAGTGAATAGAGCACCAGGCCTGGAATCAAGAGGACCTGAGTTCAAATCCGGCCTCAGAAAGTAACACTTAACTAGCCATGTGACCTTGAGCAAGTCACTTTTATAATTACATTGCATAAAATTTGTAAAATGCATTTTGCTTTTATTAGCATTCATTTTCTTAAATTTTCAGTTACAAATTCTCTCCCTTCCATACCCATTGAGAAAGCAAGTAAGATCATACTCATTTTACATTTGCCCTGGCTTCGCCCTCAAAAAAAAAAAGAGAGCTAGAGATCCAACTTCCTCCTAACCCAGCCCCTGCCCTTGATTCCAAACTGAGTGCCCTTTCCATTGTAACATGGTGTCTCTATTATGTAACTTGCAATTTATCTCCTAGACCCCAAAAGTTCTCCTCAACTTATCTGACTTTGTGAACATTTATTATTGCTGTGGTTCAGTTGTTTCAGTTGTGTCTAACTTTCCACAACCCCTTTTGGGGTTTTCTTGGCAAAGACACTGGAGTGGTTTGCCATTTCCTTCTCCAGCTCATATTATAGATAAGGAAACTGAGGCAAACAGGGTTAAGTGACTTGCTCAGTGACAGAGCTAATCGTGTCTGAGGCAGATGGGGTAACTTCAAAAGGCAGTATTTAACATTCTACTCTGCAATCATTCGCAAACCATGCCTCTTGCCCCCTGCCATCTTCTTCATCTCCCATCCCACAGGAACTCTGACTGTCCCTAGACACCCAGACACTGATAGGTAAGCTTCCACCTCATCTTTTCCTGAATGAGTCCACCATGCCACCTTCCAGACACTGCCCAACAATGTCCACATGTGCATGCTACTCCCTTTCTCTCATTGGAATGTCAGCTCCTTGAAGACAGGAACTGTCTTACTTGTCTGCATTTCTGTCCTCAGTGCTTAGCAACAGTGACTGGTACATAGTAAGCAACTTATAAATGCACTTTAATTCATTCAAAGGACAGCTAGGCAGCACAGTGGATAGAGCACCAGGCCTGGAGTCAGGAAGACCTTTCTTCCTGAGTTTAAATTCAGCCACGGATACTTACTAATTGTGTGACCCTGGGCAAATCTCTTAACTCTATTTGCCTCAGTTTCCTCATCTGTAAAATAAACGGTAAACTACTCTAATGTCACTGCCAAGGAAACTCAAAATGACTAAACAACAAACAATTCATTCCAAGACTCCTATCTACAGCTATATCTATTCTATTGCATAATCATCATAAATAAATATTTGTTCAATGTCCACTCCACAAGTGGCAGTCCAGTGTAATCTGCCCACCTAATCACCCCTTGCAAAGTTGCCAGTGCTACTTAACTATTCCTCCCACAACCCCATCCGACAAGAGCTGTTTAATGTGCCCTTTTCCTGACAAGAACCCAGATTTTCTTTCCTCATTTATATCATCAGACTGGCACAATATACTTTGACTTCCCATTTCCCAAATTCCCAGTGAGAAAATGGCACAGAGACAAAACACAGTAATATATATGAGACAGAGAGATAAGTGTTACCTTCCCCAGAAAGCCATGTCGGGGGTGCCCTTTCTGTAGACAGAGTCATCAGCCTCATTCGTCCCATTGGTGATCTCTCCAGGATAGCCCATGATTATCCCACCATCAGCAGAGACACTGAGGACATCTTGCTGTGGCCCTGAAGTCCTCTCTAAGAACTGACTGCCTTCTTTGATGCGCTGTTGGATCATAGGCGTAAGAGGCATTTCAAAGCTGAAATAGCTATCAGGTTCTGAATATAAAGTCTCCAACGACTCTGCACTGTAGTATAAAGAAGTATTATCCAGAATGGTTTCAAATTGAGAGCTGTATACATCAGTTGAATCCTCTGTATACCCAGGCCCCAGAACATCATCTTCTTCTCTGGTTGATTCCTCTTGCTCAATGTTCCTAGGGGGGAAAAAAAACAAACAAACAAGAGTTAACATTTTCAGTAATCCATTTTAAAAAAAAATAATTACCTACTCAATGCACCACAGTACCAATGAAAACATTCTGAAAAAAAAATACTAGGTGAAATCCCTAGATGCCTTTAATAATATGCTGTCTGGGGAAGGGAAATATCATAAAATGCTTTAAAAATTAAAATGCTTATAAAAATGACTTTTAAAAAAAAATCTTAAGCTAAGATACCTTGTAGGTATCTTCAATTCAACATATCCAAAACAGATCATCATCCTTCCCACTTCTAAATTTCTCTATTGCAGTCAAGGGCACCACCATTCTTCCAGTCACCCTTGATTCCTCACTTTTACTCAGCCCATATAGCCAATCCTTGCAAACACTTGCAATTACTATCTTCACAGCATATCCAGTATACATACCGTTGTTTCTCCACTCACACAACAAACACTGTAGTTTAGGCCCTCCTCACCTCTAGCCTAGAATATTTCATTAACCTTCTAATCATTCTCCCTGCCTTGGCCCCCAGTCTATTCCAATCCATCCTCCACTAAGCTGCCAAGGAGATTTTTCTAAAACATAGAATGACCATGTCATCTCCCTCAGTAATGAGTTCTAGAGACTCCATGTTACCTCCAGGGTCAGATTATATATCCATATATATCTATATCTGACATAGATACACACACACACACACACACACACACACCCCTTTGTTTAGCATTTAAAGCTTTCCATGGAGAGAAAAGCACAGAGATAGATATAAAGAGAGAGAGAAGTAAATACCTATGTCTACATCATCTATATATCTACAACTATATCAATAGTAGATGGAAGGTGATAAAGATATATACATATATCTTATATATACTTATTTATATGATATCTTCATTAGAGTACACATTCTTTGACGGCTGGGACTGATTTTGCCTGACTTTGTGTCTCTAGCCCTGAGCACAATGGCTGGCATATATTAAACATTTAATAAATGTTTGTTGACTGAAAAAAAATCATTAACATTTGTTCCCAAGGATACTGATGTAACTCTGCAGGACCCCAACTAGCTTCATAAATGGTGTGTGAATATCCTCACACAATGCTTGACCCATTCCTTGCTTTATTGTGCTTTTCACAAATTGAAGGTTTGAGGCAACCTTGCATGGAAGTCTGTCAGTGCCATTTTTCCAACAGCATGTGCTCACATCGTGTCTCTATATCACATTTTGCTATAATTCTCACAAATTTCGTTACTATTGTATCTGTTGTGGTGATCTGTGACCAGTGATCTTTGACGTTACTACTGTAATTGTTTTGGGGGCCCAGGAACTGTGCCCAGAAGACTGCAAACTTGATAAATGCTGTGTGTTCTGACTCCTCTACCAACCATTCTACATCTCTCTCCCTGTCCTCACGCCTCCCCATCCCCTGAGACAGAACAATAGTGAAATTAAGACAATTAATAACCCAACAACTGCTTCTAGGTGTTTAAGGGAAAGGAAGAGTCAATCAATATATCAAACTTCATTGCTATCTTATTTTAAGAAATTGCCACAGCCACCCCAGCCTTCAGCAACCACCTCTCTGATCAATCAGAAGCAGCAGCAGCATCAAGGCAAGACCCTCCATCAATACAAAAAAATTATGATTCGCTGAAGGCTCAAGATGAAGGTTAGCATTTTTTTTTAGCAATAAAGTATTTTTAGTTATGTACGTTGCTTTTTAGGCGTAATACTATTGTAAACTTAATAGACTACAGTATAGTGTAAACATAACTATTATGTACACCAGGAAACCAAAAAATTCACCTGACTCACTTTATTGTGCTATTCATTCTATTGCAGTAGTCTAGAACAGAACCCACAGTATCTCTAAGGTATGCCTGTATATCTCAGATACTATATAAACATCCTTTAAAAAATTTCATTCTCATTTAAAATTCCTCACTAAGAGCCATAACCATGACAAAGGTATGCTGGAGCTGGTTTCAATGGCTTCTGGAGAACAAATTGTTACATTTTTAGTATGAGCACCTCAGTAACAGCAAATGCTATAAAGCAGGGATTAGTTCAGGGGTGGGGAACCTTCAGCCTATAGGCCACATGTGACCCCTGAAGTCCTCAAATGTGGCCCTTTGACAGAATCCAAACTTCACAGAACAAATCCCCTCAAGCAAAGGATGTGTTCTGTGAAACTTGGATTCAATCAAAAAGCCGTACCCGAGGTCCTAGAGGGCTACATGTGGTCTCAAGGCTGCAGGTTTCCTGCCCCTGGGTTAGTTCACTGTTTGACTGATTCTCTAGACTTAAGAAAATGATGAACAAAATGTAAATTAGGCAGATTAAAAAGCAAAATTGTATCCTGCATGTGACCCCTCTCCCCCAAGAGAGTTGTTAAAAACATACCAGAAAAAAAAATGAATAAATAAAAGGGAATGGAAATAACTAAACTTTAACATATTATTTCATTTAAGTTAGACACTGAAAATTCAGTTCAACTTAACCAACATTTATTAAGCACCTACTATGGCCATGGCTTTTGTGTTACGACACAGGATAAAAAGTAGAAACAAATGCTGCATTCTTAACTGAGCTGAAGTGGAGCCACCAGGTGTCAGGAAAGTAGTATTACATAAAACTCGAGTTGGTGTTAAATTAGGAAAAACCAATCGGCTTCCATTTGCAGTTATTTCTAGAGTACAGATTTGTCTTCTTTCTCATTGGAGCAACTGGGGGAAATTAAGGGCCCACCCTATGGGATACATGCACATGGTTATGGGTATGCATGTAACTGAGGGAGATTCAAGGAAGCAAAGGGAAGAGCCCACAAGGAAGGGGCAGTGAGCAAGATGGTAATTTTTTTTTGGCCTCTTTAAACCAGTAAGATTGTATCAACATTTTAAAAAAAGGAAGCTTTTCTTAAGCACTTACTTCTGTACCAAGCGCTGTGCTAATACAATTACAAAAGCAAAGCCAGGTCCCTGTCTGCGAGGAACAAGACAATATACATCATGGGAGTTGTGGCCAGGGAAAGTTCACTTTGGATCTGAAACTAAGGTGACTGGGGCCATAGGGGAATATGCAGGTACACTCCCACCTGGAACAGTGGTGGAGTTGATCTGATCATGGTTCCAGAACTGGGGAAGCTATGTAGTTAGCAGCAAGTGGTTGTCAAGGCTGTTCAGAAAGATGGCCAGGTCATAAAGTAGGGAGTGTTGGACTACAGGCAAGGGTTTACAGCTCAGAAAATAGACTTATTGCTTTGTTGACCGTCCAGACAAGAACATAATTGTTAACAAAACTTAAAATTGTGTCCTGAGCACATATTTTTCCCTAGATGTTGCACTGTAAACATTTCCCAGCACACTGCTGACTATAAGGGTCTAGGAAGGATGACTTTGAATATCCTGAGAAATTAGGAACTCTTTAAATCCATGCTATGGAGTCATAAGCAGCGGTTAGAAGAAGGAGGGAAAAGAGAAAGAAACATCACTGGTTCCACATCGCTTTTAGCAGTAGGAAACGGTCTAGGAGCAACAGGTAGACAGGGCTGGTGAAGAGCTTCTTCCAGAGAACATGCAGACTTGGGCTGTGACTGTTTCCATACATTTATGAAATTTATGGCTGCCCATTCTAGGATTTCTATTTTGTTTTTCTTCTTTTAATCACACTTGCCTCTGACACTACAAACTGTGTACTTGCTAAAAGAATCTTGGTTTCAATGTATTGCAATAAGCACCATGTATGTATTTGTCCAGGTTTCCAGGACAAGGGCTAGAGTAAGAAAACCTCCCACCATCCATGGTTTTTATGTCACAAGACAGTTGAATGCACATTAAACAAGGTGACCAAGTCTGCTGATTTTGAACCCAGCACAGGAAAAACCCAGCACAGGAAACCTTCATTTGACATCATGAAGGTCAGAGATGCCCAGAAAAACAGGTTTCTAATTATATTTGTCACAAGATTTGGAGATCATCTGCAACAAATGCAACTCCCATTCATTCACTGCACAACTATTCAATCAGCTATCAACTACAGTGCAAGGAACAGAACATCTTTCATTTTCCAGCCCCACAGCAGTAACCATTGAACTTGCAGTAGGCAAAGATCAGCCCAGTACTTAACAGCAGCCAGATGTATATCCTTGCAGGTGGTTAACTTGGTACCTAGCTGGTACTGTAACTCCAAAATGAGCTTAAATCCCAGAGCTACCACTTTGAACCTATGGGACACTGGATAATGACCCTTTCCGAACCCCAGAGTCCTCATCTGTAAGATGAGAGGGCTGGGCTGGATGATTTCTACAAGTCCCTTCCCAGTTCAGATTTATTAATCCTAGGAGACACTGTATACCTTAATTGCTATGTGATAATAATAGCATTTTGTTGTTGTTGTTTCAATTGTGTCTGTGACCCTATTTGGGGTTTTCTTGGCAAAGATACTGGCGTGGTTTGACATTTCCTCCTCTAGCTCATTTTATAGATGAGGAAACTGGGGCAAACAGGGTTAAGTGACCTGCCCAGGGTCACACCATCAGTAAGTGTTTAAGGCTGGATTTGAGCTCATGAAGATGAGTCTTCTTGATTCCAAGCCCAATGCTCTTATCTACTACACTGCCTAGTGGCCCTAACACCTAGCATTACAGCTCACCTTAACCGGAACCTGGCTCTACCTTTCCAATATTCTCACACTTTACTCCTCTCCATGCACTGTTATAATCCTGCTGACCTTAAAATCAATAATAGTCAGTCCTCAAATAATGGAACAAAAGCCACTTCCAAGCAAAATTTATCACTTTAATCAGTCGCATTCCTATCATAGGCCTCTAAATCATTAAGAGAAGAGAGGAAAGAAGGAAGGGGAGAAGAGAATCTGAGACCTAACAGCTTGCTATCCACACCACCATGTATGCTTCCTCTAAAGCTACATATTTTCCATAAATCTGGATTACATAAACATTGCAAACCAATTATGATGACATTAATTCTTCAAAGTACAAAAAACTGAGCTGTTAAGGAGGAAATTTTCCCCCTTTCAAAGAGATCTCAGTGCATGGGTGCAACCTATATTGAAATATTATGACCTATTCACAGACTACCAGAATTTGAGGGCAGGAATCTAATCCTACCCATACACAAAAGGAATTCTAGTAATACATACCTGCAAGTGGTTATTTTCTCTCTCTCTCTCTTTCTCTCTCTCTCTCTCTCTCTCTCTCTCTCTCTCTCTCTCTCTCTCTCTCTCTCTCTCTCTGTACGTCATTCCATTTTTTCAACAGCTCTAATAGTTAAGAAGTTTTTTTCCTTTTTCTTTTTTTTTTCTGCTATCAAGCCTAAATTAGCCTTTCTGAAACTTCCACCCGTTTTTCCTGGTTTTGTCCTCTTGGCCAAACAGAGCAAGACTAATCCTTCCTCCATGTGACAGCCCCTTAATACTTGAAGACAGCTTTGATGTCTTCTCTTTTCCAGGCCAAACATACCCAGCTCTTTCAACCAGTTTTCACAGGAAATGGACTTAAGGCCCTTCAACATTCTGGTTGTTGTCCTCCAAATACTTTCCAATCTGTTAACACCCACCTTATACTGGGGTGAAGAGAAGTTAACACAACACTTTGGATGATGTTTGATGAAGGCAGAGTACAGGGGCACTATGCTGACTCACCTGTAAAACATGTAGGGTTTAAGAGCAGAAACTGTCTGTTTTGTCTATTTGTATTCCTGGAACTTAGCACAATGCTTTATACATGGCATTTATTTACTTATATGATCATTCATTCATTCATTCATTCATTCCTAGAAATTATGCACCTCTTAATAAAGCTCACGATCCTATTAGCTTGACTGCCATATTATACTAATTCATATTAAGATTACAATCACTAAAATGCTCAGATCTTTTTCAGTCAAATGGCTTGTCTAACCAGTCTTTCTCCCTCTAATTAATACCTGTGAAGTTGATTTTTTGGTAACAAAGGGCAAGCTTTTACATTTATCAGTACTGAATGTCATCTTATTAGATTCAGGCCAATAGTCTAGCCTGTCAAGATCCTTTTGGATAATGACTCTGCTATCCAATGTATTTATCTCTGCCAGAGTTGTGTCAGCTGCGAATGTGGTGGGTATATTCTGTATGCCTTTATATAAGCCACTGATTTTTCAGTCATCTTTCAGTCATGTCCCAACTCTCATGACCTCATTTGGGGTTTTCTTGGCAAAGATACTGGAGTAGTTTGCTATTTCCTTCTCTAGACCATTAACAATTACCCATTGAGTCTAGAGATCTGACTTACCATAAATCCATCTGATTATTTCAATGTCTAATCCAGAGGTTCTTAAAGTATGGTCTGGGGAATACTGGGGGCCCTTAAGAACCTTTCAGGGGGTCTCTGGGACACAAATTATTTTTACAATATAAAATTCATATCACTCCATCTTCTACACAAGAATAGCACAAGATACTATCAAAAGCTTTGCTAAAATCTAGGTGAACTATGCCCACAACATTCCCCTCTTCTATCAGTTCAGTAATCCTGTCAAAAAAGGAAATGAGGTTAGTCATAAGGAAGCCATGCTCGCTCTTTGTAATCATTTCTTCTTTCTAGATGTTCATGGTTGTTGTTAAAGACTGGGTCTCTCCATTTTAATCAATTTGAAAGTAAAGGGTCTACTCATGGCCTCAATCCCACTACTGGTTAGCATGGGAAATTCGACATGCTCTGTGTTTCTGACCTAGGCTGATTGGCCCTTCCTTAGGTCTCGAGACCTCCACCAAAGCACCCCTTTGATGACTCTTCAAGGCATGGAGTGATTCCAGGCACTCACAGGCTGCATCAGCCAAGCTCAAACTCTGGCAGGCCCTCCCATGCCCATAAAGGCTTCAGATGCACAGCCAGTATGTTTGCTGTCGAAAGACCAGGCTAAGTTTGGAGAGGCACATCACCAAATTGGCCTCAGGGTTACTAAGTTTTTGGCCATAGCAACTTTCTAAGATCATCTGAGGCTGCTGGATTTCTTGAGCTTGAGAGTTCTTAGCTGCAATGGGCTTTGAAAACCACTTGTCTGTACCAAGCCTCACACGGATATGGGGGACCCCCAGGAGCACAAGAACACAAGGCTGCCTTGAGTGGGTGATTTAGCACAGAGCATGTCAAATATGTGCTGAGCAGTAATTTGGTTAGGGCTGAGAGGAGTCCCTGGACTTCTAGCCTGGGTGAGATAGGTAGACCCTGTGGGAAAGGGAAGGGAAGAAGAAAGGGAGGGGAGGGAAGGGGAAAGGGAGGGGAGGGAAGGGGAAAAGAAGGAGAGGGACACTCCAAAGCTGCATAACACGAGGATCATGAAAACCTGGGTTCAAGATTAGTCTCTTACATGTACTGGCTATGTGACCCTGGGTAAGTCACTTGATCTCTCAGTGGCCCTGGCAACTCTCTGAAGCTATAAGTCATAGACTTAGTACCAACTTGCATTAGCAGAGAGAGTTCCCTCTCTGGCAAATCCCTACCACAATAAAATCACATAACCAGACCCCCCAAAATGTACTCTAATTCATATTGCTAGGAAAGAAAACATGACAAGATTTTAAATGGCAGCTCTAAATACCCTTTGAGTCATAAGCAGCATTCCATCAGACTGCTAAGCAAAGAAACATTTGTGAGAGAAATGGGTCCAGAGATGGTTTGAGTGTTCTAACCACCATATGGTAGTAAAATGACTTGTCAAAACCCATAAAAGAAGTTTATTTGGTATGTAAACACCTCCTCTCTAAAAGATGGCATTTAAGGTTTTTCATAGGATCCCAAATTGCGAGTAGGAAGGGACCTTAGAGGTCATTAAGTCCAACCTGGAATTGATGCTCAGAAAAGTTTAAGTAACTTATCCAGAGTCACAAAGGGACCAAGGGTCTAATGGCAAGATTGAACTCAAGTCTTCCTGACTTCATTTCCAGGACTCTACACACCATGCTGCTTTATAAATAACAAGAGATCACTTGTAAGAAAAAAAAAATGTCATAAAGGTGAGTGATTTCCATTTGAGAAACAATATAGTATAGTGGGGGAGGAGAGGAGAATGGGGCACATGAAGCAGAACTAGCTTAAGACTTGAAATCAAAAAGCCTGGGTTCAATTCCTCTCTCTCTGATCGCCAAGCTCTAGAATGACCTTGGGCAAGTCACTTAACCGTTACCTAAGCCTCAGTTTCCTCACCTGTAAAGTGCAGGAAATGATACAATCCTACGTACTTCAGAGCACTGCGAAGAAATGCTTTTACAACTATAAGGTACTTCATAAGTGCTGTAATTATTACTTCCCATTGGTCTTTTGAAAAGTTAAATCTAATTTAGTAGAGTACCTTTTAGGGGTGAACCACATCTTGTGCAGCCATATTCTCGGTATAACAAAAAAAGCTTCCTAAGAATTACAAAGTCTAAAAGGTAAAATGTCAGGCCTCAGAAAACAGGGTGTGACTTAGTCCAAGTGATACTTTTACAAAAATTTGATCTACAGCATCCCTGAGAAGAGGACATCCTCTGCTTAAAGACTTCCAGTGACTGGAGAAACCACAAAACAGCCCATCTCACTCTGGAACAACACGAATAATTCACCACAGCATCATGGTACACCACCATGGCTCCTCGTTCTTCCCTCTCTGACCAAAAGGAGCAAGACTAATCCCTTTGCCATGAAACAGCTGTCCAAATCCATTAAGTCAGCTATCATGCCCACTTCCAAGATAATTCCTTAGTCTAATTCCATTCTTCAAGCTAAAGGTCCCCAATCCCTTCAACTGATCCACATATGGTATGGTCTCCTGTCTGCTCACCATCTTGGCTGACCTCCTTTGCACCTGTTGCAGTCTATAAATGTTCTTCCTACAATGTGGCACCCAGGACTGAGTATAGCACTCCAGATATAGTCTGACCAGGTCAAAGTACAGCTGAAATGCCAGACTCTCTTTTGCTAGACGCTGTGTCTCTCAAGAATGTAACATAAGATCACGTTCACTTTTGGGGCTGCTACACCCCTCTTTTGGTGACTCATGATACACTTGCAGCACACTAAAATAACCAGGGCATTTCCACCCAACCTGTCGTCCTCCTTCTTTGTCCTTGTGTGGTTGGCTTGGTGGTGACATTTTTTTTGCTGTTTTTTTTTAACCCAAATATAGAATTTACAATTATCTCAATTCAATGTAGTTTATTATTCCGTTTTGTCTCATCATTCAACTATATATTTTTTTGTCATATTCCAGGTACTGTGTGGGGCACTAAGGATACAAGTGTAAAGAATAAAAAATAGGGGCAGCTATGTTGAAAAATGAATAGAGCACTGCCCCTGGAGTCAGGAGGATCCAAGTTCAAATTTGGCCTCAGACACTTCACACTTAATAGCCATGTGACCTTAGGCAAGTCACTTAACTCTAATTGCCCTTTCTCCTCCCCTCCAAAAAAAGAATAAAAAAGAACTCTCAAAGAGTTTGCATTTTTTTTTGGTGTATGTGTGTTTTTCCTCTTTATTTGTGTGTGCGTTATGATAGCTGAAAAAAAAAAATAACCTGCTACAAAAAAGTGTTAGACTTGAAGTCAGTAGACATGGGTTTGAATCCTAATTTTTTTTTTAGTTTATATTCTAATAGTAAAGAAGAAGGGTATGTAAATACACACACACAAACATATATGTAAATACAGAATAAATATAAAGAGAATAAATCCAAATAAATACCAGGCAGTTAAATACAGGAGATTTAAGAAAAGAGAGAACTAACAGAGGGGGCAGAGGGAGACAGGGAAAGGAAGAGAGAATAAACATTTATTAAGCAACTACTATGAGACAGGCCCTGTTACTCATTTTACAAATAGTATCCCCTCTGCCCTTGACAACAATCCTGGGAGGTAGGTGCTAGTACTATCCCCATTTTATAGCTGAAGAAACCAAGGCAGACAGCAGTTAAGTGACCTGTCTAGGGTCATACAGCTAGTAAGTATCTAGGGCCTGATTTGGACTCTGGTCTTCCTGATTCCAGGCCAAGTGTGCTAACCACTGCACCATCAAGCTGGGCAAGATTCATGTAGAAAGTTGTGTGTGAGTAATGTCTTGAAGGAAGAAAGGGATGCTAGGAAGCAGAGGCGAAGAGGGAATACGTTCTAGGAATAGAGGATAGCCAATATAAAGATGCAGAGACATGAGTGTGATGTGTGAGGAATAGCAAAAAGGCCAGTTTGTATGCATCATGGAGTATAGAAGGGAGAAAAAGGCACGGAGAGACCAGAAAACAGGTTGGAGCCCAGTCACGATGAACTTTAAAAGCTAAAGGAAGTTTAGTTTTTTATCCTAGAGGCAGCAGGGACCAAGGAACTTCTCAGGAAGAGGCATGATGTGGATAGATCTGCGCTTGAGGGAGATCACTTCTTGCAGCTGTATAGAAGACAGACTTGTGTCAGGAGAGATTCAAAGCAAGGAGGTTAAACAAGGAAGCTGCTGAAATAATCCAGGCAAAAGCTGATAAGGAGGTGGACCCAGACTCTGTCATTCTGGCTGAGTTATAAGTACCTCAAGGCCAGGAACTGTTTCCCTTACATCTTGGTAACCCCAGTGCCTACAAGTCCTTATTAGCTGATGTCAGCTGTTTCATCCCAGTTCTGGGTGATCCTACATAGTATGGCATCCATACCTTTATCCTAGGCATTGGTAATTAGTGTTGACGTGCACATGGCCAAGGGGAGAATCTGAACACACTCCTTTGGAACACACCCTTGAAACTGACACCAGTACAATCATAGCAGCTCTTGGCTTCCAGTCATTTCATTGGCTCAGAATCTTCCTAAATGTACTATCATCTGTTCTAGCCCATGCATCTGAATCTCTGAAGGTCTTAAAGCAAAGGCGTATTACTACCACTTTCCAGTAATGTAGTAGAAAGGATTCCTGTTTGGGGACTGGGAGTAAGGGATTAGACAGATTACCTCTGAGATCCATTCCAAATGTGAGAATTTGTACATCAAAAAACCAAGGCATCATCTGTGGGAATTACTTCCTTTGTCAATACTGTGAAGAGCCCAAACTATGTTTGGCTTCTGACTTTCTATTATACCTACTCAGAATTTAGCACTTCATCATTTATTAAGCACCTACTATGTGCAGCTAGGTGGTGCAGTGGAGTCAGGAAGACCTGAAATCAGATCTGGCCTCAGACATCTACTAGCTGTATGATCCTGGGCAAGTCACTTAACCTTGTTTACCTCAGTTTTTCAACTGTAAAATGAGCTGGAGGAGGAAATGGCAAATCACTCTAGTATCTTTGCCAAGAAAATCCCAAATTGCATCACAAAGAGTTGAACATGACTGAAAGTATTAAACAACAATAATACGTGTGATGTGCCCCATCATCTTAAGCAGCAGGAATATAAAGGACAAAATAACAGGGAGAGGGAAGGGAAAAGGAAAGGTGGAGGGAAGGATTAAGGGGGAGGGGGAGAGGAAGAGAGGGAAAGAGGAAAAGAAGGACAAGGATAGGGAGGAGGGTGAGACAGTGAAGAGAAGACTGAGGATTGAACTTTGGGGTACACTCATAGGTAATAAGGATATAAATTATAGGGATATAGGATAAAGAATTAGCTGAATAAGTGAATAGAGAACCGGCCCTGGAGTCAGGAGGTCCTGGGTTCATATCCAGCCTCAGACACTTGACACAAAAATAAAATAGCCATGTGACCTTGGGCAAGTCACTTAACCTCAATTGCCCTACCCTCCCCCCTCCAAAAAGCAAAAAATTAATAAATAAATAATTTTAAAAAAAGATTTAGCAAATGAGACTTACATGGAGCAGTCAGTAAAGAAAGAAGAGAACCAAGAAGGCACCATGTTACACACCCAAGAGAAAAGAGAGAATCCAGAAAGAAGAGGTGGTCAATGGTGTCAGACGCTACAGAAAGGTCAACAAGTATTAGACTTAATTAAAAGCCATGAGCTTTGGCAATTAAAAGACTGTCACTTGAAGAAAGCAGTTTTAGCTGAGTGCTAAGATCAGAAGCCAGATTTCTAAAAGCTGAGATGTGAAGGAAAGGAAGAAGCAAAGAACGTAGCTGATTTTTTTTAGGAGTTTGCTGCAGTGAGGGGCCAAGTTTAGATCAAAAAACAAATCTGTAGTGGACCCAGATGGATCAGTTGCATGACTTCCTGCAGCTTGATTTAGCAGCATGCGAGTAGGAGTAAAGGAAAATGGTAAGAGGAATCCAGAGCTGGAGTCTGATGGGGCATGACTGGCAGAAGGACAGGGGAGAGAGCTAGGGCACACCCATCCTGTGTGCGGATGAGGTAGAACAGAGAAGGAGGAATGGACTTGAGGAGATAGAGTGACTGGCAGGTAAGAGAGCTGGAAGAAATATCAACGGTGATGCTGGAGTCCCTTAGGATAAGTACAGGAGCAGGGAAGAAGAATGACCTAGAGGCTGGTAGAAAAACAGCCAGCTACCAAGTACCTTCCTTGTTATTCAAATATTCTAAGAAGTCACTCAGGATACCTACTTCATATTTTTTTGATGTGATCACTAATGCAATGTGAGAAAACAACTTTTAGCTACTAATGATTTTTTGCAAAAAGTGGTATGTTTTTACCAAGCCAAGAATACCAAAATCACTTACATTATTACGGTAATGAGAATTATTGTATTACTTTTCTCTGCTAATGTGCAGCACAGCAATCATGTCAAATGCAAAAATAAAATGTTAGAAAAGGTTCTCCCATCATTCCGTACTTATACAGGGGATCTTACTTCAATCAGATGGACCCTCACTATAGCCCTGTCCCTGTGGTCTCTAACAAGGGATTTTTATTCTAGGGATTGGTCAAGTGTGGGCGCACAAGCCTGCCACTAGAGGAGGTCAATTTTCCTGAATTGCTTGAATTTAGAAGTTCTAAGCTGCCATAGGGCTAAAGCCAACAGGGCATTTGCCCTAAGTATGGCAATAACATGGTAAGCCCCTGGGAGCAGAGGACCATCAGGCAGACTAAGGAGAGGTTAAGCCCCATCAGAAAAAGAAACAGGTTAAAGTTTCTGTACCTATCATCGAGACTGGCTGCTTAGACAGGGATGGAAGAATGGAAGGAAGAAGGGAAAGAGGGAGAAATGGAGGGAAGGGAAAGAAAGGAAAAGAGGGAAGGATGAAGGACAGAAAGAAAAAAAAAGAGAAACAAAGAAAAGGGACAAAGGAGAGAAGAGAGGAAGGAAGGAAGGAAGGAAGGAAGGAAGGAAGGAAGGAAGGAAGGAAGGAAGGAAGGAAGGAAGGAAGGAGGGAGGAATAGACAATAGTGAAAGGAAAGAAGAGGAAAGGGAAGTAAAAACAAAGATCTTACAAGGAGGTTCTTTTCAATATTTTGGAAACTAAACTCCTATAGGCAGAGTACCCTAAAGGGAGTGTACATTAGAAGGAAATCTGTTCCACAAGTATACCAGGGTTCCATAGTAGTAGTAAACTGACTTTGTAACCCTAAGACAAAATAAACACAGAACTGCCTGTTCCATGATGAACACCCTTATTCATATGTTCTAGGACAAGATTAAGATGTGACCTCACCTTTCCACTTCCCCCTCTGGCACAGACTTCTTCTCAGGATGTTGTTCATTTTCCTTCAAAAATACTTCATCCTCTCCACCTTCTATAAGCAATCCTGGAGAAAATGTCCCTGATCTAGTTCCAAGCCTTTCTGAAGAATCTTTCCAAGGTTCATCCCAAACACCCTCCGTCAACCTGACTGAATGAGAGAAAGCCACAGATGGAATGGGATGGCTTGACACTTTGGAAAATTCCTTGCTTTTGGAAAAGGCTGTCCTTTCCACAGATGTCTCCATATCTGCTGAGGAATGTCTCATTTCTTCCTCCTCTCCCCCCGTCCAAAGAATCTCTACCCCTTGGAATCCTACGTGTTTGATCTTGCCAGAGCGGCCTGCGGAGCTCCCCTGCTCTACAGGCGACCTGTAGACCGTACCTCGATCAAATCCTGAATGCTTCCTTCCCAAATCGGACCATTTTTCCCCTGTAAAGCTAATGGTGCCCTCTACTTTTGGGGCCACTGCTGGTTTCTCCACAGAGGTCTTCTCCTGCCCTCTGGCAGTCTCTTTCTTCCCATTCTTTGTGATTTGGGACAACACTGGCTGGGTTTCCCCAGTTAATAAGGCAGTCAAATCCTTTTCAATACTCAAATAAAAATTTTCCTCAGTTATTAGTTCAGCTGGAAGAGGTATTTCTGGTGGTTTTTCTTGGCCAGTGGTAGCTGCTCTGTTGGCTCCTCGTGTTTCCCGGCGGGTGGCATTCAACCCTTTTTCCATTCGCCAGGCTGATGAAACAGAAATTCCATCTCCTTCTAGTACCATTGGTGCCTGCAGTACCCCTGAAGCCATGGTAGCTTCTGCAGTGTTCGGAGCTGGAGCCAAGGAGTCAATGGGCTGTGGCAAACTTGGTTCCTTAAGGTGCCTATGTGAGGATGCTCCCCACTCATGACTCAGTCCCCCTGCAGTCGGGCTGTCAAGACCAAACTGGGGGCCAACCAAGAGCTGGCCCCGCTCCCGCCCCTGTGCACAGCATTGTTGACTCTCTGCATCAAATTCAAGAGAAGCTCTGAGGACTTCTCCCCTTTCTTCCATGGTCCCATATTCTGTAAATTCATTGGTGACATTGGGTGGGAGTAAAGTGCTTCCTCCATGATCACCTATGGAGAGAATAGAATGGTCTCATGACTTATTTTTGAAGAAAAAAAAAATCAGGTTCTACAACTTATTTATCAACCCTCCTACCCAACATACACACAGTTGACACACTACAAATTCCTGATGTGCTCACTCCAGTATTATTTCCTTCCTACTCCATAACCTTGACAGTGGCACCCTCTACTTATCCCAAGATGAGTTCAACCCCAAGAAGGTTTTTGGTTAGAATCGCTCAACAATAATGATAACTAATATTTATAAATTGTTCCATAGCTTATAAGCTACTCCGTTCATAATAATCATGCAAGGCAGATAGGCCAAGCATTGTCACGCCCATTTTACAGATGAGAAAACTGAGGTTTACTGCTTGGTATAATGAAGCAATCTAATGATTCAAGTCCTACTGAAACCTTGCTCTTGAGAAGTGCACCTTCAGATAAAGAAGCCTGCTTCTCAGAATGCTCCATAATCTCTAAGGAGATTAATGACATTTATAGTCCCTCCTATCTAAATCTATGCTCTTATATAAAAACCTATAGAATACTTAGCCCACCGAATAGTTGTAGGATTAACTAAATTGTTCATTATTAAATATTTGCCAGAAGAGCCTAATTCAACTCAATCAACAGCATCCAGTATGACCAGAGCACCAAAGGAAAGGTGGAATCTATTTAAAGAACAAATATTGCTTCTGTCAGAACCCTCCAACTGAATGTAAAGACACAAAAACAACCTTTCAAAAATCCTATGAGAAGATGAATAAATCCAAGACATCAACAAAATCTGGGGGCACTGAAGAGTCCATTTCTACACATTTCTGGAGTCCAAACTGTACAAGATTCCTTGGCAGCTTGAAACAGATATTAAAGGGGATTCTTAGGATTAAATTTTAAGGGCACTTGACTTTTGATGAGGAAGGGGACTAACATTTACTTTACAAACCTTTTAAAAATGTACAATAGAGTTGTGAGTTCTGGTTGACGAAGCAACTAGTCATTAGCATGTATCACCCCTCTGTTCCTCCAAAAATGTGAAAATGATTGGATGGTACTGAGTATACTTCTTCCTGCCCACCTTCGTGGACTCTGGTTGGTTAGAGGCAGTTAAGACACAAGGCCAAGGGCCAAGTGGTTTGGGCCTATTCCACTGCTATAGGCTATACCTCTAAGCCAAGAACAAATCTCTCAGGGACATCATACAGGAAGCTTAAAAAAAAATCACAAAACAATTAAGGAAATGAGTTTGTATACTTCTGGAAAAGAGGCTGATTGGCGAAACAAAGTCTACTAATTACTACCTCTTAGCTCCTTTATCTAACTCTGCTTCTGAGGCAGTGAGATGACACAGTGGACAGAGCATTAGACATAAGAATTAAAAAGACCTGAGCTTCAATCCAGCCTCAGACATTTACTGTATGACTCTAGGCAGGTCACTTAGCCTCTGTCTGCCTCAGTTTCCTCTTCTGTTAAAATGGGGATAATAATAGCACACACCTTACCGTGTTGTTGTGAGGTTCAAATGAGATAATATATATGGTGCACTTTCCAAATTTTAAAGTGCTATAGAAATGTTTATAAATTTAAAAATCTGCATTTATATATTTATATAAATATTAATGTCATATAATAAATATTAGTTATTACTTTCATAATCATTATAATTATTATCATTCTTTATCAATTCCTAAGATTTTTCAAATTTAAAGAATAGAAGCTGGAGTTCCCAATGCAAAATAGTACTACAGAACACTTGTGTTGAAAATAAACACATGGGAAAATATGTTTAACATGAATGTATGTGTAGAGCCTATATCAGATAACACGCCATCTTGGGGAGGGGAAGAAAATCTAAAACTCAAAAGCTTGTGGAACTGAATGTTGTAAACTAAAAATAAATAAATAAATTGTAAAAAGAAAGAAAAAGGGCAGCCAGGTAGCACAGCAAGTAAAACCACCGGCCCCAGTGTCGGGATGACTTGGGGATCAAATGCAGGCTCAGACACTTAGCACCCACCCAGAAACACCTGGCCATGTAACCTTGAGCAAGTTACTTAATCCCAATTGCTTAGGGGAGGCCAGGTGGCTCAGCAAGTAAGAGCACAGGCTCCAGTGTCGGGATGACCTGGGGATCAAATCCAGACTCAGATACTTAGCACCACACCCAGAAATAACTGGCTGTGTAACCTTGAGCAAGTTACTTAACCCCGATTGCTTAAAAAAAAAAAAAGTAAAGAAAAAAGAAATATAGTCTGGGGATAAGCAAAGCTGATATCTTCTGTCACAGTTTTTTATATGTACTAGATTCCTACTTCATTCAAGAAGTTTCAATAGATTTCTGGATTGTTACAACAAAATTGGGTGCCAGAGCAGATGGAGCATTGGGTTTGGGATCAGGAAGACTCATCTTCATAAGTTCAAATTTAGCCTCAGACACTTACTATCTGTGTGCCTCAGTGTCTTCATCTGTAAAATGACAAACCACTCTTTGCCAAGAAAACCCCAAACGGGGTCACAGAGTAGGATGCACATGAAAAACAACTGAACGACAAAAATCCACCTAAACAAAAGCACTTTGGGAAAGTTTTCAGCCATTTTTTTAAGAATGTGGGGGGCAGCTAGGTGGTGCTGTGAATAGAGCACCGGCCCTGAAGTTAAGAAGATTTGAGCTCAAATCAGGCCTCAGACACTATCTGTGTGACCCTGGGAAAGTCACCTAACCCCAACTGCCTAAAAAGAATGTGAAACAGTCCTGAGACCAAAAAGTTTAAGAAACACTAGAATAGCAGCATCTCTTCTCTCCTCAATAATAATAATAAGGAGAACTGTACAGCTTTCATGATGCTAACTAAATTTAAAGAATGTACATCTAATGGAGAAGGCTATAAGGAATCCAGGACACAATCACTCAATCAATCATATACTGAGTATCTTCAATGCATTTAAGGCACTTTGCAAGTTACAGAATGGAATGAAATATGTACAAATTATAATTATAAATTGGTATGCATAGCCTTCTAATGATGACTTATGAAATAAAGCAGCAACAGCAATTCATATTTATAGAGCTATAAGGCCTACAAAATACTTCATTCACAACTCTAGGAAGTAGGTAGAGTAAGTATTATTTATAATTCCTATTTGGTGGATGAGAAAGCTAAGACTCAAGGAGGTTATGTGACTTGCTCAGGATCACACAGCCAGTTAATTCGAGGTCATCCTCTCCCCTTGTCCTTCTTCCCAGGGACTCAAATCCATATTCTTCTTGACCCATGCTCTTCACACCACAACCTCCTGTCTATTTTATATACATATAAATTCTAACTAGAGAGGGCAGCAATACAGCTTCTGGATACTCCACAAACAAAAGTTTGTATACGGAGGGCCCTCACACAATAGCATAACTCCTAGCACTGGTTAAGGAGACTGAAGGAAAAAATGGAGGCAAGGAAAGAAAAAAAATGTTTTCTAGAGATTCTATCCTATCCATTACTCTAAATTCCCAGAACTAGGAGAAACAGCTGTGTAGTTTTTAACCTGGGTACATATATGAGGAATAATTTTCAGAATCTAAAAAAATGTTCCCTACCCCCCATTCTTTTCCCTCCCTGATCTTCCTACGCTTATACTACCTTCAAAAGATGTGATGAATAGTGTGTGGTTTGCTGCAGCTCAGGAGGGAAGAGGAGGCAGCTTTTCATACACTAGCTTTGAAAAGGAAGACAGTTAACAACAATGGAAATCTCTCTTCCCGGTGTGGCAGGCTAAAAATTTTCATTTGATATCAGGTCACATTTTTAACAAATTTTATCTCCTTTTAGCTCTCAGGCAACTTTATTATCCAAAGCTGTTCAAAGGTATAATTATTTTTCTTCAAAAAATCCAATAAAAAAGGCTGGTGGTAGGGAAGGCCAATATTCCAAAAGGGGTTTTGATTTTTTTTAATTCCTCACCTTTCTGAGTCATAAAATACAACAAAAATATAGTGTTTATTCCCTAGGGGGAAATCCCACCTCTGATTTTATCATAAAAGGTTATCACTTCTCTAAATTAGGGCATGTAATCCCAAAGATGCTTATATGGATATATTTTGCCTTTGCCCAGGTAGCTTAATGGTCTGTCTTGTAGAATTTGACTGGTGGTGGGTAGGATCCTTCCCTTATGGGCACTTGAGTCTGACTTCTCTTTTGCTTTTCTGTTCCACTTTCCCAAGGTCCCAAGGGAGGGGCAGCAGTGAGTGAGCAGCTGTCACCACCACACTCTCAGACTGTGAAGGTTACTGCTCTCAGTCATTTATGTACCATAAAGTCTTCTCCACTTTCCAACTCAAAGAAGCATGATGATAGAATATCTACAGCCACCAATACATTCCAACGCTTGAATGGTCAGTAGTGGAGGAAATAAAGCAAGCCAACATCAAAGAGGAAAAGAAATTATGGGCAGAGATCCACTGCTGATCTCTGGGTCAAGCACAACATATGACAGTGATTTTTTTTTAATGATCCATCTCCCTCAAATTTAGTGTTTATGAGATGTGGAGAAGAGTCATACAGGACAACAACAAGAAGGTACAGAAACAGTGGGATCTACACAATTGGCAGGAAGATCTCCGTTGAGGCACTCACAGATCAACTGGAATAAAACAAAAATCATGGGCTAGATAACCTTCACTGTACCCATAAGCTCTAAATTTCATAATCCTTCATTCTTCCATATTTTTGTCTTTGTCTAGAACACAATAGGCTCCTGATATATCCTTCTTGAATGAATAAATAACAAAATTTTCAACAAGGATTTATTTGTTGAAAAAGGTAAATAAATTTGGCATATATGAAGTATTAACTGAATTATCTTAACCCTCACCCCAAAAAGCAATTCATAGAATCACAGAACGTCATAGCTAGAAGGAAGACACAAACCAGGCCAATCACTTCATTCTGTAGAGAAGGAAACAGAGGTCCAGAGAAATTGACTAATCTTTGCAGTTCTGATTTTCTATTTTCTCTGAACCCAAAGTAGTTTACATTTTCCTCTAATCTTTTCCCTGCTACCCAGGCTAAGAATTCTCTTAGCAACTGTGCTCTGTTCCTCTTCTGACCTATCACTTGCCCTTAGTTATGACAATGGAAGAAGTATCCTCAAAAAAAAAAAAAAAAAAAACACTTCGACTGACAAGTGATAAGAAGCCATCTGCCACTGAGCATCCTGGGAAGCCCTAGGGTTTCTGTTAACTGTTCCTCCACTTCACGAAGACTTTAAAGGAGAGAGAAAGAAGTCAAAGACGACTCCAAGGTTTCACCTCTTAGTACATGGTGAAAAAGCAATGATCCCACTACCAGAAAAGGAGAAATCAGGAGGCAAAGGGGGAAGGGAAAGAGAACTAAAGCAAAAATGGTATGTGGAGTTAGAGGCTCAAGAGGGGGATTAAGCTAGAGATGAACATTTGCGACTCGGCCACAAAGACATCATCAGTAAAGTCATGACAGAGAACCCAAAGGAGAACAGAAGAGACAAAAAGGTCAAGGGCAGAGCCTTGGGGACATATGGAGACTGAAGAGAGAAGAAGAAAATGAGGCAGACAGCAAAGGAACTATTAGAAATGTAAGAGTAATACAGTACTACAGAAACCAAAGGAGAGAAAATAATAAATGACGAATAAACACGATATTTTTCTATTCAGTCTCCTTTAAAGAGAAAAAAAAAAGCCTGTTCAAGACAAGACAACAAATAATAAATGTCACCACAGGATGACTTTAGTGGAGAATCTGGAAAGTAAAATATACTGTTTCCTGTGAGAACAGAACTGGCTCTTCTAACTCTAAGAAATCCTTGGCTCGGGTGGCCAGGTAGCACAGTGATTAAGAGCACAAGCCCCAGAGTCAGGATGACCTGGGATTGAATCCAGGCTCAGACACTTAGCATCCACCCAGAAACACCTTGCTGTGTAACCTTGAGCAAGTTACTTAACCCCAATTGCTTAAAAAAAAAAAAAAAGAAATCCTTGGCTCCCAAGGGACTGAATATAGAATAGAGTATAGGTTTAGTGATTGTGTTCTCATTAGACCCTAGATGGGGTCCATCCACCCAAAAACTATTTCATATGTGTAATTTTCACATAATAATACTACTAATAATTAGCCTTTATATAATACTTAAAGGTTTGCAAAGTGTTTTGCATATATGTGTTAATACACTGGATCCTCATAACAACCCTAAGAGGTAGGTTCTGTTATTATCCCTATTTTACAGATGAAGAAACTGAGTCTGGTGTAATAAGGTTTGTCCAGGGTCACCACTCCAGTTTCTTCAAATTCAGGTCTTCCTGACTCTAAGTCGTATACTCTATCCACTGTACTACCTAGTTGAGGATATATCTTCAGAGCTCATAGCCAATTTACTTGCACATTCCAATTAGCAGCTCAACCAATTAAACATCTAGTATTTATTAAGTTCCTGCATTCAAGTTTCCAATGGGGCCAAGGTCTGTTCTGCACATAGAATGAATTGTTCTTGTCCACAATCATAGGTCAAACCATCCCAAGACGAGCCATGCCATGTATCTCTTCCAAACTCTGAAAAGCAAGTTCCCTCAAACATCAATTCATTCATTCTCTTCCCCCCTGCCCCCGGAATACCAAGAGTACCCAGAAGAATTTCTTGTTCTTCATCAGACAGCTTCAAGGTAATCACATCCCTCTGGCAGACAGGGTTAAAACATGCCTTCTGAGCTAGACACACCCACTTCCCAGGCAGTAAAGGGATCTGTCACCATCCTGGCCTAAGTGTGTCCTCCAATTCAATACTTACCCTGGGCTCCTCTCCAAGAGGGCTCAGAGAATTGCCTCTACTGTGTGGGACATTGCCCCCTTTATTCTACAACACGCCACTGATCTCTCTCACAATGAATGGCTTACAGTTGTATAATAAGTTCACAATGAGCTACAACAATTACAAATGTAAGCTTTACCATTACTAAAGATTAAATGTTAACACTGGGCATTAAAGAAACAAACTCATATGGGCAAAGCCTAGCAATGGTGCCATTGTTTTTCAAGTTAGGGAAATTCTCTATCGTTATTCATTGTAATAAATTTGATATGTATGAGCTAATAAGGAATAAACATGTACATTCACCTTGATGAGACATACTGGAAAATACAGTAAAATCATGTAATACATCCTATATCTACTCAATTCACTAGGGCACATTTCAATCTCAGCACTTTTATCCACTGAAAAATTTCTTCCAAATTTCACCTAAAATAATCCATAAATACAAGTACTTTCCTAATATGATCTTCATGGGATCATTCACCAAATGCATCTCATGAGGCAGAAAGTAACTGAGATTGCTCCTTTGGTGTCAGAGATTTCCTAAATTAAATTCTTCAATTTCTGAATGGCTGTGCAACACAGACACAGTCCTCTCCTAAAGACAGAAATATTAGTTCAGTGCTAATGAGAATTCAGCGTCCACAGACGAGACAGAGGAACAGTCCTCTTGGGCTAAAATTTCATAACCAGTAGGAAATGAGATAAAAGAAGTTAGTTTTTAAAAGCAAATAAGAAGAGCAAGGCAGGCAGAGCTAATATTTCAAATGCATTTCAACCAAGATGAGTAACGGGAAATGTCATTGTAAATAAGGATGATAAATGTTACAGTGTCCAAAGGTCCAAAGCTTCCTCTTCAGCTCCACAATTCTGTTGTTGCTTGGTGTGAATCTGTGATTTCTGGGGTATAAGGAACTTCCTTTGTGGGAACTTCCTCCACAAAGATCTGCAACTCACTCTGTAACTCATACACTTAGAGAGATGCTGGAGGTACGGAGAGGCTAATATTTGCAAGTGGTTACAAAATTAATTTGTCATAGATGGGCCTTGAAACCAGGTGTTCCTGACTCCAAGGTCAACCTTCTATCCGCTACCTCATGCTGCTCTTTAGAAACTTGATGACAAAATAAACAAACAAATAAAATTTAAAAAAAAACAAAATTAAATTAAATTTTAAAAAAAGAGACTTGATGATACAGGAGTTCAGATTCTCTAGTCAGCTGGAGAATTCCTACAAGGAAATTCTGCAGGTTAATCTGGTCAATCTCTATTAAGCAGCAGAGTAATATATCCAGTATGATAACAGAAAATGAGGGTGAGTAATGCGAACATAATACATGAGTAATTCCAGCACTGCAGTCACCTTTCATGATGGAACATCCTCGTCACCCTAATAAAACTATTTCATTTTAGAAAGGGTGATGGAAGGGAAAGGTTGTGTTTGGGTATCTGAAAATGCCTCTAAACTACATTTTCAATGAAAAGGTCTTACATCCAACAAAATGCAGAAATAAGTCGTGCAACTCTCAGCTACAAGCTTTTAACTTGTACACATGAACGCAGACATTAATTAGAAAAGCCTCCGAGGAAGTGATTAATAAGTGATTTTGGCGACACATATAGAATCAGAATCACAGAATCAAAAAATCTGAGAGTTGGAAGGGATCTCAAAAGCCATCTAATCCTACCCAAACACTAAAGAAATCCCCATCATACTATATTCAATAAATGGTCATCCAGCCTCTTCTTGGAGAACTTCATGGAGAGGGAAGCCACGATTTTCCAAGGCAGGCCATCCCACTTTTAGATAACTCTAGCTTCATTATATGGAGTCCAAACTGACCCCTTTGCTATTTGTTTTCATTGCTGCTGGTTCTGTCCTCTGGGGCCAAACAGAGCAAGTGTGATCCCTTCTCCACATGACAGTCTTATACATACTTGAAACAGCTATCATGGCCCCTTAGATTCTTCTCTTTTGAAAAACTAAACTTCCTCAGTTTCTTCAACCAACACTCACATGTCACGGTCTCAAGGCCTTTCACTATCATGTTTGACCTCCTTAGAGCAGCTAGGTGGTACAGTGGATAGAGAGCCTAGCCCAGAGTCAGGAAGACCTGAGTTGAAATCGGGCCTCAGATACTTACTTGCAGTGTGACCCTAGGCAAGTCACTTAACCCTGTTTGCCAGCTCAAGAAGGATATGGCAAACCACTCCAGTATCTTTGCCAAGAAAATCCCAAATGGAATCATGAAGAGCTGGACACAACTGAAACATATTTCTTAAATTAGAGTATCCAGCTGGAACACAGTACTCAAGATAAGGTCTGGTGAAGGCAGAGTACAATGGGCCTGTCACTTCTCTGTTTTCAGAAGTTATGCCTTTCTCACTGCAGACCAAGATTGCCTCAGGCCAGTGTCCTACCATGTCAAGCGCCTTTTGGGTCCTTAACCCATGGCATCTGATGTCAGTTAACCCTCACAAATTCACATTTGAAAAGTTGAGTATATCATCTATGCCTTTATCTAAGTCATAGATTAAAAGATTCAATAGCATAGTACCAAGCACAGATCCCGAGATAATCCACTGGAGATGTATCGCCATACTGATATTAAGCTATTAACAATTACTCTTTGAGTCTAGCCATCTAAACAATCATAAACCCATCTGACTGTATTATTGTCTAATCTCTTATCTCTCTACCTTCTCCACATGAATATGAGATACATCATCATCAAAAGCTTTCCTAAAATGTTAGCAAACTATATCCACAACATTCCTTTTAGCTACTAAATTTAGTAATCCTTTAAAAAAGGAAATGAGGTTAGTCTGGCATGACTATAATGAAGCCATGCTGGTTCTTTGTAATTACTTTTTTTTTCCCTTTCTTGATGCTTTCTAATCACCTCTTTAATGATCCATGCTAGAATTTTCCCAGGAATCAAAGTCAAGTTCACTGTCCTATAGATTCGATTTCTCCTCTTTTTTTTCTAATCAGTAAACTAAATGCTCTTTGGTATTCTTACTTCCATTTTCCATGATCTTTCAAATATTACTGACAGTGACTCGGCAATCATATTGGTCAGCTCCCTCAGTGACCAAGAACAGTCCATTTGGTCCAGGCGGCTGGAATTCAGCAAGAATGGGCAAGTGCTCTCTTGCTTCCTCCTTATTTCTCTTAGTTATCAAGTCTCTGTTAGTCATACCCTGGGCTATCAGAAATACTAATCATTCAGGACCATTTCTCATCCTGTTCCAATCCCTGGGGAGATGATCCAAGCATACAATTCCCATCAATTCTAGAGGATGCCTAGAGTTCAAAGCATCTGCCCAGCACATGGAAAACAAGATAAGGGAGATAAGACACAGGTCATTGGTTTGAAATTAATGCCTTCAGAACACTGCAGAGCGCACACAATTTTTAGAAAGGGCTGATAAATACAAAATTTTGAAAGCTAGGGTTTACTTTGTCATAAGGCGGAAAACACTTCTTTTCTTTTTTAAATGGATCTTTTTTTCCCCATTCGTCCCCTATACCTTTCCACTTCCCCCACTGTCATTTTATTTTTTTTTCCCCTTTTCCCATCCATAACTTGTTCTTCTCTTATTTCTTTTGGCCCTTTTCTCATCTTCCCAAATCACAGTTCATGGATACAGAGTTGAAAGAGATTGTAGAGATCATCTACTCTAACATTCTCATTTTACAGATAAGGAAACTGAGGCTCCGAAAATTTACGTGACTTGCTCAAGGTCACAAAGGTGGTAAACCTTTCCTTCCCTGATAACATATTCCTTTCCTTTTACCCATTAATTCTTCAGTCACCCTATTCACTCACTTCCTTCAATCCACTGTATGTCCCCTTTTCTACCAATTTTATGGGATAAGGAAGTCTGTTTTTGTTTTTGTTTTTAAAGGAAAAGACTTTAATAATGATCATAATACTTCATTAGTCTCATTCAGGAAATGAAGACAGGGTTAATCCTTCCAGAGTTAAATTGGGCATGGACTGACTAAAATTGTATAGGTTTACAAGATCACACATTTAAAGCTGAAAGGAGCCTCCAAGGCATCTAGTCCAACCTCTCATTTTAGAGATGGGGAAATAGAGGTCTAGAAAGTTTAAGTAACTTGCGCAGGATCATATAAAACCTAATGGCAGATCTAGGACTCAAAATCCAGCATCCTTTTCGATTCACCCTGCTACCTACCGTGTCTTAAATTTTGTGAAGTATTTCCATTAATTTTTAAGGCAATATTGGCACTAAGGTTTCAAAATGCTTGTCAAGTCTTCAAAAACCACAATGAGCTGCTGTGGCAGCTAAGATTTCTTGCTAGTAGTGCTAAGCAACCCCATCTGTGGGCTTCCCTACACTGCTGTCAAGCCAGATGTTGGCTATCATGATCAAATGAGTCTTCTAAGTCTCAGCTGATCTACAGACAGTCACGTCCAAAAGATTTCCTCTCATTTACAGACCTATTCTATCTGTTAAGACTGAGGTCAATTCTAGAACTCCTGAATGCTTTTACCAAAGATTTAATCCCAGTTTTCAGGGAGAATAAGATGATTTCCATAAGCAGTTGTTTAACTATCAATCAATTAGCAGCTATTTTGTTGTTCTTGAGTCGTGTCCAACTCTTTATGACCCCATATGGGGTTTTCTTGGCAAAGGTTTGCCATTTCTTTCTCCAGCTCATTTTACAGATGAGGAAACTGAGGCAAACAGGGCTAAGTGACTTGCCCAGGGTCACACAGTTAGCAAGTGTCTGAGGCCAGATTTGAACTCAGGAAGATGAGTCCTCCTGACTTCAGACCCACCACTCTATCCACTATGTCACCTGGTTGCCCCCAATAAGCATCATACACCTATCACAATCAACACCTGATACCACATAGCAAATACACACACACACACACACACACACACACACACACACATACCCATGGATGAGTAACGCAAGGAATCAAAACACCTGTCAACAGATCCTGATTAAAAACTTCCTACTCAGAGTCTGCTTCTGCCTCAACTACCATCCTTGCAAATAACATATTCTTGGTGACACTGGACATAAGTAACCTTTGCCTCTTAAATCCTGTTCAGGTAGACTAAAACATCACCTGAGGGACTAGAAAGGAAAAGTCTTTAGCTCTTTAAGAGAGACTCCTCCCCTATTCCCATCCACCATCACAGCATTATACTGTGCTAAAGCTACCAGGATAGCCTGCCCCCCCCCCCCAGTCTAATATAATGCATCATGGGGGGGGGGGAGAGAAAGGAGGTGAAAGAATGATATGTTCCAGGATAGAAAGGAAAGGAAATAAGATCTCAGGTAAGACGAATATTTCTATTTAAGGTTTTGGAAAATCAAATATCATCTGCTAAAATACGCATTCCATACCTAGTCAAGACACTGGGCAAAGGCATGCTGAGTGAGGGCAGATGGCACCTTTCTGATGACTAGGGAGTTAAAGAAATCTTTGCTTGGACGTCCCTGACATAAATGCAGTATGTTTCTCCACATGTCAATATTCAGCATATTCTAACCTTCTCCCAGAAGGGATGGGTGAGAGACAAGACTAGTACGCAAAAGCAAGTCAATAATACAGACGGATTATTTTCACAGCAGCATTTACACAAGAGATAATTTTTTTTTTGCCTGCATAGACCTACAAATAGAGGTTACTCACAGAGATTACCGTAGCTCCAGCAGTTACCCATTGATCAAAGAAAATGCCCAGTTCATCAGTTTAACGCTTGAGAAAAGTTAGCTAGAAAAGAGACACGCTAATTCAATTATCTGCTGTTCTAGTCATCTGGAAGCAAATTAGTTTCAAATTTCCTGGCAGCCCCTTTTGCCCTGCATTGCACACGGTGATGTAAATGGAAGCATTTTGAGCATTAGGAAACCGAGCAGAGAGAGGAGATGCCGTCTTAGTCACTCTCACAAAGGCTAAGCAGTCTGCTCTCTCTCTCTCTTTCTGTCTGTCTCTCTACCTTGGTAGCTTACCGAAAACAGCCACCGTAGGGCTTTTCTATATTTGAGAAAACTACTTCCAGGGAGATAATTGAGATGCCGGGAGTTAGCTTTAATGTAACCGTTTCACCAGCACATAAGCAGGAGAGCTGAGCATCAGCTCCGAGAGGATTGTACCATCCGTTGTGACATCAGAGGTAGGGATGTCATTTTAGTATTATGCAGCATTTTCTTTGATGCAGGACCGAGACACGTGAAGGGCGATGTACAGCTCTCTTAAGAGGTTTTTAATCTCTTGTGACTTTAGTGGAAATGCAAGTGAAAATTTAACTTATCATGCAATTCTAAGATGATAAAAATCCTGCTTTTCAAATTCGTATCCTACTGTGGAATGACATTGCTATCTAAAGACTTTTTTTGGCTTCCTAATAATTGTTACATTTCTTACTCTGATATGAAGCTGATACTTAATGTATAATTAATTATATGGCTTGGAAATGCTGGGATTAGAAAAATGGCCTTTTTTATCCATTTGTCAATACTTGGAATAAACATTTAACATCACTAATGGTACTTTACTTTTGTACAATGTCTTTCAAGATGGACAATAACAGTAATACTAATGCCCTACATCTGTAATGTTTTAATAGTTGACAAGGCCCTTTCACATACATTATATTTAATCTTCATAACAACTCTGTGAAGCCAGAGAGATAAGTATTATGGGTCCCCCTTTAAAGGCAATGATCCTAAAAGGTTCAAAGATATTAAAAGACTTAACCAAAGTCACAAGGCTAATGGCAGAGCCAAGATCACAGCCTGGATCTTCTAAGTCCAAAGTCAATGGCTCTTTCTACCAAACCATACTGCTTGAGGCTGGTTTTTATTGTTTAATTTTGTTAGGAGACCTATCTTTCTGTCCATCTGCCATGCTAGAAACCCTAGAATTCTCTTAGATTCCTGTCACTCCAACATCACCTATTCCCAGTCATATCTTCTTCCTAAAATACTTTTCACCTGATTTTTTTTTAACCAAAACATTCAATGTCTCTCAATTGTCTCCAGGAACAAGTCCAAAAGTCTTCCCTGAGGCAATTATAGACTTTTCACCATCTGGCCTCAACTCTATATATATTTATACACATAGCACACTTTACAGAGAGGGATACTGAGCCTCCATCCAGAATCTTAAGTAATTTGTCACAAAAGACAGGCAGTGGCAGAAAACACAGTATGGTCTTTGCCAAAAATAGCAATCCATAGAGACACATAGAGTCTATCCTCATACCTCATTATGGAACTGAGGTACTCCTGAGTTCTCAAAGATAATGCTAAATCAACACAAACTTTGGCAGGTCTTACCACAGCTGGAAAAGCCTTAAATACTGGCCCAGCAATGAATCACAAGGAGAGGTTCATCACCATACTGGTCTTCAAAGAGACTAATTTCTTTTCTGAACTCAGGTGGTAGAAGTGGGAGTGAACTCAGTTATCAGCCTCAGTCTCCCTAAGACTGAGTTGGAATCTGTGTAGGTGGTTGTAGTTGTGGTTATGGTGGAGAAAAAATCTTATTTGGCTTTTAAAGCCCTTTAAAACCTGGCCCCTTCCTACCTTTCCAGGCTTCTCAATCTTACTCTCTTCCACATACTCAGCAACACTGAGTGTCCCTGGGCAATGCACTTAACCTCTGACCAGTGACATTGGTCTCTTTGATATTCTAGGCTTACAATACTTCATCTTCCTATTCAGAGTATTTTTACTGGCTATCCCTCAAGCCTAGAATATTCTCCCTCTTCATCTCTGTTTCCTGGTTTCTCTAGCTTCCTCCAGGTCTCAGCCCAGTACTCTTTAACCAGTCACTTCCCTTTGGAACTACCCCTAATGTATTAAATATCTCTATCTTATTCGTGCATAGTTGTTTGCATGTGGTCTCCCTAGTCAGACTGCAAGCTCACCAGGGCAAGGGCTGTCTTTTGCCTGTCTTTGTACCTCCAATGCCAGGGTACCTATAGCTAGCTGGCTGACTTTATTTAGTTTACTACTCTTTCTGCTCCCTGAATAAAATTTTGTGGGTTCTCAGTTATCTATAGAATAAAACAGAAACTCTGTAACCTCTCATTCATGGCCTCTCACAATCTAGCAAATCCAAACTGAAGCCCCATAGATCACCTACTCCCCTCTAAATAACTGTTTATTCTCCCAACTTAACAATTCAATTCAAAGTCTCACAACTCAAGACTTAAAACCTTGAAGTAATCTTTTGGCTCTTCTCCCTGTCTCATTGTCCCACATCCAATTCATTGAATCTACCATTACAAAGGTTTTTGTATCTGCCCCCTCCCTCTCCATTCCCACTTTACCACTTTGGACAGACCCCCAAAACTTCTTGCATGGACCATCTTCAGGTCACGTCTTTATCTCTCATAAACTTGATTATCAAAACAGGAAGTAACAATTATCCTAATTCTTACAGTGATGTTTCCTCCGTGGTCTCTCTGATTCCAGTCTCTCCTCCTGTTAATATCCCATTCCAAATAATCCTAATGTGTAGGTCTGCTCAAATCATTCCCATACTCCAAAAAGTTCAGTGGCTCCCTATTTATAAGATGAAATATAAACTCCTTGGCCTGCCATTCAAGACCCTATTCAATCCCGCTCAAACTTACATTTCCAGCCTTATTTCACTACACTCCCTTCATACAAACTACGCTTTAGCTAAATAAGACTAAATCAACATTCTCCAATACTGCCCTTTGCCTTCTTCCTATTTATATATGCCTTCTTCTAAATATACTATCTTCTATGCCTACAGTGGTTTCCTTCTCCTCTCTCCCCACCAACTCTGACGAAATCCTTTCTTTCCCTTCAAAAAGCATGTGATAGGAGGAATTCTTATTCAGGCACATGGTAGACTAAATGGCCTCTGAATCCCTCTGAAATGCTGAGATTCTGATTCTATCACCAGCTCTGGTTGCCTCTTGTATGAAGCCTTCAATGATTCCCCCCCAGTTAGAAGTGACTGATCTTTTATTGACTCTCCCATACAGTCCTTCTCCCACACACTTGAACTGCTCTCCTATGCACTTAACCTTGTAATACAAATTATGATACTAGCTTTGTGCATTTGTCTTATCCTCTCTACCTTGAAGGCTGGGACCATATTTTATTTTTCTATGCCTACTTGGTACAATGCTCTGGGAGAGCAGGCAATTAATAAAAATTTGTTGAAATGAATTTCACCTCTTTATGTCACAACAGGGACCCAAGCTTAGTCAATGTTTTCTTTTTTGTTTATTGAATTTACCTACAATGACCCTTGAAAGTATCCCCCATTGTAGATAAACTTGACAAATAAAACTCACCATTAAAAGAATGGAAAATATCAATTATCTTATGCTTCACAGTAATACACTGTGAGTGAATGCAAACATCCCCAGGCCACAAAGGCAATACACCAGGACTTCCACAACTTGCTTAGCAAGGCCATTCAGAACCACTTTTTAAAATGTAATGTGATACATGTATAACCTTTAGCAAATTGCCTTTTCAATTGCGGGGAGGGGTTAAGGAGAGAATTTGGAATTTAAAATTGTAAAAAACAAAGGTTAAAAATTGTTTTCACATATAACTAGGAAAAAATAAAATATTAATTTTTTTTTCTTTTTGGAGACCAATTGAGGTTAAGTGACTTGCCCAAGGACACACAGCTAGTTTTTGTGTTAAGTGTCTGAGGCCAGATTTGAACTCAGGTCCTCCTGACTCCAGGGCCAGTGCTCTATTCACTGCGCCACCTAGCTCCCCCTTAAAAAAAATTTTAAAGTAATGTAATAAAGATGCCATTGCCTTTTCAGGTAAGAGGCATCCCCGTTAATACCGACCAGTGCCTTCCTCAGAAAAAACACTATCTTATATTCATGAATCGTCCTGCTTATCCCCCTACTGTAAGGAATAACCATTTGTTTTTCTAGGAACATAATTAAGGTATCTGTCAATGGAGAATTAGAATTTGACTAACAAACCCTGCTATATATGCAACTTTACAGGGATATACCACTTCATAAGTAAAAAGAATGCCTATCCAGGGGACTTTCAATAAATAATCCATGCAATTTGTATTCTAGAATATTCTGCGTGTTTGTACCAGGCTTAAAGATAAATGTATGTTTAATGTGTTTCCTAGCAACACAAATTCCGAAGCTGTAATGTATTCCACAGATTGTAATGTCATTAGCACTCTGTCCATTGGGTACTGAAATGACTGTTGCCTTCAGGTGACAGTATTTAATTTTATTTGTGGCCTCTCAAAATTCTCCAACAATGTAATAAACAACCATGCTTCCTCATCCATGTTATGATCCAGTTTACAGTGAAGTTTATGAAAGATACATTTTCTCAAAGGCCAAGAGCTGTTCTTAATTTTTAGCAGCCTTTATTGGTAAAGTTTTTGAATTGCATTCATCTTTCAATATTAGGGAGTTTGCAATGTTTCTTATCAATAGGGAGGAAGGAGTTAAAGGGATATTAAAATGGCTGCTAAGGATGAGCCCTTCACTTAAAAAAAAAATTTGCTCACTGAACACATGAATGAGAAGCCTATATATTTGCTACGTTGTCAGTTTACTAGACAAACTGTTGAATAACAAGGAGTAACTTGAATAATACTGAATAACAATATCAGTATTTTCTTTTAGGCTTTTGTGGATTACAGTACTTGTGGCTTATAAAAATCTCGTTTTATATATATTAAACTCCATGGACTTAACTACAAAAAATAAACAAATTTGTAATACATAAACAGTGAAGAGAATTACATAAGACCTTAAAATGTGATGAATCAGAGGACTGCAATACACTGGAATGTTCCTGAAGCCCCATTCACTGTAGGAATGAGGAGAGTGCAACAGAATAGCCCTCCTCTTATTGTTGATAGCAATTATATATACTGTATAGTTTCAGTGCTTAAATGTGCTATTTAAAATAATGTAATTAAGGAATTTTGGGAAGAGGTCTTCCTCTCCCCTGAGAATACCCAAGGGATGAGTCACCAAAGAAGCTAGGGAAGAAGGCTGAGCTGGTAACCTAAGTCAAAAAAAAGGTTTTATCATTTGTGGTTATTTCCGTCATCTCTGCTCTGCAAATGAACTGAGAACTGACAAGGAATAAGAATTTTACAGATAGCCCCCTACCAAGGTAGAATCAGTATGGTAAGGAATCTGCCTTGGGCTCTGAAGACAACTAGTAAAGAAGCAAAGAGCTCCCCACCCCCTAAGAAGGCAAGTGAGAACCTAACTTGGTACAGTACATGGAGAGGCCTAGCTCCCCAGAATGGTGATTAGCCTTAAAAACAGGCTTCAAAACATATTTCTCATAAAGTAGACATAGAGAAATGGGCCAGGGAGAATGAAGGGAGAAGTTCCAGGGACTCCAGAGACACAGAGCTTTCCAAGAAGAGAAAAGGAAGCAGCAGCCAAAGGAGGGTAGAATGGGAATACAACTAAATAATGCTGAAAATGCCCATTGGAGCCAGACTGTGGATGGCCTGAGGGTCAGATGAAGAAGTTTATATTTTATCCTAAGGCTGACCAGGAGCCCATAACGTTTTATTTAGAGCAAAGAAATTTTGCAAGAACCCAAAGCATCCTTTCTGATCCATAAGACCAAGGAATATGGAAACCTAGTCTTGGGTAGTTTTGATTCAGCCAATGGTTTTACATATCCAAAAAGCTGCACACATCCAGGGACTGATCTTTGACCAGAACCCAGGCATCCACGTATTTTAACAGGATGCATTATCTTTTCCCTACAACCCTCCCTTCTTCCTAACTTTTTTCTTACTGTTCTAAGTACTATAGCCTTGGTCATCCACACTCTCAAAGGTGCTCTCTATTGACTCCTCATGGTAAGAGCCATCCTCAGCTACTCATTTTCTCTCACCTCCCATATCCAAGTTATTTAATCCAGACTCCACTTAGCGTCCAATTGATCTTCCCACAAGATCTCCCCCATACCACCGCCCTATTCAATAAACTACAGTGGTTCCCTCTTACCTCCAGGTTCAAATAAAAAATCTTATTTGGCTTTTAAGGCCCATTAAAACACGGGTCCTTCCTACCTTTCCAGGCTTCTTAATCTTACTCTCTTCCACATGCTCAGCAACATGAGGGTCGCCCAAGGCAACCAGTATTTGGGAATCAGATAGGACAGCACCCTGATCTTCTAAGGGAAGGCACTCCCAGCTCACCTCTGTCTCTTAGCACTTTGTCTCCTTCAAGACTCCACTCAAGCACTACCTTATATACAAGTCCTTTCTTGATTCCTTCCTACAACCTTGTAGACATGTTTCATATTGGTTGTAGGGTGTGTTTGTGTCACACACCCACACCCACACATATACATGCATGCCTTGTATTCCACTGAGAGAACGTAAGGCAGAGAGCACTTTGGGCTCTGCATCTCTAGGTGTTGGCACATAGAAAACCCTTAATAAACATGTGGACTAGGAACTGATGAGAAACACAGTGTGGACAGAGGTTGGAGGGTATGCTAGCACATACCAGAAGGGAAGGCTAGGAACTAGGTTCTAAACAGAATTTTTTTTTAAATAGACAGCTGACAGGTATTTATACATAGAACACTGGTCCTATAGTTTAAAAGACTTAGGTTCACATCCCACTTCAATCACTATCTCTATGACCAACTCTAGGCAAGTCATTAACCTCTTTGAATCTGTTTTCTCATCTAAATAAGGATAATGCACCTACTTCATAGGGTTGCAGTGAAGACTAAATGAAATAATATAAATAATATGAAATAAAGACTATGCAAACCTTAAAGAAATATATTAATGTTAACTATAGTTATTTGGGGGTAGCTAGGTAGGAAAGTAAAAAGTGCTGGGCCTAGAATCAAGAACACTTATCTTCCTGAGTTCAAATCTGAACTCAGAAACTTACTAGCTATGTGACCCTGGGCAAGTCACTTAATCCTGTTTGACTCAATTTCCTCATCTGTAAAATGAGCTGGAGAAGGAGATGGCAAACCACTCCAGGATCTTTGCCAAGAAAACCTCAAATTGGAGTCATGAAGAGTCAGACATAACTGAACAACAACAATCATTACTTTTATGGTTTGTTTTTTTCTTTAAAAACAGGGTATTAGCCCACAATCTATGTCCATCAGAGTAACCAAATGGCACTCTTAAGGAGGTGGACCAAGATAATGCAAGAATGGAATGAAAGATTATAGGAAGCCAATCTCAGGTACTGCTGATTTTAATTCTAGAAAAGATAAGACTGGGGATAAATGATAAGGCACAGGAGAGATGGAATCCTCTTAAAGGCTCTGAATGACTTCTGTTTAGAAGTCTTCTTTTCCTAGGCCCTATCTAGAGGCTAAAACTCTGAACAAGGGGTGAAAGTAACAGAGAGGAAGATTTCTGCTTCATGTAAGAAAAACCTATTAGAGCTATCCCAAAATAAAATAAACCCTCACAAGTGGTAGCAGGCTTTTCTACCATTGGAGGTGTTCGACCAGGGGCATTGGTGTGGAGGAGATTACTTTTCAGGCATAGGTTAGAGTAAATGGTCTCTCAACTCACTTCAATCCTAAAGGAAGGTAATTCAATGATCTTGTCCACTCTCGTGGCTTTAACTGAGACAAAAAACGACCAAAGTTGGATTGTTTCTAAGCAGAGGAGTGACATATTGTCCTACCAGTGAATGTCTACAAAGTAAAGAAAGTCTAAACTTCATGCAGAAGTTGATAGAGAAAACAATATTGGTACCATGAAGGGACAGCAAACTCAAAAGAGAACTAAAAGCTTAAGAAAGAATAATGTTTTTTAACTCCTTGCTTTCTGGGGGGAGGAAAGCAAAGGAACACAAGAAGAAAGCCAAGTTGTATAAAGACAAATGCAAATGAATATAATCTTCCCTGTTCTGTTATAGGCACTAGTCTCAAACTAAGTAACACAACTGGCATTCATGCCTTACAGCTAGTATTTAAAGGTTTACAAAGTGCTTTACAAATGTCATCTAATTTTAATCTACCAAAAACCTTAAGAGGTAAGTGCTATTGTTATCCCAATTTTACAGAAGGGCAAACTGAGGCAGATACTGGTTAAGTAATAAAACTATCAAGTGTCAGAGGCTATATTTGAACTCAGATCTTCTTGCTTTGGAGTTCAGCCCTCTAGCCCCTGCACCTCCTAGCTGCCCCCATGAAAGCACATGAGTCTAAAGTGTGATAGGCTGGACTTTATATAAATGTTCATCTGACTAATGATGGAAAATGCTAACCACATCCAGAAAAAAAAACTATGGATTCTGAATGCAGTTTGAAGCATACTATTTTCACTTGTTTTTTTGTTTGTTTTTTCTTTCTTGTGGTTTTTCCCTTTTGTTCTCATTCTTCTTTCACAACATGAGTAATATGGAAATATATTTAACATGATTGTACATGTATAACCTCTATCAGACTGCTTGCTATCTTGGGAAGGGGGGAAGGAAAGGAAAGAAAGAGGAAGAAAAATTTAGAACTCAAAATCTTACAAAAATGAATACTGAAAACTAAGTTTGCATGTAATTGGAAAAAAAAAATTCAATGTTTAAAAAAAGTTCACCCAAAAGAAACATTCTAAATCTTTCTTACATAACATTTTCACAAGTAAGAAGAAATAACACAGGACTTCTTGAGACATTTCTATGCCCCTGTGCCATGACCTGGCATAAGGAAAAAATTTTCTGGTCTGCTTAGAAAAATGGTACTTCAAAATCTTTGGTAACATTAGGATGACTGATTTTAAGGTTACAGTTTGGAGTTGTTTCAAGAGTTCACCATAAAAAGGGAAGAGGATAAGAGAAGGAAGCCAACAGCTCATTCAACAATTCCAAAATTAATCTGATTCAAGTGAACCTCCAGAAGTAAAAGTAAACATTATTTGACAGTTCCACAATTACAATCTCAAAAATTTGCAGCCTCTTTTCCACTAGAGGGTAGTATTGCATAACTGGAAACGGAACCTAATTGTCCATGTAAGGGGAAAGGATACTCCTTTCCAAAAAGCTCTTAGCAAAAGAAAGGATTGTAAAAGACGGCTGGAATAGATGAATTTCTAAAGTTTCTTCCAACTCCAAAATTCCATGACTCAACTGCCTCCCTTGATCTGAATATTATACTTCTACTTAATTCAGTCATTGTCTTTTATTTTTTTTTTTGGCAGCTAAGTCACATGGTTGGCTCAAGCTGAGTTTTGCAGTCAGCTAAGATTGCTAATCTCTCCCATCCTATACTTCTGTGAGTTTCTTTATCAAAATTCAAGACCCTTCAACTTATCTCCATTAAAATTTCACCATGTTAGTTCTACCCTATCTAGATCTTCCAGATATTTTCTGAAAAGTTTATAAATCTCAATTCTGTCATTCAACAAATTACCCATCTCTCCCAGCTCTGTGCTATCTACAAATCCAATAAGCACACCTTCTACCCTTCTTCCAAGTTTCCAGTAGATAAAAATTTTAAATAAGGCAAGGCCTGGAGGTAAATCACTAGAAATTTCCGGCTGGGCTGATATGGATCTATTATGAATTGCAAGTTAGGTTTTGTTATCCCCCCCCAGTACCCCTGGCTGCAATCCTTGTAGACCAGATAGCTTGAATATATTTCAAATGGCTAGACATTCTCCCACTACATCCTCTGAGAAGAGGAATCGAAGTTCAGTTACCTCTGAAAAAGGTGGTTCTACCCTTTCCAAGTTTGAGAATCTTTCTCCTTGACATCGAAGGTAGAAATAAATACAAGTTGAGTGGTCCCACTTTATCTGTCATCTGTTAACATTTCACTATGCCTCAAGCAGGGAGCATTCTCCTGCCCTGTTCTTTTCCTATTCCAAAAAGGAAGGAAGGGAGAGAGGGAGGGAGGGAGGGAGGGAGGGAGGGAGGAAGGGAGGAAGGAAGG